>NC_141884.1:5185071-5831235 GCF_030686135.1 Camelina sativa | reverse complement strand
ATCATTTCGTATTATGGCATCACATTTTTAATCACTTACATATAAATGTACGTTAAAGACTATATCAATGTGTATGTGTGTGTGTTTATATATTACCTGTAGTTTACGAGATAGTGCATTGGAGTGCAACAAGTTTGCGAGTTTGGACTGTCCATAAGCCCTTCTGTCCGAATATCTAAAATAATGATATAGACCATGTAGAATTTGCTTTTACATTAGTTATAAACTTTAATCTCAAGTTCAATATAAGTATAGAATTGAACTAATTAAAAAAATAAAACTTACTCATCAGGGTCATTGATGCTTTGGAACTTGATACCTTCGGGATAAGTATAAGTGTGAGCAATAGATGATAAATTCACAATCCTTCCTTCGGTTCCACTTTCTCTTGCGCTACTCTTCATTTTCTCCAGAAGCAGATTCGTCAACAGAAAATGACCTGGACGATCCATTATTACATAATATAAATATAGATATATTGACTTTAGCATATACTTATTTCTTTAGTATTCATGTACTAAACATGATGTTTTGAAACTAACTAAATAAACATTTGTGTATTTCGATATAGTTTTCTGACAAGGAAACATTAAATAAAAATCTTACCGATATGGTTTGTTGCGAATTGTGATTCAATACCATCTTCAGTAAGCTGGAAAGGACAAAACATAACCCCTGCATTGTTTCTAACATTTTAAAGGACACAACAACAAATTAACATTAAACTCTCAATCGTTGCACACAAAAGAAAATGATAAAAAATCAACAAGTGATATCCATACGTACATGAGTATGTTGAGAGGGAGATTAAGGGCAAGGAATTGATCGGCGAAGGATCTGACTGATTTGGTGGAAGCGAGATCGAGCTGAAGATAATCGATACGAGCTTTAGGGTTCATCTGAAGAATCATCTCTTTCGATTCATTACCAGCTTTTGGGTTTCTTGCAGCAATGATGACATGAGCTCCTCTCATTGCTAACACTCTTGCTGCCTCCAATCCAATCCCACTTGTTCCACCTTTTTTTCGTTCATTTGCAATATAGTTTAATCATTATTTCAAAATATTGAAGACAAAACAAAAGAAGAATCCAACAAACGGCCGAAGCAACGTACAAGTGTACAACTAACGATAAAATTCGTACTTTCGTGTCTTTTTACAAATTAAGACACATGCATAGAAAGTAAATTCTAGCGTTATCAGAAGAAAGACAGAAGTAATTGTTAATAAAAAAAAAAAAATGGCATGTTGACTACTATCAAATCAACATGGTCATGTATTTTGTATTTTCTATTTTCTTAGTTTGATATATAAAATAAATTTTGTTCTACTATATGTATCTCAATCTTAATTAGAGAGAAAATATAAAATTAAGAATGTTTTGGTTAATTATTTACGAAAAGGAAAGAAAATCTTCGGGTGTTACAATATGAGAAATAAATTATACTTATTAATTTCTGATAAAATCCCAACATTAAATCTTAAAAGTTTGACTTTTTCTTCCACCATTATTGAATCTTAAAAGTTTCTTTTAATTTTGACAAAATATCTTCCACGACACCAAAACGTAAAACAAATTTGTTTGGCAATAATAGATTTGCTTCGTTTTTCCTCTTTTTATGATTTGGAAAAAAGAATATCAGATGTTAAACAAAGCAGAACCTGTGATGATGGCAGTGAGATGATTAGCATCAATGGACTGAGTGACATCTTCAGCAGTTGAAGCTGAGCCAAATCCACTCTTTCCTGCTTTCCCTGTCACCATTCCATATATTCCCATGATCTCTACCTCTCTCTTTATCTAACCAATAATATAAACCCTAAAAAAAGGTTGCTGCAGATGAATAAGAAGAATGGAGAAGAAATAGAGGTAGAGAGATTACATACAGGTAAGGAACTTGTGTGGTTTTAAATAGGCTCTCACGCGTTAGAAGATTAGCTAGATTTAGAATAGAGTTTGCTGTCGTCGACACATGTGGTCCATTAACCTTTTCACTGACAGCTTAGCAAAAATTAATGCTTACATTTTTCGTAAAATGCCTAGAAAAGGTAGTAGTAATTAATACATATAGTGAAACTAATCCAAACATTTGACTAATTTATTGGACAATGTTTTTTTCTTTACGTTGAATTGACTAATTATCTTAATAAATTATTCCTTTGAAAACTTAATATTTTTTTTAAATAACCTCAATTTTAAAAAAAAAATATATATATAGGAACTCGTCTACCGATCCAATCGAATACTTGAATTTTAATAACAGACTTATACAGTTATACTACAAATATGCTGTTCTGTATTTTTCTATGCTGTTGCAACCTTGTGTACAACTCTAATTGCTCATCTAGTTTCGTCTACGTTAGTATGTTATGAGACTGGAAATTTCTTCATTATAAATTTAACATAACGTATTTATGTAATATATATATATATATATATATGTATATCTATAACATAATCTGGCCCGGTTCAGGATGTCGGATTATTGAATGCAAGTGTGAACTGGTGCGGTTTGTAGTTTTGTACGACAGAACATAGAACGTGTTAGAGACATGCTCTCAACTCATTAACCAAGTTGCATCGTATACGTTAAGCAAACGTAGCCTTCCCTTCAGTTTCAACTTTCAAACTTCCAATATTCTAAAGAGACATTGCTTGGTATATCAAGATTTCTTCCAAACTGTGTCATCTCCACATAACGCCACCTCTATTTAGATACCTCTTCCACTCCATGTACATAAGAATTTACATATGAAATAAGCTGAGAATAAAACATTACCCCATTTTCTTCTTGACTAAAAATTCAATTTGAATATGTATCCGTAATCGGATCAGATTCCGACAAAACTTTTCTCACCAGTTCAGAAAATTAGGAATTCTTGTTGAACTAGGAAAGGATATTGCGTGTGTAACATAGTAACCGGACAAAAGAAAATATGTGAATTTGAAAGAAGACAATATAAAAAAGGAAAAATTGTTTTTGTGGTCATTACAAATTTCAAGAAAAATAAAAAGTTTAAAATCTCAAAAAAAGAGCTGAAGACTAACCCGAATAGTTTAGTAAGCAGTTCTCTATGAAGCTTGTACAAATATAAATGAAACTATATTGTAGAAGAACAAATAGTGACGATCCATTTTTGATTGATCGCCAAATCAATTGATATGTGAAAAGAAGGACCTGTGATGGCTTTAATATGGTTGAGATGACCACTCTGCTCTCTCTCTTGTGACAGAGCACGAAAACCCACAGCCTCTGCTTTTCCTTAATTGTACAACTTCATTCACCATCATCCTTGAAACACCTGTGATTAGTACAAAATAGTGTTATTGCAAACGTATCGACATTAAAAGTGTTTGGATTAGTTTTTACTTGATTGGTGTTAAGTGCTTACCGCTAGAGAAATCCTCCACCAGTCCAAGCAGAGTCTGATTTCCCATTGTTACCTACAGATTTCTTAGCGCCTGCACTCTGATAATAGAAATCATCATCTTTGGCATCATTATCATCCCAACCAGCCCAACCATCGTCATCATCATTAGAAGTCGACACCTTTGGTGCTGCTTCCTTTTTGGTATCCTTCTCATCTCCCCAGTCATCCCAAGAATTTGAGTTACGATAATTGTTGTTCTGAACACTTGATGATGACTGTGACCCTCCAAAAGAAGATGAGTTTGCTGTTTTGTTTCCAAACCCAGAGTTCTGGTAGAGACCGTTGCCCTCGTTTTTATTCTGTTGATTCCAGGTTGATGCTTCTTCTTTAGTGAACTCTTCAACCTTTTGTGAAGCAATTGCCATTACTCCTTTCATGATCCCCCATGTCCTCTGTCCTATCTCTGTTGTCTTATTCGCAACAACATTAACAGTCTCGCTGACCGTGTGATCTAAGCCACCTTCTTTGACCTGCAATGAAACAAAATGTTTCTTATCTCACAATCCAAGATATTATTGTCAGCAGCATTGACAATTATAGAGAGCATCCGGCATTATGCTATATTCAGAGTTTTAGTAAATCCCACTAGAGATTTTGCAGAGGCTTAAAGACAAAAGTCACAAAACACAGTAGCCTCAATACTGCAATTGGAGACCATTTTGTAGCTAGACAAGACTCTAACTTTGTTGGAAATGAGATAACCTAACAGATTATTGAGCAAAAGACTCTAACTTTGTTGAAAATATGATAACCTAACAGAGTATTGAGCAAAAGACTCTAACTTCGTTGAAAATGGTACAACCTAACAGAGTATTGAGCAAAAGACTCTATACTGCAATTGGTATATTCAGAGTTTTAGTAAATCCCACTAGAGATTTTGCAGAGGCTTAAAGACAAAAGTCACAAAACACAGTAGCCTCAATACTGCAATTGGAGACCATTTTGTAGCTAGACAAGACTCTAACTTTGTTGGAAATGAGATAACCTAACAGATTATTGAGCAAAAGACTCTAACTTTGTTGAAAATATGATAACCTAACAGAGTATTGAGCAAAAGACTCTAACTTCGTTGAAAATGGTACAACCTAACAGAGTATTGAGCAAAAGACTCTAACTTTGTTGAAATTATGATAACCTAACAGAGTATTGAGCAAAGCGGTAACTACGACATTTCAAAATAAATTTAACACAGCTATGAAATAACAAAGACTACAGATTGTTACCAAGAAGTGCGCTTTGATTACGTCCTAAGAAAGCAAGCACATCACCGAAACAGAATGATAAAAGAAGTAAGTACCTTGGAAGTGAACTCCATGGTGCCAGTCTGAACAACATTTGCAGCTGATGCAGCAACAAGAGACAATCTTCCAAAACCCTATTTTCCAAATACAACGTAAAACAAACACCAATCATTCACACAACACGATAAACAGAGAAGTGACTCAACATCTAAATCAAATCACTCTCAAAGAATCATCCAAATTTACCTCAGACATAACAGAGAAAACATCAGCACCACCACCACCTTGTTGATTGCTTCTCGGAGCTGGACCAGGGCTAGATCCAAACCCAACATACTTACCTCCTTGAGAAGGAGGAAGACCCTCAGGCTTAGACTCATTCTCAGCCATCCTCTTAGCGAAAAAACTCTCCTTATTCGCCGCCGAAGCCTCCAGCTGAGACCTCGAGTATATATCCTCCGACGATTTCGACTTCGCCGGAGCACCACGACCTCCCGACGACCTAAAATCACTCGCCGATTGATTCCTCCTCATATCAGTAGATCTGAACGAATCATCATTATCCCAATTATCCCAACCACCATTACCAGAATCCCTACCACCACCCTGAGACAACGGAGGCTTCTTATTCATCCCTCCACCAACAGATTCCTTCACAACCGGCGGATCTCTCCATTGTCTTCCCTCAGCTAAAGCCTGGATCCGATCTCGATACACAGACGCGGCGTTCGAATTGTACTTGGAGATGATATCGGTCTCTTTAGAGATCCCGTACTGAGCCAGAAACTTGTTGAGACAATCGTTGCCTCCGGCGTCCATTTTCTTGATCTGGATCTCGGACCATGAATCCATGGTCACGGATCTGACGAAGGAGATGTGTACACCTAAGCCACGGTGCTTCCCTGAGCACTCCAAGCACATGAAGATCCCGTATGAAACCGATGCCCATTGTGGATTCTTCTGGGAGCAATCGACGCATACCTTGTTCTCAGGCTGGGATTGGAGAGTTCGTAACCTTCTCGCCGCCGCCATAATGTCGGTTCTCCGATCAGATTACTAATTTGACCCGACCCGAATAGATCTGATTCAGGTCCAGATTCTGATGATACCACCACCACCAACGCGTTTTTTTCCCTCAATCGTTTTTGCTAATAAATTTGGAAATTTTTTTTTTTTTTTCATGCGTTTTTTTTTGGCACGTGCGAGTTTCGCGGCACCTTCACTGAAAATTTCCAATATTATTATTGTTTTTTTCTCCCAATGCTAAAAATATTGTAAACGAGCTATAAAAACAAATTAGTAGATCTAAAAAAATGTATATACGTATCATTTAGTATTAATTACTGTCCAAATTCAACATATAAAATTTTATGCTAATATATTATCATTGTGTTACCAAATTCAAATAGCTAAAAAACAAATATTGTAAATAGTGCCGGCGCTGACCCAGTGCAGGAGGTGCTTTTGCACCATGTCTCCTAAATTTTTAATTTTTTTCTTTAAAATTTTAGGTCTTATATTTTATATATTTTGTATTAGGGTCATAAAGTTTGAAACATTGCAACTATAACCTTAGTTTTGGGGAAAAAAATAAAAATTTGGCACCAGGTCCCAAAAAAAGTTGAACCGGCCCTGATTGTAATCTTAGCTTTTTTTTTTTTTTTTTTTGACAGCAAACATATTGTAATCTTAGCTACAAACTACTAGTTCTTGATTATTTAGTGATATTTTTTTATATCAATATCTTGTACATAACTAAGGTGTTCCATCATAGCTGGATAAAACCTGCACGTAAGGTTCATCTTAGCTGGAAACCACCAATACAGAGTAGTAATTAAATCAATCATCGTTTCTAGGATGTCAAACATTGTCTCCCACAATAGTTTTTGCTGAATTCTTTTCAATGTTTCCTTGAATGACCAGTGTTGAAACCACTAGTCGTCCCATTTGACAACTTGTTGATTGTCGATTTCCAACTATCAGAAGCTCATAGTCCTTTCTCATTCCTATTGCCTCTATAATCTCTTCTAGATTTTCCTCAACTTCGATTTCTTCGTACTCTACCTCTACACCTTCACATTGTTGCTTGAATTCTTCGACTGCTATATCATCAATCTCCTACATCATCACAATATTAATTAGTTATGGTTACGTTATATTCTTTAGTAAGTTCCGTCTACTACACTATAGTTAATGTAAATGTTTTTTTACCTTTTCACTATAACTAGAAGTTATGGTATTATTGGAGATTTGCAAGAGTGTTATTTTGGTCTTGGGGTGTTGAGCTATTCTACTTCCAATCTCAAGTGCTTTTCTATCGTTGAGTCCACCAATGAACACAAGTCCTATCCTTTTTGGCCTATTATCGTGGCTACTGCTTTCTCCAGTCTCTTTGTGGTCTAGAACAGCAACAACTGGGCATTTAGCATTCTCCATCACCCTCTCGTTGACTACTCCCCATCCCGTTGCCATATGCGGTAATATGATCATCCACACCTTGTTATGTTCCGCCGCATTGCATATGTCCTCGTGCATCGTTCCCAAAGCTGACACACTTTTTAAGTGGCGGATTCTAATCCTCTGTTTCTGGTCTCTGACCTGTCCGTAAATACTAAACGCAGCTTCTATCTGGTCACGCGGCCTCCCTTTACACAACTTATCTATGAACGGCATACCGTTTCTTCTCGTTCGTTGGACCATCGAGATGGAGGATGATAGTTCAGTGAGTTCCGTTAAATGCATCACATATACTTTGAGTGATCCATTGGACGTACCAAGAGTCTCAACGAGTTTGATTATGCAAGGAACGTCTTGAGGACCACGTACGCAGGCTAGGATGCGTAACTTCTCTTTCTCGTCACCTGTGGAGTCAGAACCATCATTGTTCAAGGGTTTATATACAGCCACGACTGATGGAGTCGTCATGAAGGTTGTGACCAGAGCCATCAGGACTAGAATTGCGAACATCTCGTCGTTGAGCACCTAATCGATATTAAAAGCATGTAGATCCATCACAAACTTTAAGATATCAAGACTAAAATATCTCAATGGCCAGTAAATATACATATAAATAAATAAAAATTTCCATGTTGCATCTTCTCTACTTTCACAAGTTTGGCCAGTGTTTAGGTCCTACAACAATATTTGTTTCTTTGGCTTTTGTTTTTTTTTTTTTAATCTAGTTCTAGTGTTTAAATTAAATGTTCTTTCTCGTAAATAAAATCTATAGAAGTACTATCTCAACCTTGAGAAAGTAAATAGGTCTTCTATGTTCTAAGAATTGCTCTAATTATATGAAAGAACTAATATTGTGGTAATGTGTACTTGTCTAGTTTACTAGTACTATGTACCTTCTTCTCCTTGCCGATGTTTAGTACAACTAGCTCAACAAGCCCTTTAGTGTTCATCAAAAACCCTAAAGTGAGGGATTCACGCGCCGATATGGTGCACATCATCGCCATGAGGAAGGTGCCAATGATTTTCCCTGCGCAAGCCGTGGATATTACCAAGGCCAATATACCCCAAGCCTCTGCACCTTTGATCTTGTTTACATCTGTCTTCAGTCCGCTAGATGCAAAGTAGAGCGGGAGTAGAAGCCCGGAGACAAAGTCTTCTATCCGCTCGACGAGCTGGTCACTGAAAGATCCACTTTTGGGGATGATTAGGCCAAAGACAAACGCCCCAAATATGGAGTGTAGTCCGATTAGGTCTGTGATAAAACCGGAGACTAGGACTCCTGCTAGAGTTAGACATATGCACGCCTCGTGCATCGTGCTGGCATAGTTCTGGACAATCCATTTCATGGTTGGTCGGATCACAAAAAGCATGAAGAGTACAAAGGCAAGACCTGAGAGGAGAACCCATATGGATACCAATGGAGATGCATGTTTGTGGTGGTCTTGGCTTCCGGGGAGAGCCACGGCAAGGGCAAGGAGGATCCATGCGGCCATGTCATTGAAAGCAGCAGCTGCTAAGGCTGTCTGACCAACACTTGTGGTCAAGAGCTTGAGTTCAGCTAATATACGGGCAAGGACTGGGAAAGCTGTGATGGAAAGAGAGACTCCAATGAAAAGAAGGAATTGCCAGTACCCTGTTGATTCATGATCCTCCTCCACGGCTCTACGGAGAAAAAGGGAAACACCAGCGCCCAACACAAAAGGAAGAGAGATTCCGGCGAGAGAAATAGCAAAAGCTTTTTTCCCCGTGCGGCCTATAACCGTAAGGTCTAGTTCTAGACCGACTAGGAAGAGGAAGAAAAGGAGGCCAACGCTAGCAACTGACTCTAGTATCGGAGTGCTCCATGCTGGAAACACGAGTTTAACAAAATCTTTGTTTCTCCCCAATGCTGAAGGTCCCAACAATATTCCTCCCTATAATAATGTTATTAATATACTCGACGTTAATGTGACAGTTTAAAATATAGAAAAGCATATATTTATGCATGTATTGTCTAGAGCTTACAAGGATCTCGGCGACGACTTTGGGTTGACGAAGGGGTTTGAGGAGGAGGGTAAGGAAGCGGCTGGTGAAGAGGACGATGGTGACTTGTATTATTAAAAGAGGAAAGGCACAGTTGAGAGGATTGTCTCCTCCCCATACTCCATCCGACGCAGTTTTGATGCTCGTTCCGTTTATCGCCATTTCCTTCAATTTCAGTCAAAATAACGAATCCCGAACGATATTTATACTTTTAGTTTTATTTTTTTGCATGTAAACGAATAATCTAACGGAACAATATAATTTTATTTGAATTTTTTTTATAGATTTTGGTGTGGCCTCCTCACTAACATGATTGGAAGATCTTATGACTAGTTAGGAGCGACCGATTACTCCTTTTATAGACGAGACAGGAGAGTGGTTAGTGACAAGAACCACTGTTTTTTGCTACAAAAGAATTTTAGAGAAGATCCATATATTTTTGTTTTGTAATGCAAATTTTTTTTCCCTTGTCAACATCATTTTGTTATTATATATTTGAATTCTCTTGTGCGCATATCCATGGTGCTCACTCACGTAATTACTTAAAATAATTATCAATCGCTGTCAAAGAAAGAGAACTACGTCACTGACATTAATTAAGATAAAACACCCATATTGATATTTCTATGGAAGCAATCGATCACCAAGTCTTTATAATAATAACGAAACTCCGATGGTCATAGTTATGTATGATATGAATTTGTATGTTAAAAGGAAGAGCAAGTGCCTGAATCCGATGGGTGGAATTGAGTCATCCTATCGTATTTTTATAGAATGGCTTCCTTTGCCTGTCATATGTAACTTCCAATGTTCTAAAGGTGCATGCGTCGCATGCATACGTCTCGTCTGAGATGAGACATATTCAACCGCATTTGAATCATATATATTGCAAAATCTTTTTTTGTCAGTGCATAATTTAAAATTTAAATTAAGTTGAACAGGAGTACCAGTCCAAATAAATGGTGGTCCTAAATCCTAATTAAGAAAAAAAGTATGACTGTTCTCAATTCTCATGATACTAGATTTAAAAAATGTGTAATATATTGTATTAAAAAAATTTCTAAGCAACATTTATTTAGTTTTAAAAACAATAAATGTGATGGTTTAAAAGGTATAAGTGTATTATAACCACTATCTTAAAAATGAATATAAGTGGATCTTAGAAAAAAATTAATGGTAATCTTTTCCTTATCTCGTGTGTCCGTCAGTCCATCGGACCCGAACTGGTTGAGTGTAATATACAAAGTCTTTTGTTTTTCTTAGGTCTAATTTTTAATGTATAAAATGTGTATTTATCGTCAATTACAAATGAGTAGTTTGAGTCCACTCACGACAGTCCACTACTACTTCTCCGTTAATATATATGCATAATGCATTATATTCTTAAATATCTCCTCGTGTACGGTTTGGGGAAAAAATGTATTACGTCTTCTTGAATTTTAAGAAAACAACGGGTACTTCTTTAAGGTAAAATCTTGCGCTCGACACGAATAATACACTCTATTACGATGGAACGTTCTGTGTACAAAGTAACAAACACGTCGAATTAATCATTCTTCGTTCATGGTGCGTCGATCATGTTTCTTTGTTGGTACCGTAAATCAATATTCTTGAATCGTGATAACTACTTATCGTAAATATGCGAATATGCAGATCACGGAACTGAGTAAAAGACAAAATGTCCCATAATCGACTCAAACAGTCAAACAGTCAAACCTTTGTTTCAGTAAGGCAAAAGCTTATTGGGGTATATACATCGCTCCAATAGAATGGGGAGAATTTGCTTTAGTCACTAATTAAAAGTATATTTGACTTTGTGCTAACAACTATTTTGTTTCTTATACTACTACGTAGTACCCTATATTTTATAAGCACTCTGGCTTTTAATTGGAAACGTGTCGAACCCTATAGAATTTACACCCAAAGAAAAAATTAAACAAATGATTATAACACAAAAAAGGCATTAAATATAATATAGTTAAACCAAACAGAGCCGTGTCTCGTTTTTGTAAATAGAGAAACTGAGAATGTAAGCAAAGCAAACTTCTGACTTGAGCGACTAAACTTGAACCGGGTCTTCCATATGGAATAGTTTCGATTATTTACTTTTGCGAGTAAGAGAACTTGTAATATTTGAGGAAGCATCTGAAAAATCCTAATACATTCAAAAAGCGTCTAAACACATGTCCATAGTATCGTCATTACGGCCTAGGCATCGTCAATCTTGCATAGATATGAGGTCTAACGGTCGCTTGTCTTTATCAGCTTATACGTCATTTGCAATCATACTACTTTGTTAAACGATTCCTCCATGTTGCAGCTAGCATACCATTGCAGTGTTTTTTTCTGGATTTCAATCCCCACCATCATCTTTATCTATATATGTCATCTCTCGATGCAAACAGTTTATATCTATGGAACTTGTCTCAACTTTGCAATCTGCATGAGCACATTCCGATTTCAGCTATAGGCTACAACCTCAAAAAAAGAAAAAACCACAAATTTTAGATCCGCACAGTACTGCAGCTCATTAAGCTTTTCCATCAGGCTAATTGATGAATCTTCAATGACATAAATAAAACTAC
This sequence comes from Camelina sativa, assembly GCF_030686135.1. Classification (NCBI taxonomy): domain Eukaryota; kingdom Viridiplantae; phylum Streptophyta; class Magnoliopsida; order Brassicales; family Brassicaceae; genus Camelina; species Camelina sativa. The sequence continues at coordinate 5,819,499 of NC_141884.1, read as the reverse complement.
TCTATCAACAACCCAAGTCAAAATATGGCTACAACAAACTACACATGTATGATCGAACTTGATCTCTAGCTAGCGTTGACTTTGTAGACCATAATACACTCTACAACATATTTAGGTCATACCAAAACTTGATTTATTTTTCTTTTAACAATTCTGATATGTCCCAATCAATCATAAACAAATTATGAGAACTAATAAAAGAAAATTATCTAATGATTTATATTGATCCTTTTTTCTTAAGTAGAAATCTACATTTAAAAATTAGGATCAAATTATGGGCAAAAATCTTAACTTTCTTTAGTTTCAAAATTGAAAAAAAAGTAGAATAATAATAATAACATACAAGAAATGAGAACAAAATCGTCCGACTAAAAGACAACTAACCCTCCAAGAAGAAAGGCATCGACTGATGATACAAGTCAACATTGCAACAAACGATGGACTGGATAATAGAAAGATTATATACACAAACAATAGAAAGATTAGATACGCAAACAATATAAAGAAACCAATACCACCAGATGAAAAAGGCCTAGACGCTCCAAGCATTAATCACTGAAATGAAAAAGGTCTACTCACCCATCTTTTGGCAGACGCTCCAAGCATTAATCCTTGAAATGAAAAGATAGAGATCCTTTTTTTTTTGAGGAGAGGATCAACACATGCATAAGAACTAGTATTAGAAGAAAAGCTACACGCCAAGACAAAAAGCTAAATAGGTAATACCTTCATTTCCGCAAAAGGCTCCCTATCACCTCGGTCTGCCAAACATTAGAAGAACAAACAAATTAGATACACACAGTGAAAAGAGAAGTAAAAGAAAGATAAAACAAGGAGAGATCAGTGTTCGACGCACGCATGTGAGGCACAACGACTTCAGAGCAAGACCGGTGATGGAAACTAGAGCAGCAGAGTGGTTCATCAGCGTCTGCCATGGATGGCACCGTGGATATTTTCCTCCGTTACTTAACGGTGACGATGATTAGTTTATTGATACTTTCGTTCATTTATTGATTACACGCTGTCAACTATGTACTGTCTTCATTGTTAGTTCTAATTTTTATTTTTTATTTTTAAAAAAAATTATAAAATTTGTTTAAAGTATATTTGGTGATTAGAAGAAGAGCATCTAAATTATTTTTGGTTTTCAAACCAACAACGTTGGATTTGTGGTAAATAAAAGAAGAACAACATCGTAGTCTAAATTGTCTTTATCTTTGGAGTTTTTATATGTTCTAACCTTTTTCTCAATCAAACAAATCTTCCTGAATTTGATATTATGGATTTTTTTTTTTTTTTGACTTGTCAAGAACAGGTAATCGATGTGATTCTTTAATGGGGTTAAGGTCTCTCATTAATACTCTTAACTACGTTAAGCACAAACTAAGACAGAGCAAGCAAAAGAAACAGATTCATTCATTCAAACCACTAAAACATTCAGCACGAGACCCTAAAACCAGCAGAGAGATCTCAACTCCCGAAATTAACAACAAACCCTAAAGAACGAACGATTTACAAAAATCAGATCACATACATGATACATCCCTCTCTCTAACCACTAAATCCATACAAAGTTTGTCCTTGCCTCTTCGGACGAGCATGCTCGGTGTAAGTAACAGCATCACAAATCACATTCTCGAGAAAGATATTAACAAAAATCTAGTAATAATAACGAAAACAGAGTAAATACAGAATTATTTTTAAAAAATGGCTGTAAAACCGAATAAAATTAACAGCATCACGAATCAATCGTTTAAAATCCAAAATTAAACCAAGAAAATACAGAAGTAAGGTATATATGAATTATAAAATTTGGTTGTAAAACCGGAAAAAAAAAATCATTCGGTTTTATAGCAAACCAAAACCAGAATCTTATAACAAAAATGATAACCAATCAATCAACATTAGAAGACGTAGAGTGAACTGTTTAGGGTTTTGACAATTGTGACTTGTGAGAGTGTGAGACAATGAACTTCCGCCGCATTGTAATGGTATCCGGTTCACATTTCTTGAAGAGAGTCTGTACAGCGGCCGCTAGCGTCGAGAATTCCCATCTCTGGAAGCGGGCCTGTACAACGTCCGCTGCTCCATTCGCGTCGGCTGGCGTCAACAAGGCTGATCTATTATTGGTAACAAACGATGGATCTTTGGCTTCTGATCAGAAGACAAGAGAGCAGAGGAAGAAGAGGAAAATGTTCAAGGAACTTCGGGTTATAACAGAGAAGAAGGGGAGGGGAGTGAAGAATACGTTAAATGAGTTTATCAAGAGGGAGGAGACAGAGTGGGTTTCCATCACTCAAGAAGATCTCTTTGGTTGGGCTAACCAGCTCGACAAGTTCGGAAAACACATACACGCTTGCCAGGTATTACGTACGTTAGATGGATTATATATAAGAAAGAATTTGATTTTGGAACTAAAACGAATGAATGAATGAAAATGTGTGTGTTTCTTTGTAGATATATGAGTGGATGGATAGAAAGAAAATGACATTTCCTCCGACCGAGCTTGCAAACAAATAACTTTTGCAGCTGATAAGTTTGGATGATCGTGGCGGAATAATTTACAACACAAAGTTTGGTGAGTAGTGTATTGATGAATAAAAAAGCACAGGTTTCCAGAATTTAGCTCTTTTAATTATGAATTCTTGGATCTTTTTTTCTTTTTAACTTATAATCGTTGTATCTTCCATGTCATATCTTGATGCAATCTATTTATTTCTATGGCACTTATCAACTTTATGAATTCTTAGAAAAATTCACATTCGATTTTAGCTTATAAGCTGAGAACCACATATGGATTTTCGTTACTATGACACATGAATTTATTAAGTTTAAATTAAAACCCCGTTAGCATATCACCGCCAATACTGAATATCAATCATGTGAAATGTTTTGAAATACATAACACCATAAATAATATGACTTATGTGGTGCCATATGTTACATAAAATATATCATTCATTATTAGATCTCATGCTTAGGACAGCCATTACGGACCATGTCGGCGGCATCGGTTGATTTTGGTGCAGCCACGTGTATATTCGTGAACCGGGGTACGGGGTTTATGTGGCTGTTGATGACATCCTGGGGGAGGATTAGGACGTGAACATCGGTTGAGATTCAGATATTTCTTCTTCGGTTCGTTAGCCTCAACTCCTCCTGCAATCAAGATGCTAAAAATCACCAACAAGATTATCATAAATGTCTTCATTATTTGTTGTTCTTTTCTTTTTCCTCTCGTTGGTGATTTCAAATATTGTTTAAAAATTTGAGATGTGGACATGGGTACATATAGAGCTTAGAGGAGACGCTAATTTTAGCGAATCCAGATTTGAAAAACAGTCTGATTCTAAAGTTGGATATGAAACATGGTTTTTGGAGATGCTTTTTCGGGATTTCATTGCTTTAATTTAGAGAAAATTTTCTTTAAATAAATTGATTCTTTCGAATTCTTTGATGAAGTTTTGAGTTTTCCAATCTATACTACCATTTTCAGAGCAGTTCTGATAAAGAAAACATAAAGTTGGAAACTATTTACATTCCATTGTAATTAATCCTTTTTAAATAATTAAAATTAAATCACACACACAAAAAAAAAGACAATTGCAAAAATCAATATTTGCATATACGTATAACCCAAAAAATCATATTAAAATTCTTCATTCGTTTATTTCCATAATTTTATCATATTAACACTAGTTTATCTCTAATACTCCGAAATCTCCTCTACACTAATTTCGCATATGATTAGAAAATTAAACATGATATCGAATATCCATATATATCCGGAAATATTGAAAGTGAGATTTTTTTTATGAACAATATCATTTAAATATATTAGATTTATAATTTATGATCAATTAAATTAATGTAACGTGATTTTTGTTAACAATTATTCTTCCTAATCTCAACTTTCCAAAACAATCGGACCAAGTTGTGTTCATTCCAACAATAATTTGTACCAAATCTAGAGAATATGCCTTACGTTTTCTATAATTTATTTATGCAATAAATATTGAATATTAACATTTTTTTTTGAATTTAATGTTAAACTATATTTTAACCCGCGCGGAATTATATTTTTAAAAATAAAATAAAAATCTAAATTTTTAGTAGATTAAATAAATAAATATATGACTAATGTTTTGTAAATTTTAAATGTATATCCCTTATATCTATATATTATTTAGGTTTACCGGTTTATAAATTTAGGTTTACCAGTTTAAATTGTTAAATTCAGAATATAACTCGTGATATAACATAGTACTGCTTGTTTATTTACATAATCGTAATTTAATAAATTCAATTAGATATGCCTAATATTCTAAGTCGATGGTGTTAACAAAATAATGAACTGATGATTTACTAACAATTAATGATATAATTTTTAGTTTTTTTTAATACACAAACTTATCCCGCTACATACCCAAACACAATTTTTCTTTCTTGCTTAAGTAAGACATGCATGTTTTTCAAAATCCAAACAACGAAAAATGCAAAAAAATATAGTTACATTAATTTTATGTATTCTATGATGATTTAAAGCAGGTAAACTAAATAAATCAAACAAGGAGGATAGGAAAATCATAATTTTAATTAAAAAATATTATTTTATATTTCAAACAAAATCTTTTAATTGTGTTTGGTTATAAGGATAGTAAATAATTATTTGAAGATATTGTAATCAATTTAATTAGATATTGTAATTAGTCATTGATTGATTATTGAGATATTTTAGGAATTTTTGTTTAGCCTAAAATATTGGTTTTAAATTCTAATTTAAAATTTAATGATAATGGCATTCCTTGTAAATAAGTAGCAACTCTAGGATTTATTTGCTAAATGTATATATAGATTATATTCAAAGAAAAAATAAACGTTTTACATTGCAAAGCAAAGCTTTTTCTCAAACCATTTACTAAAAAAATATAAAAATTATACTATGGGATTAATAGGATCTTGTCGCAAACCACATCTGTATTGTGGTATCTTCTTTATTCCCAATCGTACTCAATCTGTTTCGGACATTTTTGTCTATGAGCTTGACCAGTTTCTCCGCCGACGAGTCAAGCTCATAGACAAAAATGTCCGAAACAGGTTGAGTACAATCTTGTCGCAAACCACATCTGTATTGTAGTATTAACATTTATTTCAAATTGCTATATTTTCTAAATTTAAAGTTTGTTCACCAAATAAATGTTAATATTCAATATTTATTGCATAAATAAATTATAGACTATTTTGTTAATATTTTTAAACATATTATTATGTATATAGTGTATTTTTAAATTTTAAATATTTTAATTAAAAAACATCGTACCGCCGGTTAAAATCTAATCCTTTTGATAATTATATAATCATCGTAAATATGCGAATATCCAGATCACGAAACTGAGTAAAGACAAAATGTCCCATAATCGACTCAAACCTTTGTTTCATACATCGCTCCAATAGCATTGGGATAATTTGCTTAAGCCACTAAATAGATAAAATAGCTAATCAAAACTTTAAAAGTATCGATCTTTGACATTGTGCCAACAATCATTAATTTTGTTTGTTATACTAGTACCCTGGCTTTTATAATTGGAAACGTGTCGAACCCTATAGTATTTAGTTATTTACACGCAAAAACAAATATATACAAGTTAAAGATGGTTATAAATTGAAAAATAAACAAATTCTTTCATTCATTCAAAACCATTAAAACCATTTTTTATAAAACCCTAACAACAGCTGGGAGATCTCAAGCTCCCGAAGTTTTCAAACAAACCCTAAGAACGAACGATTTACAAAAATCAGATTACATAGTAGGAAACAATTAAAACACCAAATCCATACAAAGTTCGTCCTTGCCTCTTCAAGGCATAAAACAACATCCATGATCCATCTCCGTAAAGTTTTCCGACGAGGCATGCTCACTAAAACCGAATAATTAACAGCCTCACGAATCAATAGTTTAAACTAAAATCCAAAATTAAACCAAGTACATACAGTAAAACCAGAAGAAAAAAAACATTCGGTTTTAAAGCAAACCAAAACCAGAATCTTAACAAAAACGATAACCAATCAATCAATCAACATTAAAGTGAACTGTTTAGGGTTTTGACAATGGTGACTTGTGAGAGAGTGAGACAAGACAATGAACTTCCGCCGCATTGTGATGGTACCCGGTTCACATTTCTTGAAGAGGGTCTGTATGACGGTGGCTGCTCCGGCATCGTCTAGCGTCGAGAATTCTCACCTCTGGAGGCGGAGCTGTACAACGTCAAGTTCTCCATTGACGGCAGCTGGTGTCAAGGCTGATCTATTCGTAAAAAACGATGAATCTTCGGGTTCTGCTCAGATGGCAGCCAGAGAGCAGAGGAAGAAGAGGAAAATGTTCAAGGAACTTCGGGTTATCATAGAGAAGAAGGGGAGGGGAGTGAAGAATACGTTAAATGAGTTTATCAAGAGGGAGGAGACAGAGTGGGTTTCCATCACTGAAGAAGATCTCTTTGGTTGGGCTAAGCAGCTCGACAAGTTCGGAAAACACATACATGCTTGCCAGGTATTACGTACGTTAGATGGATCATACTGGATTGTATATAAGAAAGAATTTGGTTTTGGAACTAAAACGAAATGAATGAATGAAACTGTGTGTGTTTCTTTGTAGATATATGAGTGGATGGATAGAAAGAAAATGACATTTCCTCCGACCGAGCTTGCAAACTATTTAGGTCTTGTTGACAAAACTAAAGGCCTATTGGCAGCTATAGCCTTGTTCCAGAGAGTAGAACCAAACTTCCACAGAAATGACCCTCATGCCAAGAATTTGCCTGCTTACCGGAAGCCTCTGGAATGCACCTAAAGCTTACAGACATGCAAACAATATGTGATTACTTCAAAATTTAGAATGTGTTAATGTGTTTTATTAGAGTGGAAGTAAAATTTAAATGTATGGTAGAATACAAAACAATTTATGCAACAGTATTATAAAATTTTAAACAGAAAATAAATATTAACTTCAAAATGTTAGTTTCTAAATGGGGAAAATGTCATTTAATACATGAACTTTCAAATTTAGGCCAAACAAACCATGAACTTTGTGGGAGGCCATTTAATACATCAAGTTTTGTTGACTAGCCATTTAAAATACCAAATATCGTTGACCAAGCCAAAATAGACATATTGTTAAATGAGATAACTGAGCAACTAATGACCGTTACTTTGCTGTTTAATGGCATGTTGTTTTTGGCTTCATTAATGATATTTGATGTTTTAAACGACTACTCAACAAAACTTGATGTATTAAATGGCCTCTCACAAAGTTCATGATTTTTTTGCCTAAATTGAAAAGTTTATGTATTTAATTACATTTAATCTAACTTGAGTAGTCTAATTTTTATTATTCAACTAATAATGACTAATTGTTGAATGATTTATTTAAACATCCAAAATAAAAAGTCATCCTATACTCTTCAAAAATTTAAATTTAAAATATAGCAAATATTATGTTTTAAAGATAAATTCACATAAATACATTATTGAATTGGGGTATATGTCAATAAAAATGTAATTATGTAATTTGATCACATGTATATTATTTTTGTTTGTTAATAGACAAAAAAAATTTAGCACATGGGTTCTCATAGTATTTTACAAAAGTAAATATTATTTTTAATCATTTATGTTTTCGAAAAACATAAAAGAGTAATATATCAAAAAATTTAACAAATCACCTATCAAATATTAGAGAAGATATAGGAATGCATTTTTAATTACATAAATAGTAGATTATACATTTTCTGTTAAATAATATCCACATCATGAATTATATTCATGAAAATTTCTCAAGTTTTAAATATCTTCAACTCAATTGATGTATATAAATAATATTTTTTTTAATTATAACCAAAAATATTATTGCAAAGGATATTTGCTGCAAATGTACAAATAACAATAAACTGTATAATAGTCAAATTAAGCTTGATTTTACAGTTTAGAGGTCTAAAGCAAAGATTGTCGAGTAATGTGAACAAAAAAAGAGAAAATCAAAATGCATTATCTTTTTTATGTATGCATAATTCGATTAAGAGTCTTTTCGTCTTGCTGAGTACAAAATATTATTAAATTATATAATTTTGGATTAATATATGAACTTTCAAATTTATGTCAAAAAAACCGTAACTTTGTGAAAGGCCATTTAATACATCAAGTTTTGTTTATTAGCCGTTTAAAACACCAAATATAGTTGACGAAACCAAAAACAACATACCATTAAACGGCAAAGTAACGATCGTTAGTTGCTCAGTTATCTCATTTAACGATATGTATATTTTGGCTTGGTCAACAATATTTGGTGTTTTAAATGGTTAGTCAACAGAACTTGATGTATTAAATGACCTCCCACGAAGTTGATACAAGGTTACTTAGTCGACTAGTGAGTCATCATTCTCATAGTCGAAGTCTTCTTCAATGTATAATAAGCTATCATTTGCCTGTTTTGAAAGTTCATGTATTAAATGACATTTTTCCCCTTTCTAAATACATTGTTTTAAAATTTTAAAACCTGTGATGTGAACCCAACTTGGTCATAGTTTTTGGGCTGGCTATTATGGTCTAAGGCCCATTTTCTTTTAGTATGCTTTTGCTGTGGAGTCAACGGCTTTTTCAAGTGTTTAGAGCTACCAATAGAATTTAAGTTTTAATCGACTTTTGGCTTACATTTCTTTCTAACTTTACTTAGGGGTAGATTGGTTGATTGGATTGCACCCATATTCTGTAAGTCGAGTTTCCCACTCTTGTTATACTTTGCAACGCTTAGTTATATATATCAAAGCGAAACAATTATAGGAAAAAGAAAATTCAACTTAATAAACTTGAACAGATCTTCCATATGAAACAATTTCCATTACTTACTTTTCTTGTTAGGAAAGAAATAAACTTCTATAAATTAATAATGTTGGGACTATGATATTTTATTAATTTATAGTGATATTAATTTATCTATAAATTAATCATTATTAATTTATAGATATATATTTCAATTGTTTAAATTCTTAAAAATTATTAGTTGAGATAATTTTAGCAAAAGAAGATTAGACTTTTGGATGTTATAAATTTTAGGATTTTAGAATTGAATCTAATATTTAGAAAACATAATTGACCATAAATTACACATACTAAAAACAATATCACTTATACAAATGATATACATGAATTTAATTTATGGATAATAATATCAATTTTCATATTTTAATCGCTTATAAAACTACCAAAATGAAAATGATGGATATCTAGATATTTGAAAAAAATTTTAAAAAAAATTAGCTACTTTTATGACATGTTATTGAGTATTTTATATCATTATAGTTTGAAAATATAACATAATAATTGTTTTATAGATATGAGCTTTTGGAATAAAATCAAAATTTTAAAGCATACATTATTATATCAGTATATATATTTATATATATGTAAAATTACATGATTATTAATTTATGATATTATTGGGACCATATTTTACAAGAGAATTTTTTTAAAAATATTATCTTATTATCTTATCAAATTTTACTATTTTTTATACTAACCCGACTTAGGACCAGCAAAATTTATTAATTTATAGTATTTATTAATTTATAGAGTATTAATTTATAGATTATTAATTTATAGAGGTTTTACTTATTAACATCTCGGCTACATCACTTCAACATGACATAATCCAAGTAGCCAAGCAGAGAAAATGTCTACCTCTACCTCCAGCTTGCTTCTTGTTACCATAATACACAAAGTAACTTTTAATTCTAGGCTGATACCAACAAAAGGGATGAAGACAGAAATTGTCTACCTAGGACTGCAACTTATTTATCTTTCTGGGAACCTGCAGGTTTACCATAACGCCCCAGTTACTTTGAAATTCTATATGTAACTGGTTAATTGTCTAAATGGATCCAAACAAAGTAAGCAAGAGGAGTACTAAACAGATAGACCTTACCTCTTCTGACATAAAACTAGAGATGGATTTCTTAACACGGTCAATTGGAATTGCGAATGAGATTCCAGCTTCAGCAAAATACCGTTTACCTATAGTTCTTCCATACGAACGGAAATTTACTCCAATAATCTGACCAGCAAAATTCATTAGTGGTCCTCCCGAGGACCTCTGAAACACAAAAATGAAAGTGTAAACAAATTGACAATTTAATTTTAATTGAAAAAATAAAAATCTAAAAAACATTGATTTGCAGGTTCCGAAGTTGCCATAAAGTCAGTTTGGAAGTAAAGATCTCTGCCTCTGCTAGGAAGTCCAATTTCTTTACTACAACTGTATTTTTAGAAAAAAGCCTATTAAGCGTGTAAGCACAACCACTACACTACTTAGATTTTCTAACAAGTTAACAAGTTAATGCATCTTGAATTAGATAAGTGTGTACCAAGTAAACTAAAAACCAAAACGGAAACGAACTAATATCATATATGTACACCAAATAGCAAAATATGTTAAATAATCAAAAATATCCTAAAATTTTTAGACATATATGTTAAAATTTAGTTTAGCATTTTTTTAGACGTACGTTAGGTGGATTATATATAAGAAAGAGTTTGATTTTGGAACTAAAACGAATGAATGAATGAAAATGTGTGTGTTTCTTATTTTGTTACAAAATAAGTGTCATTTTGTATTTCTAATGTAGATGTTTGGTAAATTTTCCAATTTTATCCCTATTAATTTAATATATTGACCAATAGAAATAATAAATAATATATTAATAAAGGATAAAATAAAAAACTTAATGATTTTTTAATTCTAAAATAACACTTAATATGAAACAGAGGGAGTATGTATAATTCAATATTTTCTTAAGTTATGTGAAATATGTTAGAATGACACTCTTTGTGAAACAGAGAGAGTATGATATAAGATCCTTAAAAATTTAGACAGACCACAGAAACTGGGACAGAGCTAAGAAAAAGAAACAGATGGATTCAAAGTTTCCAAAACCATTCAAAACATTCCAAATAAAAAAAAACTAACCAAACCAGCTGTTAACCGACGGTTTATAATGTCGATCCGTGTGATTATGTCAGCATAGCATGTGGACCGTTGGATCTTTTGCCATCCGTGTCATATCTGATAATGGAACCTGAACCGTTAGATTTTAAATGCCTGTGAAACGACGACGTCGACTTCTAACCGGGAAACACGAGGAAGAAAAGCGCGGGAAAATCGAGACTGCATCTCATCGTCTTCGTAGGTCAATCTTTTTTTCGGTTGTCGTCTCCGGCTGCTAACTAACTAAATCTAATCGTCGAAGTTCTTACCGGCGATCTGATCGGACACAATCGAATCCACGATTCGCTGCCGTGATTTTGTTCGTGTAGGTGCCCTGATTCTATAAAGGTGATTTCTCTTTCGATTTGGTGAAATTGAGTTATTGATTAGCAGCCCATTGTTATGTTGTTAGTTTTCTAACTCGGTTTGCTTGATTGTTTTTGTTCCAAACGAAGATGGAGGACATTGACAACATAGAAGAAGAAGAAGATGAGTGTGGTTTCTCAAGAAACTACTTTCTGGCGAAAGAATTGGGTGGGGCGAGTAAGCGATCAGCTCACAAGCTCTCTGATATTCATATTGTTGATGAGCAGGTGATTCTTTTTTGGATATTCTCTTCCCAATTTATGCTTTTTCTTGTGATAAACTGATGGAGAAACGTTATGTGTGTTTTCAGGAGCTTAGAGAAACATCATCTCATATTGAAATGAAGCACGCTAAAGAAGTGTCTGAGCTTATGAGTGATTACAAGACTATGTACCCAAAGTGGGTCTTTGAGCTCAGGTCAGTAAAAACGTTCTTTGCTTTTGAGTTTTGACTTAGCATATGTTACACTCCTCTTCCTTGGATACCAAGAACCTCAGAAGTTAGAATCTGATATATCACTTATTGTAGAAACTGTTCAGAGGAATATAACATAGACATTGAGCCAGGACCTTCTCCTGTATTTCTCCTCTAGAATTTAGAGTCATCTTAGTTGTGTCCTGAATCTGAAATATGTTCCATCCATCTGAATCATCATACTTTTAGTGTGTCTTCATTTCATTTTGCTGCTACTTACAGGTGTGGCTTTGGCCTTCTAATGTATGGCTTTGGTTCTAAGAAAGCTTTCATTGAAGATTTTGCTTCTGCTTCTTTGACTGAGTATTCCGTTGTGGTCATCAATGGCTACCTCCCTTCCGTAAATCTAAAACAGGTACTTTTTTGTCTGTTTGGACTCAGGGGTTCTTTCTCTTTCTCTTGAACAGCGCTATGTTCTTCACAGGTTGGAAAGAAATTAGCTTTAGGTAATAGCAAAATTGTCTTTTCTATGTTGCAAATTCAGGTTCTTTTAGTATTAGCTGAACTTCTGTCCGAGCTGTTGAAGTCTAGAAGAAAGAGTTCGGGGAGCGTCTCTAAAGTTCAAGAAACATCTCCTTTACGCTCCATAGATGATATTCTTTCCTTTCTACATGCCCCACAGTCTGAAGATAAAGACTGCTTCATATGCGTTGTTGTCCATAACATTGACGGCCCTGCGTTAAGGGATCCTGAATCACAACAAACTCTTGCCCGGCTTGCTTCCTGTTCGCACATACGTATTGTTGCCTCTATTGACCATGTCAACGCTCCATTATGTAAGCATTACTCTTCATCTATGTCTTTTACTAATTGCTCTATCTGTCCAATACTTTAAATATCTTCTGTACTGCTTCTTTGACCTGAGGTGATGTCTCTTGTATATATTGGCAGTGTGGGATAAGAAAATGGTGCACACTCAGTTTAACTGGCTATGGCACCATGTTCCAACATTTGCACCGTACAATGTCGAAGGCGTATTCTTCCCGTTGGTTCTTGCACAGGGAAGCACAGCCCAAACCGCCAAAACAGCAGCCATTGTCTTACAGAGTTTAACGCCAAACGCTCAGAACGTCTTCAAGATTCTTGCTGAGTACCAACTTTCTCACCCAGATGAAGACGGAATGCCCACTGATGATCTGTATTCAGCCTCTCGAGAACGCTTCTTTGTGAGCAGTCAAGTGACTTTGAACTCACATCTTACGGAATTTAAAGACCACGAACTGGTTAAGACCAAGAGGAACTCTGATGGACAAGAGTGTCTGAATGTACCTCTCTCTGCGGATGCACTTCGACAGCTCTTGCTTGATCTCAATCAGTAGCCTCAAACTGTATCTGATATAATTCGTTTTTTTTTATTGCTATCATTGTTCAAACGCTTACATATTGAATGTTACAATCAGCCCCCAAAGCTTTTAATGTGGTAAATTAGTAATATCTTAAATCATGACAAATATTCTTTCTTTGGTACTGTACAAACACAAATTGAATCAGGGTTGATTCCAACGCATCGTACACACAGCTTGCAATGAGATGAAAAATCCTACTAAAATTTAAAACAGTGAAAACGCCTATATATGAGTGGCCATTGGCCAATATCAATGAGAGATGACTCCTATAATAAGCTTTTACAAACAAAGGAAACTGGACAGATGCTTCTCTTTTTATGTTAGCATCAGATCGTTTCCACTGAGATGAGGACGGAGACACACCCGCACCTCATGCTCTTCCGGGCCAGCTCTAAGTTTCGGAACAAGTATCTCAAGAACTGATCCAGGTCCATCGTAATACGCTTCAATGTTTGCATCTTCTGGGATCCGGGTTGATAACGGGATCTCTCTGACAAATTCTCCTGGTGGGCAGTGCTCAGAGGCTGGATCAGTCAACTTGAACGTTCTATCATGTCTCTTTATAAACGGTACGCGCGATGTGCTTATGCATGAAACTTTTATGATTCCGTGTGCGAGAGTGTTCCTCCACGAGACTTTAACGCTGTTTAAATCAACAAAAGGAAGGCTGATTATGATCAAGTAGCCTTCTTCATCCTCGTAGATTGTTTTTGCAGCAGTAACAGGTCCATAAACGTTTTTCATGGCTCCACTAAACTCGTTTGACCAATTTGGTATCTCGCTCTGGTGAGCTTCGATAACAGGAGGTATCGGGTTCACGGTTAAGCAACATTCCTCCTCATGGATCCCATTTGAGAACAAGTCCTTCCTCTTCTTATGGCTTGAGGGAGACAGATCAGTTGCTTCACCATTTGAATGGTTGGATGGTTGAGTTGAGAGATTGAGCCCCGATCCATTGAGTAATTTCTTAGAGTGGCTTGCAGAAGGATTCTTCAAAGACGGTGTAGGCCTCTCGAGCTCAAAGTCAGTGTTGGGAAGGTTTCTCCACGAACCAAAGTCACTAGCTTCAGGTGGAATGGTGAAATTCAAATCACGACCCGTAAGCTCCATCCACCTTTTCCTCTCTTCCTCATCAAGACACGTGAGGTTTGGCAAAGGAACAAGCTCAATCCCGTGAACACACTGCGGATTTGACAAACCTCTGTAGTGCTTCCTCTGCATTCTATGAGACCTTACAAAACCTTTCTCAACACTAAATGGAAACAAACGATCCCCTTGCCTAGAATGCCCGTTCATGTAACTCCTCAACTGCATCTTCCCAAGCGCATTCTCAGGTCTTTCCTTAAAAACCCACATATACATGTTCTCCATATCATGCTGAACTAGAAACACATCAAGCTTCAAATCTGACTTGTCAAAACCAGAGATCCCATTGCTATCCCTAACTATCTTCGCCTTTGACTTCTCGTTCAACGCAGGCTTGAAGTAGAAACTGAAGAAAAACCAGGCACCCCACACACTATCAACCCGCTTAGCACATTTCCTCCCAACCTTAGGCACAACACTCATGTAATTCTCAGTCTCATAAGCCTGTGAACCTAACCCAACATCCAAAATATCACAAGAATCCAAGTTCCAAGGCTGAGGAGGAGGACTTCTCTCAGCTGAGAGTGGCAAATTGATATCAGGAGGACCAGAGAGAAGAGATTGCCTGTTATTATTCATCTCCAAATCAAGCTCCTCGTGAGAAGAAGCACTCGAATCCATAGACAAGAGAGTCGAAGGATGATGATTCTCCATTGAGTCAAAAACGTTAAACAAAAAGTATCTACCTTTTTTCAACTCACACCAGAGACAAATCTCATAACCTCAATAACAACAATAACAACACTTGCAATTCTCATCTTCCTCTCCCCAAGACAAACACTTTCTTAAAAAAGGAACTAAACTACTTACATATATATATACCTAGAACACTCCTTATCTCAATCGAACTCTACAACACCTAAATTCCCAATCTTTCAGCTGTAACTCCAATGAGATGGAAGCAAAACCCTAATCGTGAAATCCTATAACAGGAAGCTCCCTAGTCTTCTTAGATACTGATGAATCGCCTTAAACTTATGAAGAAGAGATGCAAAAAGGAGTTTTTTTTGGTTCCCTTGTGGAATAAAAACAGATAAACATAGAAAGAGGATGAAGCTAAGATGAGCACGATGCAGATGGTATCGTCATCATCGTCGCCAACACAACAAAATCTTGAT
This sequence comes from Camelina sativa, assembly GCF_030686135.1. Classification (NCBI taxonomy): domain Eukaryota; kingdom Viridiplantae; phylum Streptophyta; class Magnoliopsida; order Brassicales; family Brassicaceae; genus Camelina; species Camelina sativa. Next base: position 5,804,017 of record NC_141884.1, on the reverse strand, counting down.
TTTTCTTCTTCTTCCTCCTTTTTTTTTTTTTTTTTTTTTCTAGAGAGAGAGAGGAAGATACGGACGCGACGGAAGTAAACGCCTGCCCTGGATGGCACCGTGGAGACTTTCCTCCGTTACTTAACGGTGACGATGATTTAGTTTATTGATACTTTCGTTTGTTTTCTGATTACACGCCGTCATCGTTAGTTCTATTTTTTTTTTTTTTTTTTTGAAGAAATTTATTAAATATGTTTAAAATATATTTGGTGATAAGAAGAAGAGCATATAAATTATTTTTGGTTTTCAAACCAACGTTGTTGGATTTGTGGTAAATAAAAGAAGAACAACATACCACTAATACATCGTTGTCTAAATTGTCTTTATCTTTGTGGTCTTTATATGTTCTAAACTTTTTCTCCATCAAACAAAACTTCATGAATTTGATATTATGGACTTTTTTTTGCCTTGTTAGAACAGGTAATCCATGTAATTATTTAATGGGTTAGTCTCACTACAATATATTTAGGTCATACAAAAACTTGATTTACTTTTCTCCAATCAATAATAAAAAATTATGAGAAGAAATAAAAGAAAATTATCTAATGATTTATATTGACCCTTTTTTCTTAAGTAGAAATCTACATTTAAAAATTAGGATCAAATTATGGGCAAAGATCTTGACTTTCTTTAGTTTCAAAATTGATATCACAACTTCTAGAACAAAATAAAATAGAATAATTATAATAATAACTAACAACTTTCAAATGTAGGTTATTTATATCATGAACTTTCAAATGTAGACTATTTATACTATGCACTTTTAAATTTAGGTTAATTAAACCATGAATATTGTTAAAACCCATTTAAAACATCAACTTTTATGATATAAATTTTTTTAGACATCAACCCAAAATGGATTTGATATTAAGTTTGCTGCATCATATCCTCTCGAACCTCTCAACCAAGGATTCAGGTAATTTTAAGTACCGAAGTTGAGATAGAGTCAGTTTGAAAGTATAATAGATCTCTGCCACTGCCACGAAGTCCAATTTTTTTACTTGTGCGCTCAATATAATTCAACAACTATATCTCTTGGCAGACGGCACTTAAATCGAATTACAACAACTCCATTGACTATTTTCCTCGGTATACATATACATAGTTTATAAAAATAAAAATTCCAAAAATTTAAATCAAACAAGCTTTAAAACCCTTCTCTAACTTATCCCGGTTCAAATTCTTGCCGATGAAAACAATCTTGTTCGCTCTGGCCTCATCTCTTCCCCATAACCGGTCTCGTGATCTTTGAAATATGTAATTGACACTTTGAAACACGAATCTTGAAAATTATTATTGCCATAATTTTCTTTTAATAATAATAATAATAATAACTTAGTTGTACAAACATATTGCTGATATCAATTTGAATAGAACTTTCAAAACTTCTCGTAATAATTCTTTTTACTCATCTTAAGTTCATAACATTACGCATTGTATATTTTGACAAGTACAAACATGTAAAAGTAAAACCCATAAAATCCATCATCACTATACTCCACTACGCCTCAAAGCTCAAATCACTGGTCTATTATTAGCTTATAACCAAAACCAAGAGTAGAGTAGAGTAGAGATATATAAAGGTTGGAAATAAAAGAATAAATAATTTTGGTGGCACCGACAAACCACCAAATGTCCAACCACTAGTGCCATGTAACCATCATAACAAAACACCAAAGAAGATCCTTCTTCATCTTTATCACTGTATTAAAAAAATAAACGAAATTACATATACATACTAGAATTATAGAGACACGCTATCAAAATTAAATAAACCAATGAAAGAGATTTATTACTTTGTTATGTAAGCATAATTAAAATAGTTACGAAAGTGATTGTTGCATACGATACGAGATTAGCAAATTAATACAGCCGCTAAGCTGTAAGTGAATACTCAAAACTACTTTTAAATTTTGTTCTCACAAATAAAATTATTTAATTTTGACCTTTCGCCGAAGAAAAAAAAGGAAAAAAACCAAACTTAGTTAGTAATAAGAAGCACTATCCATTATTATTATTATCACTCGTTCGTCCCCCACCACATTTCATATTCACATAATCATGTTCAATAATTCAACAACAACCTTCGGCTCCGACTCCGGCTACGACGCCGTCGTCCCAACTCCCACCGTTACTGTTCCCGACACCGTCTTTCCCGGCACGACCATCACTACAAACTCAACCTTCATCATCTTCGGCCCTCCACCACCGTTCCCAGCTCCTCCACGAAGCATCGACCTCTCTCCTCTCAAACTAATCTTCGCCGTCATCGCAATCGTCGCCGTTCCCGCCTTAGTTTACGCTCTCTTCTTCACCGTCCCCTGCTCTTCTTCCTCCCGACGCAACTCCTCTTCCTCACGCCGCAGCAGCAGCACATCCTCTTCCTCCGACGACGTCACCGTCGACATCACCTCACCGACCACCACGACCGTAGTATCTCCTCCTGAATCCGGCGAGAAAGTCCAAAAGGAGGAGAAACATCCGAAGGAGATCGGAAACGAGTGCACGGTGTGTCTATACGTAATCACCGACGGTGAAAAAATACGGAGGCTTACGTGTGACCACGCTTTCCACGTGGATTGTATTGAAGAGTGGCTTCAAGATCATCCTAACTGTCCCATTTGCCGAGCTGAAGTCCCTGTTAAACAACACACCACCGAAACCGCCAACGTTACTACTGTTAACGCGAATCGCAGCGGTGGAAACCGTCGCGTTTCAGCCACTAATAGAAATGACGATTGGCGTCAAGGTCTACCTGATGCTTCTAGTTTAGTTTGATTTTTTTTTTTTTAATATAATAATTAAATATAATTTATTTCTCGATTTTGCTATTTTCCACAATTTTTTTTTAATATAGATATTTTGTAAAACAAATTACGTCAATTTCGAAAAAAAAAAATATGTCCGTTAAATTTTTTTTTTAATTTGGTTGCTTCGTAACTCCGTAAGCAACTGTGAGTGTGTGATGTGAGATCTGACGTTGACTCACAGCAAGCTCCTAGATTAATCGGACGGTCATTATTTCATCCACGTCTTCTCTTAATTAAACGACAGCGTTTTTGGTATTTCACCAACCGATTTTTAAAAAACGAAACTTTCGTCTTCTTCTTCCCGGTCTCTCTCTCTCTCTCTCCACCGTCGGCTCAGATCTAGAGACGGACATGCTCCGGAGAGAAATCGTAAAGCTCTCATTTTTGTATGATTAAAACATGAAAAGATCTCACATTTCATCTCCTCGTTCTTATTCACGACCGGTGGTTTCAGTAGTATTCGGCGTTTTACTCTTATTTCTTCTGGGTTTAACACTAACCTCTCGAAAACCATCAGATTCATCCTCCGGTTTAACTCCAAATCGAAGCTTAACCGGAGAATCGAATCTTCCGAAGTTAGCGTATCTGGTAACGGGGACGAAAGGAGATGGGAATCGTGTGAAGAGGTTGCTGAGAGCGATACACCATCCGAGAAATTACTATCTTCTTCATTTGGACCTGGAAGCTTCCGATGAAGAGAGGATGGAGCTTGCTAAGTATGTGAGATCGGAGAAGAAGAAGAAGAAGAAGTTTGGGAATGTTATGGTTGTTGGTTTGGCTGATTTGGTTACGGTGAAAGGTCCGACGATGTTAGCTAGTACGCTTCATGGTGTTGCGATTTTGTTGAAGAAAGCTAAGGATTGGGATTGGTTTATTAATCTTAGTTCTTCTGATTACCCTCTCATGCCTCAAGATGGTAACTTTTTTTTGTTCAATCTTTAAACCAAATTTCATAAATCTTTTTTGCTTCATGTTTTGGTGGTGATAAGTTCATTGGAGATTCAAATTGAAATGTTCTTGTTTATGTAATCCAATATCAAAATAGGTGTATAGGAGGAAGTCCTGAAGTAGGAAAATTATGTGGAACAAAAGTCTTATGTATTTGATTGGCTCATGTGTATTTGGTTCTAATGGTTCATCAATCTTATGTATGGTTTGGTTGGTTGCTTTGTAGACAATGTTGTATTTTATAGTAAGCAACCTCATTTCTCATGCTTCTGATTACCCTCTCATCCCTTCTGTTTAAGGTTTCCTTCAGAGGAGTTTGATCAGAGCTAGGATTTAGAGTAAATAAAAGTAGAAGTTGAACTTACTGTCTTCTTGCATTATTGACTTGTACAAGAACTAGGAAGACTTATGATTATATATGTTTGGTTTGCTTCTGTGTATTGACTCTAACTAGACTCTGAACACTGGACTTGAATGTAAAACACAAGAAGGTGTGTCTAATTGTGGTTTTGGCTTGGACTTGTCGATTCTTGTTTTATAGTTCAGTGATCTTATTGTACTTTTCGCTTGTTTCAGATATATTGCACATCTTCTCATACTTGCCTCGCTACCTGAACTTCATTGAGCACACAAGCAACATCGGTTGGAAAGAGTGAGGGGCTAATATTATGTATACCTACCTTGAATGTTCTTTATTTTTTTCTTCAGAAACAGATCATTTATGTTGCTTCTTGTGTAACGGCTCTAACTGTAATTTTTTTGCAGGAACCAAAGAGCAAGGCCTATCATTATTGACCCTGGCTTTTACCATTTGAAGAAGTCTGGTGTCTTTTGGGCTAAAGAACGGAGATCTTTGCCTGCTTCATTCAAACTTTTCATGGGTAAAAAAAAACACTTAATCTCATTTCATCGTCACTCTTATCCTAATGATTGCCTTTTCTTCATTTTGTGGATGAATCTTGTTCTAATAGGTTCAACCAGCGTAGCTTTAACAAGACCATTCCTCGAGTTCTGCATTTGGGGATGGGACAATCTCCCAAGAACGTTATTGATGTACTATACCAACTTCCTCTTGTCATCCGAAGGCTATTTTCAGACAGTTGTGTGCAACAACAAAGATTATCAGAACACAACTGTTAACCACGACCTGCATTACACAAACTGGGATCCGCAACTCCAACAGCGCGCCTTGAATCTAACGGTTGAGAATTTCTTGGATATGGTCCAAAGCGGGGCTCCATTCGCAAGGCAGTTTCGAGAGGATGATCTCGTACTCGATAAGATCGATACCGAGCTGTTGGGTCAAACAGAAAATGGATTGGGGTTGAAGACTCCTGAGGTTGTTAAGCCAACGGTGAGTTGGAAGAGGCTTGAGAAGCTCATGGTTAGGCTTCTTGACCATGAGAATTTCAGGGCTAAGCAATGTAAATAGTTCTTTTTTTGTTGTCTCAACTCTTGATTATTGATTTTGTATCATTCCGATCATTAATTTTTCGTGAAAGGTTTATTTCTGCATCTTTATTCTGGAATCTGGATCGTCTAAAGAAAAGAATTATACGTTAACACTGATTTGTTCCAAAATGTCATCCTAGAATTGTTATCTTAATGGAATTTATTTAATCCTACAAATGACGGATCAAAAAATTGGAATTCATACTTATTATTTACCTACACTGAAACTTTTAGACCACACACTCAACAATACTGTACTAGTTTGCCTACATATTACCAAAATATAGTTTTGTTTGTAACATAACTTCTATGATTGGTAAAGCGAAAAGAAGAAACAACTTGACTAGAAATATATTATTTGTAACTTGGAGAATGATTGCACATACGAGTACAATATATAAATAATAACAATTTGCGGATTGCTTACACTGCAATTGGATAAGTATTGTGGAACTGCATAACGATTCTATTGTGATCCTAAATTACAAAATCAAAGCCATTACTTACCAAACTATATATTCCACACAAAATCTACACCTATTCCAATGAACGAATATTAAATATTAGTTTTGTTTGCCATTTTGTAGTTACTACTAGCCTACTAGTTGATCCATATGTATCAATAACTGATAAAATCTATCGTAAAGCTAAACTAAAAACCGTATAAAAACACATATTTAAATCTGTAAATTAGTTTAGTTAGCCGTTTTTAGTTTACTAGTATGTGATCCATATATCAATCACACTATAGATGACAGATCAAATCTATCGAAATGTGTGGAGAATGTTTTCGTTGTAAGTAAAACTTACAAAAGAAACCTCGGAAAATGGTCCCAAGGCTCAGTGTTTTAGAGTCACGCGGTTCGAGGGAGCGTGACGATCAATAACATCTACGAGAAGATATTGCCATGCAGAGGAAAAAAGCAGAGAGAGCGAGAGAGAGAGAGGGGGAACATGATGGACCGGTCGCGATGCTTCGGCTGTCGTCCAACGACCAAAGCACCCATTTTAACCCACTTTTCCTATTTTCAATCTCTTTTTCATTTCTTTTGTTTTTCAAATTATTAGTTATAAATCATTATATGATCAACGATCCTATTGAATAATCATTATGCTAACACCTCGGAATTCGGTCTACATAACACCTTTGTCTCCTAAATCCGCTCCATATATTCTACTCGGATCAATCTACACAGAAATCAACTATATATAATCACTATCAACCAGATAAATCGATTATTTTAGCTGAATCTAAAAATATAAAATAACACATTGTGGAAATTATTCTAAGGGACAAGAGTTAACTTTTACATAAGGATTTCATCCAATTCGAATTGGTCGTTATGTTTTACAACAAAAACATTTCTTTGTGAAACAATAATAAAGTTTTACAACAACATTTATTAATAGGGATGAAACGGATTTATATATTAAGTTATAGGTGTTATTGTTGATTTGATCTATAAATCTCGGTTTACATGTGTGAATATATGAAAGCGAGGACCATCACAAGGCACAAAATTAAAGCTTATGTATTAAGAAAATATACTTATATATATATGAATGAAACTAGTGATAGGAAATTTTAAACCCTAACTAAAGCAAGAAAACAAAAAGAATCATGTCAGTCCCACCCCATATGGAACACAAACCCTAATAATTACATATATGACAATTATCTTCTTACATCTCCATACAAAATTATTGTATACACACATACTTATATATTGACATAGATATATATATAAAGGTTCATCCACTTTAAATTTTAGCCATCTTCATTCTCACACTCAACATTCCTTTCTCTCTCTTTCTCCCTTCATTCTCATTCTCTCTCGGCTTTGTTTTCTCTTTGATCTGATTCCTCTATTCTATTTCTAATTCATCACCCACCACGGAAAAGAGAAGAGAAACCAAAAAAGAAAAAAAAAACTTTACTTTAAGAATTTTGAAGAATAAAATCAAAAGAGAATAACAATGGTTTTCTCCTCCATCCAAGCTTATCTTGATTCATCCAACTGGCAACAAGTAAGTGCTTTCCTGTTCCATATATACACTTCTCATATATGACACATTAAAAAAAAAAAACTTATTGCTTAGCAATTACATGTTCTAAATCTGGAATCAAAACAAAAATAGAAATCTTAATTCAAAGCTACAGAAAAAAATTCTTCTTGCTTTGCAATTGGCATGATTTAAGTTTGGAATCAAACTCAAAGAGAGTACTAATATTTATTCAAAGCAAGAAAAAGAAAAGACAGAAAAGTTCTTATTGCTTAGCATGTTCTTGAATATTCTTGTTCAATTTCAATAATTTTGCTCATCCTTTTTATTTTGTAACTTTAGGCTCCTCCGAGCAATTACAATCAGGACGGTGCAGGAGCCTCAGCAACCGGAGGTCATGTTCTTCGTCCTCAGCTGCAGCAGCAACAACAGCAGCCGCAGTCTAATGGGAGCGGAGGCTGCGGTTCAGTCCGAGCAGGATCGATGGTGGATAGAGCAAGACAAGCAAACGTAGCCTTACCCGAAGCGGCACTGAAATGTCCAAGATGCGAATCCACCAACACCAAGTTCTGCTACTTCAACAACTACAGCCTCACTCAGCCACGCCACTTCTGCAAGACCTGTCGGAGATACTGGACACGTGGCGGTGCTCTCCGCAACGTCCCTGTCGGCGGTGGCTGCCGAAGAAACAGGCGTTCTAAAAGCACTAGCAACAATAACAACAACAGCACCGCTACTAGCAACAACAACAGCTTCTCCTCCGGGAATGCATCCACCATCAGCTCGATTCTCTCTTCTCACTATGGAGGAAACCAAGAGAGTATCTTAAGCCAGATTTTGTCTCCGGGGAGGCTAATGAATCCTACTTATAATCATCTTGGAGATCTCGCAAATAATACAAAGACAGACAACAACATGAGCTTGTTGAACTATGGAGGATTGAGTCAAGACTTGAGGTCAATCCATATGGGAACATCTGGTGGCTCGCTTATGAGCTGTGTTGATGAGTGGAGATCGACGTCTCATCATCAGCAGCCGAGTTTGGGAGGTGGAAACTTGGACGATTCCTCTAATCCTAATCCATCTTCAAATGGGTTTTACCCTTTTGAGTCACCGAGGATAACTTCAGCGTCGATCTCTTCTGCTTTGGCATCGCAATTTTCTTCGGTTAAAGTTGAAGATAATCCTTACAAATGGGTTAATGTCAATGGTAATTGCTCTTCCTGGACTGATCTTTCCGCTTTCGGCTCTTCTCGTTGAGTTCAACCACACAAAAAAAAAAAAAAAAAAACAAGAGGAAACTTGAGGGTATACTTTGGTGCAAAAAAAGAAAACCTAGTTACTAGTTATTAGGTTAGTTTTGTCTTATTTTAATTTGCGTTTTTGTTTAGTTAATGTTGTTTACAACTTTCCGGCGTTCTCTATCTAATGTTGTTAAGCTATTGGATGTTTTTGAGACTGTTCCTTTGTTATTTGTCAGTACTGTTCCTTTGTTATCTTTCGAGTTTCACTACTATGATGAATGTATTAGAGAGATTTATCTCTCGATCTTAGTTATTGAAATTCCGACGAGTTCATTTAATTTTTCACTAGTTTTGTCTTATACCGTTAATATTATTTTGTCTGAGGAGTACTTATGTTAATAATTAGTTAATTACTAGTACTTAATTTTGTAGTGTCTAGTAAAATTTATGTTGTTTTAAATTTATAATCTAGTTTGAAACTGCCTAACTGGCTCGTTTGAGTTAGTTCATAGTTGTTGACAAAAAAAAAATCTAGTTTGAAACTGACTGACTTCTTGTTTTCAACTTAGCTTTTATATCAGTATAGAGCGCTTAACCTCGCCATAAACATCACAAAATGGTAATTAACTATATTTGATTCTAAAAGTTCTCACCATTACTCTTTGTACATATGCAGCTCCTCTTATCATCTTATGCATGTTATGTGCTTTAATAAATCAATAAATAGTCTCATAGACATTTTTTTCTTCAAATCTCTACCTTGGGCGGCAGTCACAATTCCCAAAAGCGAAGAATCTAAATTTGATGAATGATGATCTGATATATATGGCTGGATCGTAGAGAATTAGAGATCATGTATGTACTTTTTCAATTGTTTATTTTTCAACTGTAGAAAAATAACTCTTTTAAGGATTACTTTCAATTACTTAATACTTTTTTTTATCAGTTTCAACATGTTTTTTTTCCGGGTCTAATGCAAAGATACACTTTACCCAAAAATGCATTGTTTACAAGGATTTTCTTTAAAAAAATCTCGAGATTAAAGCTTTGAATATAATGGAGGAACAAAAGAGATGTGAATAGAGACGAAAAAGAGCAACTGATCGTTGGGGTTGGGTTGAATTGACGAAACCAAATTAAAAGCAAGGAATCTTAGGTTTAGTCATTCCAGCATTTTTTTTTAAAAATTTTCTATGTCAAAAGCAGTTTCTTGCGCATAAGTAGATTGATTTCAAGGACAAATTAAACAATATTATGATCGAGATGTATTTGTGTGAAATCACTTAAACATATTTTATTTGTGTGTTTTTTTCATATACTGTAATATTTTTGTATTTATAAAGACACACTTTAGAGGATTTGAAGATGTTCTGAATTCAATTACGTGTTGAAAGATGTGTTTAGCGAATAACTTTTTTTTGTCAATCACATTTTAAATACGTAGGCGATAATGTTAATCGTAAGATGACGGCTGGATTTTTCTTACATGTGACTACGAAACATTAAGAAGGACAGAAACAGAGAATCAATGTCGGGACGAGAATTTTAATCTTAAGATTGTCAGTTTGACGCGCCTTGGTACGCGTGTTTTGTACACAACTCACTAGGCGACAAATTTGCTTTTTTGTCAGTTTGTGTGAGCCACGTCATCCATTTTCACTCTCAAGTCTCTCTACTGATTTGGTCATTATTATTAGAGTTTCTTCCCTTATTCCAATGTTCCACTTACTGGTTACATTTTTGTTTCTGGTTGTAATTGCATGCGCAAAAGAGTTTGGAATTTTATGGATTTTTGATGGATTACTACAAAATTTGAAATTGAGAAGAAGAAAAAAGTGAATACTAGTACTATATAACTACTGATGTTATAGTCCTTTGAGGAACGTCCTTCATCATCCTTCTCGAAAAGGATAATTCAAAAACGAAAAGACAGAAAGATGTATTATATACACCTAATATGTTTGGGTCCTAAAAAAGGAGGGATTGGTTCACAGTGAAAGAAAGGAATCTAAATTAGATGATTGTGTTCTGCTTTTGCAAGTACCAAGGCTGCTCACCAATATGGAATAAAGCACATTCAAACCTATAAAGCTAGGCCACATAATAAAAACCTGCCGATCTCCCATAATTTAGCTTATACAGTATTAATTTTTATTGATATTTTAGTTTCTTAACATAATCATCGACATTGTACTACAAAATACAAATACTTTAAATTTCAACTATTTCAATTTAGTATGCAACTCAAATATCGTATTCATGTCATAACTTACATTTTAAATTGTAACGGTTCATTTGCAGTCTGAAGTGATCAGAAATATTGATACTCAAAACTCAAATTTGTTCATATCACTCAAAACTTAATTTTACTACACGCAAGTGAATAAAACACAAAAATATGTTCATGGAAAAATAAATTAGTATATACTACACATTGATATATAGTTTTGTTTCTTATCAGCTAGCTACTCGTCAGTTAATGATTTGAAGTGATAGTAGCTAGGCATAATAAATCAAGATAGGCTTCTGTATATGAATGAGCCCCAACATACGCATAGTAGGACTCAGAAATCCAAGTTAAAATCTTGTCTCCTGATCATGTATGTATTTCTGTGCGTCAATATATATATACAATATGTAGGCACATCCATGTATGCATATTCATGCGAAGGTCTAGGCAATTAGGCATATATAGACGACGACCAGCATATTTGTGTACTACTTCTACTGCAGCTTTCACTTTTACAGCATGTGTTTTTCACTTACTTCCCTGGGACTACAAATAAAGAAAATATATAATTTCATTTGTTTTTTTCTACATATACAGCAAATAATTTTTAAGCATATTTGTCGGAATTTCTAGATGGTAAAATTTTTGTAAGCATATGTGTTACACATTTTTTGCTGGTTAACGTTCAAAATTTATAACGACACTCTCGCTCAAATTTTGTAAGCATATGTGTTAGACATTTTTTGCTGGTCTCCTAGGGTCTTATCATGTTCGATACTAGCTAGAATAATAATATGTGGTACAAAACTGAAGATTTTGGCCATTATTAAATTAATCCGTCGTCAGGCGTCACTGGGAGTCTAGAAAACTCATCACTGGCCAGTATAGACCAACTTGTACAGGACTGGTCCCGCTAAAGATCGGCCAGATCGACCATGTTAAACACTAGAAAAAGAAAAGAGTTTTTATTGTTTTATGGTTAACCGTAGTTTGGTCTGTTTACAATCATCCACTAGAACTGGATAGAGTATCTCCTACACAATTTTTTTTTCTTTTTTCTTTTTGTGGTACCGCTAAACTTGCTATATTAAGGGGATGTAAATGATACCCATGGAGATCATGACCATGAGATTTGAGATTCCACAGTTTATATTTTCCCAAATCTGACAAAAAAAATCCTATGCTGCATTTGCAAGTAACAAAAGATCAAAACTTCATTTTTATGGTTGCCGCGCTTTGTAGTGGAGATACTTGATTGTTTTGTGCTTTGCAATTGCAGATAAAGGTATTATGGCGGCTTGGAAAATAACATCTCTAATATGCTAATGCCACAAGTTTCCAATAGATATTGTATGATCTAATTAATTGGAAAATGGACTTTTCTTTTTGTACGTAACAAAAAACTATGGACCTTTTCAATATAACCAAAAGATTTAAAATTACATTAAACCATCGATTTTGATCATATGACCTGATCAGTTATAAACTCACATTTAAGCCAAATTGTAATCGATCATATTATATAGTATTAGCTTGAAAGCATCATCAATTCTCTAAAAGTTTCGCGTCAATCCAAGTTGCATCACCTATGATCACATATAATCGAAAAAAATACTTAAGGTATGTGCGTACATAAGATATACTAAAGGATCTAGAGTCTCTATCATCTTTTAGGTGTTGGAAATTGATCGATATAATTATAAGGATCATACATGTGGATAAAGTAGTGAAGGGATTATAATCTCTTAGTAGTATTGCCTTGTCACGTTTCTTCCTCATGTTGTCATCAACCACACACGTTCTTCATTTTCAGACCAGAGATTCCTTATTAGCTATACACTTTATGAAAAGTACACAAGCGTACATCTACACTTATATAACAGAGTGCATGCATATTGTACAATTCATTTTGTTCTTTTATATAATTGATCAGATATACTTTAGGCTATTAATTATAAATCTTAAGCAGAAACTTATATTTAACGTAACGTTAGACCATGTAAATCCGAGTTTATATCTTGTGAGCTGATAAATGGATGGAATCTAAAACGATGTTTTCATAAATTTTCGAACCACTTCTGAAAGTTCCTAACAATTTCGAAAACTACTCTCAGTAAATTGTGAAACTCACCTAACGATTTCGGAAGCTTTTAACAGACAAACAGCTTCTGCAAACTCCTAGCTAACAACCTCAAAATGCTAATAATGACTACTGGAAGTTTCCAATGGATTACCGAAAGCAAGGAAGTTGATGAGGATTATGTTCCTTAAAACATATGAGATGTTAGTTTTCTCATATGATTGAGTGGGATAAGGACACATGCACACGGATCGTAGTCTACTAGAATTAGAATTTAATAGCACATTGTAAAAAAAAAAATTGATACATCATCAGAAGCCAAATGAAATTACGAACGATCTAGCAAACCTCCTAGAGATACATATTTTTGCAACTTCAACAAGGTTACGATCCAAAGTATCCTAAGGAAAACAAGAAAAATATACGATTTTGGGAGACTTACAGTTCGCTTACTCATTAGATATACACTGTTGTCTAAATTCTAAATCATGAGACCTCGCGTACGCATTACATACATACTTATAATTGTCTACACTAGAATAAGTTAGCTCCTTTGTTGTGGCAAATTCAATAGCGGCCCAAATAAGTTAATGTTATTGTGGAGTGTGGACTATACGGGCTTATTTTAGATTGCATTGGTATTTTGACTATTTCCTAAACCAACAGAGTAAAACAGAGGCAATAGCATAAAAGTAGTAATAGTAAGTTTTAATAAGCTTCAACATAAAAACGGAACAGAGTGTAACAAGATTAATCCACATCCCTAACAAAGCACAACACATAAACGCTCTTTGGGCATAGAGAAGCCAAAACTTAAGTTCCAAAAGAAACAAATATCCCATAACACAGAAGCCTAAGACGTTTACTTCTTCTTCTCGGTAACACCACCACCACCAGACCTGCGAGTATTCAGACAAACAAAAGTCAGTTTGATTCAATTGCTAGATATGATTCAACACTCTGTTTCATAAAGAGAAGCAATACAAAAGTCTATATGTGCAAATTGATGAACAATCTTGCGAAATGAATTGAGCAATGTGAAAATGAAACTCATGGGATTCTTATACATACCTCATCTTACGGAGAACACCAGACATCTCCTCTCTCTTTCGCTTGGCTCTCTTGTGGGTACCCAACTTCCTCTTAGCAACCTTAAGAGCACGCTTGTCTTTGCCAACCTTAAGAAGCTCACTGATTCTCTTCTCATAAGGAGCAAATCCAGCTACTTCCCTGATCAGTGATCTGATGAACAAAGTCCTCTTGCTCGTTTTCTATAACAAATTCAACAAATCCAAACCAAAAAAACTCACATCAAAACAAAACTCTTGAGAAATGAATCACAGAAAAACAAAAAAATGAAACTCTCGTAAAGCAGAGAAGCAAAACCTAACTAACAGTGTCCTCATTACTCAAAACAGCACCATTTCTCATCTCAAAACTCAACATTTCCGGTAAAAATCTAAAGAATCAAATCAAAACTAAACACTATGTGACCCATGTCTAAGCCTATCTCTGTAAATATCACAAATCGAGCTAAAAACATAGACCCACGAAAGCAATATCTAAAAAGCAGTAAACTTTGTAATCAGAAGGGGGGTTAGATTGATACCCCTTTGCGAGAATTGGGACGAGGAGCAAGCTCACGTCTGGTGACGACATGTCCTTTGTTCAATCCAACGAACAAACCGGTCTTCACTGCTGGAGTTGTCATCTTTTACCTGCAATACAAACTCACAGAGAGTAGATTCAGAAATCTATTTTGAATATGTTAAAACAATGTAATCGAAGAAGAAGAGAGAGTTTGAATCAGAGTCCCAAACCTGCAATGGAGGAGAAGCAGCCGCTGCAAAACAACGAAACTTTGGAGAAAAAGAAAGCAGTTTTATATATACGGCGACAGAAGGGAAACCCTAAGTTTTCTACTAAATGGGCCTACTTTGCTATTATATGGGCTTGTAGATTGAGCTTATATTAGTAGAACCCATTTATAGTTGACTCAGGCCCAATGTTATACAAGAGGTAGTTCTCATCGTATCGAATGAATTAAGATCACTGGTCCACTGTATTACAAACGCTAGTTTGTTTGTATGCATTTTATTCCCCCCCAATATAGCATGCATTATATGAACATGAATGAAGAGTTTAGATGTTCAAACATAACTTTGCGAAAAAACATTATCATTGAATGAATTTTGCCAATTTCACATGTGAAAATGCTTCTTTATAGTCAAGCACTATGGAATTGATATAATACAAAGTATAAGGGATCAATTTTAAAATCTTATTTCCTTATCACTAATTATATTACAAAGTCATGATAAAATTATAAGGGATTATTTAATTGTTTTGTTGACAGAAAATATATAAAGTTTATTTAATTAGTGAGCTATATATGACCATTTGTCATATAAAACATTTTTTTTTTAAACCAACTCTTCATATTTAACACCATAATTTAACTCATCAAAACGTTCTCTCACTTAAGTGTTCAATGATATATCTACATCTATACTAGTATTTTTGCAGCAGTTTTTGCTCAAAAATACTTTTTGGAAAGTTTTTACATTTAATGCATTGACTTTAATATTAGTTACCAAAACTTCAAAATTAATTGTAGGTAAGATTTTAAAAAATAAAGAAATCTTTCTACATTATTCAAACATAAATATATGATTCCCTTTCATTTTTATTTAAATTTATATTTAAATTATCTTAAATTATTCTATGATACATTTAGTTAATAAAAATTGTGATTTTTTCCTGTATATGATGTAATTCAAAATTTTAAAAACGGACATATATTACTCAATATATGAATAAAAAAACGGGTACAATATCCCACATCATCTAAAAAATTGTGCAATGGTTTAGAGTCATACTTTAAAAGAGACCAAAATGATTCTGAATACAAATGAGTAGAAAGCTTGATTTTATTAGGCATTCAAACTTTACAAAATTTTATTTGGTTTATTCTGGTTCTTTATTTTAAAGATTTTTAAAAGGTTTAATATGAAAAATATTTAAAACTTTTAAAAAGTTAAATACGATAAATATTATACTTTAGATACACAATAAATATTAAAAATTAAGATGATATAGTGTGAGTTAAAATATCTCAGGACGGGTTTATATAGCGGGACGGGGTTATATAGCCGGACGGGTTTTATCGATATTTATATAAATTAAAAAATATCATTAATTCGGTGTTACACGGATAAAACATCATTTCATTATTTTGTTAACATTGTCGATATCAGAGAATAGACATATGTAATTAAATTGATTAAATAAATATTATGTAAAAAAAAATTATATTGCGGTATTATATGATTTATTTAAAATTTATTATATAATTATAGCATATTTAACCAACAAATACAACTTATAATTTAAATATTTTAGTTAAAATAATTTTGACCCGCGGAGTACAGTATAGTAAATATATCGTCTATATATATGATTGCGAAGAAAATGACATAAGTGAAACAAGAATGGTAAGTGGCTAGACTCTAGATTCTATCTAAACTTTGATGGAAACTGTTGTAAGAGAATAATAAAATCTGAAGGAATAATTTAATTTATATATTCGTGTGAAATTTTATAGTCTGTAAAAATTAATTACAATATCTTCCGATGTCAAAAAAATAATTTACAATCTCTTTTCACATCTTCTTTCTTGTTGTTGAATGAGATACCAAAACGTTTCATTCAAGCTGCAATTAATCAAAATAACAATTAATGGTCAATTAATTAACAAATTAGGAGACAGGTCCACAAAACCGAAAGCCACATAAAAAAAGAAAGAGAGTAACATAGACGAAACGAACATAACGGCAACAAAAGAAAGAAATAAAAATATTGAGAAAAAAAAAGATTTTGAAGATCCATAAGAAAAAGGAAGAAGCTTAAGGAGTTATCGTGTAGCCTTTTTTAGTAAATAGCATTGGATGTTCCAACTTTAGAAGTCGAAGGAACTTAAATAAGGCCTCGACCCCTAAAGCGTTTATAAAATTCTATATCCCAATCTCTTTTCTTGTCCTGTCTTCTTCTTCATGTTTCTCTCCCTTTTTTTCACTTTTGTTCTCTCTCTCTCTCACTCTTTTGCTAACCCTTTAACTTTACGATGTCATTGTGAGAGTGAATATTAGTAAACAAGTGTACATTATACAATTGTCAACAATTATCTGTTATGTAGGTTACCCACATCACAAGGCTACTGGTTGGCTGATACGAATGAACTTTACACTTCACTTATGTTGAACCCTCATCTACACTCATACGAGTAATAATTCACAAGATCACGAAAACATATTTCAGTTTCGTCAACATACGCAATTAGCTAGTTGTAAACCTTTACAACAAACGAAAAAAAGCACAACATATATCAGAAAATATCCAAATATCAAAAGAAGAAAAAACCTAACAATGGACAAATAATAATCATCTTGAAACGAAAATCTCTATATGATCTGGAACTCTTAAAAACAAAAATACCAACCTAATCAAGTAGTATTTTTCTTTTGTCTATTTGCGGGAGAGAAAAAAAACGTTCAGATATTTTCCAAACGTGACCTAAAAATATGGTTCATAAAAAAAATAAAATCATAAAGACTAAAATATAAAAAAATAAACTCTCATTAAACTTAATTATTTCTTGATCGTCATTGTCGTCGTCCTCCACTGCAAATCCGTTATAAACGAGGTCACGTCATCTTCTGGCGCGAAACTCAACCGTCTCCGGCAATACATCGTTTTAGCTCTAAGCATCTCCGATGAATACTCACGTTTCCTCGGTGCCGGTGGACATTCTCTGATCTTAGGGATTCTATTCTCTGGACGAGTCGGTGTTTTGAATCCGTCATTATCTTCCTCCACAACCTCTTCTTCTTCTTCTTCTCCATCATCTGATCTCTTCCTTTTCCGACAAATGTCTAACACAGATTTCTTGTCCGAACATTCATCTTCTCTCGTCTGTGTAACACCACCTAACGTTACCTCTTCTCTTCTCAAGCTCGTCTCCGACATATTGGAGAAATGGCACAAAAACAAGAACACAAAACTCTTGTTCTAGAGAGAGAGAGAAAGAGAGGGGAGAGAATGAGAAGAAGAAGAAGAAATAATGATTGATCGATGTAGATAGATCCAACGTGGTAAAGAATATTAATCAAGAAAATTGTCAGCTTTTATTTTTGTTGTTATTTCTTTATTTCAGGTTTGTTTAGAGTCGGAGATTGGAGCGAGTTTATTGTGGTATTGTTGGTTGTGGTAAGAAAGAGTCTAAAGGGGGGCATACATAACGTAACCAAAGACCCTCTAATTCATTGAGAAGGGAAGACCTTATACGTTATTATTATACCGTTACGATAAATATATTTATCATATCGTCGAATAAAGTAATAAAAATGATGGCCCGATGCCTTTCTGCTTCTCGCAAGTTAAGCACCAAAATTGACGTCTGCCTTTACGTTTCCAAAACTCCATGTGCGCTTTTTTGTTTCCTCCTGAAAAAATATATTTGTTGCCGTTAAGACTTTAATTTCAGTATCTAACTTATATTTATTACTATTAGCATACAATCTTTTTGCTAATAACTTGTGTGTATTTTTATAATGAGACCCAAGTCTTATTTTCTTAGAGAATTTATGACTTCAGAATTCAGATGTATGAGTCCTGTTTGATTAAATTAATTTTTTTATTTTTTAAGGACGAAGTAGTATTAATATGTTATGTAAGATAAATTCAAATAGGAATAATATATTTTGATGATTTTGCAAAACATTTGGACAGGAAAAGATATGTAGTATATATATTAAATGACAGTTTTTTTTTTGTTAAGTTTAAAGAATATGAATTGTAATGACTTTGTTTTCGACCATGTTAACGATATATACTATAGTCATACATTCATGTATGTAAAATAAAAATAGTAAAAGTGTCTCTTGAATAATGTTACAAGTTCTACATGCATATATACTTATATACTTATATACATATGAATTTGACTCCTAAACAGTACTATAGGTATTAATTTTCATAAATATTTTTATATTTTATTATAAAAAACATTCCTGCAGATGAATCTCTTACTCATTAATATTTTAATGGTAACCAAACTATAAATATTGAAATACAAGACAAAATAGGAATATCGAAGAGTGAAATTTGAGAAGAAGAATATATCTGAATGTAAGAAAATTTTCTTCCCTGTTTGTTTTTCTTTGTCTAATTTTCTTTTTTCAAATAGACATTGGTGAAATTCATGATATTTATTTTCACTTAAGAACTTTAAAAACACGCGTGAATGGTACCAAAATAAAGTAAAACATATAGGCTAATGACGTGCATGATATGAAGCATTAAAAAGTGTCATGAGTTTTCAAACCATTTGTTTGGAGATAGTGAAAATGACGTTTGTGAAGTGTGTCAATTGATGGACGAAGAGTCCTTAGTACTTTACTACTAGGTGATACCCGTGCTACAACACGGGATTATATATTTTGTTAGTTATTTTTTTTTGTAATTTGTATTTTTGTAATATAGTTTTTTATTTTGATTTATTTTCTTTGTTTATATAGTGTTTATTTGTATATTTGGAATTATACAGTAAATTGGAAATCCTAATAAAGTAAGTAGTTTGTAAAATGTATTTTTTCATAGAAACAGACACACCACAATAGTAGATAGTAGTTTTGTAAGAGAATAGACACTCCGCAATATCGGATAGTAGTTTTGTAAGATGATAGATACACCCTGCTTCCATGGCTTAATTTATAGTTTGATAAAAATACATGTTTTAACGGATTTAACTCAAAAAAAAATTTATATTTTAAATTTTTAAGAATTAAAATATTAATATTACTTAAATATTTTATAGACTTTAAATTTATTATAATATTTTAAACTTTCGACGGAGTTCAAATATTTATAATAATTTAACCATTCTATAAAAATTTAAATATTTAGAATATCTTAAACTTTTTTAAAAAATGTAAATATATTATAATATATTATAATATGTTTACTTTTTAAAAGTTTAAATATTCTCAAATATAGAACCAAATTAAACTGTTAAATTTGGATACCTGATAAATCAAGTTTCCTGCTCATTTGTACTCAAAACATTTTAGTCACATATTTATAGTGATTATGAACCATATTCCAAAATATTTAGTCGATGTGGGATATACAATACACTTTTCTGTAAATTAGTTTACAACTTTACATATATATAATTTTTGCGTTTTTAATTCTTTCTATCTATACTACTCACAATTAATTACTATAATTTCGTTAAGGAAATATTATAATATCGGAAATCAAACAATTTAGTCAGATTTGGTAACTTGAATATTCGTTTTTTAAGATTTTAACTGAATCACTAAATATTCCTTTTAAAAGATTATCTGTTAAGATCAATCTCGGTAATTAAGGAAATATCCGAATTTTTGGTAATTAAAATTTATGATTTTCATTTAAATACCTTAAAAGAAAATGAAATAAGAGTGTTTGCCTATATCGAATGAGTTTGTTTGGGATCTTAAATAACTAATCTTGAATGAAATAATATACTGGATCCGAAAAATATTATTCTGGAATACAAACAGATCCGCGGGTTTTTTTCCTTCTGTAGTCGGATACTTTAGGATCCGCGTCCCGACCCGGCAATTTTTTAAGTGATCGACCAAGGGTATTTTCGTCATTTAAAGAAATCGAAACTATAGGTTAATTAGATTAAATTTTGTGATTCTCTAATCATTTTTAATGAAAAACCTACCAAAACCAAGTCATGGTCCATTTTTACTCTAGAGAGTACTTCTGCTTTAATAGTATAGACTAGGGGATAACCCGTGCTACAGCACGGGATTAAATTTTTTTAACCTTTTTCTTATCTGAGTTAGGTAATCTATCTTATTATCGAAGTTAAAATAAAAACGTAATCGGTAATAAACTAATTCAGTCGCTTTATATAATCTCATACTTTGCATAATATAGCTGCTTACAAAATCAGACAGACAAAGAGTATATTGAATAGTAGATATGTTAGAGGGTATATATTGGACAATATCGGATAGTAGGTTCGTAATGGATTACGCAGAAAGCAATATCGGACTATAGTTTTGTTGGTTTGTGTTTTAAGATTCTAAACAATAATAATAATTTGTGTTTATGAATGTTTAATATCCAAAGTAAACAATAATAAAATAAAATAAAAATAATAGTAAGAGTAGAAATGACTCATATAGTCATGAAAGTACCATATTCCGTCATTAACCCATTCAACCATGTGTTGTATTTTCTCTGTAGGGCAAATTAGAATAAATATAGAGTTAGTAACATATATATTAATAAAACGAAATTATAATATACCTAGAATTTAGGGAGTAAGTACCATTCCATTTTCTAGTGAAGATTTTGGAAAACTTCTTTAAAAACAACATTGGTGGTCTTTGTTTGAGGTTTTCCCTCAGCATCTGTTATCAACATCTTCAATCCAGACTTTGATTTAACTCTTGACATTGCTACATATAACTGACCATGGGAGAAAACGGGTCTAGGCAAGTATATACCAACATTTTCCAGAGATTGACCTTGACTCTTATTGATAGTCATTGCAAAAGCAACTGACACTGGGAACTGTCTTCGGCGCATTTTGAAAGGCAACCTAGTATCTGATGGTGATATCAACATCCTAGGGATGAGAACTATCTTACCAACTCGCGTACCAGTTAAAATCCGAGCTTGCAAAACATGGTCCGCCATTTGGGTGATCTGCAGTCTTGTACCATTCATTAAACCACCATGCGGATCAATATTTCTCATTAACATAATCGGACAACCTATTTTCAAACGAAGCCTATGATAAGGTATACCCGAAACCTTAATGGTATTTAGAAAATCTGGTGAGTAAACTTTATTTTTCAGAGCACGTTTATCTTGAGGGTCAATTGAATCAGAACTTAGATAAATTCTTTCTTCAGCTGTAAAAATAAGAAAAAAAAAATCTAAATAAAATAATATGATGAATTAAGTGTGTATGATTACTAAAAATAACTAAAGGACGAATAAAGATGAACTAACCGTTTAGACTTGATAACATGACATCATTGATAGAATTGACATCTTCATTCGTAGGGCAAAGAATAGCTCGTTCTTGGAAAAATTTAGGATCTTTTTGAGTGGCAAAGTTCTTTCCGTAAACAGCTTCAATGATTGACTCTAACGGAGAGGAACCCTCTGGAATAAGTAACTCTTGTGGGATATCTATTTCACACACACCATCATTAGGCTCATTAATTTTTCCTTCTCCAACTGCGAGTATCCATTTAGAAAACTCTTCTATCTCGCTGGCCTCTTGTTTACCAATGTCTTGAAGCAACCTCATATTCTTTGTCAATCTTAAAACTTTGCACTGATTCCATAAGTATGAAGAGTTTAATGATGCATTGACAATCGCTTCCCTTCCTGCGCCAACAATAACGGGAAGAATTTGTCTGAAATCACCTCCAAAAAGGACAACTTTTCCTCCGAACAATTTGTCTTCTTTACTCCTCATAATATCTTTCAAGCTTCTGTCTAATGTCTCAAAGCAGTATTTACTCATCATTGGAGCTTCATCCCATATGATTAACTTTGCTTCTTTAACCAACGCACCAAGTTCTGAGCTCCTTGACATGTTGCAAGTAGAAGTTTCATTTGGATTTAAAGGAAGGGCAAACCTAGAGTGAGCTGTTCTTCCTCCTTCCAGTAGTAGAGAGGCAATACCGCTAGATGCCGAATTGAGAACAATATGACCGTTTGATCTTATTGCAGCAGACAATACTTTCCACAAAAATGTTTTCCCTGTTCCTCCAAATCCATATAAAAAAAATACACCACCTTTGTCATTGATTACAGCTTCCATTATCTCATCATAGATCTTCTTCTGTTCTTCTGTTAGCATCTTTTTCCAACCATCATGTTTCTTTGCTAAATCCTCACGGTTGTAGTTGAGTTCATCCAGTATCAACTGATTAGGCAATGTTACATCTTCAAGAGATATGTGTGGCATAAGCTTGTATTTTTGCAATGAACATCCATTTCTTTTCATTAGCTTCTGTAACTCTCTTAGTAGCAATTTCTTTTTTTCCGTGTCTGACAAACAAAAGTCTAACGAAAACAATATTTACTCATATGGTTAGAGAAATGAAAATAAGCTATCATATATTTAATAAATAATATATAGTCAAATTATTGGTGGATATAGAAGTAAAAATATACCTGGACGTTGTCTCCTCTGTTTTTCTTTTCTCTCAATATCTTCTGAAAGGATTTTCCATGTTTCTTCCCATACAGTTTTAGGAGAAGTTAAACTTTCAGATATAAGCATTATCACAAAAAGTCTACGACAAAACTTTGATGAACACCAAAAATTAGCTTCCTTTATGCCTTCAATATACTCTTTGTCATCATCTAGCAAACCTAGAGCGAAGCATGCCTCTTTATAGGTTTTATAAAGAACACCTTTGACAGTTTTAATGTCGTTGAAACTGGTAGGACCTTTTTTGCTGTTTATGAGAATTCGAAGATGGTATGAATCTTCTAAATTATGTGGCACATAATTGATTCGCCCAATAGAGAAACCAGTTCTACCTCTCGGACGAAACTCTTTCTCCTTTTTATCATAGATGTATTTATTTGGAATCTGTTCATATGTAAGCTTTCTTGCTTCCTCATCCCTTAGACACAACTCAAACCAAGCGGTAAACATCGTGTGATCAAGAGTTGGGCGATTTAATACGGTAGTTGGCTTGTCGCCATCTTTGTAGAAAACAGGTTGCTTTCCTTCCTCATGAAATGTAAGTTTGACAACAGGTGTTGTTCTATAGTGTATAGGATACTGATTCGTCCTCCAGAAAGCTTCACATGCGGAAACATATCTGCAAAATGGAAAAATTTCATATCATTCAATTCATTTGACGGGGTATCATCTTATAGAACTATTTAAACATGTTTTAGATAGATAAACCTGCAGTCAAAGAAATCTTGAACATCATCCTTTTTTTTGGATGAGTTAATATTGACACCGTCGGAGGTATACTCTGTTTCATCCTCTTCTTGACCTGCCTCAACAGATACAGTAACACGATCTTGACCTTTGTGCACATACTTAAATAAGTACTTGACCGATCCAGTTTGGTTACACCATTCCACGTTAATGTGAGCTCGGTACTTTAGAGAAAGTTTTCTGTTGTATGGGACGACATATGTATTGTCGCACTTGAAACCATTCTTATCTATAAAACGACCATCATCCCTCCTCCTATAAATTGGATATCCATCTCTGTCTAAGTTTGTTGTATCAACAAACTCCTTAGGATAGAACTTTGAACATTTTCCTCCAACCATACACGGAGAGTTCATATTCGCACTTCCACAGGGACCATGAATCATACATTCTTTGACAACTTCGTAGAGTTCTGGATCTTCATCTTTATCTGGAATTTCAGCAGAAATTATCTTGTCAATATGATCGGCTGTTGGGAACTTATGTTTTTTATCCATCCAAACAATAATATGAGCATGAGGAAGACCTCTTTTCTGAAACTCAATCTGATAAATAGCTGCAAAACAGATTATGTTTATAAATTTAATCATTTTCAATTAAAAATGATTTAATATTTTAAAATTCAAGATTTTAGTGGAAGAGATTTACCTGAAACTGTTTTCCCCAATATATGTTTCTTAGTTAAATCATCCATAAACTTCTCTAGTTTCAGCTTAAAAATTCTGCAAATGATGTCCGGTCGATCATCAGCTTTCAAATTCCTCTGATTGACGAATCTTGTGATTTCTGGCCACTTAGCATTGCAAGTGAAGGTTATAAAAAGGTCTGGGAAACCGAAATGTTTACATGTAGCCATAGCATCCAAATAATTTTGCCTCATATAACTTGGTCCACCGGTGAAAGAAGGTGGAATAACAACTCTGTTACCACGATTTGTGAGATCATCTTCTCCTTCATCCGCTGCGAGCTGAATCTCCTCTATGTTTGAACTCCTTAATTTCTTCTGGTTTTTTTTTAGGTACCGGAGACGATTAGACTCAATCATAGTATACGTATCAACCAAGAACTGCTGAAATAAACGCTTAGACCGGAATAATATATGTTTCTCATCTTTCCTCTCGTGTAGCCTATACGCGTACCACTGCCTCATACTTATATCCTTTCGCTTCTTCTTCTTTGATCCTTTTTTAACCCTCTTTTTCAAACCCAATGTGTATCCATCTTCACCGAGTGGAAATAAAAGAGGATATTGCAAAGCAAGATAAGATATATGACACTCATGAATCCTTTTCAACTTACCAGATTGCATTTCAACCACTATATCACGCTTATTCATTTCGGTATGGAAATCTCCAGGTATCAATGCAGCAACTTCAGAAGCAGTAGGCAAATTATATTTGGTGCCATCTTTCTCACGTGTAGAGACGATTCGCATATGGAAATTTGCTTTTTCTTTTTCCAAAGCAAACCTATCTCTTGCATAACGAAAATGCTGTACGTAAGGATTTATTTCATTCAACATCTTCTGCAGTTTTTCAACAATTTCCTTTTTGAACTTTCTCTTTTCAGATGGATTCTCATCATCTTTACCTTTACTGAAAATAGAGTTAGTATTAGAAAGGATCAAATACAGTAAATTAATTAAAAGAAAAACTATATTACCAATAATATTTTGGATATAGAATTACCTCATTATATTCATTCGGTTTGCTACTTCATTTTCAGTATCAACAATATATAACTGTTGAAACTTTGGATAGTCGCCAGGTTTTGGTTTCAAAGAACCCATTAGATGATAATTTTCGCCTTGCAGAGCAAACATAGAAGGACCTCGACCTTTCTTTACTGAACGATCAACTTTACCTCCTATAGAGGTAAATGAGAATATCATGTTATAAGCTCTGATATTTTCTCGGAAATGTTTGGCTAAGTCATCATCAGATGTTAATAACCACAAAAGCAAAGCTGGAGATTCTTTAAACGTAGGTAGTTGAATTTGTCCATGCATGCAGCATCCACTGTATATTGGTGTTTTTGTATTCTTCCTCCGATTTAATCTTTCACCATACCAGAAAATAGCACCACAATCCTTACATGTGTGGACAGGATCACCGTCATCTTCATAAGCTGAATTTATAAAAAAACAGTTTATTAATTATGTTTGAAAATCAGTATCCGATATATATATAGAAAAAAAAGAAAATTCTGATAACTATACCGTCTTTTGTGTTTTTCGTCTTCTGTTTCTCCTTCAAATTGATATTGTCCTTCACAGTTGAATTAGGTTTACCAAACACCTTTTGAATAGCCTCATCAAAAAGGTTTAGGAAATCATAACGACATTTAGCCTCTTTATGTTTATCTTCAATGGTTTGTGTAATCGGCTCTGAATCAGAGTCAGACTCAATAGCATCAGATGGGTCATGAGGTTCATCTTCTTGACTACTACAATCAAAGACTTGTTGTTCATATTCAGCTTCTGAATCATCTGTTATACAACATTAATTAGATATATATAATGAATTCAATAACTATTGAGTGAAAATTAGTAGAGACAATCCTGTACTATACCACTTTCAAAATCCTCAAGTTCCGAGTTCTCTTCTTGATCAGATGTGTTGTCTAAATCTCTGAATTTACTGATGGTATTGTTATCCTCAGAAGGATAAGTTGAAGAAACACATACTTTGCCTGCTTTTAAAAATAGGGGTTAGTAAAATAAACTCTTTTTCAAGATTTTGAGTAGAATAGATTACTATAATCACCCTAAATAATTTGTAAAAAAATTGTTTACCGAATCTAGTTTGTTGTTTTTTACTGATGTCGTGGCTTGGATCTATGATACTTGGTAGCAAAGAATGAGTTGTATTTTGAGTATAGACATCCAAGGTAACTCCTTTATTCATATTGTCTGCTTGATTAGTATTTACAGAATCTCTGCTTGGAGTGTCAATGATTTCAGAGAAATTTGATCCATTTCCTGTATATATATTTTGCATAGGATAAGAATGTGTATTAGAACTAAATTATAAAGTGTTCAGTGAATAACAAAAATATTATATGATTATACGTAAATATAACCTTTTGAATATGGACTAATCCTTGCTTCATTCGTAAGAGACGACAAACGCCGGATTGGAGAAATGCATACATTAGGTGTGCACGGGGTATCTACAAAATAAATATTGGTAGGAGGTGAAAATCCAGAACCTTAGCAACATAAGAAATAATATGGATTAATGGAGTTAAATAATTATCTCTAATCTATAATTAAGAGGTACATACCTTGGAGGATTTTTCTTGAAGCCGATGGTGTTAGTTTATTGATTCTGATATCATTTTCATATGGTAACATCCTTTGTGATCGGTCTAAAGGAAAAGTAACACTTGTATTACTGTAACCTTTTTTTGTTAAATCCTTAAACAGACGAACGTATACAGAACTGATAGGGACTATATTATTAGATCCAATATTTTTAGGAGATGGATGAACAGGACATGACAAACAATAAAAAAATGATTTGAATTTATGTTATTAGATTATTATGTACAATCTATATTATATATAGTAAAGAGTTACATACCATGGAGTTCTTTTCTTGAAGTGGATGATGTTAAAGGAATTTTTGTCCCATTTTTTTCATGTGCTGACCTTCTCTGTGGCTGTTGTGTAGATTTGCTAACACTTTTATTATTTTCAGTGGTATTTGTAATATCCTTCAACACTGCACGAAATGCAGATTTAATAGGGACTATATTTTTAGATCCAATAAATGGTTGTGGTGGATTCTCCTTTTCAGAAGATGGAGTTATCCGAAATTTCTTCTCTAAGTTTGGAAATTGTGGAGATTTAGGAGTTTTGTTCTCACATTCATCTTTCCTGCGTTTCATAGTCACTGATTTAACAGTATGTTTAGAGAAACTGCGGATAGTTGAAACTATAATCAGCCCAAAAGTAGAGAATGAGAGGAAGAAAGATAATTTTGTTAGTTGTTGTGATTGCGTTTAATTACAATAGTAATTAAAAAGATATTTATTCCTAATTTAGTTTCTTTGATATAATTCCCCTATAATTTGGTTAATTAGTAGATTTTATAATCAATAGTGGAAAGTAATAAGTATAATGCATATATGCATTTCCTTATACAGTTAGATGTTTCGACGATTGAAATTGAATAAGTGGACTATAAAAACATGCCAAAGTTAATTATCTAAACAGAAGTAAAATACTGAGTACAACCAAAGTAAAGAACATAATACAAAAGTTAATACATAAAAAGGAAGATGCATATATTTCAATTATAAGAAACTACTTTATCATTGATCTCTTTATGCAAATGTTCGATTGGCTTCATCATTCTGTCCCATCAGGTTCCTTATATAATACGACGCCGCAAATTCAGAGCTGGATATATGAACAACATATCTTTGAGCACAACATATTAAGAAGAAATTATAAATATTTATTAATAAAACTTACTTTGTTTTGTGATTTTCTAAGGAAGCAAAGTTTGGTTTTATGAAGATCCTGGATGAGCCAGTGCGATTGACAATGCATGGTTTTCCTATCATTGTTTCTATGTTCAATTAAATTTGATCATAGAATATAGTTGAGTAAAGTCTAAAATCGAGACATACCTCCAATAACACCAACATTCCAAAAACGTAAAACACAAAACACTGGTTCGGTTTTGTATGTGAGATGGCATCCTTTTAATCTCCAAGAATACATGAAATAGTCAGCATACAATCCTTTTGCACAACACATGAGTTTATCATTCCTATTATTTCCACAATTAAAAAAATATAACAAAAGTTATTATCTTCTTAGTATCTAAATATGGTAATTGTAATTGATGTAGTAAAAATCAATAAAAACATATGGAGATAAAACAACACATAGTGTAAACTTTAAAACAAAAAATAGTACCTGCCATTGATGAGTGTAAATAGTACTTCATCATAACCGTTGGCACTACTATCGTTAGGTTTATGCTCCACATCGATTATACATCCACATACATCTATATTGTAATAATATAAATAAATATATGTTAATATTAATATATGTAAATATGATTATCTTTGGAATTGGAAATATGGTTAAATGAATGTACTTACCAAAAGATGAGCCATTTAACGATCTGCCATTTTTAATGTCTAAGAAGTCTTTGAATCGATAGAAGTCACCCTCTCCCTCATCTGCTAAAGTGATCATCTCAGATTCCTCGATAATTCTTATCTGGTAAGGATGTGTTGTGTTTCTTTCTCTGAGAGTTGGATAAATCACTTTAAATTTATCAATTTGATACCATTCACCGTCATAGATATATCTTGGAACATTTTTCAACCGCGGATCGTGGATTAAAGTCGCTTCAATCGTTTGACCCTTGCATGTCCAAAATCAAAATTATCTTATCATCTCTTATCATTAAATCAAACATCCAAAAGAAAATATAAAATGGATATAAAGAATATACTAAGTTGAGATTTACCTCTTTATCCACCAAGAGCATCACCCTTTTTTCGAAAAAATCATGTATCTTCCAAGTACTCAATACCTTAACGATGATCGTCCAATCGGTCCTTCCAGGACTGAGATCAGCAATTCTACTGATAACCATTTTCTAATATATATAAAATTTATTTTGCTTTTGGTGAGATTGAAGGTTTTTTTTCTTTTTTTTTCCTGAAATGTGTTTGGATAGTTATAGGGTTTTTGGAAGGGAAGAGAATGGAAAAAGTCTCTTCGTGTACATATGTGAAACGTAAAAATACTTCCACTCCTATTTTATATTTATTTATATTAAATGTTAAAAATTTGTATAAATATGCACAGTCCATTACCCAGATTTTGTGAAGATTTGATTATGATAGAAATCAAATCATCATCCTCTTTTACTCAGTTATTTGTATAATATAGATATATACATAATAATGTTTTATCTGAGTAAGGCAAAGTATTTTTTAATATAGTTCTTTTGAAAAAATAATTTTGTTACAATCTTCCATTTGAAATCTCTATTTTAATTAAATATAAGTTTAATTAAATTATAAGTTTAGTTTATTTATACATATTTTAAATTGTTTAATATAAGTTCTATTGGTTATTAGTTATATATCCATCTTATATTTATACATATTTTCAATTGTTAAAAATAAGTTATTTTGGTTTTTAGTTATATATCCATAAGTTATTAGTTATATACTCTATAATATTATAACAGAAAACAATAAGTTTGAATTAAATGAAACTGAAAATAAGAGAAACATTTTAACTTACTACTAAATCTTTTAGTTATAACTTAGATTCAAGTCTTGACAACAAATTAAAAAAAAACGACAAACGTAGTTTCATTATTAAAACACCAAATTAAAAACAATCTCTTCCCACTTCCAGCATCTTCAGCATCTCTCAATCACTTCCACCATCTACAGCAGTTTGGTACTCTAGCCTGCATAATTTCAGTTAGATCATATTAGTCAATAATTTTTTTTTTTTTTTATTAAAATTGAAATTGATCAAATCACCTCATCTTGAAATCTTGGACTTCTGCAATTGGAGGATTAAAATGAATCCTTGATACCAACGGGGTAGAGTACAGTTCAATTCGTTTACCTATTAATTCCAAAGATATAAACTATGTTTCAATCAAACAAATCTCTACATACTTATGTCCATTAACTATAGATATTTTCTAAGAACCAATCAAATGATTCGTTGTCCTATTATAAATTGTGGTATAAACATTCGACTGATCAAAATCGTACAAATTAAAATTACTATCCATAAAAATCTAGAATAACAACTATATAAAGTATAATTTAATTACCGAAACTTGGATATTTGGCATGCCAAAACTGCAATACTGCAACAACATGGTAACATCCTGTTGCCAACCAATTGTCGTTAAAAAAGGTGGCTGTCTCATTATATGCCACGCAGCTTATATCCATACCACTATGAAACAATCAAACATAGTTTCAGTATATCTATACTATTAAAAAAGCTTGATATAAAACTGACCTAAGATTTTAGTGAAAATTTTAACGAACCTCAAATCACGAATTGAAAACCGTAAGATCCTCATAATCTCATTAGGAACCTCCACATTTGGATCATGTGCATGGATCATTGATTCGACATTGATCACTTCGCCCATGATGTCTGGTAGAAAACGGGAATATAGTTCTTAGATTAATATTACGGATCCTTCAAAATATAGTTAAGTTCAGATAACTTGTTAAAATATTTGAAACTTACCTAGTGGACGTTGTGTGACAGAATGAAATCCATCAAACACTCTGTCAATAGTTTGGAGTTCAAAGAAGTGATTGTTGGAAACAACTTCTGAATTTTCCACGATGGTGTCATTGGAGAAAATGATCTTCTGATCATTATCAGTGTGCTTCAGACGTCTCTCATGGTAACACACCGAGAAATTGGAAACAATCTTCCAATCATTTTCAGCAATTTGATTGTTGAAAATTTGGAACAGTTCCGGAGAAATTGTTGTTTCAATTTTTTCACCCTATATTCAAAAAATGTAACAATTAATGAAAAAACAAATTTTTTATATTTTCCCAAACAGTCATGAATTTACGAAGATAATGTATAGATACTTACGAAGACATCACAAAGGATTAGATGAATTGTGGAACCTTCCTCAGACTCCTTCCTCCATTTCCTCAAGATCTTAACTTGAATCTTCTGGCTTGATGTCCATGTGAGAAGATCCTTAACTCTATCATAAATAGCCATTTTGTGTGATCGGTGTTTTTTTTTTGTCAAGAATCGATAAAGATAATAGAAGGTAACTTCTAAAATGACAAATATTGGTACCTTTTATAGTCAATACACGTCGTTTATGAATCGTTACAACGATTTGTTAATATATTGACAACTTTTCTAGATTTATTAATTAAGAATAAATATTTATAATTTAAAATATATAATAACCGCTTATATTCTTTGATATCTTTGTAACAATATTCGTATACACTTATTGGGAATATAAATATTACGTAATCATTACAGTTAGAGAAAACAAAAAAGGTAAACAATGGGAATCGAAATCTTACTGTTTCAAAAATGGCATGCATTGGTCTTAGATGTACCGTAAATTATGTTCAAATTTTTAATGGCATGCATATGTCAATCATGAATTATACTCTGACAAAAAAAATCTTTGAAATTGAAGGTATTATGCATAATTTGGTAAAAAGATATATTTGAACATAATTTCAAGATTTGAAAAGAGTAATTGGCATAATATCCGCAAATATAGGTCCAAAATCTAAATAACAAAGAGCTGAACTTATTCAAATAAAAAACAAATGAAAGTTTTTAACGAAATTAACAGTAAACTTGATCAATCTTAAGGTTACACCGAATCATTAGAATCACTCTCATCTTCTTCTGAGCCGTTATAATCTTCATCGTCTGATGATTCATGAAAACAAAGACTGCGAAAGATAAAGGAACACAATAGTTAAAACAGCTTATAGTAATGATTCCATATTAATAATCTGTCATAGTATAGATGTTATAGATGAACTTACAGTGCAGGATCTGTAGTGAATGGTCTTGCTTCGTTACCAAGTAAAAGTTTAGAACATCTTATTTGAGACATTAGACAACGGTGACCTTTAAAAAAAAAAGTAAGTGACAAATCTTATATTTGATCTATTGGCTTATCTAGTACAAAATGCTAATATATTGCTTAGTACCTTCAAAGACAGAGATTCTCCAAAACATAAGCAGACACAATACTGGTTCACTGGCATAGGAAGGACTCGCAACATATTGTTCCCATTTTTCCCGAAATTCAGAACATGTATCACCGACGGCAATACATTGAATCTGTTCGTTACTTTACAATAAACAAATTAACAATGGACAACTTCAGTGGTTTCTTCTATGTATTATTTTCAATGGCAAATATAAATCAAATGGGGTAGTACTTCTTTAAAAAATTTATAAACTTTTAACTTACTTGATGTCAATTACAGTAAAGCGAAGAACATCTTTCAGACCATTGAATCCAACTTCATTTTCCAGAAAACAATTTTACGCGGTAGATTTACTCTTACCACCGTTCCACACAAATCTGAAATTGATTGAAAAGAGCAAAGAAATTAAAAAAACTATGAATCTAAGGAAATAATGTTTTATTAAAACTGTAAGTTAAACAGTATATTTAAATAAAATTACCAACACAACAATTTCTCTCATCTTCTGCGGCATTTTCAACTGTTAGTGCATCTATTAGATGGAAAAAGTTGTCTGGACATCTAGGAGGGATTCCAGTGATGCGAGTTTGCCTAGTGATCAATATTTCAGAAGAATTGTTACAATTCCTGTAAATATTCTGATTTTCAATAACCTGGAACTTGTAAAGAAGAAACCATCGTCCTTCTTGCAACAAATCTATGTACTGATCAAAGTAAAGCTGACTTCGGAGTTTAGCTTGAATTCTTGTTCCCTAAAATATATAAAAACTAATTTCAGATTTAAATATTAAGAAGAAGGATATAAATGGATTGTTACCTTCTCATCAACCAAGATCAAACAAATGTAGGTAGGCTGCATTATGATTATTTCGGGTATCCAGAGCCTCAGTACTTTAACAGCAACACTCAACCTATCTGTTGATGGATTCAAATCCTCTATGTATGCAACCATTTTTTGGTTTGGTTCTTGATTATTTTGGAGAAAGAAGAAAGATGATGAAAGGTGAGAGGTTAGAATATTTTAGATAATAGATATATAGTAAATGTTTATCGTGAATGAAGTTTGAAGTTGCAAAAAAAATTTGACAAAAAAAAAAAGATATATATATATATATATATCTAGAAAAGAGGAATATGAAAAGTGATTGGAAGTTACTTACAAATTTATGTCGGTTTTTTTTTTGTCAGTTCGAAATTGAAGTAATCAAGGCGAAGACTTTGAAAATAACAAAAAATTTATGTTTGGTGTATAATCCATACATGCAATGGTTAGATTTGATCGAAACTATACATTGTAATAGATTAATTCATATTTATATTGTACTAATACTAATTAGACAGTCTGCTTGAATTGCAGTTTTTACTAATCGCATGTACTGCAATAAAAATTAGAATCAGTATAAATTTCTTTTACATTTATAGATACATGATGAAACTGATGCTACTTCAAAGTAGATTTCATCATCATATACTCCATTGAAACTATGATTCTTAGAAGTCTAATTCATCATCAATGTCTCTGTTGAAAGAGATCCTTATTTTACTATATTGAAGATTTCTAAATTAAATAATTGAGTACAATATTCTAAAGTATAGAAAAAAACTAAACAGTCAAATATCTAGTAAAATAAATTAAGTTTTGAACAAATAAATTATAAACAATAAAAATACCATATATATAACCAAAGCAAAATAATATTAAAAACTGAACCAAATAAATAACCAACAAAGTTTTAAAATAAGCATTTAAAAATGTTTTTTATTGTTCAAAGGAAAAATGTGAAAATAATTGGAAACCAAACGTGGAGTAGGACTATGTTTTTCCGTGATCAACATCTTCACAGCTAATGACTTCATTCAAATCCTTGGTAGGATAATCTCCTTTATCTTCGGTGAAATCAGTAGACTGATCGGAACATTTTTTCTTGCTTGTAGATGATTGATCAATGTTTGGGTCTGTGGCTTCTGTTTTGCGCTTCGACGAAGGAGTTGAACTGGTAGAATGATCAGTTTCATAAGGCTCAGTGCCATTAGTAATCATCAGTGATGCCTGCACGTAAAAAAGTATATACATTAGATGTTTCTGATAGCACTATATAGATATATAGAAACTATATTTAATAAAAAAAGGCAAACCTGTTCAGAGGTGAGACTAATTCTGTCAATAGTATTTTCAGATGCTTCATTACTAATTTCCATGAATTTATTGCCTTCCCAGACATTAGCAACCTTGTAACTATCATTAGCACCAGAAAGATTGTCCCCACCAATACATATCAGAAATTGAAAGGTCTTCCCACACACAGCCTTAATCTGATCAGGGATCAAAGTAGGATCCGTAATCTGCATATTCGATATTGTGAATGATTCCATATTTTGTTAAAAATCTAACCAAGGAATTTAAAAATATACCTCTTCAAATGAACCATTTAGGATTTCAGCTGCGGAAACACCAACAATTTTTGATGCCCAACTATCAAACATGAAAATTTTGGTTTCACCACTCTTGTCCCAAACGTGGACATGTAATTTGTACCTAAAGAGGAATTAATCATCTAATAGATAAACCAACAAATATTCATATTTCAAAATATATGACAAATAATTAGAAGACTTACTTAGGCTCAATCAACGTGGCCCACTCGTTACAGGTTTCACACCTCCACCTTGGTTTGCTTGGTTTCTTAACATCTTCCACTTTAATTGACAGGTCCTCTTTATCAACCTTCTTATTACACTTTCGACAGCTAATGTAGAACCAACCCCAATCTGTATCGATTGCTGAAATAGTACATGCGATTCTACATTTTCCTACCTATCAAAATAATATTACATCCTTAAGCTTATAACTCATACATTTTCCAAAATAGATTATGTTAATATATTGTTAGACTATTAATAAATGTAAAATACCTCTGTTTCAGCAAGTACGTCAGCAATCATTTGCAAAGGAAAGTCAAGACCACTCTTGGAGCCAGACGGGTTATAAACTCTCTTTCCACCAGAATTGGTAATTGTTAAAGCCAATTGATCCGCAGGAAGACTAAAATGAAAAAGAGGAATAGTAAATCATAATGAAACATATTGTTGATTAATAATTTCCCCTAATTAGCTATTTGAATTTACATGTTCTGAAAAGCCTCCATCTCTGGTAACTGAGGATTGATCATCAAGATAGAAGAATCGAAAGCATTCTCAATGTATCGTTTTTCTGAAATGAAATATAAATATGATACAGTAGTTAAATGTTTTATAAAAATACTTTTGATAAATATTCTGTGCCCTAGAAATTAAATGTATAAATATTATGCGTACTGTTACCTTTATAGCTGTTTTGTTTAACAAAGCGTAGGAAACACATAACCATTCCATCACTTGAATCATTGATAGC
This sequence comes from Camelina sativa, assembly GCF_030686135.1. Lineage (NCBI taxonomy): Eukaryota > Viridiplantae > Streptophyta > Magnoliopsida > Brassicales > Brassicaceae > Camelina > Camelina sativa. Next base: position 5,768,042 of record NC_141884.1, on the reverse strand, counting down.
ACGATCTAAAGCTTCAGCGTAGGTTTCCCATAGAGTACATGATAATCGTTTATCCCTAAATAAGAATTTTAACAGACATAGATTATATTAAAATAGTATAACGTATAAGCATGAAAATATATATATTATTTTTGTTATGAACAAAAAAAATCTAAAAATATATATTTAGATTTATAATATTACTCAGTGTCTCTTATCTCAAACTCAATTTTCTTCCTGGTAATGTTGTTACGACTTGTGATTTCTTCTAAACCTCCAGAACTGACTACTTGACCAATAACGTCTGTAAATATAAATAATAAAACTATTAATAAAATCATCTTTGTAAATTAGTAACAAAATATATGTATTATGAAATTACCTAGCAGGAGATTTTTGTCAAGATTTCCAGCAAGTATACTATCAAACGATGTGAATGATAGGTAATGATCATCAGATACATTTTCAGAAGGAATAATTGTGGTACCATATCTGGTACTAATCTTATACTTAATAAGAGAAGGACGCAAGTAGGATGTACAGAGATTCAAACCAAAAGTTGATATAACTTTCCAAGATCCAGGCTTCAATTCAGATTCAAACTTTTTGATATGATCCTTTCTGATAGAAGCTCCTATTTTGTCACCCTATATAAAACAAAAAAAAATACTCTTAGAATGAATTCACATTAATATATTAGCAAAAGAATAATAAATCTATACTTAAAATACATACTGTTTCGTCAGCGAGAATTAGTTCGAGTGATTCACCAAGTTTAGCGGTATTCATTTTCCAACTGTGGAGAATTTTGACTTGAATACGCCAAGCGTTTTTGTATGGTTTTAGGTCTTTCAAAGGAGTGTAAGATAGGGGTAGAGCCATCATTTTGTGTAACGAAGTAAAAATCGTTATTTTAGTATAATAATCCAATAGAAAGTTCTCAATATATTTATAGTTATAATTCATTGATTTAGGTTATCACTTATAAGTTAAGATTTGATATCAGGAATATACGCAAAATATATTTACTTGCTTGATTCGTTACAACTGATAAACGAATATTCCTTTGAAAATTTGATCGTAAAAGATTAGTTCATAATTGTAACATCGGAAATCAAGGAATTAAACAAAATATGGTAACTTGAATATTCGTTTTATAAGATTTTAACTTGAATATTCGTTTTAAATTAATATTTGTTATGATATGTTTCGGTAATTAAGTAAATATTCAAATTCTTCGGTATTAAAATTTATGAAATCAGAGTGTTTGCCTATAACGAATGGATTTGTTTGGGATCTTAATTAACTAATCTTGAATTAAATAATAAACTGGATCCGAAAAATATTATTCTCGAACACAAACAGATCCGGTGGTTATTTTCCTTCTATTGTCGGTTTTTTTAAGGATCCGCGTCCCGACCCGTTTTTTTTAAAGTAATCGACCGAGGGCATTTTCGTCATTTGTCAAAATCGAAACTATAGGTTAATTAGATTAAATTTTGTGATTCTCTAATCATTTTTAATGAAAAACCTACCAAAACCAAGTCATGGTCCATTTTTACTCTAGAGAGTACTTCTGCTTTAATAGTATAGATGAAACCAAAACTCAAGTCTAACCGGTCTCGTCTTTGTCTTACTTAAGCGATAATTATTATAGTTCCAACGTCAAGGTAATTTCTTCCTCTCGGTACTACACCAAACGCGCATAGTAGTAACCTACACTCTTCACTTCTAAGAAATGTTAAAATTAGTTACAGGTCCAAATCCAAAAAATTTTGACATCTTAGATAATTTCCTTACTAAAATCGTTCAAGTCACAACAATTTGAAAGTTTTTAACATAAGTTGTCATCAGTCGAACAATTCATAACAAAAGTTGCAATAACTACAACTATACAAAAAAGAAAATGGTGTCCAATGGATTGAAATAGGTATATGTTAGGCCCATTCGAAAGTAAATGTCTATTCTGGGTGTGAAGCCCAATACGTTTTTGTTAAAACGCATAGAAGGGTAAAAACGTCATTTAAATGTTTATAGTTCTCTTTTATTTTTGGGGGAGTGACTGATTTGAATGAAAAAATTGAGAACCGGAAAAAAAGGTGAGCCGAAGTCGAAGCCTTTGGACCCGTTTTCTCTTTTAATTTAATTTTACTCTCTCTCCATTCATTCCCTTCCTCCTCCTCCTCCTCTTCTTCTCCCTTCATTTGCTTTTTTGTTTGTTCCTCTCTTCTTCTCCTTCTTCATCCTCCAGCCGCTACAAAGTTTTGTTTTTTTTTTTCTTAGTTTTCTTCAGGTAATTTTTGATACCCTTTCGATTGTGTGATCTTCGAACAGTCCCCCCAATTACGTTGATTTTTTTTAATCCAATCATCGACTTTGAATGCATATCGTTTCTTCTAATTTCTGAGTGTTGTTTTATTGGATCTGTGGGTCTTATAACAATCACTTGTACTTATATGTTTCATCGAATTCAATCAATCGTATACTCATCTCACCCATTTGTTATTTGTTTAATCTAAACCGCGACTGATGTTTTCAAATTGTCTATTTTATTAAAAATCCTTTATTTATATATTTGTTCTGGTTGAATTTTATAATATTTGTACTTGATTCTGGATCTACAATATTCCTTCTTCTTCCATTTTTAAGGTTTGATTTTTTATTGATTTGTCGTTGACAACAAAAAAAAAAGGATTGGTCTTTGTATTGTTTCCCCCATATCTGAATTGGTGAAATGTATGATTAAAAATTTGATCTTTATGTGTTTTTGGTTTGCAGAAAGGTAGAAGAAAATGGCTGACGGTGAAGACATTCAACCTCTTGTTTGCGACAATGGAACTGGAATGGTTAAGGTGTGTGTGCTGTGATTCTTTCTCTCTCTCTTTTGATCACGTTGTTGATGACTGATCCTAGTATGAACAAACAATGTAGCCTTTTGTTTTTGGTTTTATAAGATTATATGTTGTTTTTGTATTGAGTATAGGCTGGTTTTGCTGGGGATGATGCACCTCGAGCTGTGTTTCCTAGTATTGTGGGTCGTCCTCGTCACACCGGTGTGATGGTTGGGATGGGACAAAAGGATGCTTATGTTGGAGACGAAGCTCAATCCAAGCGTGGTATTCTAACTCTCAAGTACCCGATTGAGCATGGCATTGTTAACAACTGGGATGACATGGAGAAGATTTGGCATCACACTTTTTACAATGAGCTACGTGTTGCTCCTGAGGAGCATCCTATTCTACTCACTGAGGCACCTCTTAACCCGAAAGCTAATCGTGAGAAGATGACTCAGATCATGTTTGAGACTTTTAATGCCCCTGCTATGTATGTCGCTATTCAGGCTGTTCTTTCTCTTTACGCTAGTGGTCGTACTACTGGTGAGTGAACCCCTTTCGTGTTCTCTCTTATGGGATTAACAGAAGCTTTAGTATTTTGGACTTGTTTGCAGAACAAGATGTAAAGCTTTTGTATTATGAATGTGTTTTAGGTATTGTGCTTGACTCTGGAGATGGTGTGAGCCACACTGTTCCTATCTATGAGGGTTATGCTCTTCCACATGCGATCCTTCGTCTTGATCTTGCTGGTCGTGACCTCACTGATGCGCTCATGAAGATCCTTACCGAGCGTGGTTACTCTTTCACCACCACAGCAGAGCGTGAAATTGTCAGAGACATAAAGGAGAAGCTTTGCTACATTGCTCTTGACTACGAGCAGGAGCTTGAGACCGCCAAAACAAGCTCAGCTGTTGAGAAGAACTACGAGCTACCTGATGGGCAAGTGATCACCATTGGATCTGAGCGGTTCCGTTGCCCTGAGGTTCTTTACCAGCCATCTATGATTGGTATGGAGAATGCTGGTATCCATGAAACCACCTATAACTCCATTATGAAGTGTGATGTCGATATCAGAAAGGACTTGTATGGTAACATTGTGCTCAGTGGTGGAACCACAATGTTCCCGGGAATCGCAGACAGAATGAGCAAAGAGATCACTGCTTTGGCTCCAAGCAGCATGAAGATCAAAGTCGTTGCTCCTCCCGAGAGGAAATACTCTGTCTGGATTGGAGGCTCCATCTTGGCCTCCCTCAGTACCTTCCAGCAGGTACACTTAGTCCTATATTAAAGTCTCTTGCTAGACTAACTCGGTTAATTACTGAAACTATGTTTTGAATTGTGCAGATGTGGATCGCAAAGGCAGAGTACGACGAGTCAGGTCCATCGATTGTTCACAGGAAATGCTTCTGAGTTCAATGTTGATCGTTTTTCAGAGAAGAAGCACCGCCGGGGTTTTTCCGACCAGTCCTCAAGCCGGGTTTTTAATCTTCCGTTATTCTGCTCTTTGGTTTTGTTCTTTTATGTTTTTGAATTCATGCCAAATACATTTTCAAGGATTTATGGTAATCTGTTTGTAGTATGGTTAAAGTCTAATGCAACTGTGTTTTTTGAGTGAATAAGTTATAACACCTCTTTTCTCTTTAATTATTATTATGTAACAATTTGTTTTCTGTATTTTATCTTACATTACCCTAATCTAATTTAAATATGTAAAACTTATTATCGATTTTATTTATAAAAGATGGACTTGACTGAATTAAACACCAAGCTTGAGAAAACAAAGCCATAGATAAACACTGAAGTGGTAAAAAGGAACAAAGGTGAATGGAAGAAGCTAAGTAACAAATACAAAGCTGAGTTACAGAATCCAATAGTCTGATCAAAGAAAGAAAAAGAAAAAAAAAACCAAAAAAAATAAGCTTACATTACATTACAACAAAGAGTTTAGGAGGCAGTTTAAGGGCGGTCTAATCTGCAACCCATGTGCTGTTCAAGAAATTTGGTGAGTCTGATATGTTTAGAGGTCCATTGATCTGCCAGCTTCTGTTCTTTGGCCTCGGCATCTCTCCTCAAACCAACTAGCTGTTCTCTGTACTCTCCTTCGATCTTCTCCATTGCACTCTTCTGCTCTTCCCTCAGAGCTTTCATCTTAGCCTCAATCTCCTCCATCTTCTCCCTTTGTCTACACGACTTCTCTGACTCTAGCTGCAGCTCCAGTCGTCTTAGCCTCCATGCGGCCTCTTTTTTATGCTCCGCCCAAGCTCTATGCCCTTCCTCTAACTCTCTACAACACTCCACAAGTTCTGAGAAGAACACACCCTCGCTACTCCCACTACAAGACGGCATCATATTCCCTAACACAAGTCCCCCTGGACCGCTCTCTACTCTCTCGGGGTGCTGCTGCTGCAGCCACGGGATTGGCGGTTGAGGTGCGGCTGAAGCCACGGTGGAAGGCGATAATGTTAAAGTCACCGATGGAGGTCTCACGACAACATTGTTCCCATTGTTAGAAGTAGCTAACCAAGGAGGGATCACAGGGTTAGGAGGCTGAACTTGCTGATCAGAATGTAGAAATCCTCCATTCGAGTTAGCCATCACCACAGTGGTAGCAGCGGCAGCAGCAGCAGAAGGAACAACGTTAGACCTCTCTTTCACAAGCTTCTCAGCAAAACTCTCAAGAATGCGATCGTACTTGCTCTCGTCAATAGGCTCAACTCTCTTGTTACTCTCTTTCTCTTCTCTCTGTTGCTTCTCTTTAAAGACTTCCCACCACTTCCCTAACCGTTTGGCCGTCCTCCCGGGAACCTCCGCAGCAATCTTCTTCCACTTGTTGCCGTGTTTCTCCTGAAGACGGATCACAAGCCTCTGCTCTTCCTCAGTCAAAGAACCTTTCTTGATCCCTGGCTTAAGATAATTCTTCCATCGTTCAAGACAAGACTTGGCGTCGCGGTTCAAAGGTTTGTTCATACGCTCAGAGACAAGATGCCATTCTCTCGGACCGAACTGTCTAACATAAGCACGTAACAATGCATCTTCTTCACCACTCCAACGTTGCCTCTCTTTCATCTCCTCCTGACATCACTTCTTCCCATCTCACCATCCTTGTTCATCTCTACCAATTTCAAAATCAACCCTTTTCATAAATTCCCACAATTTATAAACATCTACAAGATCTGACACTAAACTTTCTAAACTTAGAAGAAAAAAAAACTCCAATTTGGGATCAGAAAGTCTAAAAACTTGTAACAAACTCAAGAATCTTCAAGAAATGAAAAATGAGAAAAAAACTTTGACAAGGGTTATAAGCAAAAACTAGGAATGATTAGTTATCATCATCATCAGTTCATCACTATACAAAACCAAACAGGGGAAATTAATGCTGACCCCAAACACTATTAACATACCCCTATTAAGAAGATAAGAGAGTTGAATTATAAATGATTATAATATAAAAAAACAAAAAAGTGCTCACCAAATAATATTGAAAAGGAAGACAATCCCAAACTCTAAAGCAACTTCCATCACACACACACACACACAGGACTACAGGAGTTGTTTTTCTAGTTGGAGAAGAAAATGGAAGAGAGAAAAACGAAAAAAAGACCAAAGTGAGAGAGGCTTTTAAAACCAGACGACGTACACGATTAGACCACAGAGACGGCAAAAATTATTATTATTATTAAAGAAAAAAAGAAGAAAAAAGTTTACCGACTGAGACACAGACGTTTTTCCCTTTTTCACACAAGTGGGGGGAAAAAAAAACATTTCTGACAGAGGCGCGTGGAGGTAAAAAAAGTTGAAATTCCATAAGTTTGTTGTTACCAATATTAGTTTTTGTTTTTTTTTAATAGAAAAAATCGAAAATCATATCACATTGGGATCTCAATATTCATTTCAATCACATTATGAAATAAAAAATTTAAATATTTAAAAATATTGGATATACGTAGATGCTTTCAGTTTTAGAAGCCAAAAATCGCCAAAAGTTAATTGTACTTTAGTGGCTGAATATATTGTATTTTATTATATAAATTTGTTAGGTTGATATTTCAGAAAATTACTTATATTTGCTAATCGTAAATCTGCAAAGTGCAAAAGAATGATAGAAGAATCAGAAAAAATATTGCTCTATTTAAACTCTTTGGCACACTCAAAACAGTTAAACGTACGTTTATGTCCAATTTAAATAACAATTAAATTTTTCACTAAAGCCAAAAGAAAAATACAATAATAAAGTCATTTTAAAACTTGTTAATCTACTTTATATCCTTTCAAAATTTTCTATTCTAAAATGGTTTACTAATAAACAAAAAAAAAAATTAGAAAGATGAAAGTTTTTGCAATGATAATGGAATAGAAATGAGAATACAAAAGTTTTTGTGATGATAAGAGAAAAAAAAAAACATTACTAGCATCGCAAGAAGATAAAAAAAAAAAAAAACAATTAAAGTTTAGGTTATTATTACTGTTTTTTTCTTTTCTATAGTAGTAATATATTAGTAAAATAATTAACTAGTTTTAGAAAGGATTAAAAAAATTAAATTGTTTAAATGTACTAGAAGTCTAGACCTAATAAACACACTTTTTGAATATTGTTTGCCATTTGAAAATCAATTTTCTAATAATCATGTACTATGTCCTTGAATATAAATAGATTTTACATATAAATTAGTAATGAAAAAGTTTTTTTTCTGTGGTTAAAAAACTGGATTTGACGTATGAGTAATTAGGGGGATGAGGACTGAGGAGAACACGTGTCAGAAAATGGGAACGGTATCTTTTGGGAGGCGAAAGCATGTAAGTGTGTAAATGGTCCCCCCCTTCCTACATTAGTCCCTACCAAAACATACTTTTTCCTTGTTCCATCACATCCGACTACCACTACTCTCTCTCTCACACACCTTTGCTACCATGCACCAATATGCGTATTTTAGTATCTTCTCCGAGTCCTATAATCAGGCAGACAACACTTTCACTCTTTTATTTATTATCGCCTCTCTCTCTACTACTACTACAGTACTACTACTAGTCTCACTCTCTCTATCACCCCCTCGACCTCGAGAGTATCTTAGCTTATTACTATAACAATTTAGGCAACCAACCACATAAATATGATAACACTTTCTATATATGACGTCACTCTAATGCTTACAATTTTGTAATAGTAAATTTATTGTTGTAATAGTCATACTGTAATACTATTATACTAACTAATAATGCAATTTGGACAATTCAGATTTGTAATGTAATAGTTGAATAGGAGGAATTTTCGATATAGTTGTAGCAGACTCACCATTATTAAGTCAATACATTATTAAGTTTGCTATGGTTTGCATTTTATCATTTGGTCATGGAAACTTTGTAAAGAGACATGACCCGACATCAAAAAGTTATTTTCATCAAATTAGAATGTTAACTACGAAAAAAAAGTAAAGAGAATTCATAATAAAAACCCCTACAAATATAGTAATATTAAGCTGGACAACTCTACTGAAAAAAAAAAGAAAAAAAAACTTTACTAAAATTTCTGCGAAAATTCAACTTAATATCCACGTTTCTTTAATGTATGATTTTTTATTATTAATATATAAAACTTTCAAGTACATAACTCAAAAATTGAGAAGATCTGCCACTTGAATCAAATACATTTTTAAAAATGCTTTGTGTTAACCAAATATATTCACCTGTTACTACTAGCCAATAATTACGAAACTGAGTCACTCACTTCCAATGTAACACTCAAGAAATTATGATGTAGTTTGATCTTACAGTTCAGATAGATGAGAGAACAGCCAACATGGTAGGTCGGTTTTGTAACCAAAACAAGAAAAGTACGTTGATAGGAGACTAGTGGTGGGCCTTCGATGGGCCTGCTTTGTATTGATTAATTTTTCTTTACATCGATATGAATGATTGGATTACTTGACCGTTTTGTTTACACAAATTCTGTCCTCTTTACATTCAAAATTTGGTAGTATAAGTTTGAGTTAGGGCATGGTTTCCAGTTGCGAATCTTAAGATGTATGATCATGTTTTCCATAGTCAGACCCTTCATAATATTGCATGTCCCTCAGACCTTCAAGACCTAACAAAGGTATATATATTTTTAGAATTTTGATTTTGGGGGAAAATAATAATTTAATGAACTACTAGCAAGAGTATAAAAAATACACTATTGTATATAGAATGTGGAAACAGAGCAAAGACAGTAAATAAAAATAAAGTAAATGCTGATGGAATCAGAGAAATATGTTTATATAAAAGAAAAAAAAAACAAAAAATAATAATGATAAAAGTGAGGGAGATGACATGACATATGAGTTGTCAAATTGAGGCAGATCCCTTCTCTGATCTTCTCTCTGCCATCTCTTGCCTTTTACCTCATGTGCTCCATCCCCTCCGGCTTTTTTGTTTCTCTTTTCTCTTTTTTTTTTTTTTTTTTTTACTATTTATCAAACTTTTTCCTTACAACTATGAGATATATATATAATTATATATATATATATATATTTATTTTTTTTTTAATGTTTTTTGTTTGGATGCGTTCCTCTTACATGGAATTTTCTTTTAATGGGAAATTTGTTGAAAAATCAAATTTGTCTTTAGTGTTTGTGAAACTATCATTTTTTGGACATCTCGGTAGTTACGCTATTTTAAATTACTGAAATAATGTTATTTGAATTCTTATTTAAATTATATATATATAAATGTAAATAATAACCTTATTAATAAGTTGTACTAAAAATTATCAAGCTCAGAGAAGTAACCGTTAACTAACGTGAATTCAGAAAATTAATTCTGAGCTTGATAATTTTTTTTTTTAGTACAACTTATTAATAAGTTTATAATTTACATTTGTTCTTAAATCTTGGTGTGTTATACGTTCGTGATGAGGATTGATTCGGAGTGGTATAACTCGATTAGCATGCTATAGGGAATTAGGGACCATATGCATAGAAAAATTGGTTCGGTTAATTAACGGTTTTCCTCTCAGTTTTAATGATATGTTGACTGACTAATAGAGTGAAACCGTTAATTATGGCATTGGACTGGATGCTGTGAAATGAGTATTCTTAAATAGCTAGAACATAGGGCGATTAGGTATTATATTGAACCAATTGGAAATTCATCCGTCCTTTCTTGTTTTGCCTTGAGAATTACTTCTAAGTTATTGAACTCCATTTAACTTCTAACTATGATGATATGTGAAATTTTGAGTTTGGGTCGACAAATTAAACTAGGTTCTGGTCATAATTGGGTACGGGGAATATCATGTGTACTGTACTAACTCGTTATTCTAATAATATATAGTTACAGAGGTTATAGTTTTTTAGAGTTCAGGCTATTTATATGGACATGTTTTTCTCTTTTTTGTTAAATATTATATGGACATGTTGTAGTTTGGGTCATGAATCCTTAAACGGGGTGCCCATATATTGTTTTCTGACAAAACATCATGAAATTCACTCGTTCCTTTGCTGATTTCATGTAATCTAACCTGCTTAAATGTTAACTAGAGTTGACGCAGTTTTTGGTTTAGGAATATAATTGTTGAATTAGTAATAGTAATAGTATATTCCTAACAATTATCTTTGTGGTATTGTTGTTGTTTGTTGACGTTCATATATAACACAAAGATAACGAGCACAACATATCACCCAAATCAGCACACGTATCACAAAAATCACAAGCACAACAATCACACATAAAAAAATGTGCAATAAAAAGTAATGACTACGTACCTCTCACAAACTCGCGATGCCGACAACTTATATTAACCTTTTCAGTCCATAAACCACTTGCCTGGGCCAATAACCTTTAAAATCGCAACCTTAATGATGCATATTACAATCAATTGTCTTCACTCTATAATACGCTTAGACAGAAGTCCCACACACGAAATCGAATCCAGCCAGATTTTAAATAAGTATAGAAAAACTTGGCCCAATGGCCCATTACACGGTCCATCAGACTCAATCATAGACTGTCTACATTCACTCTGGCTTTTTATTAGCAGAAGATGACACCAACGAAATAAAATAAAATTTGCTGATAATAATAATACTTAAAAAAAAAAAAAACAAAGTAAAATAATTTCCCAAAGCCACCGGAATTTTTCCCGAGAAAATTAAAGGGAGAAACCCAGGGCTGGAAAATGATATGTCTCTGATCTCTTCTCTCTTCCATAGTATTTAAAAATAAAAATAACATCTCTTGAAGTATTCTTTTGTTTGTCTTCATTGCAAAAAAAAAAAAAAAAACGTTTTGAGTCTTTGTGTGTGGTGGTTTCAGACTTGAGAGACTTCTCAGACTCGGAAGTTTTTGCCGGAGAAAGTCTGACCAAACTGCCACGAGGGAGGAGCAACGTTCCACGAGGTAGAAGAACGTCGGTCAGAAGCGGTGACTCTGAAAGAAAGTGATTGGCCGATGAGGACGGCATTAGACTGCCAGTTTTGTCCCCAGTTACGACTCATCCTCACCCACTCTGTCTTTGATCCTTTCACGCTAACTCCGTTGATATCCCCGGCGCCGGCAACGTTAGTGACTAGAACAAGGTTGAAGTATCTGAACCCGTTTACTGTGAACCTTATCCCTCCTATCTTCCGACAAGGTACCCTTCAGAAGAAACAGAGAGTTCAGACAAATTATTAACAACAAGACAAGAGAGATGAAGAGGGAGAGAGAGAGAGATGGATCTCTAGGTTAGTGTGTCCTGCTTCTTTTCCCGAAAAGATAAATTGAAATACTTATAAATTAATATAAACTGTTTCAGAGTAAAAAACAAAGTAAGTAATAATAATAATACTATTGAGAGCGATGGTTTCAGTTTCTGAAGTCTGAAACTCATAGGCCGTTATCTAAAAAGTGCTAGAAGAAACCTAGAAGAAAACAAAACACACAGAGATAATAAAAATCATAACATGTTCGGTAGTCGGTACAAGTATACATAAAAGTAGAGCACCTAAAAAAGAAAATATTGTGGACAAATAAAATACGTCATTTTAAAAAAATCAAGACATTTGCATTTTAGAACAAAAAGAGTCTTTATAAAAATTTACTCAATTTTCTAGCATAGCGAGTAATCAAACAAGAAAGCCTCTAATTAGTTTTCTTTACACAATAAAACACTATTTCCCATCAAAACATGAATCTCATTTAACATAAATTAGATTTGCAAAAGTTACTATTGTGTAATATCTTCACCCTAGTGTACAGTTAAATTCTTACTGATTCACCAAATTATATTATTATTACCGGAAAAACCAAAACGATGCAGAAAAGTAAAAAAGATTTGGAAAAGGACAAAAAAAATCAGAGAGAGAGAGACCTGCGATAGGAGACGGGGACAATGCCTGCACGGTAGAGACCAATCTTGAGGAACATAGGCATAGCGAGATCAAAGTGCTCACGCGGCGGATTGCACCATCCTCCGTCATCACTCAGCTGAGCGAAATTCGGCGGACAAAAGTTCGTCGCCGTCACAAGAATCGAAGGATTTCCCGGAACACACCATCTCGGGTCGTCGGTACACTTAATCTCGAAGCAAGCACCGCAGCTAAAGCCGTTGTTGAACAGAGCAGTGCTCAAGGCCGCCGTGTTCACACCGTATCCTTGGCTGTACAAGTTCCCGTATCCACACGCGCCACCTAGCAAAACACCACGCGCCAAAAACACACACAATAAAGTTAGGAACTTTACAAAAAAAACAACAGAGCAAACAGAGCACAAACGAAGTTAAGAACTTTCTCAAACAAGAAGAAGTTAGAAATCGTAATTTATGGTTATATATATGAAACGAAATTGATAATGGTGAATTTGGTAAGGTAGTGAGTAGTGAGCATATATACCCATGGTTCCGGAGGCGTCACTACCGCCGTAGAAAGTGGCGTGTGCGTTCTGCCACGGTCCGCCGCTGTAAACGCCGGGGATTTTGGCGTTTGTAGCTGTTAAGAGAAAGGAAGCCGTAACGGCCAACCACAAGCAGATCCCAAACGCTGTAGCCGTCATTATAGGAGAGAGAGGGAGAGAGATGTCTGTATTGGATAGGACTGAGAGAAAGCGGGAAGGACTATGTGTATTTATGGGGGACTGAGAGGCTGGTTGGGTTTTTTTAACATTACAATACAATTTGGGTCATTTTCTGTAAATTTTGCAGAGTATTGGGTTTTGAGGTAAATTAATTGATTTCCATCTCACCGGTTTAATGGGTGAATAAACCGAATCGATCTATTTCTGTTTTCATTTAAACTTAATGGTGACTTCTTCGTGTAGGCTGACAGAGTAAACCAAAATTGAAACAATTATATGTATGTTTTCTAATGTGAAAATTATAATAATAGACATATAAAGTATTCATAGTTAAAAACCAAAGCGATTAATTACAATCCAAAAGTATTCATTCATACATATTAGTTAAAAACCGTAAAAGCCAATTCGATTTCTTTTGGCCGAATCAAACCAAAAAAACAAATGCCAAACACAATTACGTATGTTTGTCTTTTCTTTTTACGAAGTATATAGGTTATAGTATTTTATTTGCCATTATCTACGCATGCACGCATGTATAGTTTTTTTTTTGGTTACAGAGCAATTAGCATAAATAAATGTATGTGTATGCTCAGTAATTGCTTATAGAAAGAACAAAATAAAAAAATATATATTATATATATACATGTATGCATATTTCTTGTATATTTTCTTGTGAACATATCATATAAATGAACCAAACGAATCGAGAGCATCACATTAAGAGCATGTGGTCGACATACAAATAAATATATTAGGTTTTGCAGCACATAAATATTGTTTATTTTATGAATTTTTTGAACAATAATAAAGTTGTGTATTAAATTGGATGACATAGGGCCGCAATAGTTGAATGACAAGCTTCTTGAGCTATCGTATTACATGATATGCATGTGGAGTGTCTCTGATATAATTGTTGTTACACAAATTCTATAAGGGTTCCATGTGATTTGTAAGTTTTAAGGGCTCAGGATAGGTGAGTTTACAGCAGCTCTGTGTATATACTGTTTACAATAATTGAGATTTCTATTTCGAACTCTCCAACAAAAAAGTACAAATTGTTTTTCATGACGTACTCGACCTGATATGGTGAAATTATCATGTAAATGAGAAAACATAAAGATATACTAATTTTAGAAGGCTGTAACTATGAAAACATTTTATCTAAATAATTTGATATTTTGAAACAATAAATTTTGTTTCGATCATTTTAACAGGAAGAGACGTAACTTCAGTTGAAGAGTATATATATAACTTCACTAAAGCCGGCCGGCCCTCGCTCACATATAGGGACTCCGAGCAACTTAAACATGCAGATTGACATTTTTATGGTCTTTTTTTTCCCAAAAAAACATGCAAAAATAAATATTTTATAAAAGAAAAGATCATGGGCTCAAAGCTGGTACTTGGCAGCTTTCTATGAGGATCAAGCTCTTGTATTTACACATTATTACATTGATATAGTAAAAATTTGTAAGATTAACAGGGAACTATTGGAATATTATATATATATATATAGATATATAGAGAAGTAAATAACTATATATAGAAAATGGACAATAAAAAAATAAAAAATAAAAATCTATAGAAATGGTTTGACTTCAAAGATGTAAATCGTTGATTTTTGCTCTAATTTTGTTAGTTCCAGGCTTCCAGCTCAAACGCACTAAATCAACTATATATACAGAATAACAATCTGCGCGAAATACAACAGTCTACTATACATACTTATTAATTAAGAAAATGGTCTAATATGTGTCAAAGTTATGCTCTCTAATTTCACCAAGGTCTGTCATCCATGACGATGGGTGGATTGGTGCTGCCTGGTTTGTGTCGAGGACTGCATATTAAATAGATGGTTCTAGTGTTGCGGTGACAAATAGGAATTTACTTAAGATCTAGAAGTTGCACGTCGTTTGTAAGAAACAAACTTAGCTCTAAAACGAAATGAATAAGGTTTTGCTTGGTTTTATGGAATTAAACATAAAAAGTGGCTAAAGATAAAAGCAAGATAACGAAAGAAGGATGCATAAAACGACGACGCGCGAACGAACATATCCAGGAGGAAATTAGCTAGTTGCTATAAGAAAATAATTAAGAACGACAGAATAGTACTTACCAAAGAATATAAACCATCACATACAATCAAAATATATCACTCCGAACGTCACACAAGGGATATATAGAAAACGATATGCAAACAATACACGTGATTACGTACGTTTGCGCTCGACCCTATGTATAAGGTATTTCTACATCGATCGTTGCACAAAAAAACAAAGAAGGTATTTCTACATATGCTTGACTTAACATAATACTAGTTGATCTCTATCGGGTCTTTTACGTTTCTTAAGCGAACATGTTGATATCATATTATAATTTCGGGCGAATATTGATACTGAACACACAGCATGGAGTTAAACTAGTGATACCACAAAAAAATGGTATCTATTTAAAGTTGGAAACGATAGTTCATAATCATAGGCTCATAGCCATTGTGTTCTTGGGGGAAAGAAAAGGTCCAGCGGCTCTCTTATTAGTTTAACTAGGCCCCCTAATCTTAACTAAGAAATTAAAATGATTTCTCGACATTTTAAGGTTCTAGAAAGAAAAAATAAATAATTAAGGTTTGATTTTAGTACGATCCAACTATCCAAGTTGGGGAAAAAAAAATCTCATTAAATATGTACTTACCACTAAAAAAAAAAAGAAAAAGTATAGTGTACTACTTACTAATTTGCATATTAAAACAACAATTATGTAAGCTTTAACTTACTGTAATGACAACACGTGGCAATCAATGAACCGATAAGTACATTTTAGCTAATTTGTCAAAACAATAAACAAATGATAAAGCACGACGACGACGACGACGACAGGTCCCCACAAAAAACGCATAAAGATCCAACGGCTGAGATTCGCTTTTCCCTACCTCGGAGATTAGACCTTTTTATTATAAATTCTTAATTATCTTTAAAATTAATTTTAAACGCATTTATTCCGATTCCTTTCTCTCTTCGGTCCCCTCCCCACCCTCTAAAGTCTCTCCTTCTTCTTCTTCCTTAATCACACCTGCTTCTTTCATTAATTTCTCTCAATCGATAAAAATGGTTACTGAACCAGGTCTAACCGGGATGTCTCCTTCGATTAATCGGAACCGTTTACCCGGTTTACCCGATCAATCCACTTCGCTACTCCCTAATCATACCCAGTTTACTCCGGTGTCACTATACGACGGTTTCAATTACAACCTCTCCTCCTCCGATCACTGTAACACCGTCGTCGCTGCTCCGTCGGAGTTTATTCGGGAAATAGTGGAAGTGGAAGAAGAAGATCCGGCTGATGATTTTGATTTCTCCGATGCTGTTTTAGGATACATTAGTCAGATGTTGAACGAAGAAGACATGGATGATAAAGTATGCATGCTCCAAGAGTCTCTAGATCTCGAAGCTGCTGAGAGATCGCTTTACGAAGCTATTGGTAAGAAGTATCCTCCGTCTCCTGAACGGAACTTGGTGGTGGCTTCGTTCGCTGAGCGGAATGGTGAGAATCTTGACCGTGTTGTTCCAGGTAACTACACCGGAGGTGATTGTATAGGTTTTGGGAATGGTGGTATCAAGCCACTGAGCGGTGGTGGTTTTACTTTAGATTTTCGAAATCCTCAGAGTCGTTGTTCATCGGTTTTAAGTGTTCCTCAATCTAATGGTTTTGGAATGGACCAGTCGTCGAAGAAGAGTTTGTATGCTGATTCGAGTGGGGAGAGTCATCAATCTGTTTGGTTGTTTAGGGATGGGATTGAAGAAGCTAATAGGTTACTTCCTGAACAAAACGAGTTGATTGTGAATTTTAGAGAGGAGAGTTGTATGAGCAGAGGAAGGAAGAACTCTAGCCGTGATGAGATTTGTGTGGAAGAAGAAGAGAGGAGTAGTAAGCTACCTGCTGTGTTTGGTGAGGATATTTTGAGGTCAGATGTTGTAGATAAGATCTTGGTTCATGTTCCTGGTGAAGAGAGCATGAAGGAGTTTGATGCGTTGCGTGAAGTTCTGAAGAAAGGAGTGGAGAAGAAGAAAGCTTCAGTGGCTCAAGGTGGGAAGAGACGAGCTAGAGGAAGAGGACGTGGAAGAGGAGGAGGAAGAGGAGGAGGAGGGCAAAATGGGAAAAAAGAAGTTGTGGATTTGAGAAGTTTGTTGATACATTGTGCTCAAGCTGTTGCAGCTGATGACCGTAGGTGTGCGGGCCAGTTGTTGAAACAGATAAGGCAGCATTCTACGCCGTTTGGTGATGGGAACCAGAGGTTGGCTCATTGTTTTGCTAATGGTCTCGAGGCGAGGTTAGCAGGTACCGGAAGCCAGATTTACAAAGGGATTGTGAGTAAACCGAGATCAGCTGCAGCTGTGTTGAAGGCTCACCAGCTTTTTCTTGCGTGTTGTCCGTTTAGGAAGCTCTCTTATTTCATAACCAATAAGACCATACGCGATCTTGTTGATAAATCTCAGCGGGTTCATGTTATTGATTTTGGTATCCTCTATGGTTTCCAATGGCCAACTCTTATTCACCGGTTTTCCATGTATGGATCACCAAAGGTTAGGATCACCGGGATTGAGTTTCCGCAGCCAGGGTTTCGTCCAGCACAGCGGGTTGAAGAAACTGGTCAAAGGTTAGCAGCGTATGCCAAACACTTTGGCGTGCAATTCGAGTATAAAGCAATTGCTAAGAAGTGGGATGCAATTCAACTTGAAGATCTCGATATAGACAGAGATGAGGTTATCATAGTTAATTGCCTCTACCGAGCTGAGAATTTGCATGATGAGTCGGTCAAAGTAGAAAGCTGTAGAGACACTGTTCTCAATTTGATCGGGAAGATCAATCCGGATCTTTTTGTCTTTGGCATTGTGAATGGTGCATACAATGCACCCTTCTTCGTGACACGGTTTCGCGAGGCTCTCTTTCATTTCTCCTCGATTTTCGACATGCTTGAGACAATTGTGCCACGGGAAGACGAAGGGAGGATGTTCCTTGAGATGGAGGTCTTTGGGAGAGAGGCATTGAATGTAATTGCTTGTGAAGGTTGGGAAAGAGTGGAGAGGCCTGAGACATACAAGCAGTGGCATGTCAGGGCTATGAGGTCAGGGTTGGTACAAGTTCCATTTGACCCAAGCATTATGAAGACAGCGCTGCATAAGGTCAACACATTCTACCACAAGGATTTTGTGATCGATCAAGATAACCGCTGGCTCTTGCAAGGCTGGAAAGGAAGAACCGTCATGGCTCTTTCTGTTTGGAAACCAGAGTCCAAGGCTTGACTGACAAATCGTCGTTAGCATAAGAGAGAACCATATCTTGATTTTTTCCCCTGTGATTCCAAGATACGGCATCACAGGTACAGCTCGGATTCATATTCACATTGCTTTAAAAATGCCATCTGATTCTTTCTAAACATTGTACTGAGACGATGTCTTTGTTTGCAGATGAAAGTCTTTGTCATCCGGAAGAACTTGTTAAAAGATGAGAATTGATGTAATTCCCTATTTATAACTTCCTAGCTGGATATTTGTTGGTTTCTCAGCTAGGTTAGTAGGTTCTCCAAACGGTATTCTTGTAGCTAGGGATGATCAGAGAGTTTGTATATTGCTAGAGAGTTAACTTGTCTAGATTGTAACACGTATAAGAGGAAGCTTAGATAAACTATGGTTTCAAGAGAAGGTTTTTACTTCTCCAATGTACACACGAGGACCAACGTACATTGAAATAAGAGGTTTTACTATTTCTGGAAAACTCTTCTGCTTGGAATCTGAGCTCTTAGTTATTAGCTGTGGTCCCTCAATGCTATTATGTGAGTTTTGGTGATCTCTAAATATATTTCAAAAGCTTTTGTTGTTACTTAGAATCTAGGGCAAGCATGGCCTCATGAGAAATTGAAAGAGCCGGTTCACACACATACAGAACTGATTCCTCTCATTGTCAATCCTAGGACTCTGCTACGAGGACAAAGAGAACAAAAAATACTTAATCATGAGATCAGAACTTAGTGGTTACTTGAGCGAAAAGGGCCTTGAAATCCTTTGTTGGGGTGCCTGTTCCCTCGGGCTTTGAGGCCAGGTCAAGTGCTTTGAATTTTGCCTCCTCAAGTTGCAACGCCTGCATAAATAGAACACTTACCATGATTAGGAGAAGCAAAAACTGGTATAAAAAATATGGCGACTGTTGATAGATGGATCATCCAGTTTATGAAATTTCTTTTGATCATAATGAACCCACCTGAACACAGACTTCTGCAACATCAGGCCTTGCGATTGTTCTTGTTTCTGTCTCGAGAAGCTCGTCATCTTTTCCCACGAGTAATTCACGAATGCCACCTTCCTTGTCCTGAAGACCTCCCGCCCTGAATCCAAAAGAGCAATATTGCAAGATGAGAACTCCGCCATTGCAATTTGTATCGGATGCAAGTAAACAACAATAAAGTTTACCTGATGATGGTGTATGGAATACCAGAATCAGCCAAGTATTGCTCAGCCTTTCTCTTCCAAACCTATACAAAATTGCAGAAAGACTTCTGAACCATTTGCTGTGAAACTTAATCTCTTTGTATTGAAGAAAACAGAGAAGGACGAGTCTCACCAAAATGTTGGCATTGCCAATACTATTGAGAGGGTGATTAAGGTTTGTTCCTCCCATCGACCCAACCAAAACAATCTGCTTAACTCCCGCAGCCTTAGCTACATATTTCAGCAAACAATAAGCACCTTAGCTGATACACACACACATACAAAAACTCAAAAGAGATGATGAATAGTAATACAAACCAGCGTCTATCTGATTCTTCTGACCAATCCAATCAACCTGCCAGAAAAACTCCAACTATCAAAAACCAAGAAGAACGAAAAAAAAACCACAAGAAGGCATCAATGTAGTCACCTGTTCTGGATAAGCTCCATCGTCAAAGTAGAACTCAGGTCTCCCTCCTTTACTAGGATCAAAACCTGGTTTCATTTTCGGTACAGCACTAGTAAGAATGACCAAAGCATCAATTCCTTCAACAGCAGAAGCAACGGCTGCAGGATCTCTGATATCTCCAATGAACACCTCATCCTCTCCACTGATCTTTTCCTTGCTCTCCTTTGTCCTCACTAAACCCCTCGCCACAAACTGATCCGACCTCTCCTTCAATTTCTTGAACACAATTTGCCCTGTCACATTATTCACCATCAACATTAAACAGTGTTCTTATGGAATTGCACAATACCACATTGTAGAGAGAATCTAAAAATCTTCTTTAGCTAATTATGATAGATTAGAGAAAGAGTCAAATGAACCTGTTCTACCACCGGCACCGGTGACGAGGACGGTGAGAGGTTCAGATGTGGCGGCTGCGGAAACGATAACGGATACTCTTCTGAGCTTTCCGGTTAACTTACTTCGATTACAAATCGATGTTGAATCCGAAACAAGTGAGCGAAATTGAAGAGACGACGAACGAGGAACTGAGACGAAGGAAGAAGCTACAGCTCCGGATTTGTGAGTGTTAGCAGGAAGCTGTGGATGGAAGAATGTTTTCGTTGTCGTCGTCGTCGTCATCATCGCCATTGACTGGAGAATTTGGTTTAGCTCAGACGATGACTAGAGAGAGAGAGAGTGAGTAGAAGATATCGAAATTTCTGATTTTACGCCACGTCACCTTATCTTTTGAATTATTTGAAACTTTATTTTATTTTATTCCAATGCGCTTTAAACGGGCCTTATATTGTATTGGGCCAAGGCCGATTTTTTTAGTCCAGCGTTTTGTATCATTTGATCCGATAATCTGATTTTTATTATTTAATTAATTAATAAACTTGAGCCAGAAGGAAAAAGGTTATTTACAAAAACTACAACAGAGATTTTTAAATTACTGCTGGATTCTTCAAATAACCGGAGTTTAATTTATTAGGCTATAACCGGAGTTTCAACGGCAAGCTTTGCGGTGTAGCTAACTTGTTCAGGCTTAGTCTCTGATACCCAGAGCTCTGGCAAAGCCTCCTTAAGGTTATGAATGTTTTCTAACGCATAATCTGCATATTTCATTCTCTGTGAAGTTCCCACCTACACCAAAACAATTCACATCACTCCATTATAGTCTCGACCTTTTTACTACTTAGAGTAAATGATGAAACGTGTTTTTTTAAAGACTTACCAGAACAGTATCCAGACCAACGCGTTTACCGGCCTGTATGTTTCGAACACTGTCATCGAAGAACAACTACAAGAAACAACAACCCATTAAAAACAAACAAATGGCCGTCTAAAGTATTATGTCAACTCTTAAAGAGAGGTACTAACGGTTCTTTGAGGGTCGATGTTGGCGATTTCAAGAGCCTTTGCTATGGCGGTTTCAGATGGTTTGCAGACAATAGGTGTCTTAGGTAAAGCGGAAACTGTCTGTTCATGATCGGATAAGTATCCGATGATGTCGAAGATCTCATTCTTGTCATAACTAACGTTTTCACGATTACTAGTAGAATTTAATGATTCAAAGCAAAGTATTCCTTCGAAACAGTCCTCTAACCCTAGCCTCTCTAGTGCTCTTGCTGCGTGCAACTTATCTGCGTTTGTGAAGATCTGAAAAAAATTGTGACAGAGAAATATATATGAGAGAATTTAAAGATAAGACTTTTGATTGAGATTTTTTTTTTGTAGGAATGATTAAGTTGAGAAGAATGATTACGATCTTGCGAAGAGGTAGGCTAAGTAAGAGACTTCTCAAAATGGGATCTGGCTTGATGTTCTCATAAGGTAGTCTCCCATGTACAAAACTGTTAGGAAAAAACAAGAGAAATTCAGAATCATCCTATGACTTGGTATACTGTGCGATGAGATTTTGTGTATATATATACCTGTGATACTCGTCATAATCGAAGTTATAACCTATCGCCTGAAAATAATTATGATTAAACTCGGTTAAGAATTAAGCTATGGATTCATTTAAGTTCAAAAGAGAAAAGTAAAATTTACTCGAAGACCGGCCATGGTAGTTCCATAATTTTTGTAAAGTGAATTAGATAACTCCAGGATCTTATTCTTGTCGATTCCAAGCTTCTCTACCATGTAATCTACAACAAAAGAAACAACAAATTTTTTAAAGAAAACGTAGTGACTTGCAGAACAAGAAATTGATTTCGGATAAACAAAAGTCACCTTTGATGTTTTTTCCACATTCTTTTGCAATTCCAGAGCTAAGTGGATAAAGGGTATCATCAAGATCTACAAAATTTCCACAAAAATACAGATATTGTTTCAGATAACAAAACAGAGAAAATTTTCCGAAGGAAAAAAGAACAGAGCAACGAGTGTCTTACCAAATAGAAGGGTATCATATTTTGAAAGCTCAATCTCCATATTTAGTCGATGATGAGAGATGATTATCGCTTGTTTTACTCACTCCTCGAGAATCTTTATATAAAGAGAGAATCTTATTAGACTCAGTGACAATGATGCTTAATAATCAAAGAAGAGGAAGAAACAGAGATTCAGACAAAAGTGGTGGGAACCAAACAGCCAAAGTGTGCAAGTTTAACTCATCTCCATATGTTTGGGGATAAGAATTATGTTTGATTGGCTGGTGTCACACCGACCACTCATAATCTTAAATAGTACAATAAACATATTCACTTAATTTGATCTAAAATGTTCATAATAGTTTTTATAAACCAAAAAGAATTTAAGTACAGGGAACGAAAAATACAATTATGGTCTTTTAACTTCGCACAAAAAAAAAAAAAAAGTATATCAGAAATAATCAAGACGTAACGAAAGATTAAAACCTACAATTTGACGTGGTTGAGAACCTCTATAGCAATTAACAGATTATATGTAGTTATGAACAATGTAGTTTTATCATATGAACTATGAAGCCATTTAGTAACAAGAATTTCTTCAAGTTTTGCGTAAATGCATGTAACCTAAAGTTTCCATAAATTTGGAAATCAAGTCATAAAAAAAGTGAGAATTAATAGCAAACACAAAAAGAAAAGAAAAGAAGAAGTATCTATGTAATATATTATCGAACCTGATCTAAGAAACAAATGGCTTAGCTTAGCTAATGAAAACGCAGAGGACAAGGCGTGAGAGGCCAAACAAAGGCAGAAGAAGAAGAAAGGGAAGGAGAAAGATTAGAGGCAAAAGGCTTTATATAGAGGAGAAAAAGCCAACGCGGTGTTCAACTTTTACGTGCTTCCCATTTTTTTCTTTTCTTTTTCGGCAATTTTCAGTTAACAATTTTAATTTTTGGCCATATCATTTCATTAATTAAAATATTTTTAGAATACATATACAGTTGCGTTACGTGTTCAATTTGAGTCATCGTCAAACCGGAACTAAAACAATGCACTTTTTCTGACTACATAATTTTAGGTTTACCATCAATTTGTCAAACATAGTAGACATACTCAAAATAATTATACATTCTGAAAAATTTATCGTTAGAAAATAAAACCGTAACATATTTACTTACATACACCCAAAATTATGTTAATCTTATAAGGTTTTTCTTTTTCTTTTGCGAAATATAACAACATAAAATACAATAAATTATACAACAATTGTTTAGAGATATATACGTATTTTGGCAGTATCGTATAAGCTTTCTGGTTTAAAAAACTATATGATCTTGTTTAAGTTGTTTTAACCCGACTAGTAGATAATTATCTTTACCCCTTCATTTGGAACTTGTTGCAAGTACAAGAGTTGATGAGAATGATACGAAAGAAAACTAAAGCCAAAGGCATGTGTGTGGTGTAGATGCAGTGAATACAGCTATTGATTTACGACCAACTTTGAACAAAAGAATCATGTGATTACTGATTACTTATGATAGGACCAACACAAAAAAGAGTTTTAAGACGATGAGCTGTCACCTTCTCATCTTCTATTATTCTTGATTAGTACTTTTGTTTTGTTTT
The DNA here is from genome assembly GCF_030686135.1 of Camelina sativa. Classification (NCBI taxonomy): domain Eukaryota; kingdom Viridiplantae; phylum Streptophyta; class Magnoliopsida; order Brassicales; family Brassicaceae; genus Camelina; species Camelina sativa. The sequence continues at coordinate 5,744,269 of NC_141884.1, read as the reverse complement.
GTTTTGTTTTCGAACAAACTTACCCCTTCAATAATTGACCAACACTGCTATCATACAATAATTGATCAACAAGAGGACTTGTACCACACGGTTTTGTTTCCTATGATAATTTTAATTTTCTAGAACCTTGATGATTATAATATATAGATCACACTCATTATTCAATCCTAGTAACAGTGCCATGCTTATGTTCATATAGGGTTAGGGGCGAAAAAATTGGTTTTATTTCGTGTTAAAAAAATTTAAAAATGATATATATATAATAGATGATTACCCATCAGAAACGTAGATGATATATACTTTTAGTTGTTTATATATTTATATTATTTTGTGACTATGAAAAAATCATCTACATATATATAAATTATCTGATTGCTTGATACATTGAATATAGTTTACATTAAATTTTATATAAATATAAATTGTAAGTGTGATTGTTTATATATGGCAGCAAATTAGTCATTTTTTGGTTCTTTGAAATATTGAATACTCCCTCTGTCTCACAAAGATTGAAGTTTTAGAGAATTTTCTTTGTCCCAACAAGATTGATGTTTTGAATATTTTTAATAAATTTTTGTTTTAATGATTACTGATGATGTAGAGTGTATGGAGTGTAAAAGTGGGAAGGTGGGAAAGTGAAAAAGTATTAGAAAAATAAATCATATATTCTCTCTGTCTTAATATGTGTGTAAAATCCTAAACTTCAATCTTTGTGAGACAGAGGGAGTAGATATTAACAAAAACTAAGCAAAACAAATGTAAAATATAAACAAAACATAAGTAAAATATTTTTACGTATGTATTTTATAATGTATTAGATGTTTGAAAGTAAAATTGAAAAACCACATGAAATTAAAGTTGAAAATTTTCAACCACACTAACAAAATGCTAATGTGACAATAAAAATAGATGGCATGATATTTGAGAGACTATTTTATTTGCTATTATACATTAGCATTTTGTTAGTTAATTAATAATATCTTTTCGTATAAATTTTTAATACAAGTTTTCAACTTTTATGTAGTTTTTCATTTTCCTTCAAACATTTAAAAAATTATAAAATACTTTAATAATGCAAATAAAAAATTATGAAATATGAAATAAGAAGAATTAATAACAAACAAAATATTATAGATTTTTAAAATAAAAAGCGTAAACACATTTTCAAACTAAACACATAAGCTAACTTAAAAAATATATTTGACCTTACAATTTTTTTGTATTATGGGGCCTTGAGCAAATGCCCTTTTCAATATACATGAGGAACGGCACTGCCTAGTAATTAAGTTATGAATTTTTGACTCTATTGTACCCTGGTAATTTATTATTGTCATTAAATCAGTGTTTTCTTACTGCTTGACAACTAAAACTGAAAATCGAATCCGGATTTTGATAGTTCTGTAATCCTAACATTTGAGGATATCCACTCTACATATATGGATACAAACTTATCCTACGTACTCCTATATCACTTTGAAGTTTTAGGTGACAAGTTTGACGTGTGGAAGTAATATTTATCATCATTGTATCACAATTCACAAGTACATCAGTACGTGTACGTGTGATTGGGCATCTTGAAAATAACCATTTGGTCCTTTTCGCAGTAATGATTTCATTGTTTTCGTTCCTTCCTATGAACGGTTGCGATGCCACTTTTGTAACTTTAGTGATTATTGAAAAAAACAAAATCCAAAAATTTAAAAATATACACTGATTTTCCCAATAAACCATTTTGAAAATTTTATATCAAACCATAAATATTAATTAAAAAGCTTAAATTTTACCAATCAATATATGCAAAATGCAGCTGTAAGTTTTGAAATTAAAATAAAAAGTAAAAAGATAATGTTAAATTGCACTCTTGTTATCCGTTATCCTTTAATATTCACTGTTATCTTGAAAATTAATATACTTGCACTGCTATTTAACCTCAAGATTACCTTCCAAATAGAATTAGGTTTCATATAATATAATTAGACTTTAGTGCTCCATCTGATTCACAAATAGTGTCATTTTGACACCATTCACATCAATTAAGAAAAGATAGAACTATACATGTTTGTCCATTTTTAATAAGTGCCTAATGGTTTAAATTGAATGAAAATGAGCTTTGGGTTAAGAGGTAAATTAAAAAATTTAATGTAAAAACACATTAAATTGTAAAATGATACTCTTTGTAAAACATGGAAAAATCTCTAGAATAACACTATTTGGGAGTATTAATGATTTTTTTTTTCTTTTTGGGTAAAAATATTAAAGATATCAGTCTCATATTTACCAACTAATAAATATGATTTTTCTAGATTGAGTCAAATATAATACATCAAGATTGTTCTCTAAACCCAAAACCTAATCTGCTCTTCCTATACTAAAATATACAAGATGGATATTGCTTTCGTTACATTCATAGTCCTCGCTTGTCTTGCTGCCATTCTTCTCGTATGTTGTGTCATCTCTGGTTGCAGCAATTGCGGAGAGGAGACGTATCTGTCCGATGCTTTTGATCTAGAAAATAGTCAAACGGGAACAAATGATGTTCCAAGTTTGACCAACACTGGCCATCATCAATCATCATGATAACATCAACAATGACGGTCATCACAACATCATCATCACAGCATCGTTAATTTTTCGATGATGTAGCTTGTAGATTTTTATATACATAGTAATTTACAGAACAATATTCAATTTACTTTCGTTTTTTTATTCTTTTTCGTATATTCAATCGTTTGTTATCAAATAGATGTAGAGATCGAGAAAACGCAGAAAACAAAAGAGGAGCAAATTGTTTTTTTGATTTCTATTTGGAGAACTACACAACTTTTTGTTTGTGTTGATGATACAAATACAAAAATAAAAATGAACGTCGAGAGAGGTTCTCAACACTATAAGACAGTTTCTTTACGTACTCTACAAGAAACAAAGTTACAAGTCAAGAAAAGAAACGCCGATTTGTTCCTTTGAAATCAAAAGAGTGTCGTTTGGCGACCGATTCTTCTTGGTAAGCCAAAGTTTTGATAAGATCTGATCTCTCCATGAACTGTAGCCGTTACAATCACCATCCCCCAAGCCGTTGGCTGTACAGTGTGTGGACCGTGGCCACCACCGTCGAACCACGACCATGAAGATAACCTTGACGATGTGTTTATCGATGGGGATTCCCCAAACCTTGATGAATGCTGCTCTGAACCGTTCATACTCGACGACGCGCTGCAGCTTCCCAGCTCCGGTCCCGCCTCTTCCTCTGGTTGCAGAGGACTTTGCGTAGCGGCTTTCTTAGGCATTGGAGGTAACCCCGGTTTTTTATTGCGGTTGGATGTAGTTGGTGCTGTCGCCGAGTATTCTTCTCTTGTTGGTGAGCTTGTGGAGGATGAAGGCTGGCTTGAAGTTGATATGCGCTTTGAGTGGCGTTTAGAGTGAATCTGAACTGGTGGTGGCTCCCCTCTAACATGACCGTGCCAAGGAACCGCGGCTGAGACATCTTTGCAGTGAAAATGTTCGTGAGATTGTGTTGTGACTGTTGATCTTGTTCGGTGACTGTCGTTCTTCCACAAGTAAACCTGAGAGTCTTCGCTCGCACAGATTATGTATTTCCCGTCTTGGCTATACGAAGCAGAGAGTTGGCTGCACGTGTTTCTAAAGCCTGTCAACAAAAAGTATCAGTTTTTGTTGTTGTTGTTAGCTCTCTGCGTACTGGTGCTTGTAGAGTATTTACCTTTGAATTTGTGAATAACTTCAGAACCGTCTAAAATTCGAATCCGTGAATCAGCAGATGTGACAAGAACTTCGGATGGATTCACCGGGGAAAACTATATAATGCATCAACTTGTAAACATTTTATGGTGTTTGTTTACTCAAGTCTTAAAGAGGAGTTTTGGTTTTTAAGGACACGAACCTGAAAACTAGTGATCTTCCTTCTCGCTTGTGATTTCTTATTGCTCTGAACATCAATCTGACTAGTTTGATTTAGCTTACAATCTGTTCTACAGAAGAAGAAGAAAAAAAAACGCATAGCAATGAAAAGGAGTATTCAACTATAGGAAGTGATGTTTTGAATCAGAAAGAGCTTAGGAAGAACCTTCTGTATCGTAAGCACGGCAAATTCCTTTATGTGACCCGATAAGTGCACCCTTCAATCCGAAAAAAAACCAAAATGTCCATCATTAGAAAACAGCAATGGATTGGATTTTAAAGACTACTGCAAGAAACAGAGCAAATTACCTGACCGTCTGGAGTGTAACAAGCAGCAGTGACCATTTCATGGAGATCACTCCATTCCACAACATGTCGATCTTGTATGCTCCATATCCTTATCTTAGCGTCAAGTGATCCACTTAAGAAATAATTTTCATCCACTGGACTGAACTGAATACATGTCACTGTTGAATCAATGTAAAAATGGTCAAAAGTGTATGCAGCAAAATTATAGCCTGACTGGATAAAAAAGATGTGTATCTCACCGTAGTCATTGTGGGCAAACAATTTGAGACATGTTTTGGTTTCAAGATCCCATAACCTGACTGTTTTGTCCATGGAAGACGAAAGAAGAAGCTGAGATTTAGACCATGACAGATCCAAAATAGCATCCAAATGACCTTTCAAAGAGCAAACAGGCTTATCAGAAAAGGAGAAGACGGTTTCAGGAACATGCACGTAATCCGGAATGTGATTGCTTCTTCTCCCCGAGGCACTTTTCCCTTTCTTTTTCTTGTCTGTCATCTCATTTCCACCACATGATCTTTCCCCAGACGAGTCACAAAGCGAAGGATGAATAGGAGTAAGACTCCCTTCATTCATAGACATCAGTTCACATTCTTGAACCTCCCACACATGAATGACTCTATCAGCTCCTCCACTCGCAAGATAATGAGCATCTTGACTAAACTTGATAGTCCAAACCGCACCTTCATGAGCTTGAATCTCTTGACACATATGCAAAGCACTCAATTCTTTATAAGACTTCCCTGTAGGTCTCACTTTCACCCACTCATTAGCTTTACCATGTTTATTACTATCTTTCCCTTTCCTAGGACTATCCGTGGAGGTGCTTCCATCGTTTCCATCTTTATCCGCAACACGTAAACTCATGGAATGAGCAACACCTTTAATGTTCTTCAACAAGGCAGCTCCTCTTCTCTTACTCAACCTCACACTCTTGGAAAGATACGAATTAAACTTCCTTAAATCCATAATAGGTTCGTAGTTAATCCTGTTCACATTCTCTCTACGCATAAGCTCTTTAACCACAGGTGAGTAGCCAACACATTTCTCAAACTCCTCCAAAGTTAATTGCTTCCCTGTTTGTAAATCACTAAGCCTATTCCACATCCCATCTTCATCATACTCATTCACTATAAACTCTTTCCCTGTATCAAGATTCTTAATCAAGAAAAACGCACCAACCGCTGACGTCAACGCCTCTGAACCACCACCACCAACGCGGGAAGCCTTACCGTTACGACAAACAGCAGGGGGTGATTGTCTGATCGGAGTTTGGTAATGACAAATCCTCGTCCGTGTAGCTCCAATAGCAGAATAGGTTCTCGTGAGTCTCTGCTTTGAGACTTTCCCTAAAATCTCATCTTTCCTCCTTCTCTCAATCAAGAACCTCTCGATATCAGATTCTGATCTCGACCTAGCAAGCATAACCGGAACGTTGTCATGATGATGATGATGATCGTGATCTTCAATCTCCGGTTCACCATTCTTAATCTTACCCTTCATCTTCATCTTTTTATTATCTTCACCGTTACTAGCAGTAGCAGCGTTAGAAACAACGCGGCGGATGGAAACAGCAGCACTGACCATATCTTTATTGCTAGCAAGTCCCATGCCGTGGAGAAGACGGCGACGTCGTTCAGAAATCGATCCGGGAGCAGCCATCCAGATATCGTAATCAGGAGACATGGACGGCGTACGGAACTTTCTAGAGGCGGTGGTTAAGGAAGAGACGGCGGAGGAGAAAGAGAGACGACAATCGTCGAAATCTTCGTCTTCGTCGTCGGAAGAAGAGGAATTAGCAACAGACATGTCGAAAGGTAAAGCAGAAGAGAGACGATCATGAGTTTCGAAGAACCTTTCGTCGTCTTCGTCTTCTTCGAAATCACCTAATCCTTCCCAGTTCATCGTCATTGTTCTCTTCCGATTCATTTTGTTGTTTCCTCCGTTTCTTTCTTCCATTTGTGTTCTTCTTCAACAACAACAAACGAATTCGAAAATCTCCAGAAATTGAATTTGAGAAACAGATTTTGATTTTTTTTTTAATTCAATTTCAGAGGGCAGCGTTATGGAAGGATGGGCAAATCGGGAAATATGGGGGAAAGTGTCGAAGACGTGTTTGCTCTGTTTGTAAAAGACATTTCATCTCTTCACGTTCATAAAAATTAAGATCTTATTTTCAAAACAGAGGTCGTGGATGCATGTTTTGCTTCCGTCATACTTCAACAAATCTAATTTACGTTTGGGGTTCTTTGACTATATAATAATACGAAATAAATCATATAGTTGATGTTAGACTTTACGTGTGACCCAAATCTTTTTATAAATAAATAACACTAACTTTAAGGTTTTTTTTTTGTTTTATATCAACTAGGATGTCGGCCCGTGCGTTGCTGCACGGTAAAGTAAAAATTTGAAATAATTAACATTGTTAATTCTACATTTTGAGTAAAAAACGAAACAAAACATTTGTTGTATTAACACATTGGAACTTTATATAAACAAAGAGTAACAAAAACAAAAAGTTGTGAAATAAAAAGGTGTAAAAATTAATATGATGTGATATTTGAAACATTGAGGTACAACAAAGAGGTATAAACGTAGAAATATGAAATAAAAAGGTGTAAAAATAAAGGATAGATGTGATTTTTGAAACATGGAGGTACAACAAAGAGATGCAAAACTTAAGAAGTGTAATTTTTGAAAGATAGGGACACGACGAAAAGACACGATTAATAATATGCAACTGTTGGGATTATTAATAATTTTAAACCGTTACATGGAAAAGTGGAACTAATCTCATCCATTGGATTAAAGTTGACACAAAAAAGTGGGTTTGCTATTATATGTTTAAAATTTTTAAAAAACACTTCAATAAAACAATTCTTAAGTTTTACTTATTAACTTGTAAGTTTTAAAAATACTCAGTAAACAATTTTTCGAAACTTGTTTATGTTGTCTAGAAAAGTTTCTATATAATAATCAAAGAGGTGTAAGACATAGAGGTGTGAAATAAAAAGGTGTAAAATTTAATAGATGTGATATTGAAACATGGAGGTACAACAAAGAGATGTAAACAGGGCCGGCGCAGTAGATATTTATGCCTAAAGCAAAATTTTTTTTTTTGAATCCTCTAAAGACAAAAATAAAATGAAAACACAAAAATGCATCAAGTCTGGTTCGAACTCTCAACATATAAAACATTCAAACATGTGTTAACCACTACACCACAGCACACTTTTGAAATCTGATACCCTTACAACTTATATATTTTCGTGATGCTTAAAGCACGAGCTTCACGGGCTTTAGCCACGGGCCGAACCTGGATGTAAACATAGAGGTGTGAAATAAAAAATGTGTAAAAATAAATAGATGTGATTTTTGAAACATGGAGGTACAACAAAGAGATGCAAAAATTAAGAGGTGTGATTTTTGAAAGATGGGGGTACAACGAAAAGACACGATTAATAATTTGCAACTGTTGGGATCATCAGTAATTTTAAACCGTTAGATGGAAAATTGGAATTAATCTCATCCGTTGGATTAAAGTTGACACAGAAAGTGGATTTGCTATTATATTTTTTTGAAAAAACTTCAATAAAACAATTCTTTAATTTTATTTTATTAACTTGTAAGTTTTGAAAATACTCAGAAAACAATTTTTAGAAACATGTTTATGTTGTCCAGAAAAGTTTATATATAATAAACAAGAGATGTAAAACATAGAGGTGTGCAATAAAAATGTGTAAAAAAATTAATGGATGTGATCTTTGAAACATGGAGGTACAACCAAGAAATGGAAACATAGAGGTATGGAATAAAAAGAGTGTAAAAATAAATAGATGTGATTTTTGAAACATGGAGGTACAACAAAGAGATGCAAAACTTAAGAGGTGTGATTTTTGAAAGATGGAGACACGACGAAAAGACACGATTAATAATTTGCAACTGTTGGGATCATTAATAATTTTAAACTGCTAGAAGGAAAAGTGTGTGCGGTTTTTGCTAGATTGAAGTTTATATCTGTATATTTTCCATATATTAGGAATTGATTTCCCACTTATGTCTATGAATCGGTATCATCATGTTCTTCAATCAACGACAGCGAAAACAAAGTCGATGTGGTGAAACATGTGATAACAATATCTCACCTTTTGATGTTTTCTTCTTTGGGTTAAACACTAATTTTAGAAATTACTTGCATTTTCTTATTTTTTGGCAGATTCCAGATCACTCTAAAAGTGAATGTTATACATTATGTTTTTAAAAAATTGTATATACAAATTTGTTAGAAAGGCATCAAAGACTAAATAAGTTACCTTTAGTAGATCTTTTCTTTCTAACTTGACTTGTCATTTGGTCGTGCTTACGCTTTCTAGAATTTGATTTTGTGTTGTCACAAGTATGTCTGACTTTTTCTTTGACACTCTCTATTTCCATGCTAATTTATAATATTTCTATATATTATCAAAATGTTTGATACCCAGAAAGTTAAAAAATTAAAATTCAACTAAAATTTTAAAAGCTTTATTTACAAAAGAATGGAAACTAACCTGGATCATTTATATCTAATGGAAATCCTACATATAAAAAAGGATTTTTACATTTATACCATGTTTGTTAAAAAAAATAAATAGGTTAAATAATAGAACATATATAAATTTATAATTATACCATGTTTGTTAAAAAAATTTGGCTTAGCATCACTGCATATCATCGTTCCTCTCGTGATTTGGTTTTGGTTTTTCCAGAAAGTCAAAAAATAAAATATGCACATTGAGAATTAGAAAGATTAGCCATGCAAAAAATTATAGCACGCGTATTTATTCAACGGATCAAAAACATGAAAACCGGAAAGGCTAAAAATATTGAAGAGACTAAAAGTTTACAAAACTAAGATTAATGTATGAACTTAGTAGTGTCGACTAACAATAATAATAATCTAACCGAAGAAGCACTACAGGTCAGCGAAAATATTAAATTACCTTGAATTAGAGATTGATGCTTGTTAGTTGAAAAACACTTCAATTAAACAGTCTTTTAGTACTCAGAAAACAATTTTTAAAACTTATGTTGTCCAAAAAAGTAAATATATAAGAGGTGTAAGACATAGAGGTGTAAAATAAAAAGGTGTCAAAATTAATAGATGAGAAACATGGAGATAAAACAAAGAGGTGTAAGACATAGAGGTATGAAATAAAAATGTGTTAAAATTAAGAGGTATGATTTTTGAAAGATGAGGGTGTAATGAAAAGACATGAATAATAGGTAAAACAAAGAGATGTAAGACATTGAGGTACAACAAAGAGGTGTAACACATAGAGGTGTGAAATTAAAAGGTGTAAAAATTAATGGATGTGATTTTTGAGACCATGAGGTACAACAAAGAGATGCAAAGACTAAGAGGTGTGATTTAAAAGGTGTAAAAATGAATGGATGTGATTTTTGAAACCAGGAGGTACAACAAAGAGATGCAAAGACTAAGAGGTGTGATTTTTGAAAGATGAGGGTGCGACGAAAAGACACGATTAATAATTTTAAACCGTTGGACTAAAACTGGAACCAATCTGATCCGTTGGATTAAAAATTGACACAAAAAATGGGTTTGCTATTATATATAGATGAGAAACATGGAGATACAACAAAGAGGTGTAAGACATAGAGGTATGAAAGAAAAATGTGTTAAAATTAAGAGGTGTGATTTTTGAAAGATGGGGGTGTAATGAAAAGACATGAATAATAGGTACAACAAAGAGGTGTAAGACATTGAGGTACAACAAAGATGTGTAACACATAGAGGTGTGAAATTAAAAGGTGTAAAAATTAATGGATGTGGTTTTTGAGACCAAGAGGTACAACAAAGAGATGCAAAGACTAAGATGTGTGATTTAAAAGGTGTAAAAATGAATGGATGTGATTTTTGAAACCAGGAGGTACAACAAAGAGATGCAAAGACTAAGAGGTGTGATTTTTGAAAAATGGGAGTGCGACGAAAAGACACAATTAATAATTTTAAACCGTTGGATTAAAACTGGAACCAATCTCATCCATTGGATTAAAAATTGACACAAAAAAGTGGGTTTGCTATTATATATAGATGAGAAAAATAGAGATACAACAAAGAGGTGTAAGACATAGAGGTATGAAATAAAAAGGTGTTAAAATTAAGTGGTGTGATTTTTGAAAGATGGGGGTGTAATGAAAGGCATGAATAATAGGTAAAACAAAGAGGTGTAAGACATTGGGGTACAACAAAGAGGTGTAATACATAGAGGTATGAAATTAAATGGTGTAAAAATTAATGGATGTGATTTTTGAGACCAGGAGGTACAACAAAGAGATGCAAAGACTAAGAGGTGTGATTTAAAATATGTAAAAATGAATGGATGTGACTTTTGAAACCAGGAGGTACAACAAAGAGATGCAAAGACTAAGAGGTGTGATTTTTGAAAGATGGGGGTGCGACGAAAAGACACGATTAATAATTTTAAACCGTTGGATTAAATCTGGAACCAATCTCATCCGTTGGATTAAAAATTGACACAAAAAAGTGGGTTTGCTATTATATATAGATGAAAAACATGGAGATACAACAAAGAGGTGTAAGACATAGAGGTATGAAATAAAAATGTGTTAAAATTAAGAGATGTGATTTTTGAAAGATGGGGGTGTAATGAAAAGACATGAATAATAGGTAAAACAAAGAGGTGTAAGACATTGAGGTACAACAAAGAGGTGTAACAAATAGAGGTGTGAAATTAAAAGGTGTATAAATTAATGGATGTGATTTTTGAGACCAAGAGGTACAACAAAGAGATGCAAAGACTAAGATGTGTGATTTAAAAGGTATAAAATGAATGGATGTGATTTTTGAAACCAGGAGGTACAACAAAGAGATGCAAAGACTAAGAGATGTGATTTTTGAAAGATGGGAGTGCGACGAAAAGACACGATTAATAATTTTAAACCGTTGGATTAAAACTGGAACCAATCTCATCCGTTGGATTAAAAATTGACACAAAAAAGTGGGTATGCTATTATATATAGATTCTAAGATATAGACATATAGGTGATCTTGAACTTCATAAAGGGTGTAGTAAATAAAAATGGAATTCTAATGGTTAAAGTAAGCTAAGATCAAAACATCCGGTTTATTTTTGTGTCGGCATGTTGTGGACTAAGATACAACTAAATGTGTCATGCGTGTCGGCCCATACAAATAGATGTCAAGATTATAAATGTGACGAGGATAGCAGTGGAAAGGGTGAGTCTACCTTTTATTGCTCAGCATATGCCGTCTTGATCTCCTAGGCTTTGGAAATTTCACAACGTATCTAGAGAGTTGAGAACATGCAGTTGAAGTAAGCATCCTAGCCAGTAGCCAAGCTATATTATATATTTATACTCCATTTGATTCAACAAACTCTTTCTAGATGTTTGAGGTTTCTCACTTTCTCATCACTTCTTCTAGTTAACTTTTGCTTAAGCCTAAGTTTGACCCAATGTTCTCTTTTGCTTGTCATGCAGTACTTGGTATTTTATCACCCTAAAGGGAGTTGTGGCTACCCGTGAATGTCGTTCTCGTTCTCATGATGCTACTGCCATCCGAGTAGTGCTAAATTCGTTTTAGAGGTTCTGCTCGCCAGGAACAGGGGACGTGAATAATATGCATGAAACAGAGAACATGAAGAAGAAGAAAATTCATATGGTGAATGGTTTGTTGTTCTATTCTAGCGGGAAACGGTATTTATATTAACCGATAATACTTATGGTAACTCTCCTTCATTACAGGAACATAAAGGAAGGATCTTAGTTACTTTCAAGATCATCAGATTTTGTGATTTTAAGTACTTTTATATCTAATTTAGACATAAGAAAATATGCCTATTTTTTTTATTGCAGCTAATCAATATCTTGAAAGTTGGAAAACAATAGAGCTGCAAAAAATTGTTTGTTGCTTTAATTTATTTATCTGTAACCTGTTTACAAACATTATTTCAAAGAAGCTCTCTAATCAGTTTTGAGTTTAACGTTTTAAGGTTTGACAAGAATCAAAACAGAATGAGTACAGCTCTCTATGTACATCCTCATATATATTTTTGGAGTCTTATAACATTATTTCGTCACAACATTAGCGTTGAGAAATATTGTTCAAATTCTTGATCAATTGTAGGCTTCTTTGTGTCATGTAGAGTAGAATCTTCTGCATACATGAAAACCAAGTTAGTGAAATTCCCGGTTCAGTAAATCAATATGGTCAAACCAAACCAAACACCGGTTTTTAATTACCTTGGTTAACAGGCCATCTCCCTGAGGACAGAACAAACTTAGCAGCATTACTACATCCCTTAGCTTCTTCTTCTTCTCTTTCATCATCGAGATAGAGAAGGTTATCAATATCTTTCTCTGAGTAATCCTCTAGTTTCTGAGTCCCATAGATGAAATCAAGATGGCTTTCTAAACAGGTCATCGTGTCTTCACCCCTGCACGATCCAGATGATTCCTCTTTCATCTCAACCTCATCATTGTTACATTCCATAGAAGTTGTTGAGTTCACATAGGACATCGAATACTCTGTATCAATCTCCGAGCCACCATTGGTATTTTCAGAACAAGCAACATTATTGGCGAAGCAAACGTGCTTGGAAAGAGGTAATAATGATAACTCAGATTGATCTGTCTGAAATTTCCTCTTCTTGCTCACATCAGCTGTATCCATTTTCAACCCATTTTTACTACTAGTGATGATCATGTGATGGAACCTGCAAAAGAAACCGTGACAGAACAACTCATATTAGGATTAAACATCTAGTGGATGAATCTTAATTCTTAATCATCAAACATATGAATCGAGTTTATTTATTGATCTTGAACTTTATAAAGAGATTAAGAAATTTTTTAAAAATGAAAACTTGTAATCTTAATACTTCCATCATATACAGCAGCTATGAATACATATATGTATAGGTTTGCTAATCAATCATCATAAAGTATCTTATTATGTTTCTTTAAGAAACTTGAGAAGAATCATAAGTAGAAAGTTTGATCTCTAAGTTAATTAAAACACTAATCTTTCCAAAACACAGAGATCTAATATTTGATAAAAAGGGTAATAAAACAAGAAGAGGAAAACTAAAACCTGTTAATCTCAGATGGCTTCTCGTTGTTGTTAACTAGTTCCACTTCAGGCATAGATCGCAGAGAGAGAGATAAGAGTTGGAAGCTAAATTGTTTTATTATTTCTCTTTATGCTCTTTCCCCTTTCGGAGAGTCGTAAAATCTGGAAACTGCAAAACATTTTATAATGTAAAAGTTACTCATCAAGAGTATGACGCTCAGCGTAAGAACGTGAACTCCACGGAGCATTTTGAATCCGTTGATCTCGTCTTTGCGGGGTTTGTGTACTACACGGTGAAAAGCATCTTGGGTATCGGAGAGGTGACCCATCTCCCTTTCACGGGACCGTTTTTTAATTTTTATCTTTTTTTAGCTTTTCGCTCCATACGATTTTGTAATCTTTTTATTTACTATCGTCCCATAACGATTTTATGGGATTTGGATGAGGTCTATTTATCATTCTTTTTTGACATCTAGTTATGATAAGGATTTATCTATTTACTTTCCTAAGAATATAATAACAGCTTAAAATTGTTTTAGTATTGTTTTCTCTTCATACTATTTGGAATTTTGAGATATAGGATTTACTAAAAATGTGATATGACTTAAAATATTAGATTGTACCATAATGACAAAAGAGTATTTTAGTTCTTACTGGTTTGGTCTGCTATCTAATAAGCAAAAAATATCCTACTATGATAATCTTATAATAATTGACACGTCATAATGTACTGGATCACGTGCCTCGCATGTGCCCACGAGTGTATCCATCATATGGGGCTGTCTGATGATGGGTTTTGGCTTTTCAAGTTTCATCATTGCAACTCGTAAGAAGAAAAGCTGAAACCAGATCTTCCTTCGTTCACTGTTTTAAGCTCCAGCTTCTGAAACGGACTGGCCAAAACAAAAACAAAAAATCAAGATTTATAAACTTGTCTATTAACAACAACAACAAACAGATTCTAGTTTTGTAAAACATGAGGACTAACCTACTGTTTGGATCATAATAGAAACCGCTGATGGATCCGTCACTACAGGAGAAGCATACGTAGTAAAATCCAGCTATTGTTAGTCCACAATCTGTGCCAACATTTACAAAGTATTGTTCTTTCCATCTCTGCCACGCAAGTAATTTAAACCGGAGTTGCAGGAATTATATGGGATACTTGGAGATAAACAACTGTGATGATCAGAATTGATAGGAAAAACTGAGAGTTGTACCATAAATATATAAGGGTAATTGTTAAGATCCAATTGCCTGCCACCGTCAGACTCAACTTGACCCTGCAGGATTAAGATCAGAACGTTGCTCAGGAGATGTTACTACCCTCTACAAGTAAAGTTACTTGAGTGTTACCTGAAGAGGCGAAAAAGATGGGAACTTTGACCAATGTCTCATATCATCTTCCCTCCTGTGACAACACAAATTTAAAACTTTATTTTACTATAAGAAATCATCAGTTTCAGATCTTTAAGAAAAAAAAAGGGTTTGAGACATACGTGGCTTCCCATTTTCCGGTGTAAAAAGTATAATTCTTTCCATCAACAATTTCACCTTCCCAGAAGGTTATGACCTGACACACATAACAACAGTCAAGAATCATTCATGTAACTGTATTCCAAGTGGAAGTAACTTGAAGACAACAAACGAGTAAGAGTGTAAGGGCTTACAGGAGTGTCGGCCATGGGAACGTTTAGAGCTTCCATGGTACCACAAAGATAGCCATGTTCAAGGTCGATTCCCTGTATCTGGACGTTAACTCTCCAAGCTTCCTCCTTCTGTTGATTAGAGACATTTTGCGTACCAGAGAATGCCTGCAGCATGATAACATGTGCGTATGCAACAACTTAAAAGCCCTCATTTTTATGTTCATTATGAATACACAACCTCTCAAAGCCAATACATGTTCTACAATTCCTACTAGATATAAGTGCACTTGGATTCAACATACATGTCAACATGAAAGAAGATATCAAGCCAGTCAAAGCCAACTTATACTTCATAGAAAAACAAATCAGTTTTACTCTACAATCTTAACGCAACTAGAACATTGGTTAAGTTGCAGATCTAATTGGAAGAAAGTGTATGCCCCCATGATGTTTGGTGCCTGCCTATGAATGATGCTTTGTGTCTAGTCTAAACAACGAGGCACAAGATCTCTAAGTTTTTTTGCTTTTCTAAGTAGCTAAAAGCCTAAAACAACATGAAAATTATAACTTCCCTTCCAGTCTTGCAATAGCCACACTCCCACAAGATTTACACTAAGTATATTAACAAACCCTTATGAAGCAGAGTTTCTATAACTACCACAGTCGATCAACTGAACCAACAGAAAATTAGCAACTCTAGTGAATTCAAATATTCAGAACTTCTCAACCCTCAGAGAAATTTCACCTTCTTAATAGATAAGATTACCTAAAGATAATGTCTTGATTTGTATACTCAGATTATGCTTACACAAAAAGGCTATGTTCATAAAAAAGAGTGTACATACATAACCACAGATTGCACAAGCATAAATACAAGAATTAGAGTTTCTTCTAGTCCTACAATACTCCCACGATCGCTTTCTATGGTCAGACATTTATAATACCAATTTGTTAAACGAAGAGAACAGCTTATGAATCCAAGTATTATAATTTTACATCCCATTACAATCCTAGAAAGCAAAATTTCTAATTTTCACACAAAAGATTTATGCAAAATAACATATATTTGTTCAGTCATAAATCGTTTTACCTGGCCAGCACCAAGAAGTGAACTAGGCGGAAGCTGTGATCGATTCCCAGGATCAGTTCCTAAATGACAAACAATCTCAATGAATGAGCGAGAGAACCACAAATTCAGGAATAGGAACAAACCAAAGAAGCAATCAAAACCTGAAACTTGGGCAGGCGTGCTGCTCTCAACGACTCTCACCGGCATTTTCTTCCCACCTCCTCCTTGCCGTCTGATAAAAATCCGATCTTTGGGTGCGACCAAATCAAATTGTGGAACTTTAGTAACCGAGACGGGATCGAACCGATTATACCCGGTTCGGTTTTCTAAACCGAGTGAAATTATACTTTGGATTAGGCTTCTCCGGTTTACTCACCACTAGAAGAAAACCTCACAAAAACCTTTTTCTCCCTCCTCCGTCAGACCGAATCTTCTCTCTCTATCTCTCTCTCTCTCTCCTCGCCGGCGCCTCTGAATTCTTCGACTTCCGAAGGTAATGTTATTGGGTTGTTTACAAAGGAAGAAGCTTTTATTCACCTCTGTTAACGAACTTGCTTTATAAAAATCTAACCTTTGGACCTGACTTCTCTACTCTTCTCTTTGTCTAGCCGCTTCTGTCACCACTCGACACCAGGTTTGTCTTCTACTCAATTTGAAGCCATTCTAGTGTCACGATTCCTTACTTCTGGCTGTATTAGTTTCAGCTATTGACCTTTCCTTGTCGTTCATTAGTTTAGTTATTGACTCTAAGAATGTTACTTGAATCTATTCATTGGTTTAGCTATTGACATTGAAATAGGTTTGCTAGAGTTCATCTTTATTTTGGTCTACCATAATTTTTTCATGTTGATTAATTGCATACTTCATGTTCCTAAGTTTTTTTTTTTTTGTATTGCAATCTAGATGTTGCTTCTGAAGCCAAGCTCAGCTGTTGCTCTTGTCTCTGGGAATACAACTCCAGTCCTCCATACTCCTCACTTCACCTACAGAGTTAAACCTTTTCCAGTGAGCAGACCTCTGTTGTCCCAGAGTTTGACAATGGCAAATTTACAGAAGCTTCCCACTTCGTCATCTGGGAAATTGAATCCGGTGTTAGCCTGCAGCTCTCATCAAGCTTCTCCTATCAGGTGCTTTATGTCCCATTGTCCCCTGTACTTTTGATTCTGTGTACACGACATCTTTTCGTTTGGATATACGCTTAATTAGGTTGCAAATTTTATGTGTTTTGAGTATAATTGTGTCACATCATAATCATTTGTCTCAAGTATGTGTATGTTCTTGATTCTTATTATTTTCTTGTCTACTGTGATTAGGGTGGTTAGAAAGATAGACAAGAATTGATCAATTAAGCTGTTGGATGTCTTTTGTTTAAAACTAAAGATCAATTAAGCTTGCATTTATTAATCTTTGGAAATGAAGAAAACTTTCTCTTTTCTTGTAAGTGTCATGGACTTCAGAAATTTCATAGCTGTTGTGGTTAAGATTGCATCACACCAATTGCAATGAAGCAAAATGTTAAGAAACTAGCTGTGCTTCTCTGCTCGTTTCTTTCTACTATGAATTTCTAATGTAATTTTTCTTTTCTCTTTGAAAGTGAGAAAAACGAGAATAAACATGCCCATGGAGTTTCTGAGAAAATTGTTGGAGTTCTTGGGGGTGGACAATTGGGTCGTATGCTTTGCCAAGCTGCTTCTCAACTGGCTATCAAAGTGATGATTTTAGATCCTTCAGAAAATTGTTCAGCAAGTGCATTGTCTTACGGTCACATGGTTGATAGCTTTGACGACAGTACTACAGTAGAAGAATTTGCAAAAAGGTCTCCTTTTTGTTTTGTTTCTTGAATGCTTCAGGTTCTCAGTTCTTATTGTCATTACTCATTACAATTTTAATGGTTATTTTTGTTTATTGTCGTAGTTAGATGTGGAGTCTTGACTGTAGAAATTGAACATGTTGACGTGGAAACATTAGAGAAACTTGAGAAACAAGGAGTGGATTGCCAACCAAAAGCTTCTACTATCAGAATAATACAGGTTTCCTAGTCTCTCAAATATTTCCATCAGATGGAGTTTTCCCAGCAATGTGATTTATACGAGGCAGTTTGATGTTCCAGGATAAATACATGCAAAAGGTTCATTTCTCTCAGCATGGTATCCCACTTCCAGAATTTATGGAGGTTAGGCCCTTGTTTATGTTTTGTTCAAAGAATCACTCATGAAGTTCTCCATGAATCATGACGAGTTTGTTATATATTTTAACCCCTAAATCTCGCCACGTCAGATAGGCGATATTGAAGGAGCAAGAAGAGCAGGTGAACTATTTGGTTACCCTCTTATGATCAAGAGCAAACGGTTGGCTTATGATGGACGTGGAAATGCAGTTGCCAACAACCAAGATGAGCTTTCTTCTGCTGTAACGGGTAAACCCTTAACTAACCATATGTAATGTGGTTTCACAGTATCTAGTAACAGTCGAACCAGTTAATCGTGTACTATGCTACAGTCATTGTGGAAACAAGAAATTGTGAGTTACATGAACAATAATGCTCTCATGTGAAACTAGCATTAGTGTTCTGAGACAATCCTTGACTTTTAATTCTTATTAAGACCTGTCACCTATGTTTGTAATAGATATCCTAATGACATACCTTTTAGTTCTACAATGTAACCTATATTTTCCTGCTTTTGCGTCAATATTTTTTCTCTTTTCCAGCTCTTGGAGGTTTCAGTCGTGGTTTGTATGTTGAGAAATGGGCACCTTTTGTCAAGGTAAATGATGATGATAAAATTTATTTGCTTTATTGACTTATTGAGCTCTGACGTGTATAATCGGTTATATAAAATTTTAGGAGTTAGCTGTTATTGTGGCTAGGGGAAAAGATGGTTCTATGGTTTGTTATCCCGTTGTTGAAACTATTCACAGGTAACTCAAAACTCCACCAAAATATTATGTATAAGATTGAAAGATATGGTACAAATTTTTACTTTCTACTACTAATACACCTTGAAATACACTCTAGGGATAACATATGCCATATAGTTAAAGCACCTGCAGATGTGCCTTGGAAGATCAACAAACTTGCAACCGATGTTGCGCAAAAGGCTGTTGGTTCTTTAGAAGGCGCTGGTGTTTTTGCAGTTGAGCTGTTCTTGACAGTGGATAGTCAGGTATATTCATACATTTTAGGAACTCTACCGTTTCTATTTATTTTCATTTTTAACTTATCAGAGTTTTAGTTCCTTCCAGATCCTGCTAAACGAAGTTGCACCTAGACCACACAACAGTGGCCATCAAACGATCGAGTGCTGTTACACTTCACAGTTTGAACAACACTTGCGGGCTGTGGTTGGTCTTCCACTCGGTGATCCGTCAATGAGAACTCCAGCATCCATTATGTACAATATTTTGGGAGAAGATGATGTAATTTCTGTTTGTCTTTACTTTGTCGTTTGAAGTTTCTTGATAACAATACCCATTCAACTATCTTTTTATCCGTTTAATGAACATGTAGTGGCCTTTGGTTTCAATTTTTCAAATTTCAGGGAGAAGCTGGTTTCAAATTGGCTCATCGGCTAATTGCAAGGGCTATGTGTATTCCAGGTGCATCTGTTCATTGGTATGACAAGCCAGGTTAGATTTTTGTTCCTTTACGGTTTTCTTGTGGTGTGTTGCCAGTTTTTGTGAATGACCTTGATTAGTCACAAAGCTTGTACGATAAACTCTTACTTTCAGAAATGAGAAAGCAGAGGAAGATGGGTCACATCACTCTTGTTGGGCAGTCTATGGGTGTTTTGGAACAAAGGTTACGTTGTATATTAAATGAGGAAAGCCACCAAGTAGATGGTCAGTTTCCATAGCATGATTTTGTATCTATATTCCATTGGCTTTTAGTTTCCATATGCCTTCAAACTTAACTTACCAAAATCTGTTGTATAACCTTTTTGTGAACTACCGTCGTTTTCATGATTGTTGAGCCCCTTTGTATCTGACTGAAGTTTTGTTGCTTGTTGTTTATACATTGCAGAGACACCTCGTGTTGGTATCATCATGGGTTCAGACTCGGACCTTCCTGTTATGAAGGATGCTGCCAAAATTCTGGACCTGTTTGGTGTGACACATGAGGTAAATTTTAAGATCTGCTCTAATAATTGAATTTGGCACGACTTACATATTATCCACTGAAGACAGATATAAGAAACATGACATTTGTAATTTGGTAAAACTAGTTGTGAAGAAGCTCAAATATAGTCCAGTATGTCAGGTCTTATGTATAGTACATATTCTGTAATCAAAGATATGCATTGCCCAATATTTGGCCACATTGATAGTGGCCTCAATTTTCGGAAGCCACTATCAATGTGGCCAAATATTGGGCAATGCATATCTTTGATTACAGAATATGTACTATACATAAGACCTGACATAGCCAAGTGGCCTCAACTATGAAGGGTTTCTTCATGTTTTATCACAACAATATTCATTGCCTCAAACTGTGCAAACCTGAATGGTACAATATGGTATCATTTGCTTACAGGTAAAGATAGTTTCTGCTCATCGCACCCCGGAGATGATGTTTACATACGCAACCTCAGCTCATAGTCGAGGCGTTCAAGTTATCATTGCAGGTGCTGGTGGTGCTGCTCACCTACCAGGTATGTCTTTAACATGAAACTCATCCTGTCCCTCCCACAAAATCGTTAACGTAAAGTATTGGACTTTCTATGGAAATTAGGTATGGTTGCTTCACTCACTCCTTTGCCTGTGATTGGTGTCCCTGTCCGTGCTACCCGTTTAGATGGAGTTGATTCACTTCTCTCCATCGTTCAGGTACACTTTCATTGCATCATAATTAACTTCAGCTATATGAAACAATTTAGGTCTGTGATTCTTAAACCTTTCCATTTATCTTTTTTTTGTTACCAAAGATGCCTAGAGGTGTTCCTGTTGCGACAGTTGCAATAAACAATGCGACCAACGCAGCCTTGCTTGCAGTCCGGATGTTGGGAATCTCTGATACTGATCTTGTCTCAAGGTTCTTTTTCTTATCTTTTCTTTTGTTACATAGAGTCAGATAGAAGAAGAAGCAGGGAACCGTGTTATAAATAAGATATGTGGGTTTTTTGTTTGGTTGATCAGGATGAGTCAGTACCAGAAAGACATGAGAGATGAGAACATGGTTAAAGGAGAGAAACTTGAGAGAGAAGGTTGGGAATCATATTTGAACCAGTGAGTGTGTTATTAGGAAATTGGGAATGAACCATCACGATTGATTTTGCTGCAACGAAGATCTTAAAGGTTAGCCTCAATTCTTGAGTTAGTTTTTTTGTTGTTGTTGTTGTAATTGTTATTGCCATTCGCTTTAAGACTAATAAAGCATATAATTAATTGGGATGTAACTGAGTTTGTATTTCCTAGATATCCATGAAAACTTTTTAACACTTGAAAATTGGATTTATCGGTTCATAGATTTAACGTACGTTTAGACAAACTTAAGAAAAACCGAAAGTAAGATAAACCAAGTTACAATGTATCGAAAGTTAAAAAACACCAAAGAGTCTCTTCATCTTCTTCTTCTAGCAGTTGTCGTTGTCGTCGTCGTAAGAGAAGATAGTCTTCTTACCCCAGAATCTGATCACGTCGGATTTTACCTCCTGATGCTTCAGATTAGGTTCTCGTAGAAGGTTGTCTTCATACCAAAGCTTCTCTACAAGGTTGTAGTTGGGTCGGATTGTGTATGGAGCTCTCTCAGCCACGTCAAGAAACATCTTACTAAAAAAAGATTGACTAAAGCGCAACATTGTTTGACCATTCTTGTGTTCCAGCGCGTCCTCTGCTTCGTCAGCAGAAGCAAACTCAACAAAACCACAGCCCACATGCTTACCCATGTGGTCTACAATAAGTCTAACACCAACAACTTGTCCAACATCTTTGAAAAAAGAGATGATATGTCGTGTTTTAACTTGAGAAGGGAGGTTGGTAACAAACAGCGTCTTTTTTCTTGCTTCCTCCTCAACATAATCAGCAAGTCCTTCCACTGCCACATCTTCTTCTTGTCGAAGGTAGTCTTCGTACCAAACTTTGTGATCTATGCAATACTTGGGTGGAGATAATGGATTCATCTTAGCCACTTGAAGTAAAATATTGCCACCCTGAAAATATGCACCGTTCTTAGTTTGCAGAGCCTTCTCTGCTTCATTAGCAGAAGCAAACTCAAGAAAGCCCCAGCCCACATGCTTGCCCTTGTTGTTAGCAATAAGTCGAACATGAACAACTTGTCCAACATCTTTGAAGAAACTGATGATATGCGATATTTTAGTTTGGGAAGTAAGATGCGCAACGAAGAGCGTCCTTGTTTTTCTTATGGCAACTTCCTCAGCAAAATTGGGAGTAGTTTCTGTTTCGCCATGTCCTCCTTTCATCATCATCAACGAAATCTTATGATCGTGCAAATATTCACCATTCTTCATCTCCAGCGCCTTCTTTGCTTGGTAAGCAGAAAGAAACTCAACAAAGCCATAGCCCACATGCTTCCCCTCTTGGTTTACGATAAGTCGAACGCTTACAACAGCTACTCCAACATTAAGGAAGAACCGTTTGATATCTGATATTTTAGTTTGGGGAGAGAGATTAGCAACAAAGAGTACTTGGTCCTCAGCAGGTGTGGTCTCATCTTCTTCTCGTCCAAGGCAGTCTTCTTCGTACGAAACCTTGTGATCCAAGGAATACTTTGGTAGAGGGCATGTCTTCTTATTAGCCACATAAAGAGTGATCTTGCGATTGAGCAAACTTTTACCGTTCTTCTTTTCCAGCGCCTTTTTTGTTTCTTTATCAGAAGCAAACTCAAGAAAGCCATAGCCAGCATGCTTACCATCTTGTTTCATAGCAAGTCGAACATGTACAACACCTTTGAAGAAATCGATGATATCTTGTATATTAGCATGGCGAGAGAGATGGGTAATACAGAGCGTATTTTTCATCGAGGCGGCTTCGTCTTCCTCGACTAAATCGGGAGTGTCGTCGTTAAGTCCTTCCATTGTCTCCTCCTGATCATCATCAGACTTGTGCTGGAGACTAGGATCAGCAAGTTCTTCCGTTATTAATGTCTCCTCGGATGTTTCCTTAAGTTTCTTCAAATCATCATCTTCCAGGATTCGCTTACCAAACGAATCAGCCTCCTGATCATCATCAGACTTGTGCTGGAGACTAGGATCATCAGCAAGTTCTTCCGTTATTGTCTCCTCGGATGTTACCTTTTGTTTCTTGAGAATCGGGTTGGTCTCCAAATCATCAACATCATCATCCAGCTTTCGCTTACCCAATAAATTGCCCATGGCGAAGATGAAAACTGCGACGGCTTATAATTTTCTGGTAAAGAGTTGAAGAAGAGCAGCAAGCAATATTAAAAAAAGATCTCCAAAAACCCTTTTAGCCACTCTTTGAATCTATCTCTCTAAGCTATTCTATGAATCTCTCTGCCTCTACCCTAAGGCCAAAGCGTACCTTATTTATACTAAATAGGATAAGATTAATACAACAGGCTTTTTTCCTCTTCTAAAACAAATAGGAATTGACAAATTTCCTTCTTCTTAAAGAAAATAGAAAATTGAACAAATAGGAACTGACAAATTTCCTTTTTCTTAAAGAAATAGAAAATTGACAATTTATTAAAATTGTTGATTTATATTAGATTTTAATGGATTACCAAAAGCTACAGGTTTACTTCTTAGAAACTATATTTTTGACGAATTAATTAAAATTAAACAATTAATTAGTACGAATTGTTGAATCCCTTTAGGTCTCGAAAGATGGAAGAAGTACGTAGAGGTTGGAAACCATTTCGAAGAGCAGCTTCCCAAACCCTAGGAGAATTAAGGATTGAATTGTCGAGACCGCACTCGTGTTCCTCCCACCCTTCTAGCGAGTGTACTATCCCACCAACTCTCCATGCACTCATCACTCTCCTCCCCAGCCAATTCTATATATAGACACAAATATGTGTTATATAATTAAACACTTGACACGATACGAAAATGTTCTGTTTCTGTTTGAAATTTACGTTCAGAGCATGGTTAAAATGATTCGAGCTGTGTTAGGTAAAAAAAAAAAATTACAGAGATTATTTTACTGAACTGAGAAATGTTTATGTACGTACCTCACAAGAATCAATGTTTTGGGCAGAGTGAGGGATGATCATAGCCGGAGTGGTATGGTAAACGCAGTCTTTTCGTAGTTTGTCAGGAGGAAATTGAGAGAAAGGAAGAAACAGAGTTCCTTCTTTTGCCATCTTCTGCTCTTTTGTGCTTACCCCATCTCCCACCAACCAAATCTACATCATACGTTACATATTTTGTTATGTAATCTTGAATATGTCACAATTAATTTAATGTCATTTTTGTAATTTACGCATACCATTGGATTGTAATTGGTTGTGAGCACCAGATTTTCCTTACAACTATCAGCCAAGAATTCGGCGAGCATGGAATGCTCTTCCTTCCGTAACACCATCACCTATTTAATACATTGAGTATGAAAACCGATCAGAATTTTCTCCAAAATATGAATCATAATTTATTAAAATGCTTTCAAAAATGTAAATATCTTAGGCAATTTCAAACACAATCCTAAGTAGGCCCACCTGACATTGTGTACGTCTCAAAAGGCACCTATTAAACTATCAAAGGATTAACTAGATAATGGCATAGTGGCATAAGCAACGTTTATATACGGATACTCCATTGACTCTATCTACGTTCGATCCTATTCTCACGCGAAATTAATTATAGAATAAAGTCAAATCTTTTCATTTCTTCAGTCCAAAATCCAAATCATTTTTTGTTCAAAGGGCCCATCCAAAATTCCAAATTAAAAACCTTTGTTCAATCTTTTCGTTTAATAAAAAGTTAGGTGTACCTTGATAGCATTTTGGCAAAGAGAGAAGACAATGGCACGAGCAACTTTTGTGACTTGGCCTCTAAAGAGAACCTCTTTGGTCCCAATAGGAATGCTATGAAGCACCACCTCAGCTGCAAGACTGCTTCCGTCCACAATCCTTATCTTTAGCTTTGGATGCTTCCTTACGTACATTTCTCCATACCCATTTAATTCTTCTCCCTGATGAGTATATCAATAATTAGGTTTTATTATATAGAGCTGATGATAAAACTTGTAAACATAAGAATAACCAATATAATTAATGTATTAATAATTGCATGCCTGGTTCAATAGCCCCAAACTCATTACTTTCACACCCTTCTTCTCCGCTTCAAGAATAGCCGACTCTATCATTTTGTTGATACATTCTTTATGCTCCGGTGACATGTACTGTTGATTGGCAAATAAAAATTATTAATTACAAGACGTTAAATTCTTTGATGTTTAAAGATTAGAGAAAGAGAAGATATATACATGAGAGGGGAACTTGGGAAGAAGGTGGGTGTGAAGTGTGAGATCACGGAACCGGTTTCTCTCGAAGACAAAGGTTCGAGAAGAGAAGGAAGTTAGGATGAAGGAGAGGATAAAAGTGAAGGGCTTCATGAGGAATAGGTAAAATCGGGAAGAGAGCGGGTGCGAGGAGAGGGAAGCAAACCCAAGACGAAGATGGTAAATAGAGTCGACTGATATTAGATGGGTCAGATGAATCGCGTCAGGCTTTTCTTCTTCTTTCTCCAACGATGTTTCGTACAATGAGTCACTGCACTCGTCGGTGGTCCCATACATGTAGTCGTACATTGGCATGAATAGAGAGTAGTTCGTCCTGAATTGCGTATGGTGGAGCGAGTGAAACCTAGACATATAAAAATTGTGTTCAATGTTTAGTGACAATGCTTTTATGTTTGGTAACCAAAAACTTCTAATGTTTTCATTAAAATTCATTTGTAGACTGTAAACGCAAAAGTCAAACGCTTTTGCAAAACTATTATATCTTTAATTAGAACATTACTATTTTTAAATGTGAAAATAGTATTACACGACACAGAAATGTAACGCGTTCAAAAGAATCGTGGTACTAGTTAATATACTATTCTAGTGGATTTAAGTACTTACGAGGGAGTGTAGCAGAGGAACTTGAGAGGAGGTAAAAGAGAGAAGAGAAATCTCGGAATGAGCTCGAAGTTGCAGTGACCCATATTGTTCATAAAATCTACGTAAGTTATGTATAAGAGAATGGAGACGACCGAGGCCGTCCCACACAACAAAGTCGTTACTAGAGGTAGCCCCAAGATTAACGTATATCCGATATGCTCTGCAAACGGATGTACTACCGCTGCATTCAAGACCCAAGGTTTAGAATTTGTCGCACATATTAATAAAAATATGTAAGATAGTGAACATAATTTTTCTCGAAATGTTATGGACGTACAAGTGATCGGCTCGGTGACAATGGAGGAATGGTGGTGAGAATGGTAGCGAGAGTAGAGGAAGTGGTGGTGAAGTGCTCGATGAAACCAGTAGTAGATGAACTCCACCGGGCCAGCATGGAGAAGAGCGACTAAGATCAATCCATCGATTCGCCAGAAGGGAAGGGTATTAGCCCCTAAGACGTACACTTTGGTTAAGTAAACAATGAGGGAGTTGAAGATGATCTGATCGTCCCAAGTTCGTTCTCGGTCTACTTGGTCAAACTCTATGGACTTGTTCAAGATCCGTTTGGTTCCTTTTGCAGTTTGGTACCGGGACAAACTTATCCATACTTGGCTATGAACAATCCTCCACACCGTCATGGCCACTACCAAAAGTTTCTCGTAGTCTCTCATGGTTGCATATGAGTAGATGCTGTCTATAACCAGCGGGGCTAACAGCAAGTACTGCAATATTTATCCATATTGTATACAAACTTCAGGACTAATGAGTGATATAAAGAAAAGATTTATAAATGGATGCATTTGAAGATGTTATAAAGTAAAAGAGACGTACCTTAAAGCTTCCAAGAGGTGCCCATGGCCAGTCCGTGAGAAAACCTGGTCTCGACGCCATTTCTCTTCCGCACAATGATGGATGACTACTCGGTCACGTCCTTCCAACTCCTCGTGTGTGCGAATGTTACTATATATATACAAATACATGCGCAGTTAGAATAGAGGACATCACATTGACATGTGAGGCACATGAGACTTCCTTTTTCCGAAAGTCTAAAAGATTCTAAACCCAATATTTAAGTTTAACAGATAAGAGATCCCGTTTGATTGGTGAGGAGTTAGGCCTGATCATTCTTCATTAAATTTTATTGAATCGACACGCTTCCCAAATACTAAGCTATTCATTTGACTAACAAATTTGGCATATATATACTAATTATATCACAACTTTCCTTACTGTTTTCATTTTCTTTTCATAATTGGTCCCTTCTTTGGAATAATCTTTCGATTACTATTTGTCTTTTTGGCTAGGAAAAGATGGTCAGCTACATCAACTATACCATAATACATGACCACACATGCCAACTTTAGAAATGTATACTCAATTACATGAAGGATATGTATTGCATGGTCACATATACCAACTATATGATGACATATGCTCAACATCACGACAATTTTATTCCGGTACACTGTTCATCGGAATCCATTGTTGACCAATATTGACCGGCATTGACTAACAAAAAAATTCAAAAAAAACAAGATTTAGAAATAAAAATAACAAAATTCTTTAGGAATCATCTAATAAGAAACCAAAATAAGAAATTTAATTGAATTATTTAAGAATCATCTATGATATTACATAATTAAAAATATATTTGTATCTAATATAAAGATATATTGTTATGTTTCACTCATTCAGTTTTATAATAGTTACTTTTTTTTTCAATTTCAAAACTTAATTAAAATTGAAATAAAAATCATTCATAAGATATTAAAACTTAAACTCAAACCAAAAAAATCTTGTTGTAGTGAATCAAATAAAAAACCTATTATTTTAACATTATTAATTAATAAACATCAACTTCTTACATAATTTCTTTAAATACATATATAATATTATTTAATATTCTCAACCACAAAAAATATTTTCTACAATAAAAAATACTTAGAACCAAACCAATACATGTCAAAATCATTAGAATTATTCAAAAAAGTTATATATTCATGGTAAAATATTTTTTTTATTATCTGAAAATATTATTAATGATTTTTATTTCACTTTTATTAAGTTTTGCAATAAAAAAAACTAACTATTATAAGGCTGGATGAATATAATTAACATATACAAAATATAATTTTATAATGAATATAAACATTTTGTTAATTTTTGAACACCTTAGATAATTCAATAAAAGAATTTTCTTATTTTTGTTTCTAAAATTAAAAATAAAAATTTTGAATATTTTTGTTGGTCAATATTGGTCAACGCCGATCAATATTGGTCAACACTGGATTCCGACGAACGGTGTACCAAAATAAAATGATCGTGATGTTGAGCACATGTCATCATATAGTCGGTATATGTGGCCATGCAATACATATACTTCATATAGTTGAGTATACATTTTTAAAGTTTACATGTGTGGTCATGTATTGTGGTATAGTTGATGTAGCTGACTATCTTTTTCCCAAGTATATTTACATAGTCTCATATCTCATCCAAATAGTCTCTACATACCAAATGCAAAACACACAATAAAGGTTGAAAATATTTAAAACTTTCGGAAACATTCTTATATATAACTTCAAAACATTCTATTCATCTTCCTCCTGAAAGTTGAGAATCAGCAATGGAAGATCCACCGGTAAAACCTTTAAAGACGGAGGAGGAATACGACATCCCTAACTCACTAAATCCGTCATGAAAACCAAACATCATCCCACTCCCTGACAAGTCCAACGGAGACAATTCTGGTAACTTTGCATCTCCTCTTAGGTAATGTAACACTTGTCTCATACTTGGTCTAGCCCGTGGGTCGGAGTGAGAGCACAAGAGACCTAGCTTCAGAACCATTTCAACCTCTTTCTCGTCATATTCTGAACCCATATTCGGATCTTTAGCAGCCAAGATGTTCCCTTTGTTCCATAACCCGAAAACCCAATCCACTAGCAAGAACGTCTCATCAGTCTCATGCTGCATCTCAATAGGACGTCTACCGCACGTGACTTCTAGTAAGAACGCTCCAAACGCGAAAACATCTGTAGCGGTTGTTGCACGTCCTGTCCGAGTGTGTTCAGGAGCTAAGTATCCCAATGTTCCAACAACGTGCGTGGTCTGAGGATCCGACCCGTGATCATACAACCTAGCCAAACCGAAATCCCCAAGTCTCCCATTGAGCTCTCCATCTAACAAGACGTTGCTGGCTTTGACGTCACGGTGAATCACCACTTGTTCCCATTCCTCATGAAGATAGAATAAGCCAGAGGCAACGCCTAGTATAACCTTAATCCTCTGTTTCCAATTAAGCGTTACCTCAGGAGTGTTGTACAAGTACTTGTCTAAGCTTCCATTAGGCATGAAGTCATAGACAAGAAGAAGCTCACCTCTCCTACGACAATAACCCAATAAAGGAACTAAATTCCGATGACTCATCCGACCAATACTCACAATCTCAGCCACAAACTCTTTCATCCCTTGTCGAGACTCATGCGAGACTCTTTTAACAGCAATCTCCAACTTCGTACCTGGCATCACACCTTTGTAAACACTCCCAAACCCACCAGAACCAAGAAGATCCTTCTCCTTAAACCCTTTAGTCGCGTAGTACAGATCCTTAAACCTGAACCTGTTCTTCCCAAACTCTTTTTCCCACTCCTCGAGCTCCTCCGCGAACTTCCTCCTCCTCCTCACGATGTAAAACACGAGGAAGATGAACGAGAAGATCAAAAACAGAGAAATCAACGGCATCCCGATCTTGTAAAAGTCTGAGATCTTCTTGGGCACGAACCGAGGAAGCTTCGGGAGTCTTGATAAAGCTAAAGGTGGAGCCTTTTCGTTCAACCCGAAACTCCAACCGAGAACATAATGTTCAGACAGAACAGAACCTGTCGCAGAGGAGAAACCCACATACATATCTTGAAGAAGAACAGAGGAAAGATCTCTAACAGCCGAAACAAGCGGCTTTAGAGGCTTCTCCTCGTTGAACGGAGCCATCGTCACATCGATTTTATTACTACGACCATCGTAGTCAACCCAAACCTGCATCGGCTTACGACTGATCAAACTCAGGTTCTTGAACTGATCTTTCTCATCCCACCACCCAGCGTAAGCAGTTCTCACAGACGTTAAACTATTGATATCGATTCCGACATGGTTGTCGTCACTATCATTAAACTCTGTACTCCGGATCGTGTCCAATTCCACAGCAAAGACATGGTTAGTGTCATTACCGTTGTTTGTGATGTTGAAGAGACCCATATATTGACTTGGATTGCCAAAAGGAAGGCTTGGGTTAGGAGCTACGACAAAAGCGATGCCATGGCCGCTGAGTATGTCGATCTGAGGGTTAATAGCGAAGACGAAAGTGGTGGAGAAGGAAGAAACGGTGCCGTTTTGAGAATCTTTGAACCGGATTGGTTTGGTATAGAAAGCATGACCGGTTTTTTGAACGGTTGTGTTGGTTAGTTTCAAGAGACCGTTTGGTGTGATGGTGGTGATCCCTTGGATTGATATGTCCTTCTGTTGATTAAAGCCGTTGTTGTAAACGAAATTGAGAGTCTGTGAAGAAGATTTTAGGGTTTGTGAAAGGAAACTGAACAAGAAGATGGTGAAGAGCTGCTTCAAGAACATGGCTACTACTTACTACTAACTCTCTTCTTTGTTTTGCTTCTCTGTGTTTTTTTTTTTAAGAAAGAAGAAGAAAGAGAGACAATTTATTTATGGTGAGGAAGAGAGTGGAAAAGTCATCAAATCTTTTTTTATTTACATTTTTTTGATTCTTTTTCTTATTTGTTTCTAAGAGAAGAGAAAAAAAAAATAATTGTTTTTTGATTATTTTCCTTTTGGTGGGGGATATAGGGTAGTGATTGAGAAAATTTCATCAAGGTAGGTGATATGTGTTCCAACTTCCAAGATTAATTTGCTTAATTTAACTCTCTCTCTCTCTCTCTCTCTCTTTGTGTGTTTTTTAAAATAATCCATTTTATATACTCCAATACCAATTATTAAATCTAGTATCATTGTATCATGATCATTATGTTTGTAAACCATATAAAAAGATGAACTAGTATTTTATCAACTACTAGTATTTATGGGTAATGATGAAAAATTCGACGGTAGCCTTTATTTATTTTGAGATAAATCATATGAAGTCATGACTTTAAAAGGAAAATTGATTAAGATTTTTATAATCATTATGAATTAATTATGCTCATGAATTTGATATTTTAACCAGAAATCTCCCTAGTATAAGAATATGACTGAATGACATCAGAAACCACATCATCATACGCTGTCACGTATCCAAGGGAAGGAGTATTTTGGAGTAATTAGTGCTAATTAAAAATTATTGATTTGACTTTATTAGGCTGTACTGCTGCCTCTATGATATTTTCTTTTTTAGAGACACAGACTTAGAGTCGTCTAATAAGTCACAGACCCAGGTCGTCTAATAAGTCAACTAAATTACAACGAGTTTCAAGTCTTTTTGTGAAGAAGATATTGCAAGACACGTCGTACTACCAATCAAACGTGAGAGTCTGATTTGGGCATATTTGTGGACACAACAGCTTTGATGGTTCTCGAAGTTCCAGTTCCTGCCCGCCGATGACATAGCTCCCTAACTCTCTTTTTTTTTTTTTTGTTAAACGAAATGATAGAGGAAAAAAGTTTCTTACATATGTTTACTATTTTCGTGTAGATGAAAAGTGAAATTGTGTGTATATTGTATGGCACTTTTTCAAACTAAAGTTTATTTGTAAATCATAGTTCCTTATAAAATTGTCAAGCTTTTTATACCAGCATTGTCTACAAGATCACGATACCATGAGACTTTTTTTCGTATAGCATCTCATAGTACCATGTAATTTAATAGTGTAGGGTACTGCATTTTTACTTTTTTGAGTTTTATTTTCAATAATGAATGAGGTCGATGGAGGGCTGATACTGGAAACGACCTTAATGACAAATTTGGACCCCATGTGACAAATGCACAAACTGGTCAAAAGTTTTAGACTCGAAAGAGGTCCACACACTAGTAATCTTGGAAGTTTCTGACTGACTGGATTAATCTTTGATTCTTGAAGTCAACCATGTGAATATTCTCTTCTGATCTACTTGAGTTTTTGCGTTATATTGTCATTGTCCGTATGCTAACAAAGTCTTCTCTCCTTGCTTTTCTTGTGGTTCGGGAAGAAGAGTTTGCCACCGACGTGTGGTGCTAGGAAGAAGTTGAAATAGAGAGCAGGCGTTTTCAGTACCATAGAGATGAGATCTAAAGGATTCTTCTAAACTATATATTTATTTAACTTCTGATCTAGTAGTAGTATTCCACTTGACATTTTAAAGTGATTTGTGTAAAATTTACAAATCTTATGTTATTCAATTATGGATTTTAAAAAGTCTTTTGAAATTCCCTGTAATTGAATCATGGATTTAAAAAAGTCTCATGAAATCCACTGATATTGAATTAATGATTTAAAAATCTATCTCAAAATCCATTGTTATTCAAAATTGTCTGCAGATTTGGATTTTAATAATTTTTTGGATTCTGGAGGATTTGAGAGGATTTCTTTAGTTAAAAATACACAAATCCAAATCTCATTGTTTTAGGTGGGATTTGAAAGAATTTTACAATAAATCATATCAACCTCCCTAAAATCACTGCTTCAAAGCTTTGTGTGTAATCAGCTTCTTCATGACAGCAAACTTTTGAGCTTTCTTTGCCCTTCCCATATTTGATGAACCAAAAGAGTAACAAAAAAACCCTATAACGAAACAGAGAGAACGGGAAACTGAAATAGGGTGATGCGAGGTCAGAATCAGCGGAGGCGGAGAGGTTTACGAATTGTTTCATAAAGAAGGTCTAATAATTAAACAAGTCTCGTTTTTTTTTGTTTGGTATTTTGATGGACCGGTTATTTTCTTCCCAAATATAAAAAGCCTCGGCCCAATTAGAAAAATAACATTAGGGCTTTTACTTTTGTAAGCTCCAATTAGTGTTGATAATAAGAAGGTGGATTGCTGAAACAACGGCCGCCGGAGGAAATCAGCAAACATGGTTCGTCGTCTTGTTCACTTAAGCTACTTTTCCATTTCTTCATTCTTTTTTTTTTTTTTTTTTGTTATTTGTCTCACTCTGTGATTTATGCTTTAATAGAGAAGCCAATGTGATTTATGCTCTGTTCACCTAGATTTGGATTTATAAAATCTCTCGTCCTAGTTTAATAAATGTTCGTCCTAGTTTAAAAAATGTTTGAATTGCTTTAACATTGCTTGGGCCTAAAACGGTAAAACCAGCTCCTCTAGCTATATTAACTTTTGGAGGAAAACATGTATTACATGAGTTAATAAAACTATAATTATATTTGATATAATAAAAAAATGTAACAATCTGTATAATTTTGACTTTAGCCAAAGTTTATGATTTTAAGTTAGTTGATATACTTACATAAACGAACGAATAAGAAAATTGTTGCTCAACTTCTCTTGATATGAAACTTTATATAGTCTCAGAAGATAAAAGGGAGCCGATCCATCTGTCGAATTGTGAAACCTTCCATTCATTTTTCGCTCGGATGCTTTGTTGGAAGAGATACACTTTCGAAAGGATTAAAATGCCGTATCTTGACATGGATTACATTTTTCGAGTCTCCTTCACTGTTGACAATTTCACAGAACTGTCTACGTGGTGCCTGTAAATCCAATCAAATATAAAAAGATCATCTATATTTTCAACTACAAAATCAAACACACCAAATTTAATAGCACAATGTATATAGCTATAAATCAAGATACTATTCTCAAATGCTGTGCCTAAGAATAATTCATGAATTTCTACTATAAGGTTGGTCACTAGATCGGTGTAGGTACAGATGTGAAGATTTTAAGTTTCCATATAATTTTACTTACCATTTTCCATAGATCAGGCCTCCATGTGGTAGCCGAAACGTCGATGAACTCAACCAAGTTGGCGCGAGAATAATGCGGCGAATCACATTGCGCCTCGCCCACGTCAACATGTTTCCGATACGTCGTAAGAGTCTGCCCTGACCCTACCTCATAAACCCGGTCCAAGAAATAAACAATGGGTCTCTCGCATGGATCTCCGCTGATGGGTCGGGTATCAAACGAGAAAGGCTCCAAGCTCGATGTCCGCCACGACTTGAACGTAAGAAACGGCGTCTCAAGCTCCTTACCCGTGACCAAAGACGGATAAATCTGAATGGTGTAGCCCCATGAAACCGAGACAGACCAGTTCCGGCTCGGGTCATGGCAGAAGCTGTGCTGGATGATCCGGCTTGGATCCGTCTTGTATGCTGACATGAGTCTTCTTAGGGCGTCGATTTGGTTCGTCGCTGGAAATATTGAGTCAACGTAGTCGAGGTGGTGGAGCGTAACCAGAGGAGCCACCGGATGGGCAGCTAGTAAACCGTACGGGTTTCCACGTACGTCCACCTGGATATTACCATTCAAAGAAAAATTATTAAATCCTGATCTTATGGTTCCAAAAATCAAGAACGTAACTTAGATATATTTTTGACCAAAAAAATAAAAACTTAGATATAGTTGCACCAATATCAATATGCCACGAGACTAAAATTTGAAATTTTACTAACATTCCATCCGAATTTTAAGAAACGTACGAGTCCTAAAAATTATAACTTAAGGAATTTTTACTATCAAATATTTTATTATTAAAGCAAGAAAATAGTATTGTTGATTTTAATTAGGATAATTTTACGTTGAAAATTTTAAACGGACACCAAAATTTGAGCAGTGAAGCTTCTAATTTTTTACACGATTTGAAATTTAAAACTGAATTTTCAAATAAATGGAAATTCAATATTCCACCAGAATCTTAATTTTAAAGCTTAAAATTATATACTTCTAAATAAGTGAAATTTCCATTAATGACAAAAACAAAAAAGGAAAAAATTGAATGTACCTGATGGAAACCTAGTTCCTTGGTAAGGGGAACTCCAATCTCGCTTAGACAAGCTTCAATCTTTTGATCAGATCCATATAACGATGCGTAACGATCAATACAACCATCGATTATCTTTACAAGCTCGACGGCTAATGGGTAACTAATTGCCATACCTCCGCCACCGTAAGCCATAGCGTATGAGTGAACGATGTCTTGTTCAACACTCTCCGAGTTTCCTCCAATGTAATACATTTGATTATGATCATACTTACTTAGAACCGTTATAAGATTGTCCACAAAGAAAACGGTGTCGTCGTCACCCATCACGAACCATCTCACGTTCGTTAAACCTAACGCAAAAGTCTCTTTGATGATTCTCGCCATTCGTATAGCTGATCTTGAACCATACCTAATGAAAAAAATTTGGCAATCGGATGAATAAATCGTACGTTTTGGTATTGTCACACATATAATTTGTTCTGTGGTCACATATATAATTTAACTAGATTAAGAAAATTTGGTTGAAATAATTATTTTATGAAGTAGAAACAGTTTATACCAGCAAGTGTAGTTGAACCGGGAGGTATCCGCCGAGACTTGGTACGGTGGAGAAGTTGAGAGCCACGTCATATTAAGAGGCGGTTCTTCGTCAAGCCATACGAAGCCGCGGGTGACGTTAGGACGCCACCACAGTTCGGAGTAACGGCTGCGATCTCCCCACGTTTGAATGGAGCCACCAATCCCGAACACTATGTGGGAGACATCGGTGGCCTCCGAGGACTGATTCTTACGGAGGATGGTCGAGGAAGAAGCTGACGAGTTTGTAGTGGAGTTTACATTGTAAGGACCTAAGCGACGGTGGCCGATGATGCGGTGGCAATCGGAGCAATCGGAGAAGATGATGTAGAAGAAGATCAGAGCAACGGAGATGAAGATGCATATGGTAAAGAAGAACTTGGAGACGAGGGAGAGAACATTGCTAGGTTTTACAGTCGTTGCCGGAAATATCGACGGCGGTTTGTAGCGGAGCTTAAACGGATCGAAGATGGCCATTTTTTTTTTTTTTTTTTTTGGAATTATGTCGGATGGGGTTTTAATTTGTATCTGTCTATACAAAATATATGACGACTGTATGAAGCTTTTTTTGTGCTAGGCACGACTGTATGAAATTATGAATAAGGGGGTTTAGTGGAAATAAAATTTGCATTTATTTATTGCGATACAATTTGAGAAAGTCTATGTTCATCGAATATTCCTACACCTTTATTTTCGTTAATGAAATATATGATTTCGACAAAACAAATCTTTTTTAGTTACGATGCAATCGTCAACATTGTCTTTTTGAATTCAAAACATGTACTAGCTTCTAAAACTAGTCAAAGAGATATTGTACAATCAAAACTCTATAAATTAATACTAAGGTAAATTAATAAATTTCTCCAGTCCTTAGACATAATTCGATAATATAATAAAATAATAATTTTTTTTGAAATTTTTTTATAAATATATGTTTCCAACAATAGTATAAATGAATAATTATATAAAATTATCAAAATATATGTATATATATGAACATTAATTTTTGTTAGACCTCATTTCTAATATTTTTACTATATCAAAAATTTTTAGTTTTCTCTTTAAGACATGAGAATTGTTATTTTTCTTGTAATTGATTATATAAAAATATTATCTATAACAATTAAATCTTAGTTTTAAAAACTTTTTTTAAAAAATAACAAATATGGACAATCTCTCTATAAATTAATAATTATTAATTTATTGAGAAAATAAAACCTCTATAAATTAATAAATTTTTGCAGTCCCAACATTATTCATTTATAGAAGTTTTACTGTATATGCTAAAAATAATATTGATGGACCCTTAAGCTGTTGAACATTTATCCTATTGGGCCAAGCATGGTTGAGTATTTTTAAGATTTTGGTTAAATTAAAAAAAAAAAAGGAGGCAAGAGTAACCCAATAGTTTTGTTTCAAAAGGTTATTCTATGAATTAAATTGAAAAGCCCAAAAGTCTTTTAATAATTATGAGGAACAACTCGAATCAAAGGTCTTGATAAAAAAATGTAGTTATTGGGTTAATTATGTTACACACACTGACACAAACAACCTTTGTTCATGGTTTTGTGTGTGTGTGGTTATTGTTTAACTGAGTGAATAATGTTAGTTATGTAAATTTGTACGTTAATAACGAAAACACAAAAAACAATGATAAAATTAATTAGAGCATTAAATTGTAGATATCTACATTGTTCATGTATATATGTTCGTAATAAAAGGCCTTGGTAGTATTTGTTTTACAAACAGCATGCAACTACACGAAAGATTATACTGGTCAATCGAATTCGTATTAGAAAACGCATAGGGAAAGAAAGATTACGCCGGTAAATAGTAATACAATGTACAATCAAATACTAGTGTCTAAGTTTCATGCATATAGATTTAATTTTAAAAATTTAACTCAAATTTTACAAAAGATATAAGAGAGAGAATTTAATGATATAGAATTGTGAGTGAGACTTTCATGAGAGTATATAATTATGTAATGATGAATCAGAATGAGAGTTGTATGTTATATAATATAATTACATTATCTCACTCGTGGACAACTACTGTTCTTTATAATTGAGAATAAAATACAAGTAAAACCAGATTGGTAAAGCGGACCAACCAAGAATTTTTGGTCTTTTCTTGTTGTCAAGATCCTCTGTAGAACTTTCGCTTACATACGCACAAGTGTATTATATTTTCAGTTATTATTCAAAGTCTAGTTGTTAATTTCGAAAAGACATTTGGCGATTGGGCTTGCGACGACAACAAGTTTTGTTGCAAGTTTTATTCATAAAATACCTTTTTCCAAAAACTTTTTTACTTTACGAAATGAATACAATCCAAATTCCCTTACAAAATAGAGAAAATAAAATAACAATGCAAGGTTGAGCCATATGAAATCTCAAATCATCTGATTTAAAACAGTTATAACCTTACGAGACGATTAATGTTTAATTTTATAAGCATTTGTACACAATAGTAAAACCTTTAATCGTTGATCTACCTTTAAATGTATGTTTAATTACATTGATGTTAGTTTCACGTGCCACGACTTTGGGTTCGACCGTGTGGAACATATTTCATAATAAATATATAAATTAGATATACTCTAAATATTTTATAGATTAAATAATGGGAAATATTGTGTTCAAAATAATAATAATAATAATAATGGGAAATAATTGATGATCATATTTTATTTTTCTCCAGCAAATTCTTAGAGTATTATGGATTCTATATTATTATTTAAGAATCGTCCAAACTTCCGTGACACTTAATTCTTAGAATCCAAACAAAAATTATTTTCATATATTGTGCATATATATTGATTAAATATTGAAGTATGAGAGTTATAGAGAATGAGATTGATCATTCCCATGTGGAAGCTCTGCCCCTATTCGAAGACTTCACTTCCACCTATGCATTGTTATATTCGGAGAAGACCACCTAATTAGTCTAATATGCGTATCTAACTAATATACCCAAACCCTAGGTAAAACAAGATTAGTTGATAGCTTTGAAGTTTACGCTAATTGGTTGCATAACTTATTTAAATGGCTCGTCTAAATGTCAAAGTCATACCGTTTTGATTAGAAACGATATTTTCCCAAATATCAATGGCTACCATCGCTACTAATAAAAACGACAAACATGATCACTAATGTTAAATGTACAAAATTATAGACTTTCGAAATATATTACGAAACCAATATTGCAATAAGAAGTATTAGAGGTAATTTTAACTGATAGTCACTAATGTGATCATAATAAATCATTCAAACTTTGCTTGAATTAAGGCTTTGATATCATGTCAAAAGCTAACTAGCTCGCACAAGTTTTCTATGACTTCACTGTAAGTCTGTAACATTTCTTTGAATCTCATAACATATATAATTCATATATATTCTATATGTTCATTTACATAATTATGAGATATATAAGATCATTTACATAGTTAAGACTTAAGAGATTCATGTATATCTCTTGTCTCATATATATACCACTAGAAAATGTGAACTAGCTAGTAATGGCCAACATCGTTAAATCAAATCAACCCATCAAGACACTATTTAATTTTCTTTCCTTAGACTTCTAGTAAAAACTCACTATTAGATTAATTAGTTCCAAAACTCTTAAGACAAGTAGATACTGTACCGTAGATATATACATATATAGTTTCTCCTATAACTTACGTAAATTTGGTAAAAAAAATTCCGATTATATAGTTATAAACCTTTTAGCTATGGTATTTAACAAATAAAGAAAATTGGTTATATATATGGAAACTGGATGGTAGATAGAAAGAGTGAAACTACTAGGGTTTATAGGATCTTAATTCATGAAATAGTTAGTATAAACAGATTCTTCCAATGCATTATAGGTGGTTGATAGAAATAGTGCAAACCTAGTTTACAGACACAGCTTTGAAATATTTTTAAGTCTAAGCGATAGAAGAGTTGGTGACCCATGGGGCTAAAAAAGTTAGGGTATAAGAGAAAGAGACTAAAGACTCTAATCGATCGGTTGGAATAGTGTAAATATATAAATCTTATATATTAAAGTGTTTATTGAGACAAAACAAGCGAAAGGGAATATGTGTTGTGACATATTTGGATTTTTGTGCTCTTTCTTATGCTTATTTTTCTATGATTTTGACAGAATATCATGTTACGTACTGAGATGCGAATGTATGTGGAAACGAGCTTATAACGACGTTCCACAACAAGGAATTAATAAAGATTAAACTATTGAAGGTTATTCAAATCTTTCGTTACTGTTCACGATAAAAAATTAGAATTCAATCTTTCGTTATTTTGGACATCATACTCGTTATATTTTTTGGTTGGGGATTTAATTCTTAAATTAGAAATTAGAATTCGTTTTTTATTTTTGGGTATTCGTAGACTTTTGTATTTTTGCCAAAGAGACTGGATCAAATTTTTGATAAAGATTTTTTTTTTTTTTCTTTCTTTCTAAACATGTACATATAGCACGATATCGTATTATATAACAAAATTTACTCAACCCTTGATAGTAGTAACACTAACACTAACGTCTAACGGTAAGTTGATGCAAAATAAGCATCAAATTATTCAATCTTTGCTACTTTCTAAATCATTGATACACAGAGTCGTCTTGTTTATGTATTGGGGACTCGAACATGTCTTAGCTAGATAGAACATATATCTTAATCTCTCTCTTTATGAAAAAAAATACTTTAATATGATTATATGATCAATGAACTAGTATTGGAGTTTATAAGAAAAAAAATTCTTATCAAAAAATCCAGATAAGAATATATGGAATATATAATGCAAATATTATAATCATAAAAAATGTTAATTATATTAGAGCTATCGAAATTCTTTTATAAATTAAGCAACTAAGATCTAGTATGAGACAATTATTCATCATTCTCTCTCTATCTCTCTCTCTCTCGGAAATTGTGACAAAATATTCCTTCTTCATGTGATTTTATTTTGGATTGTGGTTACACCACAACATGCTCAATACTTCTTTTTTTTTGTTCTTTTTAACCAAGAGGTCTCGGACTTTAGATCATCCGTAGTTTTTTTTCATAACAAATGAGTTGTCATTTTCCAGTAGTAAGATTCGAAGCCGAGATTTTAAAGCTTATAACGATCTCCTAGCTCTAGTATATCACTGATTCATTATAGTTGGATTATATATATAGTCTATATATATATATATATATACTTTGGTCTTGTTTATATATCCAAGTACTTAAAATAGATGCATACATAGTATTTTTTGATTGCCACGCACAACATTGTCATATTCGTTTTGCTATTTTTTCATATTTTCATTTCAAAGACTTATTAATACTAGTACCGAGAGTTCATATACTCTTTTTCAAATCCAAGCTTAATCCAAACTTAATTATATAACTTGGTTTCTCATTTACCCACAATGCAATGCTAATAGATATCTCAAAGCCTTAAATTAGAAATCAGGAAATGAATTATCTTTGGGTATGTGATAAGCATTGTATATGATTCATTCCCGGGAAAAATTATCTAAATATGTAATAATAATAGTGTATAGAATGATTTAACTAGGGTGTATACTGTGTAGTAAGAATGCTTAGAAAATTTATCAAGTACGAGAAAACTGTATACGAAAATATTGCTCAAGCCTTTAGTATTTCCTTACATTTCTCACTTTGTTTTTTTTTTTTAAATGGATTTTTCATACAACTCATCCCAAAAAAAAAGAACTAAAACCCAAAAATCTGTATAGCAGCTGGTACACTTTAAACACGCAAAAACCAAGGAAAGATAAATCCAAGTAACACACATACACATACACCCATATGAAATGTTTCTATTTATATATTTTTTTTCTTCCTTACCTTTGTTTTGGTAGGGATTCATCGGTCCATCAATCAATTTCCCTTTGGTGGATCTGTCCCTAGCCTAAGCTCAAGGTCTAACTCCTGAAAGCGATCACCCTTGTGTTTGATCTCCTCTTTTCTTGTAATAATGTCACTCTTACAAGATAAACTTGAAATGAAAATCGATGGCTGCGATGGACTCTCATGCCTTCGTCTTCTCTTACATATATCACCCCTCTCGATCTCATCATCGCTGCCGTGAGCAGTAATCGGAAAACTCTGGTGGATGACCAGATTCATGCTCACAGAGAGATCGGTGCTATTTCCAAGACCAAGTTTTGCTTTGTGCTCGTTTCTTGGCATATCACTCTCGATCTTTCTCTTCTTGTCTCCTTCCATAACCGGAATTTCATATAGATCACAACGCTTTTGCTCCACAAAGGTACTCGGGCACGGCCATGGGGAAGAGGGAATTTTTTTTGAGTTCTTGGAAGGCTCTACAACGAAAGAAGGAGAAGAGGAAGAAGTATTTTGTTTTTCAGGCAAACCAGAAGAAACCCTAGGAGTCAAATATGGTAAAGAAGAAGACGAAGAAAGGTCAATAACACAAGAGTGTTGAGTCTTAAAATAATTAGGTTTTGAGTTAAAAACCAAAGTATAGCAAGAGGTTTCACGAATATCATCGCTATCGTTATGAGATGGATACTCCGGAGGTGAAGAAGATTTGGAGAATAAGTATTGGTCGTCGGCTTGCTTAAGCCGTGCTCTGTCTCTTCGGTGAACGTTCATGTGGCCACCGAGGGCTTGAGCCGATCTAAACTCTCTCCGGCAGAAGCTACACGTGTAAGATCTCGGCGGCCACAAAGATCCGGCAGCATCGTCTTCCGCGAAAGCCAGCTCTTCCCATGATGATTCTTTGTTGCTTTTCTTGGGGATCCAGAAGTCATCAGGTTTCTCCATTGTAGATGATGGCCGATTGAGAAGTTGACGACAAGCCCTAGAGGAAAAAAAAAAAAAAATCTTCCTTGTTTTCTTGGGTGGTTAGAGGAACCCTAGGTGATTAATATTAGGTGGTGGATTACGGAAAAGATCAAGAATGGTGTCATGAAAATAATGGAGGTCAGGGTGTGATAAAATGTCAATTAAAACCAAAACGAGTGGAGTATTTTAAACGATCAAGGGGTTATATTTTATTATGTTAATTAATTGGACCGTAGGGATTTTATGAAGAAAAAAAGATGATACGAAGTTTGGATTTTAGTAAAAGTTAGCTGACTGATCTAAAATCTTTTGTGTTTGCTTGTCCCAAGTGGCTACCAACAAGTGAACGTATACTAGTTTTTAATATATTTGTTTGTATCGTATTATTCTTGTGAATCTACAGTCATTTTATACACATTCTATACACACCTACGTGTATGTTATGTCTTTGAGGTGACTATAGTTTGTTCAAAAACTACTATTTATTTAAATAGGTAAATCCTCACGATAAATAGATTAAATACATGTTTCGGTTAAATGAATTTAATTTTGAGTATATCATATCAAGAATTTTGTTAATCAACATTTTTTAATGAAATGAAATATTTTATAAATAAACTAAATAATATCATTTAACCAAACGAATTTTATTTATAAAATGATGGTAATTCACGATATGATTTTTTCAATTGATGACCATAATGAAATTATTCATTCATCTTTTGTGTCTTTGTTCAACTGGAATGTCCTAACCTGACATTTCAAAACTTTCATTTCATTTCGTAAACTCTAAAGTTAATTACATTGGTAAACTATTTGTCACACTAGTTCATAATCGAACTCAATATTGGAATTTAAAAAAAAAAAAAAAAAAAAAAGCTAACTCCACATAATACGAAAATATATTTTGATCTAAAAAGAAAAATCGGACATAAGATAAAAGACCAACCAACCTAGGTGTTGGGCTTCAAATATACTCTTCAAGGCCCATATGAAAAATAAAAGAGGGAGCAATTAACAAGTTCAATATTTTCGTGTTGAATTTTGTTTTTCTTTTTATTTTTTTTCAATAATCAAAAAAGCTTTGAAGCTAGCCTCCTTGTACATCCTATTTTTTTTTTTTTTTTTTTCACATCCTATTTTTCTTTACAAGAAAGTAAGAAACTCTTAAAATCTATAATTTCAGAGGAAATTGCAAAACTAACAACTCGTAAGAATTTACTACAAACTTCTTGACATGATGTTATTTGTGATAGACACATTTCACCTTCATTTATAACTTATTTAAGACCATCCTGATCACACATGTTTTGAATTTCGGAGATATCTAATATTTTGACAGTACTATCATATATATTTATTGTTAACATCATAGTCTGTAAGGTAATCAAATTAAGTATTATATATAGGATATAGCCACAGTCATCATTTGTACCAGGCACGGCCAACAAGCAGATAGATAAACATTAAATCAAAACAGTAGTCAATATATCATACTCAAAATTGGCTTCTTCAACGCAAACGGATTAATCAAGTCCTAAATAGCTAAATGCTTTTAATATGTTGACTATACCAAAATAGTCTAGTGGGCACAATTCCGTAACCTTTTCTTATTTTTATTTACCCCCAAAACGTCACCACTTAACAAATCTTTTGACATCATACGTTCTTTTTCTATAATAATCCAAACATATCTTCCACTTTTTATAAATATATTATGATTTACTTCCCATTATTCAAAGATTTCATAGAATAATTTTTTCGCTTCGTAACATCAATTAACTACTCTTGTAGACTTTATCAATAAGAACATTTTTAAAGACGTCTTATATATTTCTAAAACTACAACAAAGTAACA
Source organism: Camelina sativa (assembly GCF_030686135.1). Classification (NCBI taxonomy): domain Eukaryota; kingdom Viridiplantae; phylum Streptophyta; class Magnoliopsida; order Brassicales; family Brassicaceae; genus Camelina; species Camelina sativa. Next base: position 5,699,949 of record NC_141884.1, on the reverse strand, counting down.
AACAGAAGAGTTGCAAGTTTACAACTCTCTAGCAGTCCAGCTGCATGCCATTATCAAAATTGGATGTGGATAAACTTGATTTCATATAATTAAATAGGTGTTAAAATATAATTTTGTTAGGGATAAACCCATTGGACCAGCCGTGGTTTTTTTATATTAGTTTGAATGTAGCTATCAGATTCTTCTTGTAGCCAGATTTCACATTCAAAGGTTGCTTCTCTTTTTATCCTTGCAAACTCATATAATGACGTGGGAAAACTTGTGGATGCAGCAACAAATCATAAGACGCCACGTTGCAAATCTTGATCGTTCTATAAAAAACGAAACCTGCTCTGTGTTCTTTGTTTGGTCTCGCCAAAAAAACAAGTAAAGAAGAGAGAAATGGAGGGTCTGATCCCGTTGGTTTACAAAGCCGTCATGCAAATCCGTTACGGCGACGAGTCATCGTCGCAGCAACTTTCTTCATCTTACTACGTTCGTCTTCCGGGAGATTCCGGTCGGTTCGGAAGATCCGATTTCGAAGTATCGGGTCGTGGATCTTCTTCCAATACGGCGCCGTCATCGTCGTCGAAGACCACCACCACCACCACTACGTTCGCTGTTTACAGGGGAGTCCAGTCACCAGTTTCTCGTCGGGTTGTCACGTGATTCACATGCGTTTCTGTAAGGAACCTGAAGATTCATGCGTTTGACGGTGTGAGGGTGGGAAGGGTTCGTGAATTTCGTTTCGTTTCGCTTTAGAGTTAGGGTTGGACCGGTTTAATAAAATAAACCTGATGTAATCATTCCGGTTTGGGAGATTGGTTCTCTAAGCGTGGGCTTTAAACTCAAAAGGGGTAGTCTTCGTGGCTTTTGATTTGTGTGTTCTTCCAATTGTATAAAAATTTATATGAATATACTGTATTTAGTTTATCCGTGATCACTTTTGTGAAATGATTCGAGCTTACGATGTTTTTTTTTTTCAATTTTAAATCAATTGAAATTGTAGAAATTATATGGGGGTAAATTCTGTTTACATGTACAAAAACAATACTTGAGAAGATAAAACTAAAAACAAAATTAATTAATTATGTTTGAACTATAAGACCATATGCAATGACGTCTATTTGAGCCGTCCCCGGGTATTTGTTTTTTAAAAATAAATCAAAAAAATCCAATAATGAAAAAACGTTTCTTAAAGAGGGACGTTTTCTCGTCCGTCTATTTGGCACGTGCCCTTTACTAATTCTTATAGTTTCGTTTGTGTTAATGTGATGTTTGGGCCTATTAGCTCTGTTGGCAACATGGTGCCCCATGTTAACTCAATGGTGGTGAGTTCGATCAACAACTTTGTGTATTAATAATCTTTTAACTCTTCTACATGTTTTAATAATCTTTTATTATTGATGCATTTTCTTTATTTTATTGTTTTTCGATATAAATATTTGTTTTATAATATATCTTTCTAGTTTTAGTTTAACTTCTAACAAATTTTAAATTATCTTACCCAAAAGTATATGAACAAAAATGCACAATTATTATAATATTTTTAGTTCATTTAATATTTTAGAGTTTATTTGTGTGATATTTTTCTATAATTACATTTCAAGTTTTCGTAACTTTGTAATTTATTCAGGGGACCAACTGTGAGGAACACATTCTATGAGTTGAATAAAATGTTTGTTTTTGTTTTGATGTTTTTATGTTTTATGTTTTATGTTTTTAATTTCTTAATTGTATGTTTTGAATAATATTATTATTTTATTCGGGGGACCAAATACAAATAGACACCAATACTCATGCTAAAAATAAGAAACTTTCAAAATAATAATATAAAAATTGAGGGACAAAAAATCGTCCCTAACCGTTCCCATGCTCTAAATGTCTCCGTCCCCGGCGAGGGTCATAACCGTCATTCCACTATATTTCAATTGATCCCATGCTCTAAATGTCTCCGTCCCCGGCGAGGGTCATAACCGTCATTCCACTATATTTCAATTGTCAGAAACAGAAGACTTTGACTGATGGTTTTGCTTCCACTGCCTGCCAAATAAGGTTTGGAATAATTTATTTAACAGCGTAATGTACTTAATTTCATGCAAACCTCTGAACAATGATGGCTGTCTTCTCTTCCACTCAATCGCATCAACTGTTCTTAAATTTCCGGGGAGAGGAATTGCGTTATAGCTTCGTGAGCCACCTTATTGATGCTTTCGAAAGGAATGGGATAAACATCTTCGTAGACAGATACGAGCTGAGAGGCAAAGACCTTAAAAATCTATTTGTAAGGCTTCAAGAGTCGAAGATCGCGCTGGCCATCTTCTCTACCAGGTCTATACTATTCTTTCACACTCTTGACGATTATCCAATATCTTCTTCACTGAACTAGAATATTCAAGGAACATACATAAATCATCTTGTATTAATTATAGGTATGCAGAGTCGCCGTGGTGTATGGATGAGTTGGTTACTATGAAGAAACTTGCGGATCAAGGAAAGCTCCTAGTCATTCCAATCTTCTACAACGTAGAGCCAGAAGACATCAGAAAACAGACAGGTGAGTTTGGTGAAAAATTCTGGACTCTCGCTAAAAGATCTACTGGAGATGAGATAAAGAAATGGAAAGAAGCCTTGGAATGTATTTCCGACAAGATGGGTTTGTCATTGGGAGACAAGAGGTACTTTAAGCGCACACTCACTCCATCCATCTTCTTCTTTTCCGTCTAATTAAAACCAAAGAAAGTTATGTTCTCTCTGTAATTTTCTTCAAAATGTGAAGTATGTTTTTCATTTATGTGAAGTATGTTATTCTTTCTTGGCAGATCTGAAGCCGATTTTATCAAGGAGATTGTCAAGGAAGTTCAGAGAGTTATAGCAGCAATTGGAACTGAGGACGAAGTGAATCATTTTGGGGAAAAAAACAAAAAGAATCGCAAATGCAATTTCCCACGTGAGATTACCGTTTTCAAGAGGATCAAAACCAAAAAGATAAAGTTTTGATGTAATTATTAGTGTTCTGCAATTATGTCTGGATAGTGTGAGTCTTTTATCTATTAAAGGTTCTATTTTTTCTTCTCTATGCTGCTGTTTAAATTCAGATCGATCTTGGGAATACCTGTGACTCAAGAAGAACCTCTCACTTTTCAAATGATTATCAATTTATCTCTAATACATATCAAAATCTACAACTTTATGTGGAGAAAAGATCCCACATCTGATAGATGTGAAGGGACTTGAGTAATATATAAAGGGTTAGGGCCTCTCCACTCATTGCCAATTGATTTTGAGTTGGAAGCCCACAGTAAAGTCCGAATTTAATATGGTATCAGAGCCTACACACGCTGGCCTGTTAATTAATCCGGCCCGGATAGAGGCTCGATCACTCTATTAATTGATGGCCCAAAGGAAGGCCTAATTCCTTCGAGATAGCTGAAAAAAATAGAGCATTATTTCGAGGGGGCGTGATGGATTCTGTCGAGATCAACGGCTAGAATAGCCATTATCTCGAGGGGGCGTGTGGAGAAAAGATCCCACATCTGATAGATGTGAAGGGACTTGAGTAATATATAAAGGGTTAGGGCCTCTCCACTCATTGCCAATTGGTTTTGAGTTGGAAGCCCAGTAAAACCCGAATTTAATACTTTATGTTGTTTTTTGAATCTATTGAATATTAAGGAAAGAGTATATGATTACTCTTTCCTTAATATTGAACAATCAGGTCGGGCAAGCTCGAATTCCTTTGTTAAATAAGTCGATGGAAGCGATAAAACGGCGTTGTATAGCCAGTGTTGCATAAAAGATTCTAAGCAAAGAAAAAGAAAAAAAAAAAAAAAAATTCCAAGCAAGTTTATATAACTAAACATAAAAGTGAGAAAGAGAAAGAAGAAGCCAGGAGCTTATTCACTCAAAAATCAAAATAGATTGTATTCTGGCTTATACAATAATACATTATTTGGTACAATGAAAGAAAGAGGTGAGTGGTTACCTGAAAAATCAGGTTCTTACTCGACAAAATCTTTAGCAAAATGCTTTCCCCAATACAATTCCTCTGGGTGGCTCAAACAGATTTGGCAATCGAAAACTGCTCCTAAACAGAAAAATTTCCTTTGGAGATCTGCTGTTGGTGCACTGGATCATGTGGAGTTTGTGGACTGCTTTTTGAAGATCTTCGATTCTTAGCAAAAGAAAGTCTATATCAAGGCGATTACTGAAGCAAGGCAGTGGCAGAGTGCGCAAATTGACATTCCCACTCTGACTCTGCAATTAGCAATCGATTTCGCCACCTTGAGGTTCGACTGATTTTACCTGTAGCGTGGATGCTGCTTCTTCAGGGCTGAGCGGGGATCCTCAAAGATCCATCGGGGTTGCTTATCTCCCAGGACTCCTCCTCTATTGAGGACTTTGGAATTGACGGTACATCACTTTTGAAAATAATAAATACCATCAATTATGTAGATATTGGTACCAAAACAACAAAAACGCTCATAGTGAAACGTGTCATTGGCCATACCTTTTAAAAGCAATTTTGAGGCAGAAACAAAACAAAAGGAGTTTATACTCTCTAAACTGAGTTGCGTCTTCTTCTTTTCTTTTTGCATCACATTCTCTCTCTTTTTTTTTCTTTTTTTTTTTTTTTTTGTTTCTTCTGTTTCATAGAGATGGCTGTTCCGATTCGTTTCTTCGAGCTGAACACTGGTGCCAAGTTACCTTCGGTCGGTCTCGGAACCTACGCCATGGCTCCGGAATCGATCGAACAGGCGATTAAGGTATTATTATTCAGATCGAATGTTAAGCTTTTAAAACAAAAATACATACTTACATTCCTCTCTGTCTCTTTGTCAATTCTAGATTGGGTACAGGCATATCGACTGTGCATCTATTTACGGTAACGAGAAAGAGGTACACAATTTTTAACATTGACAATTTCTCTTAAATTCTAAAAACAAAATAATTCTCTTGAACCATAATATGGATTTCATTTGGCAATAGATTAAAAGTTTTTGACTGGGTAACAGTGTAAGTTATAGCTTAGTTGGGGCTCATGGTGGCACAAGAATCCTCACAATATCCTTAAAACGTATTTGCACCATTGAATGAGTTAGGGAATATGACTCTGTTTTAGTCTGTTGTGTTAAAAGTGTTCTGTTTTCGGTTGTTCTCACGCTATGGTTCCATTTGTTAGATTGGTGGTGTATTGAAGAAGCTGATAGATGATGGTTTCGTGAAGCGTCAGGAGTTATTTATCACTTCCAAGCTCTGGTTTGTGCAACTACTTTCTCCTTTGGCCAAGCTTTTTTTCTAGTCTGCATATAATAAACACATGTGTTATGTTTTCTTCTTTTTTTTTATTTTTGGTTTTGTAGGTGCAATGATCATTTGCCTGAAGATGTGCCTAAGGCACTTGACAAAACATTACATGACTTACAGATTGACTATGTTGATCTATATCTGGTACATATAACTTAGCAAATGAATCTTGGATTTGTGTAGTTTCTTTCATTTTGATGTGTTTTTTTTGTTGAAAGATACATTGGCCAGTGAGCACGAAGAAGGAATCGACTACGCCAGCACCTGAGATGCTCACTAAACCTGATATACCAAGTACATGGAAAGCTATGGAAGCTCTGTATGACTCTGGAAAAGCTAAGGCAATTGGTGTGAGCAATTTCTCGTCGAAGAAGCTCAAAGATCTTCTTGATGTGGCACGTGTAACCCCTGCTGTTAACCAAGTGGAGTGTAACCCAGTTTGGCAGCAACATGGTCTTCATGAGCTATGCAAATCCAAAGGAGTTCACTTATCCGTGAGTATATTTACTGATTCTGAATTTGCCATGTTTATTTTTGTGAGTATGAGTTAATGAAGCTGCCATCATCATTGGTTTTTGATTGATGATAGGGTTACTCTCCTTTGGGTTCCCAAACTAAAGGAGAAGTCAGGCTAAAGGTTCTTCAGAACCAGATTGTCTCCGAGGTTGCAGAGAAACTTGGAAGAAGCACTGCTCAAGTGGCTCTCCGTTGGGGACTCCAAATGGGTCATAGTGTTCTACCAAAGAGCTCAAGCGAGGCTCGGCTCAAGGAGAACCTTGATGTTTTTGACTGGTCCATACCTGAAGATCTGTTTGCCAAGTTCTCTAACATTCCCCAGGCAAGTCATTTCCTCTGTTTTTTTTCTGGATCAGTCAAGTAACTTTCGGTTTGGTTTCTTATGATCTTCCCTCCTCTTCTTAACTATCTTGTTTCTTCGATAAATCATGGTTCTTTACTGGCCCTATAAATCTTGCAGGAAAAGCTAGTCCGAGCTGCTGAGTTTGTGCATGAGACATACGGCGTCTATAAGACCCTTGATGAGTTATGGGACGGTGAAATTTGAGATTAACTTCTCTCCTCTCTCTATCTGTAAAACCAATAAGGACACGGAAAATAAATATGTAATGTTTTTGTAATCCTTCCATGAGGTTTTATATATAATCCTTCCATGAGAAACACTAAACACATTAGGATTTCATGAGGTTTGACAAATGTTATTACTCTGCAGTACTCTTCAAACAATAAAATGATTTCAACATAAGAGAATTAGTCGAGCTTAAGATTATATCCTTAGTTCTCGCGTAAAGAGTTTTCCCAAACCATGTAAACATGTATGAAAATCAAAAACCATGTAATCATGTATGAACTTTGAATTTTTTACATGACATATTTTAGAAAGCTTTTCCATATTATTCTCCAATTTGTTCTCTATATAAAAGGGAATTAACTAGGTCGGCAGTGTGAATGTTGAACTCAAATTAGCCGTCTATATTGAATATTTTTAGTTGCTAGTGCGGTGTGTGGACCAAAAAGACGCAGAGGAAATCTAAATGAACGAATTAAGTTAGACCATGTGCCTCGGTGGTGATTTGGGCCGTCCCCTGTTTTTTTTGGATTTAAAATAAATAAATAAAAGCCCAAATTCGAAGAACCGTATCTTCATTCGGAACGTTTTTTGGTCGTCCACTTCGACGCGTGTTACGTTCTTATTGGATGTTCTATTTTCTCTAGGGTTAGAACAAAAATTTGTCGAGACTTTGGTTGTATCGTTTCTCTTCTCTCTCTCTCCCCGACGATCCGGTGCGATCTTCTCTCTCCCCGACGATCCGGTCCGATCTTCTCTCCCGGCGACGAAATCTCGTAGCTGATCTTCTCTCCCGGAGTTCTCGACCAGCTTATCCTCTCTCCCGAACCCCATCCGATATTCTCTCCCGGAGATCTCGAGGAATTCCCGATTTCAAGCCAACGAGTTCATCAAACCATTGCCGATTTCAAGCCGACGAGTTCATCAAACCATTGCCGCTTTCAAGGCGAAACCACGGCGGTTCAATCGTGGTAAATAAGGTTTGTCAACAACCTCCAATTTTCTGATTTCGTTGATTATCGAAACTATGTTCTATTGTAAATATGGTCTTTGTCGATAGGTTCTTTGGTCTCCGTGTATAGTTTGTTGTTTGTAATGTTTGTATATGGTCTCTTTGGTCTCCGTCTATTGGCTGTTGACAAACTTGTTTGGTCTCTTTGATTGAGATGAATCAATACTTAATTGAAAGAGGAGACCAAATATGGTGAAATATGATTGAAATAGGTTGTTGAAATATGGTGAATCAATACTTGTTTGGTCTCTTTGATTGAAATACTTGTTTGGTCTCTTTGATTGAGGTTGTTTGGTCTCGTTTTTGGGTTAGTTGAAATACTTGTTTGGATGAGCAGACTGTCTCAGTACTTTTTTTACTTGAATTGAAATATTTGTTTGGTCTCCGTGATCTTTTTAATCGAGTTTGTGGATGAGCACACTGTCTAAGTACAGTGTCTTGTTTTTATATTTGTTTGGTCTCGTTTGAAATACTTGTAAGTCAGTACACTATCTCGTTTTTATACTTGTTTGGTCTTGTTTTGAAATACTTGTAACTCAGCACACTGTCTCGTTTTTATACTTGTTTGGTCTCCGTGAACTGGTTTTTCAAAATAATGATTGTACATGGTCTCTATGTTACGGTTGTTTGGTCTGTGAATCATAGTTATTTTTTTCGTTAAATCATTTATTACGGTTGTTTGTTGTTTGTTTCAAATTGATATGCTTGCTGTGTAATAGTTAATGTATGGGAACTAGTTTGGTTTTGTGAAGTGTACTTGTCATAAATTGTGATTAGACTTTGGTTGTTAGGTCATTATGTTTTGTTACTTATTGCAAGTTACCTTTTAATCTATTAAACCCCAACCATCTTCTTTCTGTTTCCCTCATCTTCTTTCTATTTCCCTCATAAAACTCTTTCTATCAACTCGCTTCTCTTTTGTTATCCCTTCTCTTCTCTACTCGCTTTTCTTATCTTATCCGTTCTCTTCCCAACTCATTCTATAATCTTCTTCATATGGATTCTACGAATCCCTTGTATCACTCTTCTTCTTACTTAAACCTCCTTAACAGTCAAGAGGAAGGTGGTTTAAATGAAAACTTTCGTTGGGAAAGTTATCCACCTTCTGGACAGAGCAGCTCACAAATACCTCTTCACAGCTCGCAACCTTCTGAGGCACCAACTCTTTCTCAAGAAACACCATTGGGACGCAAGGAGAGAAAGACATGGGCACCCGCTGATGATGAAGTCTTGATCTCCGCATGGCTCAACACTTCAAAGGATGCCATTGTTGCAAATCAACAAAAGGGAGGAAGCTTCTGGCAAAGGATTAGTAAATACTATGCTAACACTCCACATGCTAGAAATGGTGGTGAACAGACGCTGGTGACACATTGCAAGCAGCGTTGGCACAAGATAAATGACCAAACTAACAAGTTCTGTGCCGCATTCGCAGCTGCAGAGAGAATGAACAGCTCTGGTCATTCAGAGAATGATATCATAAAGAATGCACATGATATCTACTTCGCTGACCATAATAAGCGGTTTAACCTTGAACATTGTTGGCGTCTGTTAAGGTTTGAGCAGAAATTTCTCAGCCTTAACACTATTAACACGCCCCCATCTCAGCCTGCAACAAAGAGGAAACCAGCCGCTGAAGGTTCACAATCATCAAGCTGCAATGTCGAGGACTATGAGAGAAGACCAGAAGGGATTAAGGCTGCGAAGGCAAAGAGGAACAATCCATCGGCGTCTAACGTGAAGACTCTTGCTGAGTATAAGAGCATGTGGGATGTCAAGAAAGAGGAATTGGCTGAAAAGGAGAAACTACAAAAGCTGGCCATCCTAGAAACTCTCTTAGCCAAAAAGGAACCTTTGAATGCGAGTGAAGAAGTTATCATGAACAAGATAGTGTCCCAATATTTCTGATCATTAACTATGTGTTTGTTGTTTGTTTTAAGCTTAATTTCTATGCATTGTTTTCCTATTAACTATGTTGTTTGTTGTTCTTTTGATTTATATGTCATGTTCTAGTAACTCGGCTTTTGTATCCCATGTTTTAAACCAAATCAATATAAGTCTTTCAATGTTCTAGTACTTCGCTTAATCAGTCTCTTTATTTCTTTTTACATTTGTGAAGTCAATTACTCTTATCTGATTCTTCTTGTTTATGTTCAGGTTTCTCTTCAAATGGGCCAAGGCTATAGCTATTTGCAGCCTGATTCATCCGATCTGGCTAGAAGGGACTCAGAGGACACTGCGGAGAGAGAAATAGAAGCTTTGATTGTTACGGATGAAGCAGAGTCAAGGCAATACCCACCACAACCCGAGGTTGAGCATGGATTCCCCAAGGTATGCTACTGTGGTGCGCAACCTATTCTATCCAACTACTACAACAGAAGGTATGTTATTTGAATTTGTCAGCCTTGTATAAGTTTCGGTAGTTATGCTAACTCTCTTACTTATTGCAGGTTCTTTACATGTCCAAATGTCGACGATGGAGAAATGCATATTCACAAGTGGTGGGATGTGGCTGTAATGGAGGAGATGCAAGACAGTGATAGACGATACGAAGTGATGGCTGAGAAGGTAGATTACTTAACCTTGTTCAATGACTATGAAGCAGACATCAATCTGATTAGAGATCAGAGTTACGCAACTGAACAGAAGCTGGTCATGTTGGAGGATGTAGTTTCTGATCTACGTAACGAAAATAGACTTACAAATGTAACTGATTTTCTTCTTGTTGGTGTAATGGCTATTTTCGCAGGCCTTCTAGGTATATTGTTCATGTCTACTTAAACTTGTTGTTTGGATGCTTGTTATTTTGGACACGGAAATTTGTTGTTGTATTCACATGTACTTGTTCTTGTATTCACGGATGCTTGTTCTTGTATTCACGGATGCTTGTTGTTTTGTGCACGAGTACTTGTACTTGTTCTTGTATCACGGATACTCGTTGTTTTGTGACTTTTAATATTTGTTGTTTTGTTATCACGGATACACATCTAGCCTCACTAGTCTCCATTATATATAAAGAACGTTCGAAGCATCAAACATTCACACCATCTTCAAACAAGAATCAAAGCAACAAACATTCACACCATATCAAAGCAACAAAAGAGAATTTCTTCCTTTATCTTCAATATCTCTTTGTCTCTTCCTTTATCTACCTTCCACTTCTTTCTCTTCAAATGGGATCATCTTCAAACCATTATCATTATCATGGAGATGATGATCATTATCACTATCAAGGAGATGATGGTGATAATTTTGATGCTTATTTACAAAATATTTATGATGCATCGCATAATATCCCGGAACCAAATGAGCCAAACGAAAGGATTTTTATCGAGAGAAACCGGGAAGAAGGTCACAATAATCTTTGGAATGATTATTTCAGTGACACTCCAACATATCCAGAATATCTATTCCGGCGACGGTTTCGCATGCACAAGCCTTTGTTCATGCGTATTGTCCAACGTCTCTCTACTGAAATCGAATATTTCCGCCAAACCCATGATGCAACCGGACGGGCTAGTGTATCACCTATACAAAAATGTACTGCAGCAATTCGTCAATTGGCATATGGTATTTCATCTGACAGTGTTGACGAATATGTAAGAATTGGTGCTTCAACAGCTCGGAAATGTTTGCACGAGTTTACTGCCGGCATCATCCAAGTGTTTGGAGATGAATACCTAAGACGTCCTACTCCGGAGGACCTAGAAAGACTACTCTATCAGAATGAACAGTGTGGTTTTCCCGGGATGATTGGGAGCATTGACTGTATGCATTGGGGGTGGAAAAATTGTCCCACGGCTTGGAAAGGCATGTATTCACGATCAACCGGAAAACCTACAATCGTGTTGGAAGCGGTAGCTTCCTATGACCTTTGGATATGGCATGCCTTTTTCGGAGCTCCAGGTACTATGAACGATCTTAACATTCTTGATCGATCTAATGTTTTTGATGATATAATAACCGGTCAAGCTCCGGAAGTGAATTTTGTTGTCAACGGAAGGGAGTACAACTTGGCGTACTATCTCACTGATGGTATTTATCCAAATTGGGCAACTTTTATTCAATCTATCCGACTTCCACAAGGTAGGAAAAAATCTCTCTTTTCTAAAAAACAAGAAGCTGTGCGGAAAGATGTTGAGCGTGCCTTTGGAGTCTTGCAAGGTAGATTCGCCGTTATTAAAAATCCGTCTCGTTTATGGGATAAAAACAGAATGGCAAATGTGATAAGATCATGCATAATACTCCACAATATGATTGTCGAAGATGAACGACATACATACAGTTACCAAAACATTGTTTCTGAATTTCAACACGGAGAACATGTGGATCAAACATATACCGTTGGTGCCGCCGGTGTTGGTTCAAATATCAGCAGTACGATTACTCGTCAAACAAGACTTTGGGATAAACAAGCTCATGACCAACTAAAACATGATTTGATTGAGCATATTTAGACTAACTTTGGACATCTTCCGGATAATGAAGATTGATTTTAAAATTTTTATGAATTGAATAAAATGTTTGTTTTTGTTTTGATGTTTTTATGTTTTATGATTTTTGTTATTAATTTCTTAATTGTATGTTTTTGTTTTTTTAACTTTAAATAATTAATCTTTAAACTTTTAAAATATTATTATTTTATTCGAGGGACCAATTACAAATAGACACCAATGCTCATACTAAAAATAAGAAACTTTCTAAATATTATTATTAAATATGAGGGACCAAAAAAAAGTTCCAACCGATGTGCTTGCTCTTAGGTGCCACCGTCCACGTAAGGCTTTAATATCTGACGTGACATTATGCCAATACACTTTTTAGGTTTTAACTTTTAATGAAAGGAAAAAGACAATTTCGTCGGCACGAGTCTCCCGCCGCTGTCGCTTTCACACTTGTCACTCTTTTATTTTTCTTGAAATAGTGACGTTAATAAATGCTGAGTGCGTCTCACAGCAAACAACACACTACCACATCTGATAATGGCGAATGCGATCAAATGCTTTGAGCTTAACACCGGCGCTAAGATCCCCTCGGTGGGTCTCGGTACATGGCAGTCCTCTCCTGGCCTCGTTGGTGATGCAGTCGCTGCGGCTGTTAAGGTTTGTCTTTCGAAACTTTTATTTTTATTTTATTCTCCAGCTTTATGAATCCATACTTCTTTTTTTTTTGTTTTCTTGTGTAAAAATTATAATCCAATCTTAACTCTAATTGCAGATTGGTTATCGTCATATTGATTGTGCTAAGCTGTATGACAACGAAAAAGAGGTAGAAACCACACATATATCTTTTTGGATCTTGAATTGATCTTTCAATTATTCATTGATTCTTCTAAAAGATACTACTTATTCTTCTTATATTGTCTTTGTTGTGTTGATGGCAAAAGTGTTTGTTTATACAATTTTCAATTTTGATTGATAATGCTGATGGAATCATGGAAAGACTCTTTACTATCTATGTGCCTTTTGGCTTGTTAATGATCTACTTTCAATATCTTGAGTTTTGTTGCTTTCCTCTGTTTCTCTTTTCACAGATTGGGGCAGTTCTGAAAAAATTGTTTGAAGACAATGTAGTGAAACGTGAGGAGTTGTTCATCACCTCCAAGCTCTGGTATGATCTTTGATTTATCTAATGCATATTTCTGTAATTAAGTCATGTAACTAGCTTTAATCATTTTGCATTTTTACAAATTGTGTATCATCATAGGTGTAATGATCATGACCCTCAAGATGTCCCGGAGGCATTGAACAAAACTCTGCAAGATCTGCAGCTTGACTACGTCGATCTTTATCTGGTAAACACCACTTCCTTGTAACAGTTACACAATTTTTATGTTGTTAAACAAAATCTACGTAGCATTATGGGGAAAGATTATTGCATAACATTTTGTTTGTGATTGTTGTTGAAGATTCACTGGCCTTTACGGGTAAAGAAAGGTTCCGTTGGAGTTAAGATGGAGGATCTTTTGCCTACAGATATTCCTAGCACATGGAAAGCGATGGAAGCACTCTATGATTCGGGCAAGGCAAGAGCCATAGGTGTAAGCAATTTCTCCACCAAGAAACTAGCTGACCTCTTGGAGTTAGCTCGTGTTCCTCCTGCTGTTAACCAGGTCGAATGTCATCCTTCTTGGAGACAGACCAAGCTACGAGAGTTCTGCAAATCCAAAGGGGTTCACCTCAGTGTAAGCATTACTACTCATCTCACCAATTCATTTAAGGGTACATTGATTAAATTAATATTTTTGTGCAGGCATACTCGCCATTGGGTTCTCCAGGGACAACGTGGCTCAAGAGCGATGTTCTGAAGAACCCTATACTCAATATGGTCGCAGAAAAGCTCGGAAAATCTCCCGCGCAAGTAGCGCTTTGTTGGGGACTCCAAATGGGTCACAGTGTGCTTCCCAAGAGTACTAATATAGGTAGACTCCGAGAGAACTTTGATGTTTTTGACTGGTCAATACCGGATGACTTGTTCGTTAAGTTTTCTGAGATTGAACAGGTACGTTCTTAACATTTCATTGCAATAATTAAGTTAGTTGCTATGCTATTTCTCGGCTTGATCTCGAACTAAAAATTATATATATTTGAATTAAAAATGCAGGCTAGGTTAGTGACAGGTTCCTTCTTTGTTCATGAGACACTGAGCCCTTATAAGTCTCTTGAAGAATTATGGGATGGCGAGATATGATGTTTAGCTCATCTGTTTGATATGTTTGTTTTCTCTGATGGACTTGTCAATTTCTTATTGATGTTGTCATTGATGTATCAAATTTGTTTCTATTGAAAGAATCTTATTATACATTTTGTAATGTATTGTAGTTTTTTCAAACCGGAACTAAATTTGATGTTTTGTATGTGGTTGTGAACATACCAATTAAACTCATGCATTCACATTACATTAGAGCTAAAGAAAAGACCAAACTAGTATTCAATCTCAGGATAAAATAGTTAATCAAAATAATAAGGATTCAGTCGGATTTGATGATCAATGTGTCAATATGTTGTATTTTTGAGATGGCATATCCTAAATCTCACATCCAAAAAAAAAGAATATAAGAAATTTTTCAAAATTAGTAAGACCACCTCCCTTGGTCATATGATGGGTGTCTTTAGTAGTTGCAACACTCCAAAAGATCATTTTGTATATTCACGAAACTAAAGACTTCGATTATTTTGTATTTTTTCTTACAAAATCTGTTTCTAAAATGAATCCGCTAACTAGAGAATCTTATCTTGACTCGGACCAAAACGTGTCGCCATCAGAGAACAGAGGACAGCAAAGAGTTAACCTAAATTAACGAATAAGATACATGCGACCGTCCACGTAATGAGTGATATCTGACGTGACAATACTTATTAGAATTAAGGAAAGGAAAAAAGACAACCCGTCTTCCTCTCACACTTGTCACTCTTCTTTTATTTTCTTGAAATAGTTGGACGTTACCAAATGCTGACTGCGTTGAAACCACATCTGAATCATGGCGAATGAGGTCAAATGCTTCGAGCTCAACACCGGCGCTAAGATCCCCTCGGTAGGTCTGGGTACATGGCAGGCCTCTACTGGCCTTGTTGGTGATGCAGTCGCCGCCGCTGTTAAGGTTTGTCTTTTATGTATATAATTCGATTCTTATCTTCTTCACATCTCTTTTATGTAATTCAATTCTTATTTGCTTCCCATCTCTCTCTCTTTTTTTTCTTCATCATGATGATTCCATAACTCTGTTTCAATTTGTTTTCCTCATATTGAAGATGTTTAATGTTAATTCTAAATTGCAGATTGGCTATCGTCATATTGATTGTGCTAAGCTGTATGGCAACGAAAAAGAGGTAGAACCACACTTAATAATTTTATCTTTTTGGATCTTGAATTGATCTTACACAGTTTAATTCTTGTTAATTGTCTTTGTTGTGTTTATGGACATAGTATTTGTTTGATAGAGAATAATACTGATGAAAAGAGTCTTTAATATGTGCATTTGCCTTGTTACAATATCAATTTCTTGAATCCATTTTGTTGCTTTCCTCTGTTTATCTTTCACAGATTGGGGCAGTTCTGAAAAAATTGTTTGAAGACAATGTAGTGAAACGTGAGGAGTTGTTCATTACCTCCAAGCTCTGGTATATATTACTTGTCTAATGCTTATATATTTCTGTGAATAAGTGTACGTTAGCTTTAATCATCTTGGATTTACAATTACAAATTGTGTATCATATTTAAAGGTGTACTGATCATGACCCCAAAGATGTCCCGGAGGCATTGAACAAAACTCTGCAAGATCTACAGCTTGACTACGTCGATCTTTATCTGGTAAACATCACTTCTTTGTAACAGTTACACAAAATTTATGTTGTTCAACAAATGAGAGCAAACCTGTTTATATACTTTAAACAAAATCTACATAGCATTATGGGGGGAAAGATTATTGCATAACATTTTGTTTGTGATCTTCTTGAAGATGCACTGGCCTGCACGGATGAAGAAAGGTTCTGTTGGTATTAAGGCTGAGAACTTTTTGCCTGTAGATATTCCTAGCACATGGAAAGCGATGGAAGCACTCTATGACTCGGGCAAGGCACGAGCCATAGGTGTAAGCAATTTCTCCACCAAGAAACTAGCTGATCTCTTGGAGTTAGCTCGTGTCCCTCCTGCTGTTAACCAGGTCGAATGTCATCCTTCTTGGCGACAGACTAAGCTACGAGAGTTCTGCAAATCCAAAGGTGTTCACCTCAGTGTAAGGCAGCACTACTCATCCTCACCAATCCATTTACTTTCTACCTTATACATTGGTTGAATGATTTTTTTTTTTTTTGCAGGCATACTCACCGTTGGGTTCTCCAGGGACAACAGGGCTCAAGAGCGATGTTCTAAAGAACCCCATACTGCATATGGTCGCGGGAAAGCTTGGAAAATCTCCTGCTCAAGTTGCGCTTCGCTGGGGACTCCAAATGGGTCATAGTGTGCTTCCCAAGAGTACCAACGAAGGAAGACTCAGAGAGAATTTTGATGTTTTCGATTGGTCAATACCTGATGACTTGTTCAATAAGTTTTCTGAGATTTCACAGGTACGTTCTTAAGATTATATTCAATAAAGTTGGTTGCTATGCTATTGTTAAAAGTAATTCATCATCACTTTCACATGTGCTACAAAGATTTACTGAAAGTCAAAAAGAGAAGGTAATTAAATAGGACGGTGCTTCTATTGTTGAAATAAGAAGTGGTGGTTGTTATGTTTGTCAACAAAAGTGGGCTGCAAGCTTCCTATAAATAGAGAGAGATCAAGCGAGAGCAAATCATCCCATAGCATCCAATATAATAAAGAGAAGTTGCAATACTAAGCAACATATAAATAAGAGAGTGTGTGAGGTTTGGAAAAATAACGAGTGGTGTGAGATTTGAGTGTTTTTACTATAAGTTATAAACTTTGTATTGTGAGTGATTTACAAATAAATATAAGAGTGTTTTATTTAGTTGGCTTATATATTTGTGGTTAATTTATAAATTGTGTATTTACAAGATACCAATTATACTTTAACCCAATATTAAACCGATTAATTTCTCAACATTTGGTATCAGAGCGAAGTCGATCCGACCAACTCTAATATATATTTGTTTAGTTGTTATTTGGAAGCTTTTGGTAAAATCATGACGGATTTTACTACCTCTATTGAGAAGCTCAATAACAACAATTATGGGTCATGGAGTACTCGCATGAAGTTTTATTTGCTCGGACAAGATTTATGGGATATCGTTAACGGAGCTGAGACGACACCACCAAGAGAAGCAAGAAGCACAGATACAACTTCCGACACCTCAACCTCAACACCGGTACGACAAGATGCTGCACCTCAAAGACCAACGAGTGATCATGACGCCTTAAAGAAGTGGAAGGTCAAGGCTGGTAAAGCCATGTATGCTTTAACCGTGGCTGTAGAAGAAGATTTTCTACAACGGATTAAAGATGCCCGAACACCAAAAGAAGCTTGGGACATATTGACGGCAATCTTTGCGAAGAAGAATGACGCAAAATTACAAAGGCTTGAGAATGAGCTTTTGTCTATCTCCCAGAAGAATATGACCGTGAGTCAATATTTTTCAAAAGTGAAGTCTCTTTGTGATGAGATTTCTAAACTAGATCCTGAAAATTCTATTACTCAGACAAGAATGAAAAGAATTATCATTCATGGTCTGAAGCCAGAATACAAGAGTATTATTACGGCAACTCGGGGCTGGGCTACCGAGCCAACTTTAGCAGATCTAGAGAATTTGCTAATGAATGAGGAGGATCTAGATAAACCCACACTTAGCCGACCAACCAATGGTGAAGAGACAGCTTTATTCACCAATAAGAGAAATGACCAAGGTTATGGTTATGGTCGTGGTCGAGGACGTGGTCGAGGTCGCGGTCGAGGACGCGGACGTGGTACCGGGAGATTCAACGGACAAGAACGAGATGCTCAAGGAAACCATGAGAGAAGTTTCCAATCAGGGGGAGCTCGAGGAGCTCAAAATAATCAAGGTGGTCAGAATCGATGGCAACAAAATAATAATGAAAGTGATGCATGTTACCATTGTGGCAAGAAGGGACATTATGCAAGAAATTGTTGGTCAAAGAAAGTTGAAGGAAATGCTGCCACAAGTTCAAAGAATGAAGGACATGGAGAAGAAGATTGGGAGTTTGAAACTTCTTTCTTTGCGGAGGAAGTGGATCTTGATGATGGAAGAGAGGAAGACTCAATAAAAGAATTTGCACTCACCGCTGTATGCGATCACTCAGTCGACTACAAAAATGATTGGATCGTTGACTCTGGGTGTTCAAATCATATGACAGGAGATGTGTCAAAATTAGTGAACATCACAAAATACAATGGAGATCGTGTTATTATAACAGCTGATAACACACAATTGCCAATAGCCCATGTTGGTGAGACAAATCTACCACAAAAGAATGGACATGAAGAAATTCAACTTCGAAATGTTTACCATGTCCCAGGAATGAAGAAGAACCTGTTATCCGTACCCCAACTCACAAGTGCAGGCAACTACGTACTGTTTGGTCCAGAAGATGTGAAGGTGTATCGAGAATTAAAAATTATTGGCACACCGTTCATAGAAGGACCAAAAATGAGGGCTATTTATGTGATGTCAGCAGAAGAAGCCTATGTTGAAAAAACGAGGAGAAGTGACACTGGCGACTTGTGGCATGCACGACTCGGACATGTCAATTACAGCAAATTAAAGATTATGATGCAGAAGTCGATGTTGAAGGGACTCCCACAACTTGAGATGAACCATGAGATTGTGTGCGCAGGATGCCAATATGGTAAGGCACATCAATTGCCTTACAAGGATTCAAATTTTAAAGCTAAGGAGCCGTTGGAGCTGGTTCATTCAGATTTGCTGGGAAAAATCAAACAACCATCAACACGTGGTTATCAATATTTGATAACCTTTATTGATGATTTTTCAAGATACGTATGGGTTTATTTTCTAAAGCATAAAGATGAGGCTTTAGAAAAATTTAAAGAATTCAAGACCACAGTAGAACGTGAGCTCGGTAAAACGATCAAGTGCCTACGCACTGATAATGGAGGAGAATACACTTCAAACGAGTTTAACAACTACCTTAAGGAGGTTAATATTCGGAGACAACTCACTTGTGCAAAAACTCCACAACAAAATGGAGTAGCCGAAAGAAAGAATCGCCACCTCGCAGAAATTTGTCGAAGTCTTCTGCACGCTAAGAACGTTGATACAAGATTTTGGGCAGAATGCATGAAGACGGGTGTTTATATCACCAATAGGCTGCCACAACCAAGATTGGAGTTTGTTTCACCATTTCAGAAGTTATATGATGTGAAACCAACGGTCAGTTACTTTCGAGTATTTGGATGTGTGTGCTATGTTTTTATTGCCGATGAAGATCGCAGTAAATTTGACAAGAAGGCCATTCGCTGCATTTTTGTGGGATACGACGAACAAAAGAAAGGCTGGAGATGTTGTGATCCCAATACAAACAAGATATATGTCTCACGAAATGTTGTATTCGATGAGGCATCTTCGTGGTGGGCAAACAAGGTAGCTTTACCAGATACGCATGAGTTGCAAGAAAAATTACAAACGAAGTTACAACTAGAATCGTCTCCTGGCAATGAAGACACAGAAGAACAGTTACCGTCACCTCAATCGAACGTTGGATCCAAGTCAAGAAGCCCTTGGAAAACAGGTGTTCATGAAACACCAAATGAAGTGGAGACCACTCAACAAGAAGAACAACAAGTGGAGCCAGTACAACCTCAACTACGAAGGTCTATAAGAGAAAGACGTAAAAATCCAAAGTACATAAATGCTGCGTATGCTGAAGTTAAAGAGCCAACTACATTCGAAGAAGCGTCAAGGAATCCAGAATGGAGAAAAGCTATGGAAGAAGAAATTTTGGCACTAAAACAAAATCAAACTTGGAATTTAGTGCCTAAACCGGAAGGTGTTAAACCAATATCCTGCAAATGGGTTTACAAGCTGAAAACTCTTCCAGACGGTACAATCGAACGATACAAGGCCCGATTAGTTGTACGTGGATTTTCTCAAGAGTATGGTATAGACTATGATGAGACATTTAGTCCAGTGGCAAAGATAACCACAGTTCGTGTGCTACTAGCACTAGCCGCAAGTAAGTCATGGAATTTATGGCAGATGGATGTGAAGAACGCTTTTCTAAATGGAGAACTTGATCGTGAAATTTATATTGATCAACCCCAAGGATTCGTAAATCACGAAAAACCAGAGTATGTGTGCAAATTAAAGAAGGCTTTGTATGGTTTAAAGCAGGCGCCTAGAGCATGGTACGGGAAGATTGCGGAGTTTTTAGTCCAAAGTGGTTATCATGTTGCCCCATCAGATTCGAGTCTGTTCGTGAAGATTCAAGGAGAAAAATTATCAATTATTCTTGTATATGTCGATGATATAATCATCACCGGAGATGACACGGGCGAGATTCAAAGGACAAGGGAAAACTTGTTTGTTCGATTTCAAATGAAAGAACTTGGTGAATTAAATCACTTCCTAGGATTGGAAGTTGAAAGAACAAAAGACGGCATATTTCTTGGTCAACAGAAATATGCAAGAGATCTCATTCAGAAGTTTGGGTTAGCTGAGTGTAAACCAATCACTACACCAATGGAGCCAAATTTGAAGTTGTGTGCCTATGATGGAAAAGACTTGGATGATACAACAATGTATCGACAAATCGTAGGTAGTCTTATCTATCTTACTCTTTCTAGACCCGACATAACTTTCGCTGTAGGCGTTGTTAGCAGGTTCATGCAGAAACCGAAGAAACCACACCTTGAAGCAGTTAAAAGAATCTTGAGATATATCAAAGGCACGATTGATTGGGGACTCCTTTACAAGAAAGGAGTACAAAGTAAGCTCAATGGTTATTGCGATGCTGACTATGCTGGAGATCATGACACTCGGAGGTCAACTACTGGATATGTATTTAACCTTGGTTCTGGAGCTATATCATGGTGCAGTAAGAGACAACCTACCGTTTCTCTTTCAACCACAGAAGCAGAATATAGAGCAGGAGCAATGGCAACACAAGAATGTGCTTGGTTGACTCAACTCATGAAAGATTTAAACCAACCGATAGAAGATGGAGTTCCATTACACTGTGACAACCTGTCAGCAGTTCGTTTAGCCGAAAATCCTGTTTTTCATGCTCGAACAAAACATGTGGAGGTACATTATCATTTCTTGCGAGAAAAGGTACTTCAAGGAGATATTGTCATGAAACCAATCAAGACACAAGATCAGGTTGCAGACATCTTTACAAAAAGCTTATCTGCATCTAAGGTTATCGGATTTCGAATGTTACTTGGAATGACTACACGCACAAGGAAAGTTGATAATGAGGGGGAGTGTTAAAAGTAATTCATCATCATTTTCACATGTGCTACAAAGATTTACTGAAAGTCAAAAAGAGAAGGTAATTAAATAGGACGGTGCTTCTATTGTTGAAATAAGAAGTGGTGGTTGTTATGTTTGTCAACAAAAGTGGGCTGCAAGCTTCCTATAAATAGAGAGAGATCAAGCGAGAGCAAATCATCCCATAGCATCCAATATAATAAAGAGAAGTTGCAATACTAAGCAACATATAAATAAGAGAGTGTGTGAGGTTTGGAAAAATAACGAGTGGTGTGAGATTTGAGTGTTTTTACTATAAGTTATAAACTTTGTATTGTGAGTGATTTACAAATAAATATAAGAGTGTTTTATTTAGTTGGCTTATATATTTGTGGTTAATTTATAAATTGTGTATTTACAAGATACCAATTATACTTTAACCCAATATTAAACCGATTAATTTCTCAACAGCTATATCTCGGCTTGATGATCTCGGACTGAGAGTTTTTTATTTGGATTAAAAATGCAGGCTAGGTCAGTCATCGATGGCTCCTTGTTTGTTCATGAGACATTGAGCCCTTATAAGTCTATTGAAGAATTATGGGATGGCGAGATATGATGTTTAGCTGATCTGTTTGTTCTGCCAAATAATGTGAGGTTTTTCTCTGATGGACTTGTCAATTTTCTTATGGATGTTGTCACTGATATATTAATTTACCATCACATTTGTTTTTCTATTGAACTTTTATAACAAGATCGATTCTTATTATACATTTTGTAATGTATTGTAGACTTGTAGTTATATCAAACCGGAAATATGATGTTTGCATATGGTTGTGACTTGTGAACATACCAATCAAACTCCTGCATTCACATTGCATTAGAGCTAGCTTTTTAAAAAAAAGTCTAAACGAGTATTCAATCTTAGAACAAAATATACAATCAAAAGTTCAAAATTATAAGGATCAATGTGACAATAAGTTGTAGCTTCGAGACGACATATTCTAAATCTCATATCCAAAAATATATTAGAAATTTTCAATATTTGTAAGGATCATAAAAAGACCATTCTTCTCTTTGTCTAACCAGTTTTGAGATTGAATTTAAGTATATGTTTACAAAGAGAGTCTTCTAGAATTCTTAGATTTGAAAATATGTTTTTGTAGTATAGATCTTTTCGTATTGCATACTTAAAGAGTGCAATTTGCAGTCATGCGATAATGTGAGAAACGAGATACATACATACACATATGCATGTAACGGAAAACAACGTCAAACGTAAAACACACCACAAGCCATGAAACAAGTTAAAAAATTCATCAGAAAATAACCTCTTCTTCATTCAAGGTGCTACCTGTAATTGATGCAACGAGCAAATTGGTTGCTACTCCAGCAGTTACACCTAGTACAGCCTTGAAGCCATTAAGAACTCCAGACTTTTTTTTCTTTTTTGGCGTGCTTGGATTGGAATCCGCTTTTGGAGAAACCGTGTTCATGTTTGAATTTTGATGCTGATAATGATGATGACCATAGGGGTTATAAGGGTATGGTATAGCATAACCATAGGGGTTTCCGTGACCATTGTGGTGTGGTGACGATGGCTGTCCAGGATGGTCATGCAGGCTTCTTTGCCTCGTTACCGTTGCATCAGGAGACGAGGCATGCATTGGAACGTGTGTGCAAAGCGGGTGAGATTCAAAATTGCAATGCTTACAAATGTAGAACATCCCTTGGATGTAAACTCGGCAAACATAGCACGACCGTTCGGTCATGTGCGTGGGACCGCTGTACAGGATAAGCTCATGATCAGGCCCGTGACATGAGTTTCTGAGGCTTAAAGGACACGTAGCGCAATATTCATGGAGATCGTAGTCGCAGTCGTTGCACCGATAGGTCTTGCCTTCACCATACAGTTTGCAACCATTGCACGTGTATGTGCCAACACCGTTCACTTCGGTTAAGGGATGGATATGCGTGAAATGTCGAATCGTGTTTGACATCCCAGCTGCTTGATTTTTGGGAGTTGAAGGGAAGAGAGGTTGATTAAGGGATGCCAAATGGTATTTTTGATCTTTGGTGCAATAACTTCTAGTTGGTATTATTGATACAAAAATTAGTAATATAGTTAACTTTGGTAGAGTTGACTGATCATTCAGAAGAAAATGTCACTAGTGTTATAAATTTTTCTGTATCAAATTGTTGATATAATATGTGAATTTTAAGTTGAAATGTTCTGTTACACGACTGGTTTTCAATAGGGACGTGTCTTCATGTATAAACTGAGCCAGTCTCGGGTATATATATTTTAAAACGGTTTTTATTTTATTTTTGATAGCTTTTAAATCTTTTTTTCTAAAAAAGGTAAAATAGCTTCATTAGCAATTTAGCAAAAAGCCATAAATCTTCAGTTTGCAATTACGTTATAACTTGTATTATTTTTTATTATTGTTATGACATAGCATCAATAAAATTGTATTTATTAAAGGAATGTAATAAATCTTGGTTATAAGTGGAAAAAAAAATTAAAAATCTTGGTTATGAAAATGAGTAAAGGCCAAAAAAGGCCCAAACTCATATATCTATGGTCTTCTCCACACTTGACATTAACCCTTAACAGAGAGACCAGTCTGAGACTCTCAGTGTTGATTTCAGGTGATTCATCTCTCGTAGCTCAGATCATGGCCGACGAAATCGGATACTTTGAGCTCAACACCGGAGCGAAGATTCCATCAGTCGGTCTCGGAACGTGGCAGGCCGATCCTGGTCTCGTCGGAAACGCTGTCGAAGCTGCTGTTAAGGTTCGGTCCTGTGATTTTGTGATTTGTGACTAATGATTGTATTAGCTAAATCACTAAAGATTCTTCTACTTGATGCAGATCGGTTATCGCCATATTGATTGTGCTCAAATCTATGGCAACGAAAAAGAGGTACATCCAAAAAAACTCATCTTATGAGATTATGGTTCTGTTTCTTGCATAAGTTTTGAAAGTCAAAGGAGATGTAAGCTGCATTGGTTTATGAAAAAGTTTTTGTCTTTTGTTCGATTTGATACTTTGTGTGAGGAAAGCTTTGTTTTTTTTTTAATGGGACTTGAAGCAAAAGTGTATCCCAATGGGTTTGCTTCCTCCTGTAGATTGGGTTAGTCCTGAAGAAATTGTTTGATGATGTAGTTGTCAAGCGTGAGGAAATGTTCATCACATCTAAACTCTGGTATTCTCCATCACTCTGCTTTGAATACATTATAGATTATTTTATTTTTCTTCGTAATCGGTTCTCAAGTCTATGTAGATTCTAACTTGGTTACCTTCTCGTATGAAAGGTGTACTTGTCATGATCCTCAAGAGGTGCCCAATGCACTTAATAGAACTCTACAGGATCTGCAGCTTGACTATGTCGATCTCTATCTCGTAAGTAATATAATAGAAAACCTTGTATTGTTTGTCTATGTGCTTTTCTTTCAACATAACTTGCAGCAATCCATTTTGGTACTTCACTTGGTACTCCATTTTGGTACTTCACTTGCATATAGATGTATTTTTATCTACTATGTATATATCACTTCAATTTTTAAGTCTTAAGGCTAGTGTGAAATATTGTTCAAACGTTTTTGTGGAACCATTCGATTAACTAACAGTTTTTTTTTGTGGTCTGTTTGAAGATTCACTGGCCTGTTAGCCTCAAGAAAGGTTCTACTGGCTTTAAACCAGAGAACATTTTGCCAACTGATATTCCTAACACATGGAAAGCAATGGAATCACTCTTTGATGCGGGTAAGGCCAGAGCTATTGGTGTCAGCAATTTCTCCTTAAAGAAACTAGCAGATCTCTTGGAGGTGGCTCGCGTCCCTCCTGCTGTTAACCAGGTGGAGTGTCACCCTTCATGGCAACAAAACGTGCTCAGGGATTTCTGCAAATCTAAAGGCGTTCACCTCTCAGTATGTAGAACAAACATATTCATATCCTTTTTTATGAAACTGAGAAAATATCTCCGAAGTTAACAGTTTTAGTTGATGTTTTTGTAGGGTTACTCTCCGTTGGGTTCTCCAGGGACAACGTGGCTCAAGAGCGATGTTTTGAAGAACCCTATTCTTGGTGGTGTTGCTGAGAAGCTCGGCAAGACTCCTGCACAAGTTGCACTTCGCTGGGGTCTCCAAATGGGTCAAAGTGTTCTTCCAAAAAGCACCCATGAAGACAGGATTAAACAGAACTTCGATGTTTTCAATTGGTCCATACCCGATGACATGTTATCCAAGTTTTCTGAGATTGAACAGGTAAGTTATTTTCCGCACATTGTAGTCCAAATAAGTCAAAGGGGTTATTTATGTTGCTCACATGTTTGGGGGTTATCGAATATTGAAGTCTGTGTTGTTTCAATGTTTCAGGGTAGGTTGGTGAGAGGCATGTCATTTGTTCATGAGACGAGTCCTTATAAGAGTCTTGAAGAACTCTGGGACGGGGAGATATGAGACTCGAAGCTGATTTGGTCACCGTATGTGCCAAATCATTCCACGATTTGTCATAGATCAGTTTTTAGTAATGCTACTAGTTTTCAATAATTGGTTCTGCTACGTTTTCAATATTTGCCTTAGAAGCTGCATTGCTACCCCAATTATATTCGATATGAAAACCATGTTACGAGACTGTAATATGTTGCGTACAATTGAAGATCGTAAAACCACACAGTAGATTAGATTTATTGAATTGAAAGTAACATACGTGCCAGACCTTAATGGCACGTAACGTTACGGACGTGCCATTTCAAAAGGAACCACTAATGGCATTGGTATTGGCTATGAAGTGATGATACTGCGGAAAACCTCAACCGTTATGAACTTCAAGATACAAAGCATTCTTTTTCTTTTAATGTGACATCGATTTGGCACTTGGCCCTGATCTTGATTTGTATGTCCGCATCCGTGGGTGTTGCAGCCATGGCATATGAAGTCACCAACTGTAACCACAATTAATGGATGGCTATGGGTGCAAATGCAATGTTGGATTACTTTTTGTTCTGGCTTCAACGGAGACATCTCGTTGTCTTTTTTTTTTCTTTTCTTTTGTAATGGTTAGATTTGCAAAAATGGGTGGTGGATGGTGGTCAGGGGCGGATGTACTTTTTGTTTGTAATGCATTAGAAAAGAAAATTAACTGTGAGACTTTTAATGGAAAACAAACAAAAGAAGTCACGACATGAGACTTTCAATGGAAAATCCAAACAGTGCATTAGAAACAGCTCCCATTGTTAGCTTCGATGCAACAGTAAACATTCTCCATCCCTTACTCGGACCCGGATTTTGACCTGGCCCAGCCGCTGGTGGTACTTGTACCGGATTCATATTCAACCCGTTCATGTAGTTGAAATTATTATAATTATATGGATGATAATGATTAAAATAAGGTTGTTGACCCATCGGTGGTCCATACGCATACGGGTAACCAAAATGCGGCTGTTGCCACGGCATCGACGACGATGGTTGTCCTCCCTGTGGCTTGAGCCCTCTGCTCTTAGTACCCGATGCTTCGGTCTGGTCAGAAGGTGACGTGTTGCACACGGCTAAGATACATTCCATATGAATATCGAATCTACATAGCTCACACCTATACCTCCAAGATTGGCACGGACCATGACAAACCATACACTGGCTAGCTCCCGCGAGGCGAAACTCCAAGTGATGGGGAGGGTGAAGCACGTGTCTGACGTGCTGAGGCAGCTGCGTGCAGAGCGGATGCACGTCAAACTCACATATCTTGCATCGGTAGAACAATCCTTCCACGGACTCGTCGCATATGTCGCACACACGGTCGTTTTGGCGCGTTGACTGTTGTTTCCTGACGACGAGGTTGAGCGCATGCTGGGGATGAATGAAGGTTGGGAGGGTAAGGGGACATGTGGCGCAATATTCATGGAGATCGTAGTTGCATGGTTCGCATCTATAGGTCGTACCTGAGCCGTAGGTCTTGCAGCCGTCGCAGATGAAGTCACCGATGCTGGTAACTCCGTCAATGGATGAACGTGCGTGAAATGCTGAATGGTTCGCTGTTTTGGTGTTCTTGGAGCCATCTTTACCGTTTTTTGGGTTCAGCAAGAGCAATAGTTGTGTTTGGTGTTGGAATATATTGAAATTTCGTCGAACTATTAAAATGAGAGTTGTATATGTTTACTAGTGTGACAGAGTGGCACACCTTTATTAGTTGACTTTCGACGAGTTGACGGACCAAAGAGGTGGAAAAGTCAAAAGTCTCTATTCTTATTATGTTTGTTGTTCATTTAGAATCACACAAAGATAGGTTGGTTAAAAAGAACACACACAATAACGTATTATATCATGTATATGCTGAGTGGTATGTACTAATCTTTAAAAGTTAGCTTGAACTATACATTGTTTGGGTAGACTTTATAATTTTAATAAATAGTTACAAATAGGTTATACATAAATTATAAATTAATCCATATATTAATTGTAACCAATAAAACCTTAATTGTAACAGAAAATTTTAAATGGGTTTTTCCAAATTGATAGTTCATGGATATTCCAAACTTTATTTTCTGAAGATCACGTATATAGTTTCAAATATCTAGAATCACAATATCACCAATTTATTTTCTACAGATTTTGTTGATAAACCACATCAATAAAAAAGTTATTAAGGGATAAAAATATACTCTTAATCATAAAAAAAGAATCAAATCTCGCTAATTTAACAAGATTAATCGTGATCTTCGGGATCATATTCAGAAATTAAAAATTAAACCTTAATGCTAGATTAAAGCCGTGTTAGAGCACGGGTTGAAATTCCTTTTATTATATCATAATTTTAGAATAAAATATAATTTATATGATCGATTTTAAAAGTTTTTCAGATCCTAATCTAGCATTAATCGTGATTTTTGGAATCGTATTTTATTCTAAAATTATGATATAAATAAAAAGATTCAACTCGTGCTGTAGCACGGGTCCTAACTAGTTATTACATATTTTTGTATACTACTGGCAAACGATTTATTCTAAATCTAAAAACACTAATAATTAACAAATAAAAGTAGATTTTGGTCAAAGCGATAAAGAGAACTATTATTCTTAATAATTTTTTCTATAACCAGTTTACACTGACAATAGACAACATGTCGCAAACATGTCACGCATGATAATTAATGCTTTGATTGAAGTTTGGCTACTAGGGTTTAATAATGCAACATGGTTTGATAATTGATATATAATGCTGCTGCATACAGTGTGATATCCTGATATGGAATAACATACGATACCACGATTCTCCGTCTTAATTGCTTAAAAGAACTATAGAAACTGATTCGTCAACCTGATCATACAGTATGTCTTTTTTTTTTTTTTTTGAACAACTCCTGATCATACAGTATGTCAAAAGAAAATAATCATTCATTTTTTTTTTTTTTTTTGTCTATAACTAGTTTAAACTTTTAGACTGACGATATAACAGACAACCATTTTACAAACGTGTCAAGCATGATAAGGCTTTTATTAAGTTTTGCTAATATAGTTTATAAATGAAAATAAATTTTTCTTACATTTATCTGAAATTTTGGCATGTAAAAAATGATAATGTATATGGTTTCAGAACTGAGTTTGGTTTCAAAACCAAAATAAATTTGCATCGCATATTCTATCATGTGTGTAGCTAGGGTTGTAAATCTTTATCAGTACTAAAAAAAAAAAGAATTGTTTACAAAAAAAAGAAAAAGAAGAATCAAAATCAAACAGAACTACTCTCTCTTAATAGGAAATTAGGAACTACTTGACGGAGTCTTCCCATGTGATATTATCGTTAAGTAATTAAGATGCCAAGTATGCGTAAATTAGGTGAAGCAATAATTTGCACCGTTCGATGTGTTCCAATTTGGCTTAAAAACATTCATCCAAACCATGTGTGTATATATATACATATCACTGTTGGTAGGAAGATATTATACATTACCATAGTAAAGATATTGGTACATCATGGATAATAATATTGGTCACATACATATATACCGCTACTGTATTAGGAAAACCAAGCGATCTTCACAAGAACTACAAATTATATACTTAAAATAATCAACAAATAAAATATAGACTACTAAAATTTAAAATGCTTCACAAAACTAACAATTTCACATAAAATAAATTCTATGAATTTTTCCTAACATGAACTTTTCTAGATGATATTATGCACCAAAGGTCAGCAACCTCCTCCACCTCCTCCTCCTCCTCCGCCGCCTCCACCTCCATCCCCACCCCCACCGCCGCCGCCAAAACCTCCACCACCTCCATCACCACCAAAGCCGCCTCCGCCCCAGCCGCCTCCACCTCCGTCCCCTCCACCACCACCACTCCAAAAGGACCAAAACCCTCCATGACCCCCGCCACTTCCATCACCGCCAACGCCACCTCCATTTCCTCCAGCACCCATTTCCACATCTCCTCCTCCATCATCACCTCCTTCTCCTCCTCCTCCTTCTCCTCCTCCTCCTCCGCCGTCATGACCACCCCCACCTTTGCCTCCGGCTCCAGCCAAGGCCACAAGAAATACGAAAACACCAAAACAAGAAGAAATAGCAATTATAATTACTACCCATGTCTCCATTTTATGCAAAAATATATCGTTACAATTAGTTATCCCTCGATTGTGTATATATATAGTTGGTTGCCGAGGTATGCCTGCAGACAAAATAACGTGTCAAGATAGTATAATCGTAGACTTTTGATTTATTCATATGTTTCTATATTCAACGTTCAAAGTTTTTCATTACGGGTAAAACTTTATCTATTATATTTATATGTTCCTATATTCAAGAGTTTTCATTGCGGCCGGGAGAAAAACTTGAAAAGAAGGACATTCCGTATGATGCTTGCTATCTTTGATGCCAATTCTGATAAATCTTTATTAATAGCTATATATCTTTGTCTAAGGATATATAGGATAAAGATATGGATTGACTAGGTCAACTGGACTTATATTCCAATTGGTTTTACGTTCAATCAGTGTGACATATATTTCACTCGGTCTTGACCAGAATGAGAAAGGAAAGTGCTGTCTTCATTGTTTGGAAAATCGGACAGTGGAATCTTTATCTTTTTTTGGTTTTACATGAATTATAGTATTGACGCAAATTAAATATGGATAGTGAAACTCTCGGTTTTGGGATTTGTATATATAAGACTTGCATGCACTTTAGAATACATACATGACACGCCTAATTAACCACAAAACATTCATAGAAGTTTATGTGACTCGATCGATCTACTTGTGATCCTGATATGGCTTATTACTAAACAAATACATTTGTTTTGAACCATGAACAGCAGTGATCAAAACACTTGACAATTTTTTCATACTAAAGAAAACGAATACCAACGAACAAAAGAACTAAGAAATTTACCGCGTTGACGGCACTGAGGTTGCTATCAAGGAGATCGCCATGGATAGGGTTAACAAGAAGCTTCAGGAGAGTCTCATGTCTGATAGAACTTTCAGAAAGATGAAAGAATGTTGTAGAATATGAGTTCATGAAATGAAATCATAGACATATATTTCGTGTCCTTTGATTTGGTAGGCATTAGAGGATAATAATAAAGCAGTCATGAAGATCTTAAATTCTCAATCAACAAAAAAATAGTTATAGAAGTTGGGATTCGATTGTTTATTTATCAATTAGTCTCGATCTTTAAACTCTTAAATTTGACCTTTCGTCAGAATATTTCCCATGAGGGTTTTTAAGGTAGACTTTGATTTTCAGTTGAAAAAAAAAAAAACACTTGGAAATCACAAGTCTCTAACGTAGACAAGTTCTTCTAGCTAGGTATGAAAAAAAAGTAATAATAATAATAAGAAGAAGAGAAATCACAAGTAAAACAAGACATCCATAAATCATGCGTTGGACGAAAATTTCAAATCAACTTGGAAATCATTTGCTGCCACCCAACAAATTAACTGTACCAAAGAGTAGAGCAGAGCTGATACGGTCCATATAGAAGCGACTATACCAACACATAGAGCGACTAACGGTGAAACAACGTAGAAAAGTAAGATGATGGCAACGATGCCCAACACATGACTGATGCGTCCCAAAAAGATTCCTATCTCGCGGTTCTGCACTGAAAACAATTCCAACGCTCCTGAAAGCATGTAGAAACCTAATACAGTAGCGGTAAGGGGATAGATGTTAGGGAATTTGATTAGAAATACCACTTTCCAAACAAAAGTTGTGGAAAATGCTACTTTCCAATTTTCATTTTCAAAACTGCCATTTTCAATTTTGTGCCATATATGAAAAAGACAAAAATACCCTTTCATTAAATCATTGATTATTAATATTTACAATTAAGGTTTTGAAAATAAATCAAGATTGACATTAATTGCTTGTAAATATTTTGTTCATCATTCTGTAATAATGTGGTGGACAAAAACCTTGGTTGTTGTATCTGGTCTCCCGGAATTGAATATATGTAGTGTGGACATTGTTTTGGGTTAGTAGTGGACACGAATCTTCATATTAAACCTTGGCTATGGTCCACTCAAGAGATGAAGAACATAATGGTGATGGACAAAAAACCTTGGCTACTAGATGTGGTCCACCGTATCTGCAGACCTGCAGTGTGGACAAGTTTTTTGTTAGCAATAGAAACAAAACACATAACCAAACGGATATGGTCCACTGAAGAGATAGAAGGACATTATAGTGGTGGACAAAAACCTGGTCGGTTGGATTTGGTCCATCGGATCTGGAGACCTGCAGTGTGGACAAGTTTGATAGTGGTAGACAAAAACTTGGTCGGTAGGATCTGGTCCACCGAACACCAGATATGCAGACCTCAAGTGTGGACAAATTTTATTGTTAGCAATGGACACAAAACGCATTACCAAACATATATAGTCCACTAAAAAGAACGAAGGACATAATAGGGATGGACAAAAACCTGGCCAGCTGGATCTGGTCCACCGGAGTTGCAGACCTGCGGTTTTGTCTGCCTACGGTCGGGTATAAGAACTCTGGAACAAGACCTAGCGGTTTCACCTGCCACGGTAGAGGCAAATAGATCAGATGGAGGTCTCAATTGTGTTTTGATGAAGAATTTCTCCATTATATGCAGGCTAAAGACTGAAACAGATGGAGTTTTGCAGAAAGAGATTCAGTTTGTTTTACCAAAAAAAAAAAGAGATTCAGTTTGTGCTGTAGCACCAACAGCAGACTGAGAAACACTGAAATAGAAGAAGATGGAAAATTGAGAGAGAATGAGGAAGGGTTAGAACGAGAAGAGAGAGAGATTTGTTTTTTGAAAAAAAAAATTGTGTTAAATTCTTAATTTTGTGTTAAAAATAAGGAAGGGTATAATGGTATTTCAGTTATGGGGTTGTGGAAAGTGGGAAAAGGAATTGAGAAAAATGGCATTGACCACAATGTTTGATACTGTACATGGCATTTTTGATAAAATTCTCATCTCTAGATGTTATCCTCTTCGGGCGTTTCCGTCACTCGTGGGTTGCCTCGTAGAATCAAAAACAATGTAGCACAGGTTATTATGATGAGGACGTGCATGACTAAGTTGTAAACCCATGAATCCAACCTGCAGCTCATCATTTAACAAAATATGTTTTCGTTTAGAACCTGAAAGCTTGATTAAGTATATAATAAGAACAATTAAATAAATTAATTTTCACAGTAGTAACTATATATCGACTCACCAACATCGGCTTCGTGATAGGGGTTCATCGGTATTCACCATGATCACTTTGGCCACGTTTCTCTTTTTTACTCTTCAAATTTTTTTCTCTCGCTTCGCTTCGTTTGTAAGTAACTGGAGAGATATGGTCCAACTCCTAGGTAGATATGAATCGATGTTCTCTATATAAACATACATATGAGATTCACCTAATAGCTATAGCTAGTCTTTAGTAATTTTTTTTCACCCCTTAAAATATTTATTTGTAAATAATATGTGTATACTGGTAATCAGTTGTTTCCTCTTCTTCTTTTTTTTTTTTAAAAAAAAAAAAAACTTGTAGGAGTTTAATTATTTGGACACAGATATATTGTATTGGCAATTTGGCATTGTATGTACCAAACCATATACTAATAAAATCAATTATAACTCAAAACGACCATGTACAGGGGCGGATTGGTGGGCACGTGCCTCATTCTATTAATATATATTCGCTTAAACTGATTAGTGCATTTGATAGTCTACTAGCTCATTTGGTTGTAACGTTCGACCTTGTTGTATTGACCACCTAGGCGTGTCAAGTTCGCTTTATTTTCTTTTTGGTACATTTTTTGTTTGGCTTGTCACGTCCCTTAGCTTGTCCTTTTTTTAGTGTCTTTTGCTAAGATTAGTAATTTAGTAAACAGTTATTATCTACTTTGTTATTCATTTGAATTTTAGAATTTAATTTTTTGTGATATATTTTGACATGTGAATTTAAACGATAAATTTTACTTATGTTTATTATGATTTGGTCCAGTTATTACGAAAATAATATATAATCTAAATATTGTTTACAACTCATCTTCTCAACTCATCTTCTCTCAAATGTTTTTTTTTTAAATCTCAAATATGTTTTTTTTGTTCTCTTCTTTTGTGCTCAAGAAAGTAAAAGAAAAAAACAAACTAAGAGTTAATTATGAGATAAGGACTTATTTGAGTGGCATTTATAGATTTTGCCATCTCTTAAAATTATTTCAAATTTGCCATTTTCTTATATTTAGAAACACAATTTTACACATTATATTTGGGTAGATTGGGTTTCATTTTCTTTTAGGATATAGTTTTTGTTATTAAGTATGCATTTTATGAAAAAAAATATTCTCAAATTTTTAGTTTTTCAAGGAGAAAAATAGTTATAAAAAATGGTAAATATGAAAAACTTTAGAAAAAAACAAATTTTAAAAATAATTTTAAGAAACTTGGTTCATTAAAACTAGCATTAAGGAAACGAGATTTGACCTTTATGCTTAGAGAAAATTCTTATGAATACTAGAAATCCCAAATAAAAAACGAAAAAAGAAAACACGTTAGTTATGCCGTCATAAACTATAGTTTTACCAGTGGCGAGCTGCTGTAGGATCTAAAAAAAGGAATGTACGAACAAAGAACGTTGAACGGTTCTTCTATTTACGTAAAAGTGTTTTTTAGAGGAAATAATACTTATAAAATTTCCATCAAAACATCAAAATATATTTATTTTGCAAAAGAATTTTATAAAAGAGTTTATAAAATTCAATCCACTATAATTCATTAAAGTAATAGGAAATTTTACAATATAGAGCAAATGTTTACTAAGAAATTAGTTTTCTCCACACCAATATTTATTTTTTACTGTTTCTGTATATATATATTTTTAAAATTATACCATTAAGAAAGCCATACTCGGTAGAATCATATATAAAATAATAATTAAAAAAGTAAAAAAATAAAGGTTAGTGAGATCTTAATTTCCAGGCTTTGCAATTCCATTTTCCAAGAATGTTTTTGGTAAACCGAGGCAAATTCATTGAACCGACCAAGAACCGAACTAATTTTCAATTTTAATTCAACCTGGTTAGCGATGGTCACTAAAACGGACCTTTAACCTAATAATTTATAAATATGGGCCTTATTTGGAATCCGTAACATTCAAAAGGTTGCTCGTCTATTAAACCTTGCAAACTCATATAATAATGACGTGGGAAACTCGTGGATGAAACAACAAATCAGAAGACGCCACGTGGAAAAATCTTGATCGCTCTATTTAAGCCAAAGCTGCTCTGCGCTGTTACTTTGGTTTAAAACCAAACACAGTTAAACTTAAAACCAAACACAGTTACACACAATGTCAGGAACCTTGATACTTAATTTTCGGACTAGAAAGACATTTCACAAACACCTAAACAATTTTTCACACTTGAGGAAAGAAAACGAATAACACAACGAACAAAAGAACTAAGAAGTTTACCGTGGAGCTTGCCGCACCGTAACATGTTTTACTATTTCATGCCTCAATCATTCGAATCAACAACATAAAAAGCAATCAAATTAGGAAAACCTCAAACCACAAATTATCCCATAACAAATCCCATTTTTTCCCACTAAAGCTTTGACATAATCTTAACAAATGATTAATTAGTATTAATCATTAAATTAATTTCCTGATCTTATCATATAAACCAAAAAAACTCAAAAACATTAGTATAATTTTTTTCATTAACCTCTCTGTCTCTCTGACTCTATCTATCTCTCTTCATTATCCGAATACACACCCAATCGAATCCATTCAACCAGACGGGTCGTTTATAAAAAAAAATTCCAAAAAGATTCCTTTTTCTCTCTCAGCTCAATTTTTTCTAAAAGCTCCAACCTTTTCGATCCTCTAGATTCTCGGCGCCGGTTTATCGGAGAAATTAAAATGGCTCAATTCACGGGTCGGGTCGTTGGAGACTACTTGATGGGTCGTCAAATCGGGTCGGGCTCTTTCTCGGTCGTTTGGGAAGCGAGGCACCGCGTTGACGGCACTGAGGTTGCTATCAAGGAGATCGCCATGGATAGACTTAACAAGAAGCTTCAGGAGAGTCTCATGTCTGAGATTTATATCTTGAGAAGGATCAATCATCCTAACATCATCCATATGATCGACATGATCAAGGTTTAACTTAAAGTTTCGATTTTTCTATTTTTTGTCGACTCTCTGTTTGTAGGTAGAAATTGAGAATGAAGTTAGCTTTGTTAAGATGTTTTGTTACTCAATTTTGAGATATTTGCCGTTGAATTTTGGATCATATATGCATGTAACTAAGCGCTTGAATTGTGAAATAAATTTGGGTCTAGTTTTGGAAGGTTGATGTTTGTTTTGTTTTGTTTTGTGCAATGTGATGCAGTCTCCTGGAAAAGTGCATTTAGTGTTGGAATACTGCAAAGGGGGTGACTTGTCTGTGTATGTCCAGAGACGTGGAAGTGTTCCTGAAGCTACTGCTAAGCATTTCATGCAGCAGTTAGGTAAATTCTGTTTACACTTAACTTACTCTCTGTTTTGTTGTTTTGCTTGGGTTGAAAGAACCACTTTTTTAAAATCTCAGACGATTTTTTGATGTAACAGCCGCTGGTTTACAAGTTCTTCGTGACAATAATATTATTCACCGTGATTTAAAGCCTCAGGTGTGTCTGCTTCTCGTTCCTTTCAATGATCTTCTGTGCATTAGGTGTTTTTGTTGTTAAGCAGATTAGTTGAGCTCGTTGTCAAATGATAGAAACCTTTCAAAAAGATGAAAGGATGTTGTAGAATGGTGATCTGTTAGTTTCCAATCAAACATGTTTTCTTCTATTTTCACTGGACATGCTTTCCAAAGGGATAGAGTCTTGGAGATTCTATCTTTGTTAAAATTTAATATCTAAGGTTCTTCCGTTTTTTGAAACAGAATCTTCTTCTATCCACAGATGAAACTGATGCAGATCTGAAGATTGCTGATTTTGGATTTGCAAGGTATTGTCATCAGCACCCCTTGTTACTAGATCAAAGAGTGTAATATGAATGAATTAGAGAAGGTTTCAAATGGGCTCCAGCTGCTTTTGATTGTATATTGTCGAGTTTCTAGGTAATTTCATGCTTTTCTTGGGGGATTATGCTTATTGTACCCCCTCCCTCATTTTGAACATCACACTTTTTTCTTTATGCAGATCGCTGCAACCTAGGGGGCTTGCAGAGACTTTATGTGGTTCACCGTTGTATATGGCCCCAGAGATTATGCAGCTTCAAAAATATGATGCAAAGGTCATACCTTTCTCTTACTAGGATACCTAGACTTTTTCTCGTAACATGACCTCCTTACAATCTAGCTTAATACACAGGCAGATCTCTGGAGTGTTGGTGCTATATTATTTCAACTTGTGACAGGCAGAACTCCGTTTACAGGAAACAGCCAAATTCAGGTTTTGTATTCTCTTTCTCTCACTGATGCAAGTGTTTGTCTTCTGGTGCATAAACTAACACATTCTCCATCTTGTCTTCACAGTTGCTTCAAAACATAATAAGATCAACCGAATTACATTTTCCAGCGGACTGTAGAGATTTAAGTTTGGACTGTATAGATCTGTGTAAAAAGTTACTGCGCCGTAATCCAGGTCAGCATCAGTTTAAAGTCAATTCTGCTGGAAGTAGTGGAAGCTACAATTCTTTTGCATGAGACATATTGGCATATGTGTGTTGGCCTAAAAAACGTAAAAGTATATAGAATTGTGGCCACGTTGAACTGGCAATTCAAACATGTTCATAGTTATTTGTTTGATTAGCATAATTGAAAATAGAAACTGTTACTGTTGCCATTTCAGTATAGACTGTTCTAGTTTTCCGAGTAACTCATGGTTCCAGAACTTGGAGATGTGATTTAAATAGCGGATTACACTGAGCTCTATTCATCTCCTACACCACTTTATTATGGTCCTAGTCTGTGTGTATCCATTGCGATCGCAAGCCATTCTTGAATATCTTGTCTTTCGCAGTGGAACGTTTGACATTTGAAGAGTTCTTTAATCACCCTTTTCTTTCGGACAGGCAGGCATATGATTTCTCAAGGTAGATTTGACGTTTGTCGTGAGTAATGCTTTTACTCTCCTTTAGGCAACCATTTGTACTGATGAAATTATCTGTGCTGCAGGAGTAGATTGGGGTTAAGAACAATGGACGGTTTTCTTTCTTCTGGAAGCAGTCCCTCAAGAAACATGGAAGAAAGTTCTCAAGAAGACTGTTTGCCATTCTTCCTAGATGATATTTCAAGTGGACCTGACGGGAGCCCTTCCAATTTGAAAAAGACGTCCTCAATGATGTCGTCCTCTGGATTTAACGTTGATACCAGAGCTGAAAGAAGGGAGGCGGAATCTAGTCCTTTAAGATATCCAGAACATACTTCTGAACATAGTAGAATCAACCAAAGAGAGGAAAACGATAGATTTAGATTTGAAACTCAAATAAATTCGGAGAGGAGAAACCGTAGGGAGCCTACAGGATTGACTGATTCCAGATCACTTATTGCTCCAGGAAGAGGTAAACTGAATCTCTACTATTTTTCTACACTGTTGAGAATGAAAAAGTTTCTTGTTTGGGTTCTCACTTCTATCAGTTCTGCAGTAGATGATTCTCAAGACTCCATGGATCAAGATTTTGTTCTCGTATCTGGACCACCAGTGGATATGCCATCATCTTCATCAGGTTCGTCGAAGCCGTATAATTTCCCATTCAAGTCTCCTCCTGTAGAATTATTCAACAGAAGCATAAGTTCAACGGCTCCCATGCCAATAATTGGTGCTACTGGCAACAGCATTGGTCGGTTTGATAGCCTGAACAGTCAGAACTCTGCCCCAAGCACTTCTCATGGGTCTCTGGATCTTGGAGATGCTTTTGAACAGCCATCAACTCACAGTCTGACAAGAATCAGGTCTCTGAGAAAATGTGCAGCAACAATTACAGAATTAGTTCATGAAAGGGTAAGCAAAACTTACACTGTTTATAGGTAGTCATGTATTACCATCGTGCCATCATGAGTTTCTGAGTAAATTCTTTTCATGATTCTTTGCATAGATTGAGTCTGACAAACATCTAGAAGCCTTCTCTATACAATTGGCGATTTTGGCAATTTGGAAACAGGCACTGCACATATGTCATACTCAGGCAATTTCAGCTCTGGAAGGAAGCCCAAACCAAGACATTAACAGACTAAGAAGTAGCAGCCTGAAATACGATACCCACAATTCTGATAAAATTACTGGTCTCAGCCATGATGGATCGGAGGAGATGTCCTCTCAGATTCAGAGGCAGTTTATCCAGGAGATTGAGCTTGCTGAAGAACTTGCCAAGAGTATTGAACCTGGTATGTTTCTTCTTTCAGAAAAACTAAACTAATCTGTTTCTGAGGTATTTAAGATCTTTAAAAGGAGTTGGTTGTAGGAAATATAAAAATGCCGGATGCAATGGAGACAATATTCGAAGCAGCCCTTGATCTTGGAAAACTTGGAGGAGTAAGTTTCCCTTTGCCATTTTTCCCAAAAGAATTTGATGAACAATCCAAAAACTAGAAACAAAACAGTTCAATTTGTCTGTTATGCATTCTCATATACATAATATATAGTTCTAACTCCATTAGCGTGACTGTCTTTTGTCTGTATGTAGGTTAAGGAGTATATGGGAGATATAGAGAACGCTGGAAACCAATATTCGAA
This sequence comes from Camelina sativa, assembly GCF_030686135.1. Taxonomy (NCBI): domain Eukaryota; kingdom Viridiplantae; phylum Streptophyta; class Magnoliopsida; order Brassicales; family Brassicaceae; genus Camelina; species Camelina sativa. The sequence goes on along the minus strand of NC_141884.1, from coordinate 5,660,466 downwards.
AGCGGTGCGATTGCTGGTATTTCTTCTAGTAGAAGCACCAATGCTGATTCTGAACCCGCCATTGTCTCTTACAAACTCAGTCAGGTATCGTCTCAGGACATACATCGATTTCCTCAGCAGAAGGTTAAAACATCTGCAGTCACACAGAAAAAGTTCAGGTGGTGGTCAGATGCAAGGATCATCATTAACCATGATGAACAGACAATCATCATAAACCCATTATTCACTCCGTTTGGGTTCCCTTGTTCTTCTTGTGTTCTTTTTTTTTTTTTTTTGAATTATTTATTCTAAAAGAGAAAAATGTATTTGTTTTTTGTACAGCAAAAATCATATAATTCTTATTCTTTTGGGGTTAAATCTGGAGAGGGACGCTGAGGATAAATCAAGGGGGATAGCTACAAATGCAAAATTACACGTCTTTCATATAAGAAATGAACCATGTTGATAAAGGTTTCAATTTTTGTTCGGTTCAGTTTATAACACAATTTATTTATCTTTTATTACCCAATTTATCCTTGTATTGATTTTAGGTTTTTCATTATTTAAGTGCAATGAAATCAATCTTTTCCGAACCATTCTAATAGGACTTTTTAAAAAAATGGGCCGATAAAATCAATCAAAAGCCCATTTGTTCAATTTGGAGGATAACTTCTCATATTAGCCATTTCCCTAATCGACCAAACATATGATTATAGTTAATCTTATGGCATAATTACAAATCAGAAAACAAAAACTGAAGATTTGAGTTGATTAGAAAACGTTTGAAACAAAAAAAATTTAGGTATAATGGAATTAGGGAAATATATGTAGGGTGAATAAAAAATATACCAGAAGACAGGTAACACTGTGAAAATGGTAAAATTTAAACACAGAGCTGTTAAAATTCTGGCCAGTTTAATATTTGCTCCGGAAACTTGAACATCTCTCACAAATAATCTAAGAGAGTTCACCATTATGAAGCAAACAAATAATAAACCAATTTTCTAAAAACCAAATCAATTTCGAAATTTCTCAAACACGATTAACCGATGGATAAAAAAACCAAACAAATCGGTTCAAAATTAGCCATCGGATCTTAGGGTATTTTTTGTTTCATTCGAACGAATCCGAATTCGCAAAAAAAAATCCCTATCGATCGGATTGAAGATTTTTTTTATTATACGCTTCCGGTGACACGCCCTTCAGGGTACGTAAAACCCTAAAACGAAGAGCGCAACGCCTTTCGAAAGCGATTTGATTTCTCAATGTAAAAAAACAAACCAAAAATTTGAAACCAAAAACAAACTATGATTGAAGATGAAAAAAAAAAAAAGTTAAAAGAACTATGCTGACGGCTACGGAAATTGACTTTTGAGATTAAGAATTTAGGTTTAGAGGGACTTGGTTTTATAGAGAGAAGGCTGGTGATGGAGGAAGAAGGTTGATGGAGAAAACATAATCGGCGGCGGCATAGAGAAAAATAAAAGTGAAACCCTAATTGTAAGTCGTCTCAAACAAGTACAAACTTTGTTACTACTTTCTCGTATTGGGCTTTAAAATAGTAATGTATATTAAGCCCACAGATACAAACAAATATAAGCCTAATAGTGTTGTAATATTTAGCAACTGGGTCGGATATCGGATATCCGGGAATGTATTTTTGTGCTATCCGGATCCGGATCCGGATCCGAATCCGAATCCGCCGGATATGAAATTTTACTATCCGGATCTGGATCCGTCCTCCTACCCGGATCCGGATCCGTCCTCCTACAGAATCAAGCCGGAGAAAAATAAGCGCCAGTGGCCCTAATCCAACTCTTGCAGTCACTTACGACTGTTCTTCTTCTCCTTGGCAGGGACCTTGTCTCTCATTTGAAAGGTTAGGGTTTCATCATCATCGGCTAAAGTTTCAATCTTTGAGATCAATTGGGGTTTCGCAAGTTTATTCCTTTTGATACAGTTTTGGGGTTTTTTGCTGCTTGTGTGGAAGAAGCCTTTTTTTATAAGCTTGTTCTTCAAATTTTGGATTTTGATTGAAGAGTGTGTTCTTATTTGTCGACTTATCTCTCTGTTTACAGAAGAGGGAAAAATGGCAGGATGTGGAATGAATTGTCAATTCTCGAGTGTAGTGAAAGTGAGAAACAAGATCTCTGCGTTAGGGGTTTGTAATCGAGACTTTGTATTTAGAGATTCGGTCAAGGCAATGAAAGTGCCTGTTTTGCGGATTAGAGGTAGGCAAAGGTCGAGTCTTTTGATGGTTAATATGTCTCAGTCTCCTGTTGAGCCGCTATCTAGTGGTGGTGGTGTTGCGGCTACAGAACAAATAAAAGTAGAGAGTGATGATGATAGCAACTTAGGGAAAGAAAATGTTAGAAACTTGGGAACTGATGATCAGCCTGAGAGTAATGTTGGTGATGGCTTTAATGGTAATGATGGTAATGGGGGAGTTAACAATGGTGGAGGAGGTGGAAATGGAGGAGGAGGAGGAGGAGGAGAAGGTGATGATGGCGAAGACTACGAAGAAAAAGAGTTTGGACCTCTTTTGAAATTTGAAGAGGTCATGAAGGAGACTGAAGCTCGAGGAGCTACTCTTCCATCTGATATGTTGGAGGCTGCTAAGACCTATGGGATCCGGAAAGTGCTGCTCCTTAGATACTTGGATTTGCAGGTACATGTTTCATTACTCTTATTTTGTTTTGCTTATGGAGATAATAGCGTTTGAGAAGAGTGTTTTGAGTTTTGATTTCTTTGGATTTAGAGCTCAGCTGGGCTGCTTGGGTTCGCTATAAGATCATGGTCTGTGCTTCGTAACAGAATGTTGGCTGATCCATCTTTCCTCTTTAAAATAGGAGTTGAGGTAAGGCACTCCTGCCAAAATTTTCATTAAGGAAATAGTTTCTCCTTGTACATTCACATTTGGATATGCAATACCATGCTTGCATCTAAGAAATAATAAGCATTTTGATATGTAATTTCAGATAGTCATTGATTCGTGTTGTGCCACTGTTGCTGAAGTTCAAAAGAGAGGGAAGGATTTTTGGGCAGAGTTTGAGTTGTATGTTGCTGATCTATTAGTCGGAACTGTGGTCAATGTTGCTCTGGTCGGTATGTTGGCGCCTTATGTCCGTTTAGGACATCCATCTGCATCAGCTGGCTTCTTAGGACGCATGGCTTTTGCTTATAATGCACTTCCTAGCAGGTACATCCCTCAAAAAAGATACTAAATCTTCATATAGTACTTACGTCTGTCATCTTGTAACTGATCGGTTACTAAACTTTGAGATGTTGAACTTATGCAGCGTGTTTGAAGCTGAAAGACCAGGATGTAGTTTTTCAGCTCAACAGAGGCTTGCTACATACTTCTACAAGGTAATCAAACTTCACAATCTCCGTCACAGTTGCTCCATATCCTTTTTGCTGTTGCTGATCAATATTTGTTCACATTTCTTCAGGGTATAATGTATGGTGCAGTTGGGTTTGGATGTGGCATCATAGGGCAAGGCATCGCAAATCTGATAATGACTGCAAAACGGTATACATACCTCTTTCCGCTTGCTCGAATCAAAAGGGTAACTTAAACTTTTTGGATTTGGCTTACATTTTGTTGTCATTGTCTTTTCTCAGAAATATGAATAAATCAGAAGAGAGCATCCCTGTACCACCACTAATCAAGAGTGCAGCTCTCTGGGGTATATATATAATATATATGGCTTTTTCTACCTTAAATCACTTTCACTTTGCTAAATCATTAATCTCCACAACAATTGGTGAATTGATTGCAGGTGTATTCTTGAGTGTTTCTTCGAATACTCGTTATCAAATCATCAATGGTCTAGAGAGAGTGGTTGAAGGATCTCCTTTCGCCAAGAAAGTGCCTCCGGCAGCTATGGCCTTCACTGTTGGTGTACGGTTGGCCAATAACATCTACGGTGGAATGCAGTTTGTGGATTGGGCAAGATTGAGCGGTTGTCAGTGAGAACACAACCAAAAACTCTTATTTGTGTTGTCTTATTTGATGAAATCATATATTGTTGTAGCCTACTCGGTTTATTTTCGATCTGTTCAACTACATTTTCCGTTGTTAGATCCAATAATACAAAAATTTTAGCTCGAAATCTTTATAGTCTAATCAGTAATTAGTGTCAAAATTGAAGCAATGTTAACGAAGTAGGTAATGATGGGCTGTGAAATGTTCATCAAGTGAGTGCAAAGAGTTGTTGAAACCTTGTTTTATGAAAGAAAAGTTAAAAGAGAAACAAAAACAAACACGTAAGAAATCATACGACTAAACACTTAACAGATGGTGAAATCTAAATCAAAGTAAACATAAAACCAAATGATTACTGAATGGGAAAAGATCCAATTTAACGGTACACGTCACGAAAACACAACCACCCCACTAAATACATCTTACTATATAAGAATCATCAAAGCACTAACTAAGACACTCAACAAAACAAGAAGAAGAAGAATAAAAGAAGAAGCATGAAGTGTTGTAGGTTTGTTGCAGTGGCTTTGATGAGTCTTCTGATCACATTGAATTACACTGAGGCGGCTGGTGAGTGTGGTCGCATGCCAATTGGTCAAGCCGCAGCTAGCTTAAGCCCGTGTTTGCCTGCTACACAGAACCCGAGGAGTAAGGTTCCACCGGTTTGCTGTGCCAAAGTTGGTGCTCTTATTAGAACCAATCCTCGTTGCCTTTGTGCTGTCATGCTCTCTCCTTTAGCCAAGAGAGCTGGAATCAATCCTGGAATCGCAATAGGTGTTCCCAAACGCTGTAACATCCGCAACCGTCAGGCTGGCAAGCGATGTGGACGTATGGATTCGATTATTCTAACAAATCTCATAGTATAATAAATACATTCATGAACTTCACTCTCACTTGTTTTATGCCTTATGATTCTTTTTGCAGGTTACATTGTTCCATAAATCCCTATGGCTTCCCCGTATTATGAAGGAATAAACAGCTAGCTGTTTGGATCAAAATGAAGAGGAGTTCTGAAGATTTTAATTAAATAAATGTTTTCACTTACCTTTGTAGAGGAGAAATGTGAACTATAGAAATCCTTTTAAAAATCTTTTTAACTTTCTATTGCACTATATATGAGAACTAATAATGCATATTTATATTATGTACTATGAGATGGATCTCTGTTTTAATAATGGTGAAATTGTGCATGTTTTGCTTCTGATTTAGCAGTCCACTTCTCCTCTCATAAGCTTTCTAATACTATTTGACACATTTTATGCAAAACTAATACTCCTACATACTATATGTTGTTACTTAGTAATAATAATACCATAGATTAAATTAAACTTTAGTACTATAAGCTTTTTTTTTAATAAGGAGAGTAAAGTAAATAAATCTAGTTCCAAAATATCATACTGGAAGTGGAAAGGGACTATTGGAAATATAAACTATTATATAGTATATTCTTCTTTTGAAGCCCAAAAATAAAAAAAATAAAACTTTAACGAAAACGACAGTTTAACGTTTTTTCAAAAAACAAAGAGGGTAACAGAAACTATTATATAGTCTTTTTAATTATTTAATTTTTTTTTGTCGAAGTGAAACACAAATAATGTTATGTATTTTGTTTTTGTCTATATGACCAATTTCTTGAAAAGATAACTCTGTTTCCAAAGCTTTCTTCTTCTTCATTCACTTGTAACAGAAACTAGAAAACAAAAAAGAAAAAAATGGCAGGATGTGGAATGAATTGTCAATTCTCAAACAAGATCTCTACGTTAGGGATTTGTAATCGAGACTTTGTACTTAGAGATTCGGTGAAGGCAATGAAAGTGCCTGTTTTGCGGATTAGAGATAGGCAAAGGTCGACTCTTTTGATGGTTAATATGTCTCAGTCCCCTGTTGAGCCGCTATCTGGTGATAGTGTTGCGGCTTCTACTAAACAAACAATACTAGAAGGTAGTGATAGCAACTTAGGGAAAGAAAATGTTAGAAACTTGGGAACTGATGATCAGCCTGAGAATTTAGATGATGATGATGGTAATGTTGGTGATGGCTTTAATGGTAATGATGGTGGTAATGGAGGAGGAGGAGAAGAAGGTGGTGGCGAAGACTACGAAGAAAAAGAGTTTGGACCTCTTTTGAAATTTGAAGATGTCATGAAGGAGACTGAAGCTCAAGGAGCTACTCTTCCATCTGATATGTTAGAAGCTGCTAAGAACTATGGAATCCGCAAAGTGCTGCTCTTTAGGTACTTGGATTTGCAGGTACATGTTTCACTACTCTTATTTCTTCTGGTTATGGAGAAGAGTTCTGAGTTTGGATTTGTTTGCTTTTAGAGCTCAGCTGGGCTGCTTGGGTTTGCTATAAGATCATGGTCTATGTTTCGTAACAGAATGTTGGCTGATCCATCTTTCCTATTTAAGATAGGAGCTGAGGTAAGGCATGCACTCCTGCCATATTTACCATGCTTGCATTGAAAACATAATAAGCATTTTGATATGCCTATTTCAGATAGTCATTGATTCTTGTTGTGCCACTATTGCTGAAGTTCAAAAGAGAGGGAAGGATTTCTGGGCAGAGTTTGAGTTGTATGTTTCTCATCTATTGGTCGCAGCTGCGGTCGATATTGCTCTGGTTGGTATGTTGGCGCCTTATGTCCGTTTTGGACAACCATCTGCATCATCTGGCTTCTTAGGACGCATGGCTTTTGCTTGTAATGCGCTTCCTAGCAGGTGTACATCCCTCAATCTTTCATATACTACTTACATCTTTCATCTTGTAACTGATCGGTTACTAAACTTTGAGAAGTTGAACTTATGCAGCGTGTTTGAAGCTGAAAGACCAGGATGTAGGTTTTCAGCTCAACAGAGGCTTGCTACATACTTCTACAAGGTACTTAAACTTCACAATCTCTGTCTACACAATTGCTCCATGATTTCTTTTGCTGTTGCTGCTGATCAATATTTGTTCACATTTTTTTCAGGGTATCATGTATGGTGCAGTTGGGTTTGGATGTGGCATTGTAGGACAAGGCATCACAAATCTAATAATGACTGCAAAACGGTACACACCGAATCAAAAGGGTAACTTAAATTAAATTTTTGGATTTAGCTTACATTTTTGTTGTCATTTATCTTCTCTCAGAAACATGAATAAATCAGAAGAGAGCATCCCTGTACCACCACTAATCAAGACTGCAGCTCTCTGGGGTATATATATAACATTATAGCTTTTTCTACCTTAAATCACTTTCACTTTGCTAAATCATTAATCTCCACAACAATTGGTGAATTGATTGCAGGTGTATTCTTGAGTGTTTCTTCGAATACTCGTTATCAAATCATCAATGGTCTAGAGAGAGTGGTAGAAAAATCTCCTTTCGCCAAGAAAGTGCCTCCGGCAGCTGTGGCCTTCACCGTTGGTGTACGGTTGGCCAATAACATATACGCTGGAATGCAGTATGTGGATTGGGCAAGATTGAGCGGTTGTCAGTGAGAACACAACCCAAACTCTTGTTAGTGTTGTCTTATTTGAAGAAATTATATATTGTTGTAGCCTACTCGGTTTATTTTCCATCTGTTCAACTACATTAATTTTCCGTTGTTAGATCCAATATAAAATCCTTATAGCGTTGTCTAAATTAGTAAGTTAAGAGTGTCAAATTTGAAGCAATGAATACGAAGTAGGTGATAGGCAGTGAAATGAAAACACACTTAGAGAGTGCACAAAGTTGTTGAAAGAAAAGTAAGGAGAGAAACAAAAACAAAGACGCAAGAAATCTAAATCAATGTAAGCATAAAACCAAATGATTACAGAATGGGAAAAGGTCCAGTTTAACGGTACACGTCAAGAAAACACAACCACCCTACTGAACACATCTTACTATATAAGAATCATCACTAAACAAAACAAGAAGAATAAAAGAAGCATGAAGTGTTGTAGGTTTGTTGCAGTGGATTTGATGAGTCTTCTGATCACACTCGCTTCCACTGAGGCGGCTGGTGAATGTGGTCGCATGACTATTGGTCAAGCCGCGGCTAGCCTAACCCCGTGTTTGCCTGCCACAAAGAACCCGCGGGGTAAGGTTCTACCCGTTTTCTGTTCCAAAGTTGGTGCTCTTATTAGAACCAATTCTCGTTGCCATTGTGCTGCCATGCTCTCTCCTTTAGCCAAGAGATCTGGAATCAGTCCTGGAATCGCAATAGGTGTTCCCAAAACGCTGTAACATCCGCAACCGTCAGGCTGTCAAGCAATGTGGACTTATGTATTCGTTCTAAATCTCATAGTATAATAAATACATCATGAACTTCACACACTTATTCTTGCCTTATGATTCTTTGCAGGTTACATTGTTCCATAAATCACTTACCTTTGTAGAGGAGAAATGTGAACTATAGATATCCTTAGGGTTGTTAAGTTACAACCTAGTTTAGCTAGAGAAGTTCAACCTAGTTTAGCTAGAGAACGATTCTCTACTAGGCCTGATGTAACGTGGGATGATGTTGGTGGCCTTGAACTTGATCATCTAAGAGAGGAGTTTAATTAATGACCATGTTATTTTACCATTAAATTTCCGGAAAAAATGCAAGGTAATAATCAATTAAGTAAACAAAGAATTTGGCTAGTGACTTCTTTTATCTTAATGTGGTTTGAGACAAGGTAGTGCTTGATAATTGAGAAGAATACACACATATTGCATTCTATGATGTGCCTTATTAAGGCGTAGTTCATCTCATTTTCAGGGATTCGAACGTTGCTTAGAGACGGGTTTTTTTACTCTATGGACCTCCAGGTTGTGGTAAGACTTTGGTTGCACAGGCGGTTGCTAACGAGGCAGGAGTCAACTATATCCACATCTAGGTTTCCTTTGGATAATTTATGTTTTGCGTATGGAGGCTGAAAACACTTTAAACTTTTTGATCTTTTCTGACTTTCTAGCTTTTTCATATTATTGATGTATAGGGTCCAGAGCATCTGAACAAGTATGTTGGAGAGACCGAAAAGGATACTAGGGATTCAGTCGTGCTAGGACATGCTCACCATGCATAATCTTCTTTGATGAGGTCAGTGTTACAAAGTGGATTATAAAGTAGTAGAGTATGGAACAGTGAAAGCCAAACACTTTTTGTTGAAAGAAAATTTTATAACAGAAACGGAATTGAGAACTAAAATACATAAAATTCAAAAACTTAGTAGCAAATACTTGTCGTAATTGAGGTTAATTATATATAATAATGCACATTACTTGTGCAATGTGGTTTGTTCAATATGATCTTCAAAATATTATTAAATTAAGCATGTTTAGGTATATGCAAGTATAGTAAATCTTCTATAAATTAATAATGTTAGGACCTCTTATAGAGATTTTAATTTATCAATAAATTAATAATTAATAATTCATGGATAAATTAATAAAAGATCAAATTATAAATTATTAATGTATCGATAAATTAATAAAATATCAAATTATGGAAAGATTTAAATAAAAGTTAGAGCTTTCAGTTAAGGTAATCTCTACTCAAGGTTTTAATTGCAGAACAGTAAAAGTTGTTCAATGTTGTTACTCTTTCCCATTCACTATTCTTGTTCTGTAACTAGAATGAAAATCTCCCATATTTATCTGATCTGGTATATATTGTTGTTAGGTGCTACTGTTCAACCATTTGGATCGTTTGTGTCAAACCTCTTCACACAATGGGGAGACTTGGATATCTCTCTTGACATATTCAGGAGTTCTCCTGTGAGCAAGACGGATAAACAAGAGTTGCTTTGTGGTTGTATCAAGCCTTGCAAAAGAATGTTGATTCAGGCAGCTTACTCTTTCCTAGTTCCTTTTATATATGATTCACTGCTTTTTGCCTTATACTTAAAAAGAAAGTTTTCTACTATATAGTTCAAGTACTTTGTTTTTCATGTGGCGCGCGATTTGTCTCACCTCCAATATCATGCAAACAATAAATTAAAACAGGTCTGTGTCGCGACCTAGAATTTGTTCGGAATGCCTGAGTTCCCATTATCAAATTCTTGAGCGTCCCCCCTTGTGACATTTCTATTGATAATCTGAAAGGGCTTTTGAAGAGCAGGTTCTTGTTCTGGATCAATGAAATAGATAAGAGATTCCGCTATCTGGTTTTGCTAGTAACTTAACATGATTGATGTGTATCTCTAAAGCTTTAATTGATTCTTTGACATATACTCATATCCTTATTAATAATCTATAACCTTGAACTATATACGAGTATGCATATTTTATTAGATACTATGAGATGAATCTCTGTTTTAATATGGTGACATTGTGCATGTTTGTTTTGCTTCTGATTTAGCTGCCCACTCCTCTCATAAGCTTTCTCTAATACTTTTTCACACATTTTATGAAACTAATACTCCTACATGGCTACATATATGTCGTAACTCTACCAAAATACATATATGTTGTTACTTAGTCAAACCATAAGATTATACTACCATAGATTAGATGATAATGAGTTAACTTAGTACTATTAAGTTTTTTTTTTCAAAATAAGGAGAGTAAAGTAATAGATCTAGTTCCAAAAATCATATTGGAAATGGACTATTGGAAATGTAAACTTATTATATTCTTCTTTTTAAGCCAAAAAAAAAAAAGAAAACTTTAAAACGACAGTTTAATAAAAAAAGAAGAGGGTATCTATTATCTCTCTTTTTTTTTCTTTTGTCAAAGTGAGACACAAATATAGTATTTGACCAATTTCTTGAAATCAGCACAAGATAACTCTTTTTTTTCTAAAGCTTTCTTCTTCTTTCACTTTGTAAAACGTTAAGCAGTAGTAATTGCGATACATCATACATAGACCGTACCGTAAAGTCACAGCAACAAAACAAAAACTGACCAAATGAGTTTCCGATTCACCGGTGAAACATTTTTCCATAATCATCAATTCATCACCTATAATAAAAAAAAAAAAAAAACTTTTTCAGAAAAGAAACAAAGAATCCAAGATTCACTTTCCACGTGTCCAATCCACAAAAATCCACGTGTAAAACACAGTCAAAACCCAGTCAAAGCCCACAACGGATCTTCTCTTGTTCTCTCTCTCTCTCTCTCTTCTCTGTTTCGCGCTTCCTTTATATAAAAAGCAAACACAAGAAACAGAGTTTTTCAGATTTCTCTCTGCAAACTCTCAGAAAAAGAAAACAAAAAAAACAAAAAACTCATTTCATCTTTCCAAAGAGAAATAAAGAAGAGATGACCAAAATCGACTCACTCCGTCGATTTCTTCTTCCATGTATCACACCTCAGACGAATCCAACCACCGTATCGTTCCCCGGAGGAGCAACAACTTCCATCGGAGCTTCCAAGAAACGTCTCAGCACTTCCCTTAGAGACGACATCGACGTTCAAGATTCAGCTTCTTCATCCGCCTCTTCCTCTGAGGCTGTAGTTACTTCCGCCGCCTCCGACGACTACTACAACCTCTCCGCCGTGACTGTGCCGCAGAGACCTTCCAAGACGATGGTGATTGGTACTATATTTGGTAGAAGAAAAGGACACGTGTGGTTCTGCGTTCAGCACGACCGTCTCTCTGTTAAACCAATCCTTCTCCTCGAGCTTTCTATAGCTACGAGCCAGTTGGTTCAGGAGATGGGTTCGGGTCTCGTTCGTGTTGCTTTGGAGTGTCCGACCCGACCCGAGTTGAAGTCGTGTTTGCTGAGATCCGTACCCGTTTGGACGATGTTTTGTAACGGGAGGAAGCTAGGGTTTGCTGTGAGGAGAAGCGCTAATGAAGAGACGAGGATGATGTTGAAGAGGTTGGAGTCGATGACGGTTGGTGCGGGTGTGTTGCCTTCTGGATCCGGGTCGGGTGATTCGGATGCTGATGAGGTTATGTATATGAGGGCCAATTATGAGCATGTTGTTGGTAGCTCTGACTCCGAGTCGTTTCATCTCATTAACCCGGATGCTAACTCGGCTCAAGAACTCAGTATCTTCTTGCTCAGGACGTCTAGTTGAATTGGCCATTTGGGGTATTATAACTTATGAATCCTTTTCATAAAGTTTTGGTTTTTTTGTTCGGGTTCAGAGATTTGTGAAGACAGATGAGTTAGGTCTCTTTAGTGTTTTAGGATTTTGAGAGTTCTTGATGAGATAGTTCCTTGTGGGTCTTTTTGGATTTGAGTTCTTGATCTTTGTAAAACATTCTTTGTTAGAAAGACTGATGATTGTTTCAAGATTTTCTTGAGGAGTTGTAATCTTTTTTGGAAGTAACAAAATGTTCTCATTTGGAGGACTGTTAAAATCTCATCTTTGTTATAAATACAAAAACACAGGATGTGAAGCAAACAAAAACTTACATAAGTATATCATCATTAGAATGTGTGAACATGATGGCAAACAGAGAAAGAACAAGACACAAATGTTATTCTCAGCAGATATGCTCACGTGGAACAGTGTAAATATGAATGTTTTTAACACCCAAGTGCAACTAAGTGACTAACCCTACACACTGGAAAAAAATTCTCTATATTTTCACGGCAGTAAGAAGAAGAAAATTTACTACCAAAAGCGTTGGAAAAGATGACCAAGTTGTTCCTTTCTTATACTAACTCTAAAGTATAAGTGCAAGTTGTCAATTGGGGAGAGAAGTTAAGAGTATCCTGAAAGCCTCCATTGTCATGAAGAGGATACCAACGCCAGGAACCACTTTGTAATATTCAGGCAATATTCCTCTGTAAATCCCTCTGAGGCCTTCTGACTTGAATATGTGTTTGAATGTTCCAAACAGTCCAGTGTTATATACTCGCGCTCTTCCACCAGCTCCTTCCACTTGCATTCTTCTTCTCACAAGATCCAATGGATATGTAGCTACAAAAATTATGGGCATGCATATAGTAAGAAGCAGATATGTATTGAAGCTAAAAACTATAACGCAGAGAGAAGGTCAGGTGGAATAGTAAACCTGTTGAAGAAACAGCTCCAGCTAGACCTCCACAACTAAGACCAATAAGCACTTTCGAATCATTTTGCCTGAAGAAGTTTCAAAGAAAATAGTAATATAAGTATGATGAGTTAGCATCTGAACAAAACAAATAAACTCAATAGGGAGTGCAAAAGTAACTGAAAATTCCCAGTTATTGACGACTTTTACCTATGAGACTGCCAACATGATTTCAAAGACTCATACGCAGCGAAATTGATAGCAAGACTTGGCCCAACACCCTGCATCACAAAAGATGTACCAAGAAGAAGTTAAAGAACCAACAAAGTTTGCACAAGAGAAAATGGGAAAGTAAACAAAGCATACCAACAATGTAGCACCAAGTCCTTTATACAGACCCAGAAGTCCCTCGTCTCTGCATATGGTACGGAAAGCATGCCCAATACCCTGGTAATACATTGCATTTTTCTGGGAAGGATCACATAGCCATGAAAATACAACTGGTTAGATCAAGGAAATAAATAAAGCTTTCAAACATCATATTCAAGAAGAAACACAAAATTTTAAGGATAAGAAACCAATTTACCTGTGCAGCAAGACGGGTCCTGACAAGATCGAGGGGATAGGTAGCTGAAGCAGCTGTAATTCCAACCAAGCCACCACTAACAAAGTGCACAATCGGGTTGCCACTCCTATTTCCTATAAAACTCTGTACGACTGGATTTGAATTGAAAAACTGCAAAAACAAAGGAGGCATTGTGAGGCTGAGTGACAAATCATGGTAATAAAAGGTTACAGAAAACACATATTAGAGATAGAATGCAACTCACTTTATTGTATTCTTCATATGCATAGAAGTTTACTGCAGTATAGGGAATCCTGTGTGCTACAGTAACCATATTCCCTTTCCAAAAGGCTCTAAATCCTTCCTCGTTGATAATACGAGAAGCTTCACACCATAAGGTTGGACGGCTTAACACTGCACCTTCTGCTTGCATGCCTTGCAACTGTAAAAGACAAGACAACAACCTTCTTAATAAAAACACAAGAAATAAAGCCTCGAACTTTGCTACGAGTGTCAAAATGTGTGATAAAACCCAAAAGGACAAAACGAATTATACATGACTAATGACTTCATGAGCTCACTCAATGTTCTTAAACCCTCACATCAAAATTCCTAATCCAAAACCTCAATACCAAGTTCAAAAAAGACTCAATTTTTACAAATTCTATGTGATACCCACATTGACGAAACGAGAAAAAAGAAACTCAAATCTCGAACCAGACCTGAAACAAGATGGTGAGGCGAGCAAGAGGAGCAGTACAGGTCTTGCTAAAGGCGCCAGCAATACCTCCAGCAAGTAAATTCTGGACGGTGCCTAACTGTCCCTGCGGATTAATCTGCGGGACGACGCTACTATGAACAGTGGTTGCAGCGTTCAGAGCACTCTGTGCTCCATCCACCGCCACACCGACTCTAGCGTCAACATTCATATCTCTCACTATCACTCTTTTCTATGAGTAACCCGATTCTGGGTTGGTGGATTTTGAATCGAAGGTCACATCAATTGAAGGAAATTGAATTACGATGGATATCGGAGACATCGACATGAAAGAGAAAGAGAGAGAAGAGGGAGAAAAGGTAAACTCTTTGAGAGAAACCCTAAATCTTGCTTGGAGAAGGAGAAGGGTATTTTGGTAAAACAACAAAGATCCGCGGAATATACGTCAACCGTTCGATTTCACTCAACTTGTCTTTTTTATTTTTTAAATTACTATTGTTACTTTGTTATGACATTGAAAATATATTTTGGATTTGATTGGTAATAATTTAGGATATTAAAAAGATTATACAAACCAAACAATGTGAAACAAAATAAAATATCAAAGTATAAATCTTTTAACTTTAGAAAACTTTTAGTGACATAGTGCATGTCTTTGTTTATTTAGGCGGCTGACACGGACGAATCAGTAGAGTCTTGGCTAGGCTGTACACTTTTGTAAGGGCATCTCTTTGCTACAACCATAAAGACGCATATATTGGCGGCGGTTAAACCGGCGAGAAACCAGTAGAACCGGTCTAACCGGCTGCTGTTAAGGTCCTTACCGAACCAACTCTTCCCGGAGAAATCTTCCGCGAGGGTATCAACGGCTGTGATGAGGAGATTGTTAAGGAAGCTAGCCGCGCCTATGACACTTAGGTAAAACGCTATACCTAAGCTTCTCATTGAATCAGGGACTTGGTCGTAGAAGTACTCTTGGAGTCCAACGAGTGTGAAGGAGTCTGCAATGCCAATGATTATGAACTGTGGAGCTAGCCATATCACACTCATGGTTGGTTTGTGGTTGTTATTGGTACGGTCTAATCGTTGTTTCTCAACTAGAGCTGCAATGATCATGGTGATGAGGGAGAAAAGCATACCGGTCCCGATTCTTTGGAGGATGTTGATGCCTCTTTGGTTCCGTGTGATGCGTCTTAGCAAGGGAATGAGGAGTTTCTCGTAGATGGTGATTGATATGATCAGTGTGAGTGCGGTGAGTGAGAACATTGAAGCTGGAGGAAGTGTGAAGCCAGCTATGTGTCTGTCCATGGTCACTGCTTGTTTGATGAAGAAGGTCGAAGTTTGTGTCGCGCAGATGCCAAAGGCCAGCGTGGAGAGCCATATGGGAATCACGTTGATGATTAGCTTTGTTTCTTCTACTTTTGTCAACGTTACAAGTCTCCATGGACTCTGTTTCTCTAGGGCTAAAGGATTCTTGTCTTCGATTATTGCTGCCTTGTCAAGAAATCTGCAAGGGACCACTCGTCAGAATCAGTTTAGGATGCTCAAGAAATCAAATGGGACATTGTTTGAGTTTGCTGCTACTCACTTAAGATGCTCAGTGTGACAGAGAAGCCGACCACTAGTAAACTCTGCTTTGGAAACTTCATGAAGAAGAGAAGGATCAGATGGATAAGGTAGATTTCTTTTGGCTATAGCGGCAACAAAGACCTGCAACATTGGGGTCAAAGGACTCCCCAAAGGTGTCCGGTGACGATAGAATGGTTTACCAGCGAGGAAGATGAGAAGTGATATAGCCATGACTACAGTTAGTATGATGCCAGCAACACCCCAACCAACCCGGTCTTCGATATAGACAACAGAAGTCACAGCCGTTAGGATACCAGCACATAGACTCACGTTCCACCAGTTAAAGAAAGACATCTTCATCTTTCTTTCTTTGACATGATCATCGTCGAATTGGTCAGCACCAAAGCTCTCAAGGGAAGGCTTATGACCTCCAGTCCCTATGGATATCAAGTACATGGCAATGAAGAAGGCTATTTTGTGTGCTTCCCTAGGTTCAACACACATTTCTTGGTGACAAGGTTTCAAGCCCGGTATGTACCAGGACATTGTTAAGAGAAGCAAACCCTGTTTAACACATCAAGACACAGTTTAACGTTGTTTATGGAATTTATAAATAAAGTGGATTAGGGTAATCAAGAATCAAGAACATATATTACCATAAGATAAATGGTGGTTGCAACCAAGACAGTAACGTAACGGCCGAGATAAGCGTCGGCTACAAAGCCTCCAAGAAGAGGCATTAAAGTAGTGACACCTGACCAGTAGTTCACATTTCTTATAGCCGTCTTGAGATCTTGGTGGAGAATTGTTGTTAGGTAGACAACCAAGTTCGTAGCTAGTCCAAAGTAACTAAGTCTCTCGCTGAATTCGATTACTGCGCAGAGTAGATGAAAACAGAAAAGACTTTCACAAAGATTTCTATTTTGGGCTATTATAGCATAGTTTCAGTTCTATGGTATAAAATTTTCAGTATATACAATCAAACTAAAGTTCTATACCGATGATGAAGAGTGCAGCCCTCCAAGCGCCAGTTCGAGCTCGAAGAGGAACACGTCCTCTGCTATCGAGAGAAGAATCAAGAACCCATTTCTGTTGATCATCGTACGAATCTTGAAGTTCTGCACCAATCTTCTTATGCTCCATATATTTCAAAACTTTAATGGACAAAACACACTACACGAGGGAGTTGATTCTTAAGAAGTGTGTGTGTGAAGTGATCTGTTAGAGAAGAAGCAAACCTGGTCCTCTTTATATAAGCTTAAGCTCGCTGTGTTGACTCATCATCTTATACAGTGTTCTCCATATCATGTGCTCACTCTTTCACATTGCTTTATTTTCTAATTATATATCTTTTATTTTGCTTCACATTCTCGTTGAGGACCGTATCCGCATAGATGAAAATATAAGTAAATAATCTAAAAGCTAAGGTCACATAAAGTTGCACTTGCAAGAGCTAAGTACGAAAGAGAAGTATCAGAGAGATGTCAAGACAGAACATAGCTCTCAATTCGTTTGCTTTTCCTACAACTTGGTCAATGAAAAACATATATGTTAAACTTCTTATTGTCAAAAATCCGAAACCGAGAATGAAACTGCAAGTTGAAGATCACATCCTCAACTTGTCCTTTTTTTTTTCCATCCTCAACTTGTCCTTTTACAGGATCGTTTTTATATTCCTTTCACCTTTCCAGGCAAAAACAAGAAAGATATATTCCCTTAACTACGTACGTACGGTATATAAATACAAAGATTATAAATTCACAAAAAATGTTATCCTTTTTCTGACAGAACAAAATGAAGAATATGAAGTCAAGTAAAAACTACCCGCTCAATTTACTTTCCTTATTGGGAATCAAATCTCTCAATATTCTGCATCTTGTCACAATTATCTTCTTGCCAAGGCAATATTACAACCCTTAATCCTGACTACCCTACTCCATTAGGATCTGAGATGCATAACATAGCTCAATAAATCCAATGCTTCCATGCTTCACTTCACTGACTCTAGTCTAGTCTCTACTGACCTTCTTCGTTTCAAAATAGATCTCACCTCTCTTTGGTATTTTACCATTTACAATACTTCAGTACCTAGATCCTACACCTTCTAACCATACTCATAACATATTCAACAACCACAAATATATAACATTAAGCCGCACAAATTTTCACAATGTCATGCCAAGAGATATTGAGCTTAATTTATGTCTCTTATAGTTGATCATTATACTTTGATACATTACTATTACCACAACCACTCATGAAGAACAAAGAATTACAGCTACGGGTTATTATTACTCATATAATTAGAAAAATGCAAACGCGCTAAAAGTTATATGTACTAGTTTTAATGCTCACAGTACAGTGATTTAAATGGATTTTTGTCGAGGAAAATGTTTTAAGGTGATCATGACACCAATGAATCATTAGTTTGTGATCATAGTCAAGGTTTAGTGGATTTGCAATTACTAACAAAATCCAAACTTATCTTGAAGATTGTATACGCTCCGATAAGCATTTAAGAGTCGACATACTATCTTGTATTCTTGTATCAAATGTGACATTATGGCTTGGCTAGGAAAGTGGATAAACCTTTTCCCCATATATATATATAGTGGTAACCACTATTGAGTGAATTTTCTACAAACAGTACCAACGAAAACAAACAGTACTGAAAAGAAAAGTAAGAGATGATTTTGTAATAAGACTTGGCGCAGCTTAGCAAGTATGACTATATTGCAAATGGTGGGGGGAACTTTAAAGAAAAACTATTTTGAGTGTTGCCACATAAAAACCTCATTTTCCAATGAATGGTCTTTTCTTTTCACCACCTTAACAGAAAAATGAAAAACATGTTTTGCCCGGAAGTAGGACCTCCACTTCGGTGAAGTTACTTTTGAAAGAAAAGAAAAAACTACTAAAATTGGCTTAGAGTTTCCATTCGTAAGGGAAGTTTTGATATCATAAGGCATAAGCTCATATCCTCGTAGTAGACGCTTCAATGGACAACTTGAACAACACATACGCCTTGTTGATTTCTTGCCAAAAAGTCCTACTATTTTCTCTCTTTCTTTTTATGTTTTCTTTTTTGAGACTCTGAGAAGTGAAAAGCAACGGAAGCTAGAATGACTACTTTCACATGGTTGTGCATGGCAACAAGATAAACAAAATACTTTTAAACGATTTGAAATTTGATGGAAATTGCTATAACCTCCACTAAGCCACATCCTTCTATACATTTCACGTGCTTTGCTCCCCATAAAAAAGTTGTAATATGTACAGTCTCCCATTGTTATATATGCACTGCTAAAATAGTAGTCAGTAGAAGTGGGTCATGGGAGACACATTCCAACTCATATGGCTGTAAATAAAATGAAGCACCATGCAATGGTTGATGAGTCAGAGGACGTTACAATCAAGAGCTGAAGATGACAATTGATTGAACGCCGATAAAATGGCTAAACCAATTCAGAGCAGACACGATGGTCTTACAAGTGGAGCCATTCCCATTGGATTAGATATACATATAGTGAATCAGAGTACCTGAAGGAATAGTATCAACAATACTTTATATTGACATGTATGCCAATGATTGATATCGCGGATAACGTACCACACGAAGAAGTGGCAATAAAAAGCTAATTTGTGTAGATCATGCCATTATCAAAGATAATCTTATTGACATCCAATATACATTTAAGTATTCAAGTGATCACCAATTAGTGCTGATCAAGAATAACAGACTAAATAAAGTTTCTATCAATTGAAACACCACTACACATACAAGACACATCCAAAAGTTATTGAACTATAAGCCCATTATGATATCGAAGGCCCAAGTGAGTAATTAGGGTTTCGTTTTTCCTATCAATCTCGTGACTTCCACGGAAGACAAAAATTAAAAAAAAAAAATTGTCTGCGCCACTTCAAGTTGAGTTAGGGTTTCAGCTGCTACACCTCCCCCATTTTTGTATTTAGAACACTCCTTCCCCTGTTTCCCAGAAACACCAGTCTGAAAAACATTTGAGATGGGGAAAAGAGGCAGTAGCAGCGGGAGCGTTCCTATTAGGGGATTTACGAAACTTGTTATAGAATCAAGGAATAAGGGATTAACTGTGGAGGAGATTGTAGATGACCTTCGTTCCAAGAACCGTGAATGCGTCCGGTTGAGACGTCAGATCCTCATGATCAAAGTCAAACAAATCATAAACTCCTTGAGTGAAGAAGAAGAAGACGATGAAAGTGAGGGTAATAGGAAGAAACAGAGGCGAGATGATTCCGAACAGAGGAACTCGGGTTTATGTATATCAGAATCATCACCACATTCTTCTGCTTCCTCATCTGGAAATGTATTGACATCAGACGATAACATGCAGTTTGATATCACCAATGATGGTTTACGTGTTTCTTACTCTAATAAATCCAAAACGCCAGTTACAATGAAGATGCAAGCTATGTCTAGTGAAGACGGAAGTAAAGGTTGTGATGTGGAGGTAATAAAAGGACCGACCTTTAAGGACTTGGGTGGGTTGAAAGGTGTTTTGGATGAGCTCATGTTTGATGTGAAACTCCCACTTTTGTGTCCTGACTTAACGCAAGCTCTTTGTATGAAACCAATTTCTGGTTTATTACTTTATGGTCCATCTGGTTGTGGAAAGACCACACTGGCTAATGCCATCGCCAATGAAACTGGTGTACCCTTTTATATGCGTTCTGCTTCTGAATTGGTTTCTGGTGTTTCAGGTATGATGACCTCTTAATTATATCTTTCTTTGTTTTCTCAAGATTGGTTTGGTAATAATAAATTGGCATTTTACTTCTTCTAGGTGGATCAGAAGAGAATATCAGGGAACTCTTTTCTAAAGCCTATAGAACAGCACCCTCTATTATCTTTATCGATGAGATTGACGCAATTGCATCAAAGAGGGAGAATCAGCAGAAGGGTATGGACACACGTATCGTGACGCAGTTACTGAGTTGCATGGAGGAGAAGTATATGCTCTTGAAGCAAAAAGATAGGAACTTGAGTTGTAAGCCTGGAGGACATGTGCTTGTAATTGGAGCTACCAACAAGCCTGACGCTCTTGATCCGGCGTTGAGGAGATCTTTGCGATTTGACAAAGAGATCTGCCTTGGTGTGCCAGATGAGAAGGCTAGGGAAGAGATATTTTCTTTGGCTATCCGTGGCCTTCCAGTACTGGATGGCAATTTGGACTGTGCAAGGATTGCTCGTCTGACTTCCGGATTCGTTGGTGCTGATTTTGAGGTTTTGGTCATGGCGGCTGGCAAGGTCATGGCCAAGAGAGTTATATATTCAAGAAAATCAGAACATTGTACCGATCTTGATTCCTTGATGAGGCAAACATTGTCAGAGGAAGAGAGAAAAAATCTCTTCTACACCACCTCAGATTTCGAGGTGACCAGTTATAAGTTTTCTCTTTCAACTCAAGTACCCAAATGCATGAGAGTACTAAGTCTTTCTACTCAACTTTTTTAACCGGTAATATCTGTGTACGTAATTTCATAATTAAGGTTTTCATTTGTGTAACAGGAAGCGCTGAAAGAAGTTCAACCTAGTTTAGCTAGAGAAGGATTCTCTACTAGGCCTGATGTAACGTGGGATGATGTTGGTGGCCTTGATCATCTAAGAGAGGAGTTTTATGACCATGTTATTTTACCATTAAAATTCCCGGAAAAATGCAAGGTAATAATAAATTTAGTAAACAAAGAATTTGGTTTGAGACAAGCTTTGACAATTGAGAAAAATACACGCATATTTGCATTCTATGTTGTGCCTTATTAAGGTGTACGTGGTTCATCTCATTTTAGGCATTGCATTTTCTTTTCAGGGATTCAAACGTTGCTAACGAGGCAGGAGTCGACTATATCCACGTCCAGGTTGCCTTTCGTTAGTTTCTGTTTTGCGTATGAAGGCTGACAACACTTTCAAATTTTTGATCTTTTCTGATTTTTTAGCTTTTTTCATATTATTGATGTATAGGGTCCAGAGCTTCTGAGCAAGTATGTTGGAGAGACCGAAAAGGCTATTAGGGAGTTATTCAGTAGTGCTAGGACATGCGCACCATGCATAATCTTCTTTGATGAGGTCAGTGTTACAAAAATGGATTATAAACTAGTAGAGTATGGAACATTGAAAGCCAAACACTTTTTTTGTTGAAAGCAAATATTTATAACAGAAACGGAATTGAGAACTAAATTCAAAATAAATAAAATTCAAAAACTTAGTAGCAAGAGGTTCATATTGATTGTTCTACCTTTGAGAAGACAAGATCCAAGGCTTTTGCCTTATGAGATGAGTCGGTTTTTGGCTTGTGAGATGTTTCTTTCTCATACAGCTTGAAAATGAAAACGTACATGTGTGTTGAAGAAGTTGGAGTGGATCATCTGTCTTTAAGAAATATTGTTGCAAGAAGTTAGGACGCTCTCTAGAAAATAAAACAAGTTCCCGAGCAGTGATATATGTTCTTTTAAGCTCTCTGACTCTCTGTAGGTGGATGCTTTAACAAGAAAACGTGGAGAGCAAGGTGCTTGGGTTGTTGAACGACCTTTGACTCAGGTGGGTGATTAGTTTTAAATCTCATTCTCCAACAATGTACTGAAACTTGTCTTAATGCTGCTAACTAATGATTTGCTAATTTTGACAGTTATTGAATTGAGTGGCGGAAAAAAACGAGATGGTGTAATTGTTATTGCAGCTACAAACAGGTTAGTTTTTTCTGCTCTGAGTTACGGGTGGAGTACTTAGCTTGTTTAATTTACTATGACATGTTATTCAACTCGGTTTATTTTTTCTTTTGGTGAATTAGGCCTGAAAGGATAGACCCCGCTCTTCTAAGGGCAGGCAGGTTTGGAAAAAAATTCTATATACCACTCCCAAACCCGATCCAACGTTATTCGATCCTGAAATCTCTGGCGAGGCATTTTCCAATTGATCCAAGCGGCGTTGATTTGAACGCTATAGCGGAGCATTGTGAGAATTATAGTGGAGCTGATCTTGAGTCTCTGGTCAAACAAGCGGCTTTTGCGGCTTTCAAAGATAGAACAACTATCAAGATGGTTCATTTTGCGAAACCTCACAAACCTTCTCTCAAGAATCAGGTTAGTGACTTGAATCAATGCTTCTTTCTTCTTTATAACTCATAAACACAGTTCTTTTCTTATACGCTTCTTTCTTTGTATGCTACTTTTAATTTCTGCAGGATATTAGGGATTACGATAGAATTTTCACAAAGTTTGAAGACGCCAATTGAAGAGACATATCGACTTGAGTTATCACTTTACATCACAAGTCCTGTTTGTTTTTGCTCTCTTAGAACATTTTCCTCCATTTCGCAATGAGAATCGTAAAAGAGATATCTCTAACCAAAATATACAATATATTCACAATTTCCTTACCATGTGAAAGCAAGTTATAAAGAGGAACAAGAGAGACAATTCACTGATGTAAACACTAGAACAGAAGCTTACTAATAGAAACACTAAAAAATTGTCCTGCATCATGTTCCATCATCCTTTGAACTCATGTGTAAGCCATTTGAAATGATAACTACACAAACTAAAATGTAACTCACACGAATTGGAAAATTTACATCATTCCCTATCACCACCTAACAGTCTCCTTGAGAGTGAAAACCACATCCTGTAAACTGATACTATCCAATAGACAGATTCAAGAAACACACATTCATAAGTCATAACTATCTATACATATATATATGGGCAATGCCTATAATCTCAATCATTGATATGGTACACTAGAACAGAAGCTTATAGAAACACTAAAAAAATTACCTGCATCATGTTCCATCATCCTTTGAACTCATGTATAGCCAGTAAAATGATTACTACACCACATGAATTATAAAAATTACATCATTCCCTATCACCACCTAACAGTCTTCTTGAGAGTGAAAACCACATCCTGTAAACTGATACTATCCTATAGACAGATTCAAGAAACTTACACTTGCACACTCATATCTATACACATTTGGCAATGCCTATAATCTCAATCATTGATCCATCTCTTAAAACTAATACTTGAACAGAGACATACATCTGTGAGATGATTAAGCATAAGCACATACAGGTTTTACATACAACGTTTATGTTGAGAGACATCATCATCATTGATCATATAATCTAAGATCCAACTTGGTATCTCCCATCGTTCTGCAAAGTCATTTCATATACCTGAGACCTTCCATTTCTCAAACTCCCACCATGAACACGATTCTCAATCCTCTTCTTACCTCCTTCACCTCTCTCAATCCCATTGATTCCAACCTTCTTCCTCACCCTACGACCACGTATCTTCCCATCTTTAGGCTCAATCTCTTCTTCACCATCAGAATCGGAGTTTGATAATCTACCATAAGGCTTCACACTATGAACAACGCCTTTAGGAAAAAACCTAGCGGAAGGCAAATCATCAACACCACCACTCTCAAACAACTGAGGACCATCTCGATCAGTCCACAGATCGAATCCTCCAGGTTTCTGAAACCGATCCGCGAGCACCTTAACTTGCTCGTCGGCGCAAACGGAGAACAGATTCGGAGGTTTCTGAACAGGTTCCCAAGGTCGTTCGAGCTCAGCAACCGCCGCTTTAAGCTCGGCTCGTTTCCTCATTTCGTAGATCTGGCGTTCTCGGCATAGCCTCGCTTTGAGTAGCTGTTTCTGTTTCTTCGCTTGCATCCTTTTCCATTGCCATTTCGATACGCCGCCTGGGAATGTTCTTGGACCGCCGCCCATACGGATAACCGTCGATTTTCGTGGCTGCGGTGAGGGTTTGAGAGAGAGTGAAGATAGCTTTGAGTTGAGAGAATCGAGGTCCCGCGAGGAGAAGAACGATGTTGATTTGAAGCCGGAGAGGTTAAATCCGATCATCGTCGCCATTGGTATCCCACGGACGAGAGAGACAGAGAGCTATTTTATCTGTTCCTTTTAAATTTTTTTTTTTTTAAATGTATCTGTAAAATAAAATTGTTAATTTTACAATTTTGGGCTTGGGTTGGGCTTAATTTTACAATTTTCGCCTTGGAGTTGGGCTGACTTTCCCGGGCAACTCAGAGACTATTTTCAATTTACTAGTATTGGTTACGTAGAAATACCATGGAAAGGGAGAAATTACGTAGAAATACCATGGTTTCTCGGTAATAAAATTCCTTTTTTTTTTTACTGACTTAAGATGGAAAGGGAGAAATTACGTAGACATTGCGACATCATTTTGAGAATATTTTGTACAGTTTTTTGTCTGTCTAAAATAAATTTTAAAATTGTTAATTAATGTATAATAACTATAAGATATTCCGTGCTTTAAGCACGGGTTAACATTTTAAAAAAAAAAATATAATCTAATAATTAAATTATTGTTATATTTATTTTTAATTTTTTATTATTATTTATTTTTAATTGATCTGTAAATCTATATATGTTATTTGAATACTAATTATTTTAGAATATTATAATATTTTTTTTAAATGTACATTGCAGTTTTTTATTGTTTGTTTGTTTTATTTGCATCAATATTTTATGAAATATGAAGTAGTAATTTTAATATTATAATTATGAGCAAATAAAATTTATTAATTATCAACTATGTAAATTTAGTTTTACCAACCCGTCAATGTGAAAATTGAGACAAACATTTTTTTCATAGATTGAGTTATATATCTTCGTTTTTGAAAATTCAAATCACAATATATGCAGAATTTTTTTTGCATATTTATTAACCATAAGTATTATATGAAAGTTCCAAACAATTTGTAAAAAAAATAAAAGATGATAGGAGAATAATAATTTAAAGTCTTAATAAAATCTTTGAAATCTAGTTATTATAAATAAATAATTTTATTGTCTACTTCTCTACTTGGATATAAAATCTTAGTTTTGAAATTCTGATTGGTTTATAAGTTTTTTTAAAAAATATTTAGTAATTTTCGTCCATAATTTATTAGAGAGAGAAATAATTTTTTTTGTTAACTAATAATTATCTGTATTTTTAAAAAAATCTTACCTGTTAATTTTTTTTTTTGTCAAGTACAAATTAGTTTTGATTTGAGTAGATCTTCTTTACTTTTCTAGATTTTTTTTATTTTTATCAGTAACGTGTTGTATCTTTAATTAATTAATCTTAATTAAACTTTTCTAATGGCAATTGAATGTAATTTTTTACACATTTTAAAGTTAGTTTTATATTTGTACTTCCCAATTAATATAGTAGGATGCACATTACCTACTATAGAGAAAAACCATGTTAAATAGTGTTTTTAATTGTTTATTAGGAATGTATGGTGGATACTAAACCAAAATCTATGTTATCTTCTTATTCATTTTTCACTTTATTTTTAAAAAAAATTTAGAATCAACAATGGTTAGAAGTGACACAAAAAAAATAATTTAATTAATAATGATCTCAAATTCTAGGAGAGACTGAACAAATAAGGCGATGAGAAGATAAAAATATTTATTTGAATAAACAAAAATGTATTCATTTTCTGTTTTTGTATTTCTTTGAACAAAATTTGAAATCCATGTCTCATTTAAAAAAATTGTTGATATGTATATGGAAATAGCGTATTATCATCCTAAAAATGTAGTCTATGCTTTAGGATTCAATCTTAGAGCATATGAGTTTACTTTGAAACATTAGTATATTTATCTTAACGCCAAATGAATAAGTTGGAGTGGTTGATAGATTTTAGGAAGTTGGAGTGGTTGATAAGTTGAATAAATAAAGTGTATTATTGACATTTAAAAAATTTGTTTGTTATATATGTATTTTTAGAGAAAATTTCAAAAATACATCTTTTCAATTGCACTTTCCAGAAATACCATTTAAAAAAAAATTATTAATAAAATCTTCTCATAGTTTCATTGATACATCATTCATTTAGTTAATGATTGATTTTAATTTATTTATTTTTTTGGTAAACAAGGTTCTCCTGATTCAAAATTTCCCACAACCAAAGGGAGTGTTTACGTCTAGTATGTCCCCCTTTTTAGAGAGACTAACAACATCACCGCAAGCTCGGAGAAGGAGAATAAGGAAAAAGAAGAAGAGAGCTAGCTAAAAGATTCGTGCTAATTTCCATACAAGGTATCCTTTCTCTTCACTGTTTCCAGGAGTAATTTTCTAGTTGATCGATTTGGATTCTTCTCAGTTTGAATTCCGATGAACTTAGAATGTGTGTGTTCTGAGCTTTGATCATAGGTCATTAGTTAGGTTTTATGTGAGTGTTCGGAAGTGGATCTCTGCTTATTTGATAGAAGTGGATCTTAGGGGGGTGTATTCAAATTGATAGTTTAAGTGATTTGTATAAAATTTACAAATCCTATGTTATTCAATTATGAATTTTAAAAAATCTATTAAAATCCACTGTTATTGAATTGATGATTTAAAAATTTACTTTAAAATCAACGGTTATTCAAAACAGGTTGTGGATTTGGATTATAATGACTTTTAGAGATTCTGGAGGATTTGAGAGGATTTGTTTAGTTAAAAATACAAAAATTCAAATCTCAAGTATGCATAGTGAATTTGAGATTTTGGAGGATTTGAGAGGATTTGTTTAGTTATCATGCCTTTTAGAGATTATGGAGAATCTGAGAGGATTTGTTTAGTTAAAAATACAAAAATTCAAATCTCAAGCATGCATAATGAATTTGGCAACAAGACATGATATTTAAGATTAAATATATTCAAATATAGAAGTTGTTTTAAGACATTCATTATATCAAGATTTAGTGACCATTGCTCAACTAATGCAATTTTTAATTCAAAAATTACTGAGTTAGTGATTAGATATTTAGATACCAACAATTCTAAAAAAGTTTCAAAAATTCAAATTATATGTTGATACTTGTGGTTGTATGTTCCTCTCTGAATTTTTTTAATGAGTTACTTTTTCAAATATTTTTTAAAGTGATCATCTTATGGTCCTTAATATTTTTTGAAATAAAGTATGTTACGTTTTTGAGGTTTTTTAAAAATGAGGTAGGTCATCTGAATTGTTATTTTCTTAAGATTTCATTTGTAAACTTTTTTCTTCCATTGAGTTACCAATTATGGAGTTGGTCTCTTAGTTAACATATGGTTTGACCAAAAACACTAAAATGAGCAACTTCAACTTTTTAAAAGGTAAACAAATACTAATCCGCGGTAAAATTTACACTCTTTGTGATGAGTGTTGAAAATATTCTTTGAAGTAGTGAAAAATTTAAAACGTAAACATTAACTAGATCTCGGTAATTAAAAAGTGTTGTGTTTTGTGTCTCTTTTGTACTTGCACGTTATTGAATTACAAAAATATTATTTAGAACTATATAATGTAACTTTTAACTGTAATTTTGCTGCAGCTTACACTTCTATGCATTAAAAAAAAACCTCCAAAACATTCCATCTTTAAGAAACAGAGGAAATATTATTTTGTTAATTTCCAAAAACATTAT
This sequence comes from Camelina sativa, assembly GCF_030686135.1. Lineage (NCBI taxonomy): Eukaryota > Viridiplantae > Streptophyta > Magnoliopsida > Brassicales > Brassicaceae > Camelina > Camelina sativa. The sequence continues at coordinate 5,632,276 of NC_141884.1, read as the reverse complement.
ATATAATATAACTGTTGTAGTTGTAGATGTATTCCACAGAAGAATTTAGTATTTGTACAATTGGCAAAGTTATTCTCTCACAATCACAAACAAATAAAATGAAAACCATAGTAACAGATCGCCACTTACTTCACTCACCAAATGTAACGTACGATACGAATCACAAAACAACTCTCTCTCTCTTTTTTTTTTTACATGTCAATGAACACACACAAATGACAAATCACACCATAAACCAAACAAGTTCCATTCTCGTTTAGTTCGGTGTTAAACCATGCAGATACTGATATTCACGATTCCTACCCGTCGACTCGACCCACATTCCGAAAAGCCCGTCCACGGAAAACGGCGAAACCAAGAGCATGCCCAAAAATCGCGGCTAGGAAAACGCCACCATTGAACGAAACAACAGCCAGAATCACAAGGTAGCTAAAGCCGGACTTAACGGCAAACATAGCCGTGCGGAAAGCAACTTTAGCAAGCTTATCAGCACCCGGTTTGATGGAGTCTGCGTCAGAGCACCGAGTTAGCCACTCAGCAAAGAACGCCAAAAAAAACACGAAGATAAGTGCGAGTGCATACATCCCACGGTCAGAACCAGGCCATCCTGAGAAGAGCACTTGGCAGTTGTAACCCCAATAAAAAGTGGGGTGTAACAGTGACGGTCTGTGTGGCGTTTGCGTTTGCGTTTGCGTTGTAGTGTTGGTGGTGTTCCAAGCCGCTACTACGTTTTTGCTCGACAACATTTTCTTTTAATTTGGTGGGGGAAAAAAAAAGAGAATTGGGAGAGGTCGTTGTCGTAGTGGACATAGGGGGACTCAGCTAGTCTTAGCCTATAAAAAGTATTTCGTCTTGAGAGGAAGAGACTGGTCCTACTAATTATATGCTATGTTCTTGTTATGAAGCAAACTCGAGATTTCCTTGTCGGATTTTTCTTTCAAAAAAGCTTATGTCCATAATAAAGTATTTATTTGCCGTATATTTGTACTCAAAATTCGTTTTTTTTCCAGCTTATATATAAACAAATTAATGCATATATACACATTTTGTAAGCTAAGTAGCTAGCTAACTATAGGTAAAGTATCTTCTTCTTTTATTTTGTGTACGTAATATTTTTTTTGTTAAAAGGTTTTTCTTATACGTGTATAAGTTTCATAAAAAATAGATGATCCAATAAAATGTAAATTAAATTAACAACGAAAATTAATCTTATATTTTGAAATTGTGTCGGCAGAGAAACAGTTAAACGAGATGTCTTTGATGTTTACTTTTACAAAAAGAAAACATAGAAAATAAGTAAAAAGAAGGAGAGCTATGGCTGGATTATAAAACATGAAAAAGGAGAGATGCATGAGATGGTATGGAACTATAGTTAAAAAGCTTTTTCAAAGTTATATATGGTCAATACTGAAGGCCCATGCAGCGGCTCTAGCTGGGGATGGTCTGTCTTGACCATTTGGAATTTAATGATGAGCGATTCTAAGTGTTGATCCAGGGTACTGGTGATCCGATCCAAGTGAATGAGTGATCAGTGGCTTCGACTTCAAATATACTAAAAGGAGAGTTTTGGACGATAAGAAAGAAGATTTCAACCCACTTTCTCCTTCCGAAGTCGCCACACATATATCTATGTGCAGATGTCATGGCAAAATATGCTTGTTCCTTCCTATGTTATTGTGAAGTTCTTGAATCTTGATTTCAATTGGCTATGTGAGACCTATATCTAATTAATGGTTAAGACTTAAGATGGATAATCACAACTTGTATATTTTGCGGTAGTGAAATATAGGTAAATTATGTTTGAGAGAGGGAGAGAAGGAGAGCTATATATGTTTGTGTTTATCTACCACAAACATTGTGAGAGACATATATACACTTCAAATAGAACCGGAGGATCACTCTTGAAATAACCCGACCTTTTTTTTTTTTTTTTAATAATAACATTAAATACAATACATAATTAAGCAGCCCATACTACTTAACTAGACCAACCTAAATCACAACTCCTCTTTAAACCAATAACAACCAATACACACAGCGGAAACCTACCAACCCTACAGAACCATTACAACATCAATACAATACCAATCCTAAGCATTCTATCCAACAACCTAGCATATATCTATCCAAGGTTCCCAACATAAACAATATAGCAAGGACCAACAACACACAAACGAGACCCTAGATCATCCTCCTCCTCATCGCCATGATTCCACGTCACATACCTTTACCTGCACACCACAAACAACAATTGAGATGCGTAAGTATTATCACAAATACTTAGTGAAGCAATCCTCCCATCTACTGGGCTATACACACAAGCCACTGAGAAACCAATGCTTAACAAATATCAACCAAACACAAACCAACCAGGAAATCACATAACAAGCAACTTGGTGTCGACCGACACCAGAGAGGTGTCGATCGACACTGACCAAACATGGTGTCGACCGACACCTAACTGGTGTCGATCGACACTCCCTTCGCAGACGCGAACTGCACGAATCCGAACGACGAACCTCCGTTTCTAATCATCTCCAATCCGTTCCAACCTCACCCAAAACCTTCAGGAACCTATAAGAACCATAACACAACCACCACAAGCAAGAACAACACCACTAACACAACCAATCAAGCAAGAACAACACCACAAAGCACCACCAATCAAGCAAGATCAACAAAGGATTCTCAGGCTTAGATAAGCCATGGTCATGCACTCACCTTATCAACTGATTATAACAACCAATACAACCAGTTGAGACCCTCCTAACGTCTGAAACAGCCCAGAAACGCCCTACAACAAGCCACACAACCAAAAACGACTTATAACAAAACTGGACAGAAACATCAGAAAAGAACAGTCTCAAAGACGAAACCCTAAAATAAAAACCAACCGTTAACTATCAAATCGCTCCGGTGAAAAGCTACCCCTAGACGTAACGAAGCGTCCCACAAAATTTCAGCACGATCAGGCACCACACGAGACCACGATCTCAGTTACAATCTCCGATGGTCCCAACTCGCGTCTGAGAAAACGTGTCTCACGAAACTGCCAATAACTCATCGAATTTAAATCCACATCTACTTCTGTAAAAAGGCGAATGACGATGAAAGACTTGGGAATAAACCTACCAAATTTCATTACCTTTGAGAACGATTTGATATGCCGAAACTGTTTCCTCCCAAACCCTAACGATTCTGATCTTTCTCCTTTAATCTCCTTCACACCACAATAGGCTCTCTCCTCTCTCTCTATCTCTGAAAACGGCGACAAGACACCCTAAAACCCTTAAATTTGTCGCTTCTCTACTTATAACACGATTTAGGGATTTTTCCTTGAACCAAACCGAACCAAACAGCAATTAAAACGAACCGGACCAAACCAGAAAACATGGTGTCGATCGATACACCAAGGGTGTCGATCGATACACCAAGGGTGTCGATCGACATCCACACCAAAACCTTAAAAATTGGTTCGCGGATGTTACAATTCTCCCCCACCAACAAGGATTCGTCCTCGAATCCCGCACAACCGTCCAACTGTCAAGGACCTCCGTGCCACCGTCAACATGGCCCGTACGTCCCCGACCGGACTAAATACCGTCAGCCAAGGTTTCCCGTGCACTGTCGCAACAGCCCGCACACCTCCGACTGAACCATGAGGTCTCCCTCTAGCCAATATACTCACATCAAAAGACACTATTTGCTCACAACTCAGTGCTTCCCCCGTCCGTGGTCGCAACCAACGAATCATGCCGGCTCGCTATCAGGCCAACCGCCTTAAGCTACGGCATCCAGGAAGTCACTCACACACACACTCCCCCCGCTCTCAGGTCGCAACCTTCGAGTCATACCGGCTCACTGCCAGGCCACAACCTACAGCTACGGTATCCAGGGAGTCTCAAAATCCCGCAAAACCGTCCAATGGTCAAGGACCTCCGTGCCACCGTCAACACGGCCCGCACGTCCCCGACCGGACTAAATACCGTCAGCCAAGGTTTCCCGTGCACTGTCGCAACAGCCCGCACACCTCTGACTGAACCACGAGGTCTCCCTCTAGTCAATATACTCACATCAAAGACACTATTTGCTCACAACTCAGTGCTTCCCCCGTCCGTGGTTGCAACCAACGAATCATGCCGGCTCGCTATCAGGCCAACCGCCTTAAGCTACGGCATCCAGGAAGTCACTCACACACACACTCCCCCCGCTCTCAGGTCGCAACCTTCGAGTCATACCGGCTCACTGCCGAGCCACGGCTCACAGCTACGGTATCCAGGGAGTCTCAAAATCCCGCAAAACCGTCCAATGGTCAAGGACCTCCGTGCCACCGTCAACACGGCCCGCACGTCCCCGACCGGACTAAATACCGTCAGCCAAGGTTTCCCGTGCACTGTCGCAACAGCCCGCACACCTCTGACTGAACCACGAGGTCTCCCTCTAGTCAATATACTCACATCAAAAGACACTATTTGCTCACAACTCAGTGCTTCCCCCGTCCGTGGTCGCAACCAACGAATCATGCCGGCTCGCTATCAGGCCAACCGCCTTAAGCTACGGCATCCAGGAAGTCACTCACACACACACTCCCCCCGCTCTCAGGTCGCAACCTTCGAGTCATACCGGCTCACTGCCGAGCCACGGCTCACAGCTACGGTATCCAGGGAGTCTCACATGCCCACTCCCCCCGCTCTCGGGTCGCAACCCTCGAGACATACCGGCTCACTGCCGAGCCACGGCTCACAGCTACGGTATCCAGGGAGTCTCAAAATCCCGCTCTAAGGTCGTCACCCTAAAGCGCGCTCACGAATCGTCATCCGAAGCAAACATACCACTCCCACTCTCTGGCCACAAAGTCCATCGAGCTATCGGTATCACATGAGTTGGGCCCACACAATCCTGAGCAAACAAGTCCGATGTCAACGAGTATCTCCCGACTAGATCTACCTCAACACTTTCCATTTCTGGAAACTTCTATTTTTAGAAACTTTCCTCTTTTAGCATTGCGCCCTCACGAAAACTCATATCCCGAACACCACCATGACCACCACCCGGTCACCCTGGAACACCCTACCCCCAAGGTATTTCCATACACTTTTCAAAAAATAGAAAAGCTCTAACTCCTATAAAACTTTCCATTTATAGCAACCTTCTATTTATGGAAACTTTCTATTTATAGAACTCCCGAGCTATTTCCTTTCCACAAGACACACGAGTCAAAAATCCAAATGAACTCCATTTGCAATGCATCCACTTACACAACTCACCGCCAACGGTATTTCCCGATACCGGCGTGATCTACCACTTTCCAACAACTTTTCAATAGCCAACTGCAACCTCCGCACAGAAGCTAAAAACACTACACAACTAACAATACACAAAATCACTTACCGTGGAATCTCATTAAAGGCTCGAAGAGGATGATACTAGGACTCCATACCACATGCAAATTGACTAACTACTCATAATCAATTATACCACACAACATCATGCATCAAGCAACAGGAAAAATAATTCCACCAATTAAATTCCTGAACCACTCTAAATCATTCACTTAACCATCCTAGAACCGTATGGGCTCTGATACCAAAATGAAACAACCCGACCCTTTTTTTTTTTTTAATAATAACATTAAATACAATACATAATTAAGCAGCCCATACTACTTAACTAGACCAACCTAAATCACAACTCCTCTTTAAACCAATAACAACCAATACACACAGCGGAAACCTACCAACCCTACAGAACCATTACAACATCAATACAATACCAATCCTAAGCATTCTATCCAACAACCTAGCATATATCTATCCAAGGTTCCCAACAAAAACAATATAGCAAGGACCAACAACACACAAACGAGACCCTAGATCATCCTCCTCCTCATCGCCATGATTCCACGTCACATACCTTTACCTGCACACCACAAACAACAATTGAGATGCGTAAGTATTATCACAAATACTTAGTGAGGCAATCCTCCCATCTACTGGGCTATACACACAAGCCACTGAGAAACCAATGCTTAACAAATATCAACCAAACACAAACCAACCAGGAAATCACATAACAAGCAACTTGGTGTCGACCGACACCTAACTGGTGTCGATCGACACTCCCTTCGCAGACGCGAACTGCACGAATCTGAACGACGAACCTCCGTTTCTAATCATCTCCAATCCGTTCCAACCTCACCCAAAACCTTCAGGAACCTATAAGAACCATAACACAACCACCACAAGCAAGAACAACACCACTAACACAACCAATCAAGCAAGAACAACACCACAAAGCACCACCAATCAAGCAAGATCAACAAAGGATTCTCAGGCTTAGATAAGCCATGGTCATGCACTCACCTTATCAACTGATTATAACAACCAATACAACCAGTTGAGACCCTCCTAACGTCTGAAACAGCCCAGAAACGCCCTACAACAAGCCACACAACCAAAAACGACTTATAACAAAACTGGACAGAAACATCAGAAAAGAACAGTCTCAAAGACGAAACCCTAAAATAAAAACCAACCGTTAACTATCAAATCGCTCCGGTGAAAAGCTACCCCTAGAAGTAACGAAGCGTCCCACAAAATTTCAGCACGATCAGGCACCACACGAGACCACGATCTCAGTTACAATCTCCGATGGTCCCAACTCGCGTCTGAGAAAACGTGTCTCACGAAACTGCCAATAACTCATCGAGTTTAAATCCAAATCTACTTATGTAAAATGGCGAATGACGATGAAAGACTTGGGAATAAACCTACCAAATTTCATTACCTTTGAGAACGATTTGATATGCCGAAACGGTTTCCTCCCAAACCCTAACGATTCTGATCTTTCTCCTTTAATCTCCTTCACACCACAATAGGCTCTCTCCTCTCTCTCTATCTCTGAAAACGGCGACAAGACACCCTAAAACCCTTAAATTTGTCGCTTCTCTACTTATAACACGATTTAGGGATTTTTCCTTGAACCAAACCGAACCAAACAGCAATTAAAACGAACCGGACCAAACCAGAAAACATGGTGTCGATCGATACACCAAGGGTGTCGATCGACACCCACACCAAAACCTTAAAAATTGGTTCGCGGATGTTACAACTCTCAACTAAAACCAACTTATACGGATAAGCCAAGGAGATCTACTCAACTAAAACCAACTTTACACTTTTTGCGATGAGTAATTAAAACCTATTTCAAAATTACACTTTTTCTCTAATGCATTTCAAAATTCCACTTGATTGATGTAAAAGCGTATAGATTCGATCCATTGGTTTTGAATCTAGATCTAATGTCAAGGCACACCTATATATTTGAAAAATAAAATCAATTGAAGTCCTAGCTTTCTATTGTTTTTCTTCAGCGGGAACAGTGCTTTCAATAATGCGAACAAAGGAGAGTGATAGCAAAATAACCCACACAAAAGTCACAAAAATTGAATAGACTTATACCATGATAAACTGATGAAAGAATTACGAAATATTGAACTAGACTTATAAAAGTGATTGTAATGTTATGAAATTTGGAACTACACTTATAAAAATGATTGAACAAGTTATTTATCTGTAGTAGCTTCTAAGATAAACTCAAACGTAAACAATATATTTAGTGATAAATGTAAATTTTCTTAATTAAGATATTGACATTATCAATAATCAGACAAATACTATTCTTCTATCATCATACCTTCATGAATTTCAAACTTTTATAATCATTTTGACAATTCAATCTCATCGATCTCTCATTAGATATAGCGGACCATATCTTTATGAATAGTGCTCGCTCAATCCGTGCACACATTTAGCTCACTAGTAGTCAAGTATGAATTGATATCTTCTTCGTGACAGTCGTTTATTTCCTTTTTCTACTCGGTTATGAATTGATTTATTCTTTCTGACAATCATTTCTTTTCTTCAATAGTAAGTTGTGATCTCAATGTCTCAGACTTTAAATGCTAAATTAGCAACTAGCCGACAGAACCGCTCGACTGATGGAGAGACGTATAGTGGGTCAGTTCGTGTCAGCCAGGATTCGGCGCTTCGAATTCTTCACCAGCTTGCCACAGACAACCACAACGATCCACAGGAGACCCTAGCTTTTATCGCTGATTTGATAGCAAGGTTTAACCGATCCAACAATTTCCTATGAAATCATTGTCAGCTTTCTTACTCATCACATCATGCGGTACCACCATACTTTGGACCACCCCAATTTGACAAAATCACATCCAATAGATCTTATCAAGACAAGATTTCCAAATCAAACTAAAATGTAAGAGGAAGTACCAAATTTATAACACTAAACACAGCAAGTTCTACATATTTTAGTTGTACAAATCTCATCCTATCACCACTAACCATAATAAAGACACAACTTCATCTGTTACATGTTTTAATATCAGAATTTATTAAATCAGAGTAAAGACAGGATATTTAACGGAAGAGAGTGTGTAATAAATAAAGAAGGAATTAAATACAGTAGTACTAGTAAGTAGTACTAGTAACTGAAACTCAAGTGTTTGGACTTTAGTGGCAGTTTTAAGTACTTTGCTTCGGACAGAATCATCTTCTTCTACAACAAACACACACTACATTCTTCGTCTCCCTTCCTCTTCTACCTTTTTTTGTTTTGATTTCGCGCCACCACGCTTCATGCTCTTCTTTATTCTCTCTTAGAGCTTTCTCCGATCTGCCTGAATTTTTCTCCGTAAGTGGTCCCTAATTCCCACTTTTACCATCTCTCTGTCCCTCTCTGGTTTTGTTTGGAAAAAGAAAAGGGAAAGTGTCAATTTCGTTTTTGCTTTCTCTTTCTTGTTCTTTGCTGATTTTCTTAACAAAGGTTTCTGATTCTCCTAAATTTTACTTAGATCTGTGTTTCTGTGTGTGTGATTGATTCCTAAGAACTACTCAGAGATCTACTGATATTCTTTTAGAGCCTCAATTCTTCAAAGATACTTTAGCTTTGCTAAGAATTGAGTATGAAGGTATTCAATTGTATGACTCCATTTAGTTCTTTCTCTTGTAAAATAATTATGCTTTAATTCTCTGCTAATCTTGTTTTTTTAACTCCCATGTTATGTCTTCTAATTTGCAGAGTGTTTAGTGTAAAGGTGGATGAAGATTTGATATAGTCTTGAATGCAATATAGAGCAGGAGGTTGCAGGTGATTCTTATATCACTATGGTGAGGCAACAAAGAGCCTCCAAGGTTCATGAGGATAGATATCCCTCGTGTCAGGGCAAGGATGAGTCAGTGAAGCATGATATGTTGGATCCGCCAAGGTATCTAAGAAGAACTAGAGAAGATTTCCGCGGTAAAGCGCTCAGTTTTGGGGTTTTAGATTGGAAACAGTTGGAAAAATGGAAGGATACTAATGCAGAGGGAAGCAAAGGGTCTTCATGTTGTAGTTTTGAGGAAACTGCTGCAAGTTCCTTGGAACTAGACTTATCAACCGGTGTTGTCAAAAGATTGGAGGTGGATTTGAAGTCTCAACAACACATGAGAAATCACAGCTTCTCACTTAGATCACAAGCTTATTCAGATGCAATGGATGCTGATACTGTGATGAGAATGGATCAAAAGGGCAAAAATGATCATCAACTTCTGAGTATGAAGCAGAAAGAACATCAAGCATCTCCAAGTAAGAGACTAGTAGAGAAAGAGCTAAGTAATGCCTCTGATCTTAGCTCGTGTATCTCTCCAGGGTCAGAGACAAGTTCCAAGCTTTTATCTGAGGTATCTAGTACAGTTGGATGTCAAGATAGAAGGCGTGATGTCGAAGGTGGATGCTCAAGTCCGGTAACTGTGGTTGAAAGGAACCAAAATTTTGTTGAGAAACCATCTTTGTTGGATCAAAATATTCACATTTTGACATCTAAAAAGGGAAGAGACGCTTCCCCTAACCGGCGGTTTAGCTTCAGTTTTAGTCAGATGAGTAGAAGTTTCAGTTCCAAAGAAAGCTCATCTCATGCTTCAGCTAAATCAGGTCCTTTGACATTCAACGACTCAGTTTACCCCAATCACCACCAAACCAGAACAAAGCCAAAGGGTCACAGCAGAACTAGATCAGGTCCTATATTAATACCCAAAACCGAAAAAAGGAATGTCCCATTACAAGTAGCTTCAAAACCTTCAAAGACAACACCATCAACCATGGAGAAACCTTACAAGCAATGTAGCTCAAGAGTTCACGCTCTTTTACAGTTCACATTAAGAAAAGGTATCAACTTGTTTCAGTTTGTGGTTGGAGACAACAACAGCAATAACGTTCTTGCTGCCACCATGAAGAGTTCAGATTCTTCTACACGGTCTTACACATTGTACACCGTCAACGAAGTCAAGAACAAGAGTGGGAACTGGTTAGGCCGCAACAAGAATGAACATCCATTTGTACATACAACAATTGGTCATATAAAGACTGTTACTTCTTCAACCTCCTCATACTCATCAATCCACAAATCAGAATCTGTTCTGTTCGGTCCTTCAACCAATGAAGAAGAGCTTGCAGCTATTGTTCAGACAAGGAACATGAGTCAGAGACATAGCAGAACTACAATTATACTCCCAAGTGGAGTTCACACATTGCCTAAAGACAGTAACGATGCCCCTTTGCCGTTGATTGAGCGGTGGAAGTCAGGTAGAGCATGCGACTGCGGTGGTTGGGACATCGGTTGTAAGCTCCGTGTCATCTCTAAAGATCATTCAAAGTCTCACACTTTCACCTCAAGCTTTCAACTTTTTGATCAGGTAAACTAACTCGTTCTGTTTAAGCACACTTTTGATGATTTTTGAGACATCTTTTAACACTTGATTGAGTTTCTCACAGGAAAGAGACGAGCCAGCATTCAAAATAGTGAGCCACGGAGATGAGCTCCACTCGGTTGAGTTCGGCTCATCGATCTCTCTTTTGGAAGCGTTCTTTATTTCCTTGGCAGTAACTAGTCATCAGAGTTGGTGTCAGAAGGAGGAAGAAGAAGAAGCAGTTTTGATCGGAGATGGTCTGTTGAAGAGAGAGACACCGGCGAAATACGCAACGAACCCACCGGTTTCTCCAATCGGTCGGGTCTAGAGGCAGAGAAGAAGCTTACTGGGCTAGACTGTGTTGGATCTGATGTGGGCTGGGCTTTAATATAATTGTAATTAACAGTTTATATATATGACATAATTAATCGTTTTAGAATTTGTGCAATGTACAAAATAGTGTAATGCATTTATGAATAATTATAAGTAAGTTTTAGGGTTTTACTTGCATATATTACCATAAATAATTTTGATTTTTAATATAAACATATGTCCCCTACTATTTATATTTCTTGTTTAATTTTTATATTTCCGAAATTACTTTTATCGAACTTTTCAATTGAAGACGGTTTTACGGTTGGATCAAAAAATCATTTGGTATTAAAAATAAATTTATTTATGAGAAAAGGAAATGAGGATAGATAGACAAGTGAGGGAGCATGTGAGGAGGATTCAATAAAACTGTATTTGTCAATTGACAGACATGCTTCGCTGCTTTACCCTACGTACCCACATGCTTCTTCTCCATAATCATAATATTTACTTAATTTAATTAGAAACCTTTGTATTTAGTATTGTTTAAAAGTTGCAAATTGGCCACTTACTAATCTCTAATTACCCCCCGACATCACCTTCGAAATTTTAAAATAAAGCGTTAATAACGGTTGGTGGGTTCATCATCTCGTGACCACTGCATACTAGTACTTTTTTAGTTTTTTCTTTTACTGAACCAACCAAAAGCTCTTTATCAGAATTTTGAAATTTTTATAATATTGAACTTGTTTCCTCCTATTTCGAATCATCTATTTTTTTCACTTAAGAGATTTCTAATCATAATTTTATTACACTAGATTAAGGTTGTTTCTCCAATTTTGTATAACTATTCCCAAACTTTTATCATATCGTTCTAGAACAAATTAAACACCGGGTGGAACTGGTTAGACTATTTTTTCTTGTTATAAACATGTATACGTTAAGAAAAAGGCATGAAACTAGCTAGTCTTATTGTGATGTCGACAGTTTTATCTAGAGTAGCTAGCCAAACGATTGTAAGAATAGATAATGACAACAAGATTAAGGCTAAAGAAGGTGTGAGGATATTGTGTTGTGTCGGACCTAAAATGGCCAAAATGTTACCACCCATCCTTAGAAAAAAACCAAGTGATGGGTAACTAACTTGCACACCAAAACTTAATGGGTTCATATTTGACTTTCAATATATTTTTGATATTTTGCCTAAGGAGACTTTTATGACTTTTCTTTCACTACTTATAGCCACCATTTCCATTTCTGCATATACTTTTCCATAAATAATTTTCATTACTTGATTTTAATTAATTTTTTTTTTAAAAAGACATAAAAATTCACTTAAATAGCTGAATTTTGAAACCATTTAAATTTTATATACAATGGCTAAACCATACTTGAAATACTAGTCAACATGCATGAAGAAGATTGGTGTTATTTCCATGAAAAATCTCTAGACTATTATTACATAACTTGATATAAATGTATTTATTCAATCTATATTTAAAAAGTGGCAATTGTTTATAAATCCATTAAACGTTCATTGCAAAATCACTACCTAACACATAAATTTACAGAAAATACAATTTCAACCAGTCACTCTCTAAAATTGGTATATATTTAAAAAAAATCATAGCTCATAACAGCTATATAGTATCATTTATTCAACATGTGATAAATAACTACTGATAATTAATGTTGGAAAATATTAAATATTAAAAAAAATTACGAATTTTTACATTAAAAAACTTTATTTTTCCTGTATACAAATATATTCTCTAAATAAATTCTCTGGGGTTTGAATTTTAATTTTTGGTAATTTTTATGTAAGTTTTAATAATTTTCAATTCAACCGTTTCTCCGTGTTGAACTCTCTCCTCTCTTTCTCTCTCTGCCTTTTTAATGAAATGGCTTCTTCGTTTCTCAGATTCTGCTAAAGGAATTGGCTTTTCTACTTCAAAAGTCTTTTTATTATAATCAATCTTTTTAAGCTCTTCTTTTTTTAATTTCCCGACTTCGATCTCTCTGTTTATTTTGTATTCTTTCGTTACCTCTCTTCTTCTCAGATCTTGGATTTGACAGATCGTTGACCCCCTCGAGTTTGTGTTCGTAGGCTTAAAAAAAAAAAAATTCCGACCTTTTTCCGGCGAAAAGCTCGAGACTTTAGAGTTAAAGGTTCAGTTTTGTGTGTTTGTTTTTGTTTTTGGGGGTTGATGATGTTGACCCAATTTGTTGGGTTGTGAAGTACTTAAATGGAACTGATTGTCACAAGACAAGAACAAGAACATCATCATCAACAAACAAGAATAACATTAAGATGACGCTTTACATTCGTCGTGAATCTTCCAAGGTTCTTTGATTTTTTTGGTTTCTCTCCTAATTCCAAATCCTGCGTTTTTTTGAGACTTTTTGGCTGATTTGTCTTTGTGTTTTTGAATAGCTATGGAAGAGATTTTGCTCTGAGATAACGACGGAGATTGGTCTTCTTGCTGAGAACTGGAAATATCTTCTTGCTGGTCTCATCTGTCAGGTTTTACATCTTTTAAGTTCTGAACTTTGATATAATATGAGATTCACTCACTTTTTAAATCTCTTTAGAGCTTTTTATTCTGGTTAGAGTCAGATTAGTTGGACGGATAGTTCTTATGCTGATGCTGAGTGTTTTAATGATGGATGATTCGTGTTTCTTTTTAGTTTGAAGCCTGAAATAGAAAACGTAGGATACTGTAAACTGTGATCATAGTTTTGTTATACATAGTAACTTTTGAGAGAAAAGCATGTGTCTTGGGTTTCGTTTTGAGTTGAACAACGTATTTATTTCACCTCTTTGGGTTTGTTTACTTGTTTCGTATGGTGCAGTACATTCATGGTTTAGCTGCTAAAGGAGTTCATTATATTCATCGCCCAGGACCAACGCTTCAGGATCTTGGGTTCTTTCTTCTTCCGGTTTGTCTCTTTAGATATATCAGCTATATTCTCTGTTCTGCTGACTTCATTATTCTTCGGATCATAATGGATGGCTTATTGCTTTGTACAGGAGCTTGGTCAAGAGAGAAGCTACATAAGTGAAACTGTGTTCACTAGTGTGTTTGTTTCCTTTTTCCTGGTGAGTCTTTTGATCTTGATAGTCCTAACTCCTCAGTATTCTAAGATTTTTGTACTATTTGGCTCTCTTTCTGGTGACAGTTTTGTGTCAGATCAGCCATTACATTATGATATTTCGATTATAACACTCCTTGAGCCTCTCTTGCAGTGGACTTTCCATCCATTCATTCTGAAAACCAAAAAGATATACACCGTGTTGATATGGTGCAGAGTTCTAGCATTCTTAGTTGTAAGTGCCCTGCCTTACTGTTTACTTGCTGAGTTACTTACTTTGTCTTGTTAATATTAAAGTTTAACGATGTTTCTGTTTTCAGGCCTGCCAGTTTCTCCGTGTTATAACTTTCTATTCGACTCAGCTTCCTGGTCCTAACTATCACTGTCGCGAGGTAAATCAACTGAGAGATAGTTACACAATGTCATATCTGTCTAGCCGGTTAAGCTTAAATCTTTCCCACTTTTTTCTACAGGGCTCTAAAGTTTCCACGTTGCCATGGCCCAAAAGCGCTCTTGAGGTGCTAGAGATTAACCGTGAGTCTACATATATCTCTTTCCCCAATCTCAGATTGTGTTCACACGCATTTCTTTGTTTGCTTATGTTCTCATACTATGATCTCATCAGCTCATGGGGTGATGTACGGATGCGGAGACCTGATTTTCTCATCGCATATGATATTCACGCTAGTCTTTGTCCGCACTTACCAGAAATACGGAACTAAAAGGTAAAACTTTCTTTGGCAACATCTTAAAAAAAGGTTCTCTGTGAATCACTCTTTTGTTGATACGATATCCTCATCAGGTTCATAAAGCTGTTTGGGTGGCTCATTGCAATCGTACAGAGCCTCTTGATCATTGCATCTCGTAAACATTACAGTGTCGATGTCGTTGTTGCATGGTATGTTTTGCATTACTATCACACAAGAATTGACCCCAAACAACAAAATGTCACTGAATACACTAGATATATAAATATTGACTTGGTTGGTTGTGTTGATTTTTGAAGGTACACTGTGAATTTGGTGGTGTTCTGTATAGACAAGAAGTTACCAGGTTTGATCTCAGCAAAAACCCTTCTTTTCACTGACTGAAATCCAACAGTATATGTATTATTTTACGGAGACACAGGTTGTCTCATCATATCTTTCTCAAACGTGCATACAAACAGAGTTACCAGATAGGACAGCTGTGTTGCTCCCAGTAATCACAAAAGACAGAACCAAAGAAGAGAACCACAAGCTGTTGAATGGGAACGGTGTTGATCCTGCTGATTGGGTAAGCATCTGATGAATCTGTGTTTGTTCTCCTTATCAACCTGAACACATCACAGGGGTTGATGATCTTAAACGTTTTTTTTTAGCGGCCGAGGGCTCAGGTGAACGGGAAGATTGATAGCAACAGCGTTCACACCGATAACTCAATGAATGGCGCATGAAGCTTGTGGTCGTTTGGTTTTCGATGTTAAAATTTTGTTTTTTTTTTTTTTTTGTTGTTGTTGTTGTTGTTATTGTCTAAGAAAGGTTAAAAATGTCGTCAGTCATCTTTATTTTTTTTTTCGATAGCAAGAAAAAGAAAGGAAAAAAAATCTGATTTTCCAAACAATAAAATTAAGAGACAAAAACTAATAGACTTCTACCATGATAAACTGATGACAGAATAATAAAACAAATGCGAAATTTTGATCTAGACTTATAAAAATGATTGTAATGTTACGAAATTTAGAACTAGACTTATAAAATTGATTAGGGGTGGGTATTTCGGTTTAAGTTCAGGTTTGGGTTCGGTTTATTTGGTTTTGGTAAAAGTTTAACCAAACTCAACCGAGATTAGTTTGGTTTGGTTTGTGTTCGGGTCGGTTTATGTTTGATTCGGTTCGGTTTGGTTTGGTTTTAGTTTGGTTCGGTTTTAATTCAATTTAAAAATCAAACAATGTAACAAAATAAAATTAATTATAGTTTTATAATAGTTAATTAATCAAATAAATTAAAAAAGCTATAAAAATAAAATTAATACCTAATATTAATATTAAATATAATTAAATCTATATTTATATTTAGTTAATTTTATTAGAAAAGTAAAAATAAAGTAAAATAGAAATTAATGCAAGTGGTAATAGGTAAGATCACACATTTATAATTTTAATAATATTATTAATTAATTTAAAAAACACATTGGGTTATTGGTTTGGTTCGGTTTTAAACCAAACTGAACCAAACCATTTGGGTTGAAAAGAAACATAACCGAATGGTTGGAGTGTAAAATTGGGTTTGGTTTGGATCGGTTTGAATTCGGTTGGTTCGGTTTGGTTCGGTTTAAATGCCCACCCCTAAAATTGATGGTAAACAATATATTTACATTTGATTGTTTAATCAAATTTAAATATATTGTTTACAATCAATTTTATAAGTCTAGTTCAAAATTTCGTGATAAAATGTAAACAAGTAAGTCTAGTTCAAAATGTATTATTATTCAATCTATATTTTAAAAGTGGCAATTGTTATAGATCCATTAAACTTTCATTTCAAAAATCACTATCTAACACCTAAAATACACCTAAAATTTACAAAAAATACAATTTCAACCAGTCACTCTCTAAAATTGGTATATATACAAAAAGTCATAGCTCATACAGCTACATTATCATTCTTCAACATGTGATAAAAAAAATACTGATAATTAATGTTGGAAAATGTTAGAAATATAAATATAAAAAAAAAACACAACAAAAATTACAAATTTCATATAAAGAAACTTTATTTTTCTCTGTACAAATATATTTCTCTAAATAAATTATTCTTGGGGTTTGAATTATAATACTAGGATCGGAGCCGCGCTACAGCGCGGAGGAATATTCATTTATTTAAATATATTTTGTAGTAGAAATAAAAATATACATAAAATATTATCAAAGAATGTATTTGTAAAAATACAAACTTATAACGTATGTTTTGATGGACCAACCAAGATTGCATTTATAACAAAAATACATAATCACAATGTACTTACAATCCGTAAAATATTGCATCCGCTCTACCATATGATTGTGAGTTTTGGAAAACATCCTTGCATTTTTATAAAAATCCTATATGTATATATTAGATTTGATTATTTTTTTAAAATATGTTGTTGAGAAGTAAAATTTTAGGATATTACAGACATTTTAAATCCTTATAAATTATAATACAACATAAATCTAAATCCAAAAAATATATCAACTCATATTTTTGGATCATTTTTTAATAATGTAGTGTTATTACATATATATTTGGTCATTGTTTGTTCTGAAAGTAATATTACAAAGCGTATATATTATGTAATCTAAATGAGGTAATTTTTTACTTTAAATGATTCCATAAATTGTCTAGTTTTTTAAATTTAATATAAATAGTAAAAAAATATTATGATTAATAAGTATTGGCATTGGAATACTGTTTTATTTTTGGACAAAACGTGTAGAAAAATAGATAATGTGTTTAATACATGAATTTAGTTGGTCAAAGACGAAAAGCAAAGAAAAGAAATATAGAAAAGTATAATATGGGTTGGAATCATGCTTAAAAAAAAATATAGAAAAGTATAATAGTCTTGGTCATGTGTCTTGTATATGATGAACAGATATTTGTTAACATATTAAATTTAAAAATTTAGTTAGGAAAAAGTATGAGAATACTACTAACCATACTAAAAACTAATCGGGCAAAAAGTTAGAGATTTCTTGAACATGACAATCATATTGATATGTTTGCGTTGTTTAGAATTAGCTGCATAACATATTACATGATTAGTATACTAACAAACAACATAAAATATGATTATTCTTATAACAAAAAAATAAACAGAAACGCTTTTGTTTGGTTTGATAATGAGGTGTTTTATGCAAAGGTTCTCATAAAAAAAAATAAGCTGTGTGATGTTTATATTGCTAATAAGATGATATATATAGAGGTCATACATAATTAGGTTAGTTTTGATTTCGAATCAAAAAATATTTTTGTGAGCAAGCCATATTTATTATCATTGGCTATAATTAAGAAACAAATTAAATTAGAATATATGTATAATATTCTGTATTAATTGTTTAAATTAAGTGTTTTTCCATATATAGTCATTCGAATTTATAAACATAATTTTGTTTAGGAACCTTATAAAAATATCAAATAAATAATGATTTGGTAATATAAAATTTGATTATGTTTTCCATAAATGTCTCAAATTATATAACAAAATTAAACATGGTTATACAATATATGCAAATTCGAATTTAATATCTTCATTTTTATGGTAATAACTTTAAACGATTTCCATAAAAATTGGCTAGTTATTATTTTCTAAAAATTAATAGCTTTATTTGTTTTTGATTTTCGGGTTTTTATCCATACTCAACAAATGATCTGATTTCCAAGTATCCGAATGTTTAATTTCGGGTTTTTTTTTTAATTTTGACCCGACCTATAATCGATTTTGTACTTCTCTTTTACTTATATAGGGATTTTATTTCGAAGAAAAAAAGAATTATAATATTTTATTTTTTGGGTATTTTGATGTAAGTTTTAATAATTTTCAATTCAACCGTTTCTCGTCTGAACTCTCTTCTATCTTTCTCTCTCGGTGGTGGAGTGGCCTTTTTAATGAAATGGCTTCTTCATTTCTAAGATTCTGCTAAAGGAATTGGTTATTCTACTTCAAAAGTCCAAGTATAAGTCTAGTTCAAATTTTATAAGTCTAGTTCAAAATTTTTGAAAGTTTACTTGTACAATCAATTTTATAATGCAAACAATCTATTTAGTGATAGAATGTAGATTTTCTTAGTTAAGATATTGACATTATCAATAATCATACAAATATTATTCTATCATCATATCTTCATGAATTTCAGATTTTTATAATTATTTTGACCGTTCAACCTCATCGATCTCGATAAATATAGCTGACCATATCTTTATGATTAGTGCTCGCTCAGTCCGTGCACACATTAATCAGATTTTTGGTAAGCTATTTTACGAACCATGAAATCCAATTGATGACATTCTTTATCTATGTCACTTTCTTTGCGTTGCATACTAGTGGATACGAAAGTAAGCATTAATCTTTATCTTCTATCACTAAAATAGTTAAAGATTCTTAGGATATTTGTTTTATCACAAAAATATTAACCACTCATAAAAAAACATGTGTTTGGATATCTCATGTTGATGAGAAAGATTTTCATAATTTTTGAATTATTTTTATTTTCATAATTTTTGAATTATTTTTATTTTGATCTAGTTCGTGATACTATCTCTAATGAGTGTGTACGAACTGGATCACCAACCCACTGGAATGTATTTATATAACCTGAAATAGAATGTATTTAAGGCTCGTGGATCAAATGCTTATCGGTCTGCTTCATACACCAGGCACACCAACAAGTAGGATCCACTTTCTCCGTCAGACTATCCATATGCTGCTTGATCAGTAGCATGTCCAAGCTTCTGATCAGCAAACACTGCAACTATCCTTTTTATCATACCTAAAGATGTAGGCCTTAAATAAATGTGTTTTTTCAAATAGTTTTTGGTTTTAGATTTTTCAAAAATCCATTTTTTAACCATTCAAGATTTTATGAAAAACAGTTTCTCTAAAAAAATAAGAAATCCAGATTCTTGAAGATTTTACTAATTTCTTAACAAAATCTAAAATCTCACTTCAATGAGTTTTTGAGATTTTCTCTACCAAACATTTGTTTTTTAATTTTTAATTTGTTTTTAAATTTATTTTGCAAAATCTTAAAACCAAAAAAAAAAAAAAAAACTAAAATCTAAAATCTAAAACCTACCTAAAATCTCTCAAATATTCATGGTCGTAGTTTCTCTCTTCTTTCAAGAACCTATCCATCTGAGTATAGTCAAGAGACAACAACCATTTCCATATAAGAATTAAACTATACTTTGGTCATTACATCTTCGATCATTTCCTTCATGCTAGTTTTAGTCAGTCAAATCTAAACGCTAAGAGCATTTCCCTTCATTTAAGCAAGGAGAACCATAGAACAGATATATGTAACCATAAAGAAATATAAAAAATCAGACTATATTCTCACTTTCTTCTTCATGTAGGAGAGAGTTGAAAGGAACAAGAATTGTTGACCAAGCATAGAGGTAAAGGAGCATGAATTCAGTGAAAACCATATCCTAGAAACTTAACCTGGAGAAACTAACAACACATTTTTAATTACTAGAACCAATATGGCACGCATGTCATTCTCACATTTGGAGATGCTTCTAATTTTGTTTCACTGATACACCGTCAAAAACTGATATGGGAACAGGTGTCTGATTTCTGGAAATCCAAAAAAAGTAAATAATCATATTGAATAAAAAGACTTAACATCCTACTAGAAAGCAATGCAACAAAACAGTGCTAATTAAGAAATCCTTTATAGTGTTGTGCTATATATGTCCTCTAATACCTTGATCATGGTCAAACGTTTTCATCCACACCAAAAGTCTTTCTTGACCACAAGGTGTGGGTCTACTTTTTCAACACTTGTGAAGGTTACTCAGTATTCTTTAGCTAGCAGCTTGAGAGGTCCTTGTAAGTTGTAAGAGTTCTTTTTTTTGTTGAATGAAACCTTCGTAACGGTTTTGCTGCTAAAATAAGTGACATCATCTCAAAAATCATTAATAATGGCCTTTCTGGGTAATATAATCTAATCTATATATGACTCTCTCTCTCTACTAGGCCCAAATAGTAGTTCTCTTTCGAAGAAAAGACCTAACAAAAAAAGAATGGCGCCGGCAAAGAAATTACCATCGTACCTGGTCGGAGAGATACTTTGTCGATTGCCAACGAAATCTATTGCTCGATTCAGAGCCGTAAGCAAGACATGGAACGCTTTTTGGGGAGACAAGAGTTTCTTGGAAAAGTACTTGGCTCGTACGCTACCTCAATTCATCGTATGGACCAATTCCCAGATTTGTTCAGTAGGCATCGACGACGACGACGATGATGACCCGAGACTTGAGGTGCGTGATATAACTTTAGACATTTCATTAATACAAGCCAGCTTAGTTCATTGTGATGGGTTTCTGTTATCTAGTATTTGGAAGAAAGGTTTTGAGGTTTGGAACCCTTCTTGCTTAAGAAGACAAAAGAGATTTGTAGAGAATCACGAGTTCAGGTTTTGTGGCCTAGGGTACGATAATAGTAGACCCGAAACCGAAACAACAGGTTACAAGATTTTTGGGTATGATTTTTGTTTCGATACAAGTGGCCAACTCTACCAAAACGTTGCCATCTACGATTGCAAGTCTGATGCGTTCAAGATTATTAGTAATGCCCCTTGCGAACAAGATTTGGGTGTGCCACAGTTAGATACAATGGTGTCTCTCAATGGTAATTTATACTGGATTGCTTATCATTCAGTGGCTCGTCAGTATTTCATCCGAAGTTTTGATTTTGCCAAGGAGATGTTCAAGACCTTTTGTCTTCTACCTCATAGCCAACAACAACAAGACGACTTCGGCTATACTCAAGTCCTTGCTGTTTTCAGGGGGGATCGGTTTTCATTGTTAAGGCAGTCCTACATGACCAGCAAGATTGTCATTTTTGTTACAAAACACAAGATTGACGGTAATGGAGAGGCTGTGGCGTGGATGCGTTTCATGACAGTGTCGATACCAGACTTCCCCAGGTTACAACACAAGTGTCTCGACGCTCAGCCAAGTTACTTCGTCGATGATGAAAAGAGGCTATTTGTGTGTACTTGTGATGAAACTGGGCATGCATGTATCTACATTGTGAAGGGAGATGTGTTCAGCAAGATTCCAGTAGGTTCCATGGTTGGTCATCGGCCTTCTCACCTCGTTTATATCCCCACTTTTACCCCCATTCCTTTCACTCAAAGATCAGAGGAGTTACCATCTGAGTTGGTCGGAGAGATACTTTGTCGACTGCCAAGGAAAGCACTTGCTCAATACCAGTATCGCATGTTTAACTTTGTTATGTTTTTTTTTGTTTTTTTCTAGCTCTTGTTTGTGTATTTTCTAGTTAATCAAAAACCACACGAAATAAAAAAAAATAATTGTTTAGATTTAAGTCGTTCAACTCCTGTGTATCTCTTTTTATTGATTCATCTCTCTCTCCTACAAATATTATGGACTGATTCAACTCTTCTAATGTATGATTATGAAACTGAGAGAGTCTGGTCTCTGTGGTAGTCTCTCGCTTTGGATCTTCACCATCTGATTTGAGCATCTAATGTTGTTCCTAATATGTCAGTCCTCCTCCCCTTTGGTATCTGTTGCACCAAAAGATGTCCACGAGAACCAAATTCAATTTATGTACGGATATTAAGACCGGGTGGAAGAGCATACATTAGGGATTCAATTTATGTTATGGATTGGCATACTCTGAGGGTTTATGTTCGGATATTAAGACCGGGTGAGGGTCCTCACGCAAGTTACAGGATTCTAACGTGCGAGTAGTCTCCTATGAGATTGATTACCAGACAAGTTACTGTACTTAAGTCTTTTCAGATTCATCGCCCTTAACATGATAAACCTACTCTTTAGATATTCATTTTTTTTTGTTGTGTGACGTAATTTAATTTGTAAGATTTTGGAATAAGTCACTACACAAAATATTATACAATGAATATAGATGTCCGAAGAGAGTGTTTTGACTTGTTTTGAATATATTACCTCACGGGAAAGCATGATTAATCAGAGCCTCTAGGGGCACAAGATCACGCATTGGCGAATTTGGATCGAAGTTGGTCAGCAAGGTGGCGATGCTCCACTCGAATCTTACATAATAAACGTTCTTCCAATACGTCTACTTGGTCCTGGAGATGTTCTTCATGAAAAGCTTCCAGTTGTGGAATATTAGCATCATCATCTGAAGAAAAAAGAAACTGATACGTTTGTGACAAGTAACAACAACAACAAAAAAAACAAGTGCGTTTTTAGTGTTGTTTCTTACAAGGTAGATCTTCTATCCCTCTTCTTTGCATATGTAAATATACTGCAACAAAACCTGCATATCTTTTCAGAGTATGAATATTTTTCACTGGAAAATATCAAACAAAACTAGTCAATATAGTCTTTATATTATATATATATATATAGGATTACTTACGGCGTGCAATTTTCATTCTGCGAAAGTTTTCAGAACCCTTGTGGATGATTAAGCAAGTGTAGACTTCTATATCCGCTTCCCGTATGTCCTTCCAATAGTCAAGCCAAGAGTCGATGTCAGAAGCATATGATGTGGTGATACAAGGAGTGTCAACCCCGCAAGACTGTTTCAGTTGGATCTCTATCTCCTTCATCTCCCTGAGATTATTAAGACAATCATCGATTTTGTCCTTAACCTACGATATTCAGACACACACACACACACACACACGAAAACAGTCAACATCGTCTGAAACTGAATAAAGTATGGATCAGACACTCTACTTAGATCATAGATGGACTCTTCTTACATATTTGTCTAGAACTTTTATACGCTCCCTCATTCTCTTGAGGAAAACACACGAAAGAATATAGGGTTTGTCAGCGGCTGCTTGCAACTAAATTAAACCTCCTTTTCTAATTTTCTCCCCCTTTCTTTATATATACGTCATACACGATGATGACCTAGTGTCTTTCTTTGGGCCAGAAATAAAATAAAAGCCCATTCTTATTTAGATGATTTGGAGTTATGATAAGATTTTTCTGTCTTGTTGTAGTTGTTGGAATCTCTCATCTTTGATTAACCCCTCTGCACAAGAGAATCAAATTTGAGAAACAGGAGTTAGAAGAAGATGTCGAAGGACGAGTATATGAAGAAGAATCGTAAGCAGAAGAAGAAGATGATGATGAAGCGTTTTGTCGTACGAGAATAAAAAATGGGCCAGTGGACGATGTTGTCTTAGTAAAGCCCAACTAATTAAATGTCTAAGAAAAAAACAATTTATGAAGCCCTTCGCTTCCGGCCCCGTCTTTAAAAAATATTTAATAGCTTAGTAATTTATTTTTAATCTAATAAGAGAAATTTTTACTATTCAAACGTAAAAGGAAATTTTCAAACGTGATGTTTTTAAGAAGTAGAATAAATGCTTAGAATTTTTTTCGCCTTAACTTATTAATCGTGATTTCTTAATAAACTGAGTTAGTGGTTTTTTGTTTGAAATTAATTAGTAACTAGGATTGAACCCGCCTTAACTTACAAGGCCGGGGAATATTTATCGATATAGTATAATTTAATATAAACATGTTGGAGTACTAAAAACAAAAAAAAATTAAAAAACTGCAATTCCTAAAAATTACACATTTACAGTGTGTGTTTCAACAGACCTACTTGCAAAACAATACATTTGTTAAAATATCAAATCTAACCTTCTCTAACATATGATTGTGAAATTTACAAACATAACTCTTACAAAAATCATGACAGCAAAATGGGTATAATACTACAGAGGAATATTTATTGACATATAGTGGGTACTTACATATATTTTAACATTGTTTGGAGTTAAGTATGAAAATATATAATACAGACAAACAAACAAAAAATACGATCTATCGCACATACATACTTTTTGCATGAATAGTATTGGTACATTAACTTTAACATTGGGCTTAATTGTTTTTTGTCTTCGTATACTATATATTTTAGAAAGGATTAAACAAATGAATATTCTATTCAAAAATTCTAACTAACCAATTCAGGTACTTATAATACAACAATCAAATATTTTAGAAAGAAATAAACATAATGAATATTATATTCAAAAATTCTAACTAACCAATTCAAGTACATTTTCCTGAGCTTCGACTACATAGTTAATTATCCATTTTGAAACCAATTTACATGTACAATAATATGAAGAAAAAAAAAGTTACAAACTAAATAACGTCCAAGAAAATACATATAAAAATGAAAAATGTAGTAGACTTACCAATGCTTTCGATTTTCTAGAACAGCCGTATCCACTAATTAAACATGGTGCAACTAAAATTATATAACAATATAAATTAGAGATATTGTTTTTGCCTTTAAAATAGTATATTTTCCTAAACCTACAATTTCAAATAAAAGGACTAATATTAGATTAAACAAAATGAATGAGAAAATGTCATTTCTGTATTACTAACATATTAGAAAGTGAGAATTAGAGCTTACATATGATTCGGTCAAAACCACCAACTTTGTAAGTTGTCTCTCTTGTGTAAGTAGAGTATTGCTTCCAACAATGAACGACTTTCACCTGAATTTTCTAGGTTTGTTTGAAAGGTTTGATAGCATTGAGGCTTGTGAAACAATCATTACCAGCCATATTTTTGTTACAATTTTGCAAATAAAGTTTAGTGGGAAAATGAGAATGATATGAGAGTGGCACAACTTGATGCTAATATTTATAGTTTAGAGATAACAGACTATAAGTTTAGGGTTTTGAAAATATTATTTGAAGATTACACACGTTTGTTAAGATTACATTTAGTTAGTATCTCTTTTGTGTATATATAGGTATTACCCAAATTAAAATGATTTAAACTACAACATTCCAAATTTAAATAGAATAATATATAAATAACAAATTAACAACATTCCCATAAATTTTGTTTACTATTGATTTTTCCTAAAATATAAAATATTCAAGATCCCTATGATTACGTAATACTTGGATTTTTATGGTTTGAAATTTCCGAAAGAAAAATACTTAGATTCACCCCCTCTTATCTCAGCCAATCAGAATCTTCCATCTAATATTTCATTTAAAAAATAAATCAAAATTAAATTAAAAAGCAAACCAAATTAAGGAAACAAATTATGTATACTTTTAATTAAGGAA
Source organism: Camelina sativa (assembly GCF_030686135.1). Lineage (NCBI taxonomy): Eukaryota > Viridiplantae > Streptophyta > Magnoliopsida > Brassicales > Brassicaceae > Camelina > Camelina sativa. Next base: position 5,606,305 of record NC_141884.1, on the reverse strand, counting down.
AGTTAAATATTGGCTTGGTTTAGATTTTTAAAATTAGAATAAAATTATATGTCGGTTTGGGTTTACAAATGAAATGGTTAGGGTATATATTTTACAATTAAAACGAAATTATATGTCGGTTTGGGTTTACAAATGAGGTGATTAGGGTTTAGATTTTACAATTAGAACGAAATTATATGTCGGTTTGGGTTCACAAATGAGATGGTTAGGGTTTAGATTTTACAAGTAGAACAAAATTATATGTCGGTTTGGGTTCACAAATGAGATGTTAGGGTTTAGATTTCACAATTAGAACGAAATTATATGTCGGTTTGGGTTCACAAATGAGATGGTTAGGGTTTAGATTTTACAAGTAGAACGAAATTATATATCGGTTTGGGTTCACAAATGAGATAGTTAAGGTTTAGATTTTATATATGTCGGTTTGTGTTGATTAAAGAGCGGTTTAAGTTTTTTAATTTTATAATAATATATACAGATTTTATTTCCTTATCTTATAAGGAGGTGAATGGAGAGGTTCACCCCTAGGGGTGAACCCAAGTATTGTTCTTTCCGAAATAGATAAACTTCTCTAATTTTTTTTCTAAACTGAATTTGAAAATACAACAAACAAACAAAAAAATAGTATATATGAGCGTATATTCCTTTTTTAATTAATTTCCTTATGAAGATATGATATTGATTAGGAATTTTTGGTTAGAATGTTTATTTTTATGGCAACTAATTAAGTTACTGTTTCTGCCCATAAATGGTATTTCTATAATTAAAATTTCCGAAATAATTTGTTTCCTATTTTAATATTTACTAATTGATTAATATAACACTTATTTTGTTAGTTTCCTAACATACAGGCACCAAATATATTCTCACAGTTACTATAGTTATGTTTTGGAAAATCTATTTATGTTTCATTTAATATTTAGTATATACGATTACATAAATATATGATCGAATAACCCATCTATAGTTTTCGGATATTTCGCACGTGAATCCGAATACCTTAATTTCGGGTTTGTTTTTTTAATTAACCCGACCTGGAAGTAATTTTGTACTTCTCTTTTATTAATATAGAGATGTAATTAGAAATTAAAAATTAAACTGATACAAGGTCGCTTGATAACTGAAATTAATTTATGATTGGTAACTAACAGTTTCGAGTTATCTCAATGGTAATCCATATAACGAATCAAAACTAAATATAATTGTTTAAAACATCTATATTTTTGATGTTTTAATTGTTTATTCACAAATAAATATATATGAAATATTGATTTTGATATTTTGGCTAACTATAGTAAAAATTAAAATTCTTTTTCAAAAATAAAATTTTACTTTTATCCTATATTTTTTTAATTATAGTCAGTAGTTATTATTTAGATATAGCTCTAGCAGAGTCCTAGCATTCAGTAAAACATTCTTTGCAATCAAAACTATACACTTTATTTAAAGAATGCTAGGACTCTGCTAGAGCCATGTCTAAATAATAACTACTGACTATAATTAACAAAAATCTCTACTATTAATCGTAAAACATTGCCTGAAAAAAACCTTAGTTTTGTAAGAATTTACAATACAATGCCATTGCAATTATGACCAAATAATTTATTTGCGATAAGGATAAAAACGTCATTATATTGGCTCTGAAATCGGATAAACACGCGGATCCTTTTTACCCATTTATATGACCCGGTTTTAGCTTTTAATCTCAGCCGTTCCATTTTATCTTGAACATAACATCTTAGCCGTTCATGTACAGAGAGTCTGAGACATGAAACCTAATTTTTTTTTTCCGCCTCTGCTCTCGATCTTAGTTTCCAGTACTAAAATTGAAAGAGTGATTCGAGAATTCCATAGAACTCTGGGAATTTGATTTGATGGTGCAAAGCAATCGTAAATCTAAGAACAGATTTGAAGCAGTTGGCGTATAAAAGATCTATAGGCTACAACAAGGTAATTCGGTTTCAACCTAAAACCAAATAAATTGTTCTCTATCTCTAATTCTTAAAACCAAATTTAATTGGAATTTTGTTTTTGAATCTTGATGTGTTTTGATTTTGGGTTCCTCTCTGGTCATCATCATGATTTTAAGATGATAAACTCATGCTCATAAATCATCATCTCTCCCGTCACGTAGTGTCCTCATCAACGTAGTGTCCTCATCAACGAGAGATTCAAAATTGATGCTCTCATGATTATTTTGCATCTTCTTTTATGTATGTACCCCAGAGATTCACAAAATGAATCTGGTAAGACCAAAGGCTTAGGAGATGACTCTCCTTGATGAGCAGCAGAAGCAGTGCGAGGCAAAAGTTTTCCCAGGTAATGCAAGATAAATATCTATCACATAGATAGATAGCCATTACCTCTTTTTTTTTAATGGCGCTATCCATGCAGTTGAATGCAGAGATTGGAGAATTTGATGAAACCGTTGAAAGGGATTTATCACTGTTTTGTCCAAGAGCTAGAAGCGAACATTGAAGAACTCAATCAGAAAATATTAGGACTGAAGAATAAGCAGATGTCACTGCGAGCTACCTTTCAAAAAGAGTACACAGATGGATAACGAGGTAAGAAACAGCAGGATCTTGAGTTGAGAGCTCCTTCCTTAAACTTATTTGGGTTTTGTGAATGTTTGTTTGGAATTTTTCCAAAAATATTCTCCTTATTACATTATCTATTAAACCTTTTCAGGATCTCACTTTTTTCATGCATGGTTGGTATTGTTTTCGTGTATATAGTTCGTCAACTCTGTTTCTTTAGTTTGTTCTTCTCTCTATCCATATCCCCCTTGAATGTAACTCATGATTTGAGTTACTAACCTTTCAGGACTTGGGCTTCTGGTGTTCCAACTTTTGGTATACCCACCGTTAGCTAAGGCCCTCACACTCCTTGTGATTATACGTCTTTCTGCGGTAAATCTGGGGTTGAAGTTTCTCGATTTTCGAATGTTGCTCTTTGGTTTCTTATATCGAATCTCTAAGAGTAGGCTTGCTGGGCGGATGGCGTTTTAGATTTCAGCACCAAAACCAGACCCGTGGCAAAGATAAAGGCGATAAGGAAGGGGCTTTGGTACTACAACTCTTCACTCACTGTTGTTCAGATTTGCAGAAGCTGAATTTATGATCTGACTTAAAGCTGTTACTTTCTGTTGTTTTCTTTAGCTAAGGTGAGTTAGTTTACCATTGCACTGTTTTATTAGGAGATCGCAGAGATGTTTCTTTCAAAAGTTTTGAGTTTTTCTCTTATTTTTATGTCCTTGGGAGACTTCAAGAACCTTGGTCTCTTTTTGTTCTGAAATCTGAATTGATCAAGTATTATATAATACAGATTCATCAAAAGTGTTTGCATCGTATTTTAGTATCTAAAGTAAAATTCATTCCACTAATGGTACCTCTATAACACACGATTAAAATGGAAGTCTGTATAAAAGTGGGAATATCTCAAAATTTGTCGAATATAAACGTTAGGGGTTAAAAGTGGGATATGTCAAAAATGAAGGGGTCTATCTGTAATATTTAGTTACTTTCCCCAAACATCAAAAACCTCTAAAACCCTCGAAGCCTCTCTCTTTAATCATAAGATTATATATAATTTTTTAAAATAAACTCTTAATATCATTGAAAATATAATAGAAAACATTGTATTTAAACGATTTTTAAAAAAGGTTTCGATTATGTGACATGTAAATGGAGAATGCATTTATTTTTTCTAAATTTTTTAGCCAAAATTTATTAATAACATTATTATATAGGTAATTATTTAAAAGAAAATAGTAATATGACATTAAATTTTATAACGGGATGGATTGAGAGGAGACAAAATGAGAAGGGAATGGACTGGACGAGATTAACAGCCCATAACAAAATTACTTTAACGTTTTCAACAAACACGGGCTGTGCTTAATTATTATTGATAGATTGCCTAAATGTTTCTATTTTCGAGTCGATGAAGATGATAATCATGTTTATTTTCGGTACGGATTGCAGTATTCTGCATATACACCAAAATATTGACAAAAACTGTAAAAGAGTGACCAACTAATTTTTATAAAAAATTATAATATTACACAATTAAAATTTTACGACCTAAAATAGTTTATTATTTGACTGAATATATGTTTTACCAATGTTTTTAAGTAATTTAATTTAGTATTTCCAAAAATCACTAAACAATTTCAATTGAAATCGAATCGGAATGAAAATCTTTAATCATAAGAAATTTTTTTATATATAAATAAACTCTTAACATCATTGGAAATATATTAATGTTTATGCACATAATTTTTTTTCATATCTGAACATGTAAATTAAATTATGATTAAAACTTCAGTCTATTTATGGTCCTACGATGAGAAATATTGGATGTAACACAGTTATGGGTAATTTCTATAATAGAAAATAGTGTACTTAAACGATTAAATAAAGCTTTAGTATATGACATGTAAAGAACTACTTTATGATGGATAATTTGAGAATTTTGAGTATTTTTGAAAATATTTTGAGTGTTAAAAAAAATTCTAATGTATATTAACTATATAAATTAAACATACAAAGGAAGAATAAATGTATTTTATCTAAATTTTTTTAGCCAAAATTTATGAATTAAATTATTATATGGATAATTATTTAAAAGAGAATAGGTTATGGGACATAAAATTTCTAACAGGATGGATTGGGACGGGTCGGGATGAGATTAGACTGGACGAGATTTAACACCTGTAACAAAGTTACTTTAACATTTTCAACTAACACGGGCTGTACTTGATTAGTATGGATGAACTGCAAAAAAAAATGTATATTTTCTAGGTGTTGAAGATGATGTTCATGTTTACTTTCGGTACCGGTTATGGTATTCTACGTATACACCAAAATATTGACAACACCCTAAAAGAGTGGTAAAAAAACAAGAAATTGGATCACACTTTCATTCTAATAGTCATTTGTTTGGAGAACATCTATCATTTGGATTTTATTTTAAATAACTTTATTTATTAACTAAAGATCCAAAAAATATTAAATAATTTTAACTGAAATTGAATCAAAAGACGGAATGAAAATCTTTAGTCATAAGTTTTTTTTTTTAAATAGACTCCTAATATCATCCGAAAGATATTATTGTTTATGCACATAATTTCATATCAGAACCTTTAAATTAAATTATGATTAAAATTTCAGTCTATTTATGGTATTACGATGAGAAATACTGGATGTGAGACAGAAATGGGTAATTTGTATAATAAAAAACAGTGTACTTAAACGATTTTTAAAAAAAATAGTATGTGACATGTAAAGAACTACTTTGAGAATTTTAGGTATTTTAAAAAATATTTTGAGAGTCTTTAAAAATTATAATTTATAATAATTATATAAATTAAACATTTAAATGGAGAAGAAATATATTTTGTCTAAATTTCTTAGCTAAAAATTATAATAACATTATTATATAGGTAATAATTTAAAATAGAATGGTTATAGGACATAAAATTTCTAATGGGATGGATTGGGACGGGATGAGATGGGACTGGACGAGATTTAACATCCCGTAACAAAATTACTTTAACATTTTCAACAAACATGGGCTGTGCTTGATTAGTATGGATGAATTGCAAAAAAAAATGTATATTTTCCAGGTATTGAAGATGTTAATCATGTTTATTTTTGGTATTGTTTGTGGTATTCTACATATACACTAAAATATTGACAACACCGTAAAATAATGGCCAACTAATTTTTATGGAAAATACTAATATTATATTTATGGTAGTAAGACAAGAAACAATATATATAAACTGAAAGGGGTAAGTCGAATAATGAAAAGCAATAAAATGAACATTTTTTAGAAAGGAACATAAATTTTAGATAAAAGTACAAAATAGAAAAATATAGGTAGATAAATTTAAGTGTCAAGCTTTCACTAATTTGGATAAGGATTGACTATGCAACATGTAATTAACCACTTTGGAAGGAGTACTTAGAAAATTTTGGTATATTTGAAAACAAATATACAGTTTTTGAAATTATATTTTTTGGATAATTTCAACTAACTAAAAAAATAATTAATGGAGAACTCTGGTATTCCGTCTAAATTTTTTACTCAATCTCTTTAAATAAATATTGTCTAACTAGTAATTACTTAAAAGAAAAAAAACATAAGACAAAAAAATTATGATGGAAAACAGGATGAGACGAGACAGGATGAAACGAGATAAAACGGGACACCAGGGATAGGTTGAGACGGGACGTGTATCCTGTTCCAAACTAAATACGTCTAAGTTTAAATTTTATTAATTTACATGAAAATAGTGCACATGTGCTATAACGCCCAAGTTAATATAATTCTTAGTCATTTTACAAATTTAAAATTTATATTAAAATGTTTTTTCCCGTGCATTAGCACAGGTTACTAGAGAAATAGTGGATGTGCAATGGAAATGGGTAATTCGTATAATAGAAAAATTGCACTTATTTTCTTAAAAAAATTCACTATGTGACATATAAAGAACTAATACGAGATGGATATTTTGAAATTTTGGATATTTTTGAAAATATTCAAATGGACTTTATATATTTCGTGAAGTAATTCTCCACTTTGGAACGGGTAACTTTAAAATTTTAGAATTTTTTAAAATAGTTAGATAGTTTGTTATAATTGTAATTTTTTTTATAGTAAAAACTAACTAAATAAAAAAATTAAATATTCAAGAAGAATATGGGTATCCCATCTAAATTTCTTACCCAATTTCTATTAAAAATATTGCCTACCACGTAATTATGTAAAAGAGAACGATCATAATTATGACATCTCGGTTTGCGGAGAGGTTTAAAAAATTGATTTGGTCACCTATGTCACCAAAGTGCAGTTTTCTTTTCGGTCAAAGGTCATGAGAGAACTTTAGAGTTAAGCATGTTTAAGCTGGAATAGTTTCCAGATGGGTGACCATCTGGAAAGTGATTGTCAGAACTGTGCGAGTGGAGACAAAACACATGGAAAGATCATGTGGTGATTTGTAGGGATGGTAAACAAATCTTTAAAGCCTCCTGGACGTAACAAATCGGTCGTCGGATATGGATGGGTCCACCGACCGAGAATGGATGTGGGCCCACTAAGTGAGGTGGGCCTATGGATCGGGAATGGACATGGGTGGGTCCGCTAAGGTGATGATCAGAGCGTTACAGTAAGACAAAAAATTATGATGGATATGGAAGAGAGGAGATGGAACGAGACATGATAAAACGGGACAGGGACATGTTTCCCGTTCCTCTAGGTTATATAGTATATACGTGTAATAATCCAAAGTAAAACCAAACTTAAATTAGATATTTAAAATACTACAATTATATAAAAATATTTTGCCCGTGCTATAGCACGGGTTACTACCTAGTATAGGATTAAAGTAAAATTTTATTTTGTGATATGTTTGTTTAATTTTTGTCCACTAGAATTTGTTTCATTTTTCTTTAGTACTGTATTTGATGAGTGTTATGTTATGTGTTATTGTTGTTGTTGCCCCGTACAGCTTTAAGCATATTTTAAAGTAGAGTGTATAGATTTGATTGCAAAGACTCATCACATCAATATATATATGTTTTGGGGGTTCAAGAAGAAGAGGAAGCGTGGAAATGAAAGATCCATGATATAAAGAACCCAAAAACCATACAAGCTAACACTAAATTCACCACTCTTTGTGGCTGTTTCGCAACCATTTCGTTCGCACCGCCCACTTTTCGGGCTACCGATTGGCAAATCTCGCATATTCTGTTTCAATAAACATATGTTGTATCTTGTATGTTAAATTTCTATAAAGTAAACAAAACACTCTTGGGGTGCTTAATTAGCAACTAACTCACAAAAACTTGCGTGCTTAAATTAATGGCTCATAATTCTTTACCAAATAAGAGAACAAATGAATGTATTTTAACCGTGAATTTTGAGTGGTGTTTACCTACAACCAATTTAAAAATACATTGAAAAACGAAGAAAACATTTTAAGTTAATACCTCTAGCTAAAGAACTTACGCTTCACATATGCCAAACACTAGAAGAATTATTCTGTATAGTTAAGATTTAATTTGTAGGTATAACATATTATTCGTAGCAAAAAAATATTTGTTACTATTTTGTTACAAATTTAATTAGTAATTATTTGGTCGTAGCAAATTTCATCTCCGTCACTAATTGTAGTAATTTGCTACCAATTAGATACTAGTTAATTAGTAGCCAATAGCTACCATTTGTGACTTATGTCTGTCGCAATTTGCTACAAAAAGTAACGAACAAAAATGTAACAAATAGATACAACCTGCTACTAGCTTTTTATGTAACAAATTTATGATTATGGTTGAATTGTATTTATACAAATTATTTATATTTTAGTAATTATTTTAAAATTATGAATAATATTTATTTTTGGAATGAAATAATTTTAAAAATAAAAATACTATATTAATTATTATGAAACCATCATTTTAAAAAAATGTATAACAAAATAAAATTAAAAACATAATTAAAAATAAGTAGATGGACACACTATACTTCCTCTTTGATAATTGATACTCACTATCACTCCAACCCCCAAAGAAAATTACAAGCGTGAGTTTAATAAACTAAGTCCAGTTGCATCCACTATAGGAAACTGTAATCTCTTTAGAATACTCAAACCAATTTTCATACATCTATAATCTTCGCCAATAGAGAAGCTCAACCATCCACCTTGAAGCAAGATTTGAATCATCCTCGTGAGTTCTCTCTTAGAACCATCAAGGTCTTAGAAAAATATGTTAGCCAAGCTCAATCTATGTGTGGCCAAACATAATTCATGAGCTACCAACAAATCTACTGTCCATACCTGAGTTGTAAACTAGCAGGAACACAATCTTGTGATATGCCCAACTTCCATTGACTCTCTTGATTCCTTCATAGCCTTGTACAGCAGCTGAGATACACAAGTAAGAAATCCATTAAACATGTTAACATAACAAAAACATCATAAGCTAAACCACCTAGAGACTAAACAGTCACACAGTTTCTTCCATGAACCTGTCCGTGAAATCCATGATTCAAACCTAAAACAAAAATTTCAACAACCAGTTAGCAAATTCAAGATTCGAGAATCAAAGAATCTGTGATTTTGAAGAAGATCTAAAAACGAGAGATTTTCTTGGTGAAGATCAATCTCAGAACCAGAATATAAATTATAGTCAAACGCCTTAAGGCTTAAGCTTACCTGCTAGACCATCAAGTCTATGGAACTTTAGTTAGCAGTCTGCAAAAAAACTCAGATCACCAAGGAAAACAGCTTAGATCTATCTGCAAGAAAATTATATGAGGCTATTAAAAGGTCAAATACTCATGAAGAATAATTGTCACCCTGTAGTTGCATCAAGTGAAATTCAAAGAAGAGAAACTTACTTATAAAGTGAATCCTGACAAATAGACAACTACAAAGCTGCCTGTCCATGAAGCTCAATTAGCAAAACTAACTCGCAGCTAGATAATACAACCAAAAAATTGATTCATGTGATTGAGAACTGAATCAAAGAAGAAGCTTTTTTTTTTTCAATTGCTTATTTCATATATTTCACAAAGGATTTAGAAGACGATGCAAGCTCTTTTCTTAAATCAACATCCATGCTATTTTCATAGATAAATTTTTAACAAACCAACCATTTTTAATCAAACTGCAGGAAAATAAAGTTCAGATTTTTAAGAGTTTAAAGGAGAGCACCTATTAACAATCAGAACTCTGCTAAAGCTCAGAAACCCAGAAGACTCTTCCTGTTGCATATCACAAAATTAAGTCTCTGATTCACACTGTAAGTAATCACAAAACCCTAAATTGGGATAATTTGAGGATTAAAAAAAAGATTGAACCTTTGAGAGAGATGGGTCGAGAGAAGAATCATCAAGGTTATTGAACAGTTTCTTCGTCTGATCCATAAAACCCAGTCGGAAAAATAACAAAATCGATAACTACGATGGCGAATTGAAGCTGAACGCCTTTGTATTTAAGTGAACCCTTCCCAATGTTCCTAGATCTGGTCGGTGAAGCCCACAAATCTTAGGAGAGAGAGCAAGAGGCAATGCAACATCCCATTCTCATGAATCTCATCCTAAAATATCTGAGAAACGAACTTTTGGTCTCTCGGTATCCCCTTCTCATTCATAGCTTTCTTTCTTTCTCGGGATGTTTTGTACTTAGGTTTACATTATTTTATAAATTATTTACTACAATTTGTGATGATTTCTCCTGTGTACTAGAGTTACAACATATTTTGTCCCTAAATTTATAGCAAATTTGCTACAAATTTATCCTAGTATCTATTTGTCATTATTTAGCTACGAAAAGTAACTAATTTGCAACAAAATCTATTATCTAATTATCCATAGCTAATTCGTAACTTTTTGTAATTAATATTTGTTATTAATTTTTTCGTAGCAAAAAGCAGTAACTATATAATCAATTTTTTGTAGTGAAAATTTTCAAAAGTTTGACAAATTCCTCAAATCGAAAATTAAATTATTAGAGAATAAGTCAATAAAATTATTCACAAAACTATATAATCAATTTTTTGTAGTGAAAATTTTCAAAAGTTTGACAAATTCCTCAAATCGAAAATTAAATTATTAGAGAATAAGTCAATAAAATTATTCACAAAAATAAGATAATGATCAATAAAACGTCCTAAAATAAATGGAAAAAAAAAAAAAAAAAAACAAGAACTCCTAAGAATCCTAACAAGAATTATGATCAAAGTTAATCAAAACCCATAACTCGAAAATTCAAGAAAATAATTAAAAATAAAGTAGGTTTAATATAATTACTTGTCGCCTTTGATCTTGAACCAAGTCTCAGCGCATTGTCTATGAGCAACAGCCAAATCTTCTTTACACGAACACCCTAACTCAACGCACCTCCACCGCTCGTTTCCACTCCCAAATGACATATACGACAATCTTTCTCCGGTGGCGCCGTCGCATCATTATCATCACCATCGTCTATCTCCGAAGAAGAACTCATCACGGACGACACTTTCCTAGACTGATCTCCTTCGTATTCGTACGATCCTCCAGTCGTCGAATAGAAGTAAGAGTAGCATGACGTCACGTCTTCCCCGTCTGAATAATAAACGCTGGCGTCACTTCCGTCCAATGACCTCCGGTGGTGATATCCAAAAGCTCCCCCTTGTTCTAAATCGATGTCTGTCATTGTATTTTTTTTTTGTCTAATGCCACAGTCAATACAAAACTGAAGAAGGGATTTAAAGAAGTGGGGTTTTGGTGGATGTGGTGATGTCTAACCAACAAAACAAGATTATATTATTTACTGAGAAGTAATAAGAGGTTGTAGGAGGAGTGAGTAGTAGTAGTAGTGGAGGTGGAGCAGAGGAATTAATAATAAGCTAAAGAAACATAAGTGAAAGTGAAAACTATTGCTATATATTAAGGAAGAAGATATTAAATAGTTAAAAGCAAAGAGAAAAAGAAAAGAGAACCCCAACTGTTTATCTCTCACCAGCTTGTACCAAATTTAAGGGATTTGTTTGTTACGAATTAGAGATTCTTCTATACGTTTGATGGTAATACAACGTTTAAGTGTATCCAACGGTTCATATAGCGTGATCGTCGTAATTTGTATTAAAGAGAGATTACATAAGTTTATGGAAAACCCGATTCAGTCCTTGTAAGAAGGATAAAAATAGAAATCGTATAGGGATAGTTATGTCATTACACTGTGAAGTTTCTTGTTTTGGATACACTTTGACTCATTCCGGCCTCCGATCGATTTAATCACGGCCAATTTTCTTTTTGTTTTGTTGTCTTTTGATGTTTCATTGATGGTACTATTGGCAAAATTTATGGTTTGAAAACGTTACGTACTCTCCGGTTTTGAGTCATTTTTTTGTAGGACTTTGTTGTCTTCTTTTTCTTGGACTAACACCATAAATAACTCTAGATTTTGAATTGAACAGTTTCGCCTATCTTGATTTACCATAACTTTTTTACCAAAGAAATGTTTGAAAATATTTACTCCGATGATGATCCTCTTATTCACGAAAATTATTAACGTGTTTCCAAGGAAGGAAAAAAAAAACAAATGATCGTAGTCATTACTATTTTGTAATTTTCCTCAACGCTTGTCGGCAACTTTAATGTCGATCTATTACGCCAAACCCTTTTGAGAAACGAGATATGATGATGGCTTTTGCGTTTGTGTGTACACTATAAATATCATGTGCATATATTTCCAATTTCTTATATCACTCTCAGTTTCTATTGATTTTGTTTTTGGTCCTCATTCTCATCCCCAATAGACACTTCATCCACAAGTGGATTTGTCACAACATTATGAAGGCCAAACGGTGGAGCTATGTATTACCATCAAAAAAGAGCTGTGTAGTATTTGATTAATGTTACTAACTTAGCTATACCCAAGAAAACAGAGATACTATAAAACTTTGTAAGATTAAAATTTTATATTTTATGAGGAAGAAAGATATTTCAAACAAGCAAGGAATAACTATTTATTCGTAAAGGCATACAAATTAAAACTTAAAAGAAATAGGAATCTCATTTTCCACGTCAAAATGTTGAACCACCAAAAGGAATAAAAGAAACAAAGAAACAAAAAGGGTAAAACGAATTTTGATGGCAAAAATAAAATAAATTAAGAAAACAACAGTTTATCAAATTGGTGGGTCTAGTTCTAATGACAAGACATACCTATTCTTTGTTTCATTTGAATCTTTATATTTGGAGTTTTCTTCTATCAAAATGACAAATATTTTAATTAAATAAGTTCGTTATCTTTTCTAAGAGAGGAGATGAGATATGTACTAACTCCTCTAATTCATGAAACTAAGCATGTTGAATATATGGGAGCTAGTATAATCACCACGATTTGTTATTCATATTCGTGTTCTAACAAACAACATCGAATATTTTTCTAGTAAATATGATTGAATACCTAAAAACATTCATTCAACACTTTATGAAATCTATAATTAGTACATATATTTTGTAACTAAGAGACATGAAGGTTATGGATCACCTCGTGCGAGTGTTACTCATATATTCTACCGGATCTGCCAAATTCCTTTTCTCTTTTTTGCTTTGACTCTTTATGTTTTGTTTGTTAATAAACATCGAAAAGGACAACACAAATAGTTGTTAAAACAAGACCAGAAACTGGAAGTATTTGAATGATATGTGCTGTTCAACAGAAACATTTGGCTGGTGGCCCAAATTAGGTGGACAGAATATAAAAAGTGGAGAAGCTGGAGAAGTACTCTTGGTTTGATTCAGATAGTTTTGGTGGTAAATCAAATAGATACATTAATTGTTAAATAATAACAAGTTACTTCTACTTTTATAGATAGTCGTCATGTAGAGAATTAAGCTACCAAAACTAATCTAACTTAGACGAAATAATTTGTAGTTTACATAACTTACATTTAGAACTAGCTAGGAGCCAACCAAAGGGCTACTTACTACATTCTCACATTACATCTGAAAATGATCTAAGTTGGAGCTCTCAAAATCAGTCAATTGTGGCTCTCTGTCTGCAATTCTTGGCTGCATATAGAAGAAATTGTCATGTCAGGAAAAAAAAAAGATACATGATTGAGATCTCTAGTAGGGTTGTATGATCACGGTGAGAATGGGCAATTACCAGGACTTAAGATTCGTAAGCATTTTGTTATAGACTTCACAGTAGTCATGGAGTCAGATCCTGCAAATTGAAACAGTAAGAGTTTATCAGTGAGAACAGCTATAGCATTCTATATATCTAATATTTTAAGTGAAGACTGGAGTCTAAACTCACCTTGTGTGTTCATGTCTTTCCCTTGTGTCATTTCTGTTACTGTTGATGTATACTCTGATACAACCTGGTCAGGCTCTAGATTAGTGTTTCTTGATTCAGGAGATGACCTGTGATTCAGAATTGGATCTAATAAGTAAATGGCAGAGCAGATAGTTTAACTTTTCAGACGGTATAGTAAGCCAAAGAGAAGAATATATACCCTGAAGCACTCTCTATGTGGAAATTAGATGGTTGTGGAAGGCAAGGGTCAGGCATTCCTTCACAACCAAGATCGAAATCAACTAGTAGCTCCGAAAATGAAAAGTCTTCGCTCAGAAGATCTATGTTGGAAAAATCTATGTCAAACAAATCAGCTTCTGCTTCAGAGCCAGATGAGGAAGTTGAAACCATATCAACAGTGGCAGGTGCTGCATCTAAGTGCATTGTGGCTTCAGTGTCATCGAAGTTGAGCCTTCCTTTCACATGATCTCTTTTACTCGGCATTTTCAATATTAGACTTCACAGGCGAAAACGAAGAAACCATATGGCTCCTTTCCACTGTAAAAGAACCAATTTGTTTGAGAGGACTGACTGTGATTCTCTCCTTGGTAACAATTGTGCAGTTTGAAGGAGTAACTTCTTGCTGGGGACTGACAGACCTATCACTTTGATTAGATGCTTGCTTTTGCGGTGTCCTCGGACAAGCTGAACTGGTCGGAGGAGACAACATGTCTGATTTGTTAAACAAACACTTTGCCACACTTGGCATAATAAGATCAGACGACTTATTAGCTACACCGTTGTTCACAGGCATTTGTGTTTCAGATGATGTTTGAAACGTCAAGTAATCAGCCACCACCTTATCAGCTTGTTGGAGCTTTTTCATCCCTGAATTAAGAAAAAAGAAGACACAAATCAAGTTTAAGGATTATGAAGACTTAAAGGTATCATCATCATCATCATCATAGGATTGAACCCGACTAAGAATGAATCTAAGCCTCTCTCTTTTCTATCTAAACACACACCTGTGTAGATCTAAGAGAATAAAATCAAACCTCTCTCTTTTCTATCTAAACTCTCACCAGAGTAGATCTAAGAGAAAGAAAAACAATTCTCTGCGCACTTAATCACCACCCTGATTAACGTCACAGAGAACTGGGAACACCCCTTCTAAGCCTTATCTTTGTGGCTTCGAAGTTTACAAACATATCCATATTCTAGAGTGCTCAAATTGGCTCGTGGCCTACTCCTAAAATATTTATACACGACTTGAGAAACCCTAGAAGGCGAATCTCCAAGTATCAAGGGATAAGGAAATTGCTTGCTCCTCAAGCTTATCCTTTCCTTATTTTTTGTAGAGAATATTCTTCATATCTCCAAGTGAAATCTCGTCCATATCTTCAATGCCAAGTCAGCAACCTTCCTCGACACATCATCACATCTACTCATGTCTTGCCACGTCAGCTCACGCATCCATGTCAGCAACTCAAGCGTCTGTGATCTGATGCAGCTTCCTGATTGACACAATACTCTGTTCAGCACAACGACTTGTTCCTCACAGCGAGTTGTTCTAGAATCTGCATTTACAAAAACAAGATCAATTAGATTAATACTTACTTTCGTATCGACTAGTTAGCAACACGGAGAGAATGTCATAGATAAAGATGTAGTTTATGCTTTAGGATTCAATCTTAGAGCATATGAGTTTACTTTGAAACATTAAGATATTCTGCATAATGTTGTCTGCTCCATTTGATCTCGAAAACATTATTAATATCGATCAGTAACATGAAATCAAAATTGTTCAGAAAAGAAATCGATAACAGTGACGAATTCTTATAAGAAGATAATATTTTTAAGTATAAAAACGCATAATGAATTTGACAACAAGACATGATAGTTTTCTCCCTTAAATATATTCAAATATAGAAGTTGTTTTAAGACATTCATTATATCAAGATTTAGTGAACATTGCTCAACTAATGCAATTTTTAATTCAAAAATTTACTGAGTTAGTGATTAGATACCAACAATTCTAAAAAAGTTTCAAAATTTCAAATTATGTTGATACTTGTGGTTGTATGTTCCTCTCCGAATTTTTTTTTTATGAATCACTTTTTCAAATATTTTTTAAAATGATGATCTTATGGTCCTTAATATTTTTTGAAATAAAGTATGTTACGTTTTTGAGGTTTTTTTAAAATGAGGTAGGTCATCTAAATTGTTATTTTCTTAAGATTTCATTTGTAAACTTTTTTCTTCCATCGAGTTACCAATTATGGATTTGGTCTTTTAATTAATATATGGTTTGACCAAAAACACTAAAATGAGCAACTTCAACTTTTTAAAAGGTAAACAATTACTAATCCGCGGTAAAATTTACACTTTTTGTGATGAGTATTGAAAATATTCTTTGAATTAGTGAAAAAAATAAAACGTAAACATTCACTAAACCTCGGTAATTAAAAAGTGTTGTGTTTTGTGTCTCTTTTGTACTTGCACGTTATTGAATTACAAAAATATTATCTAGTACTATATACTTTAACTTTTAACTGATAATTTTGCGCAGCTTACACTTCTATGCATTAAACAAAAACCTCCAAAACATTCCATCTTTAAGAAACAGAGGAAATATTATTTTGTTAATTTCCAAAAACAATATATATAACTGTTCTAGTTGTAGATGTATTCCACAGAAGAATTTAGTATTTGTACATTTGGCAAAGTTTTTTTTGAAAAACAAAAAAGTTATTCTCACAATCACAAACAAATAACAAATCACACCAAATGTAACGTACGATACGAATCACAAAACAACTCTCTCTCTCTCTCTCTTTTTTTTACATGTCAATGAACACACACAAATGACAAATCACACCATAAACCAAACAAGTTCCATTCTCGTTTAGTTCGGTGTTAAACCATGCAGATACTGATATTTAACGATTCCTACCCGTCGACTCGACGACCCACATTCCGAAAAGCCCGTCCACGGAAAACGGCGAAACCAAGAGCATGCCCAAAAATCGCGGCTAGGAAAACGCCACCATTAAACGAAACAACAGCAAGAATCACAAGGTAGCTAAAGCCGGACTTAACGGCAAACATAGCCGTGCGGAAAGCAACTTTAGCAAGCTTATTAGCACCCGGTTTGATGGAGTCTGCGTCAGAGCACCGAGTTAGCCACTCAGCAAAGAACGCCAAAAAAAACACGAAGATAAGTGCGAGTGCATACATCCCACGGTCAGAACCAGGCCACCCTGAGAAGAGCACTTGGCAGTTGTAACCCCAATAAAAAGTTGGGTGTAACAGTGACGGTCTGTGTGGCGTTTGCGTTTGCGTTGTAGTGTTGGTGGTGTTCCAAGCCGCTACTACGTTTTTGCTCGACAACATTTTCTTTTAATTTGGTGGGGGAAAAAAAAAGAGAATTGGGAGAGGTCGTTGTCGTAGTGGACATAGGGGGACTCAGCTAGTCTTAGCCTATAAAAAGTATTTCGTCTTGAGAGGAAGAGACTGGTCCTACTAATTATATGCTATGTTCTTGTTATGAAGCAAACTCGAGATTTCCTTGTCGGATTTTTCTTTCAAAAAAGCTTTACTACGTCCATCAATAAAGTATTTATTTGCCGTATATTTGTACTCAAAATTCGTTTTTTTCCAGCTTATATATAAACAAATTAATGCATATATATACATATTTTGTAAGCTAAGTAGCTAGCTAACTATAGGTAAAGTATCTTCTTCTTCTTTTTTTTGTCTACGTAATATTTTTATTTTCTTAAAGGTTTTTCTATATATAAGTTACATAAAAAAATTAAAACATGATCCAATAAAATGTAAATTAAATTAAAAACGAAAAATTGATCTTATATTTTGAAATTGTGTCGGTAGAGAAACAGTTAAACGACATGTCTTTGATGTTTACTTTACAAAAAGAAAACATAGAAAATAAGTAAAAAGAAGAAGAGCTATGGCTGTATTATAAAACAAGAAAAGGAGAGATGCATGAGATGGTATGGAGCTATAGTTAAAAGCTTTTTCAAAGTTATGGTCAGTACTGAAGGCCAATGCAGCGGCTCTAGTTGGGAAAGATTTGTCTTAACAATTTGGAATTTAATGATGGCGAGTTTGAGAGCGATTCTAAGGGTTGATCCAGGTTATGGTGATCCGATCCAAGTGATCAGTGTGGCTTCGACTTCAAATCTACAAAAAGGAGAGTTTTGGACAATAAGAAAGAAGATTTCAACCCACTTTCTTCGGAAGTCGCCACACATATCTATGTGCGGATGTCATGGCAAAATATGCTTGTTCCTTCCCATGTTATTGTGAAGTTCTTGAATCGTGATATTAATTGGCTATGTGAGACCTATATCTAGTTAATGGTTAAGACTTAAGATGGATAAATCACAACTTGTATATTTTGCGGTAGTGAAATATAGGTAAATTATGTTTGAGAGCGGGAGAGAAGGAGAGCTATATATATGTTTGTGTTTATCTACCACAAACATTGTGAAAGACATATATAGACATTTCATGATTTCAAACAGAACCAAAACCGCAGGATCACTCTCAACTAAAACCAACTTATACGGATAAGCTAAGCCAAGGAGATCTACTCAACTAAAACCAATTACTTTACACTTTTTGCGATGAGTAATTAAAACCTATTTCAAAATTACACTTTTTTTTTCTCTAATGCATTTCAGAATTCCACTTGATTGATGTAAAAGCGTATAGATTCGATCCATTGGTTTTGAATCTAGATCTAATGTCAAGGCACACCTATATATTTGAAAAATAAAATCAATTGAAGTCCCTAGCTTTCTATTGGTTTTCTTCAGCGGAAACAGTGCTTTCAATAATGCGAAAAAAAAAAGGAGAGTGATAGCAAAATAACCCACACAAAACAATTTCATGCATCTAAGCCGGACCAAAAATTTCCTACGAAATCATTGTCAGCTTTCTTACTCATCACATCATGCGGTACCACCACCCTTTGGACCACCTCAATTTGACAAAATCACATCCAACAGATCTTATCAAACTAAAATGTAAGAGGAAGTACCAAATTTAGAACACTAAACACCGCAAGTTCTACATATTTGAGTTGTACAAATCTCATCCTAGCACCACTAACCATAATAAAGACACAACTTCATCTGTTACATGTTTTAATATCAGAATATATTAAATCAGAGTAAAGACAGGATATTTTAACGGAAGAGAGTGTAATAAATAAAGAAGGAATTAAATACAGTAGTAGATAGATAGATAGTAACTGAAACTCAAGTGTTTGGACTTTAGTGGCAGTTTTAAGTACTTTGCTTCGGACAGAATCATCTTCTTCTACAACAAACACACACTACAGTCTTCGTCTCCCTTCCTCTTCTACCTTTTTTTTGTTTTGATTTCGCGCCACCACGCTTCATGCTCTTCTTTATTCTCTCTTAGAGCTTTCTCTACCTGTCAATATCTTAATTAAAAATGATTGAACAAGTTATTTATCTCTAGTAGCTTCTAAGATAAACTCAAACGTAAACAATATATTTAGTGATAAATGTAAATTTTCTTAATTAAGATATTGACATTATCAATAATCAGACAAATACTATTCTTCTATCATCATACCTTCATGAATTTCAAACTTTTATAATCATTTTGACAATTCAATCTCATCGATCTCTCATTAGATATAGCGGACCATATCTTTATGAATAGTGCTCGCTCAATCCATGCACACATTTAGCTCACTAGTAGTCAAGTATGAATTGATATCTTCTTCGTGACAGTCGTTTATTTCTTTTTTCTACTCGGTTATGAATTGATTTATTCTTTCTGACAATCATTTATTTTCTTCAATAGTAAGTTGTGATCTCAATGTCTCAGACTTTAAATGCTAAATTAGCAACTAGCCGACAGAACCGCTCGACTGATGGAGAGACGTATAGTGGGTCAGTTCGTGTCAGCCAGGATTCGGCGCTTCGGATTCTTCACCAGCTTGCCACAGACAACCACAACGATCCACAGGGGACCCTAGCTTTTATCGCTGATTTGATAGCAAGGTTTAACCGATCCAACAATTTCCTATGAAATCATTGTCAGCTTTCTTACTCATCACATCATGCGGTACCACCATACTTTGGACCACCCCAATTTGACAAAATCACATCCAATAGATCTTATCAAGACAAGATTTCCAAATCAAACTAAAATGTAAGAGGAAGTACCAAATTTATAACACTAAACACCGCAAGTTCTACATATTTTAGTTGTACAAATCTCATCCTATCACCACTAACCATAATAAAGACACAAATTCATCTGTTACATGTTTTAATATCAGAATTTATTAAATCAGAGTAAAGACAGGATATTTAACGGAAGAGAGTGTGTAATAAATAAAGAAGGAATTAAATACAGTAGTACTAGTAAGTAGTACTAGTAACTGAAACTCAAGTGTTTGGACTTTAGTGGCAGTTTTAAGTACTTTGCTTCGGACAGAATCATCTTCTTCTACAACAAACACACACTACATTCTTCGTCTCCCTTCCTCTTCTACCTTTTTTTGTTTTGATTTCGCGCCACCACGCTTCATGCTCTTCTTTATTCTCTCTTAGAGCTTTCTCCGATCTGCCTGAATTTTTCTCCGTAAGTGGTCCCTAATTCCCACTTTTACCATCTCTCTGTCTCTCTCTGGTTTTGTTTGAAAAAAGAAAAGGGAAAGTGTCAATTTCGTTTTTGCTTTCTCTTTCTTCTTCTTTGCTGATTTTCTTAACAAAGGTTTCTGATTCTCCTAATTTTTACTTAGATCTGTGTTTGTTTGTGTGTGATTGATTCCTAAGAACTACTCTAGAGATCTACTGATACTCTTTAGAGCCTCAATTCTTCAAAGATACTTTAGCTTTGCTAAGAATTGAGTATGAAGGTATTCAATTGTATGACTCCATTGAGTTCTCTTGTGATTTAATTACGTTTTAATTCTCTCCTAATCTTTGTTTTTATTTTTACTTCCATGTTATGTCTTATAATTTGCAGAGTGTTTAGTGTAAAAGGTGGATGAAGAAACTAAGATTTGGTATATAGTCTTGAATGCAATATAGAGCCATCACTGCTTTGAGGTGATTCTTATATCACTATCACTATGGTGAGGCAACAAAGAGCCTCCAAGGTTCATGAGGATAGATATCCCCTGTGTCAGGGCAAGGATGAGTCAGTGAAGCATGATATGTTGGATCCGCCAAGGTATCTAAGAAGAACTAGAGAAGATTTCCGCGGTAAAGCGCTCAGTTTTGGGGTTTTGGATTGGAAACAGTTGGAAAAATGGAAGGATACTAATGCAGAGGGAAGCAAAGGGTCTTCATGTTGTAGCTATGAGGAAACTGCTGCAAGTTCCTTGGAACTAGATTTATCAACCGGTGTTGTCAAAAGACTGGAGGTGGATTTGAAGTCTCAACAACACATGAGAAATCACAGTTTCTCACTTAGATCACAAGCTTATTCAGATGCAATGGATGCTGATACTGTGATGAGAATGGATCAAAAGGGCAAAAAAGATCATCAACTTCTGAGTATGAAGCAGAAAGAACATCAAGTATCTCCAAATAAGAGTCTATTAAAGAAAGAGCTAAGTAATGCCTCTGAGCTTAGCTCGTGTATCTCTCCAGGGTCAGAGACAAGTTCCAAGCTTTTATCTGAGGTATCTAGTACAGTTGGATGTCAAGATAGAAGGCGTGATATCGAAGGCGAATGTTCAAGTCCGGTAACTGTGGTTGAAAGAAACCAAAATTTTGTTGAGAAACCATCTTTGTTGGATCAAAATATTCACATTTTGACATCTAAAAAGGGAAGAGACGCTTCCCCTAACCGGCGGTTTAGCTTCAGCTTTAGTCAGATGAGTAGAAGTTTCAGTTCCAAAGAAAGCTCATCTCATGCTTCAGCTAAATCAGGTCCTTTGACATTCAACGACTCAGTGTACCCCAATATATCACCACCAAACCAGAACAAAGCCAAAGGGTCACAGCAGAACTAGATCATCAGGTCCTATATTAATACCCGAAACCGAAAAAAGGAATGTCGTCCCATTACAAGTGGCTTCAAAACCAATAACCATTACAAGTGGGAACTGGTTAGGCCGCCACAAGAATGAACATCCATTCGTACATACAACAATTGGTCATATGAAGACTGTTACTTCTTCAACCTCAGACTCATCAATCCACAAATCAGAATCTGTTCTGTTCGGTCCTTCAACCAATGAAGAGCAATTGTTCAGACAAGAAACATGCGTCAGAGACAAAGCAGAACTACAATATAAGGATAGACAAGTGAGGGAGCATGTGAGGAGGGAGGATTCAATATAAAACCGTATTTGTCAATTGACAGACATGCTTCTCCATAATCAGAATATTTACTTAGAAAGTAGAAACCTTCGTATGTAGTAGTATTGTTTAAAAGTTGCAAATTGGCCTTCGTATGTAATTTAATTACCCCCGACATTTGTAATTTAATTACTCCCGACATTACATTCGAAATTTTAAAATAAAGCGTCAATAATGGTTGGTGGGCTCATCATCTCGTGACCACTGACAACTTTTTTGTTTTGTCTGAACCAACAAAAAAAAAAAAAAAGCTCTTTATCAGAATTTAAAAAATTTATAATATTGAACGTGTTTTCTCCTATTTCGAATAGTATAGTAGAATCTTAATCATAATTAATCACTAGAATAACGAATTATTCCTTGGTAAATGTTGAGTCTCCAATTTTGCATAACCAGTCTAAAGAAGGTGTGAGGATATATATATAACAACTATAGAGTATCATTTATTTATTCAACATGTGATAACTAATGTTGGAAAATGTTAGATATTTTAGATAAGGGAATTTTAAAAAACACAAAAAAAATCACGAAGTTTCATAGGATGAAAGAAACTTTATTTTTCTCCGTATAAATATATTTCTCTAAATAAATTATTCTTTGGGGTTTGAATTTTAATAATTTTTGTTTTTGTATTTTTTTAATGTAAGTTTTAATACTAATATTCAATTCAACCGTTTCTTAAGTCTTTATATTATAATCAGATTCTTTAAGCTTCTTCTTTTTTTTTTTTTTTTTTGAATTTCCCGTCTTCGATCTCTCTGTTTATTTTTGTATTCTTTCGTTACCTCTCTCTCTTCTTCTCAGATCTAGATCTAGATCTAGATGGATTTGACCATCTAAATCGTTGACCCCCTCGAGTTTGTGTTCGTATAGGCTTCATAAAAATCCGACCTTTTTCCGGCGAAAAGCTCGAGACTTTAGAGTTTGTTTTCAATTTTGGTGTTTTGGTTTTTGGGAGGGGGTTGATGATGTTGAGCCAATTTGTTGGGTTGTGGAAGTATTTAAATGGAACTGATTGTCACAAGACAAGAACGAGAACAAACAAGAACAAGATGACGCTTTACATTCGTCGTGAATCTTCCAAGGTTCTTTTTTTTGTTTCTCTCCTAATTCCAAATCCTGCGTTTTTTTGGTTGTTGAGATTTTTGGCTGATTTGTTCTGAAAAATTCTGCACTTTTCGATTTAACTTTTGTTTCATTTTACTGAGAACTTTGATATAATATGAGAGTCACTCACTAATTGAATTGGATCGATAGTTCTTATGCTGATGCTGAGTGTTTTAATGATGGATGATTCGTGTTTCTCTTAAGTTTGAAGCCTGAAATAGAAAACGTAGTAGGACACTGTAAACTGTGATCATAGTTTTAGTGAAAAGCTTGTGCCTTGGGTTTCGTTTTGAGTTGAATACAGTTTTTACTTGTTTCGTATGGTGCACTACATTCATGGTTTAGCTGCTAAAGGAGTTCATTATATTCATCGCCCAGGACCAACGCTTCAGGATCTTGGGTTCTTTCTTCTTCCGGTTTGTCTCTTTAGATATATCAGCTATATTCTCTGTTCTGCTGACTTCATTATTCTTCGGATCATAATGGATGGCTTATTGCTTTGTACAGGAGCTTGGTCAAGAGAGAAGCTACATAAGTGAAACTGTGTTCACTAGTGTGTTTGTTTCCTTTTTCCTGGTGAGTCTTTTGATCTTTTGATAGTCCTAACTCCTCAGTATTCTAAGATTTTTGTACTATTTGGCTCTCTTTCTGGTGACAGTTTTGTGTCAGATCAGCCATTGCATTATGATATTTCGATATCTAACACTCCTTGAGCCTCTCTTGCAGTGGACTTTCCATCCATTCATCCTGAAAACCAAAAAGATATACACCGTTTTGATATGGTGCAGAGTTCTAGCATTCTTAGTTGTAAGTGCCCTGCCTTACTATTTACTCGCTGAGATTACTTACTTTGTCTTGTTAATATTGAAGTTTGACGATGTTTCTGTTTTCAGGCCTGCCAGTTTCTCCGTGTTATAACTTTCTATTCGACTCAGCTTCCTGGCCCTAACTATCACTGTCGCGAGGTAAATCAACTGAGAGATAGTTACACAATGTCATATCTGTCTAGCCGGTTAAGCTTAAATCTTTCCCACTTTTTTTTTCTTCTACAGGGGTCTAAAGTTTCCACGTTGCCATGGCCCAAAAGCGCTCTTGAGGTGCTAGAGATTAACCGTGAGTAATCATACATATATCTCTTTCCCCAATCTCAGATTGTGTTCACACGCATTTCTTTGTTTGCTTATGTTCTCATACTATGATCTCATCAGCTTCATGGGGTGATGTTCTCATACTGTGAAACACTCTTTTGTTTATACGAAATCCTCATCAGGTTCATAAAGCTGTTTGGGTGGCTGATTTGTCTTTGTGTTTTTTGAATAGCTATCTAACGCATGTGTCTTGGGAGTTAAAAGGAGTTCATCTCCCGTTCTTCTCTCTCCAAACCAAGGTGAGACACCCTTGTTATTCGTGTTTTGCTTTTCAGTAATTTTGAGGATCTTAATTCATTAATTAATTTTTTTTTTTTTTTTTTTGTAAACAAAGGTTCAAAATGGGCCCAAAAATTCAAGGCCCAAACACTGAGAAGGAAGAAGAAGCTGAAACAAGCTGGAAACTTTTCGGAATTCAAAAACAAACGCGGAGAGAGTGAGAGAGAGAGGGGGACTAACAACAACATCGAGAGCTCGAGCTTGGCAAGCTCAGAGAAGAAGGAAGAAGAAGAAGAAGAAGGAAGAAGAAGAGACGCCAAGTAATAGGTGATCTTTCTCTTATCTAAGCGATCTGGTGATTTGGATTTTCCTATTTTTGAATTCGCATTTTGAACATTCGCTACTTTGAATTCGCATTTGTGATTCTGATTTCGCCTTAGAAGCTTAGAAGCCATGTCGGGAATTAGAAAGCTCTAACTGGAAGATAGGATTCGGGAATATTTTTGAATTCGCATTTTGAACATTCGCTGCTTTGATCCTTGATTAGGATTTTACTAAGAAGCCATGTCGGGAATTAAAAGTCTGCAAGATAAGATTCGGGAAAGAGAAGCTCAGAAGCGTAGACTAGGCCAAATGTTTCAAAATATCCGCATGAAAGACAAAACGGGAGAAATTGGTCAGGGGAAACTCGATGAAGTTGATATGGTCGAAGACATGAGTCTGAGTGATGATGAGTTGCTCGCTCCAATTCCAACAGGTACAGTTCCTATAACGAGACTTAGATTGGGTGCTCCTTCTTCATCTTTGTTATATGTGATGTACTTGAGATTGAGATTGGGCTCTCCTTCCTAATCTTTGTTAATCTGTGATGTAGTTGCGAAACCAGGAGATATGAAAGTAGGTTCTTCCTTGAATATGGCAAATCTGCAAAACCCCTCTTCGGTTGCTGAAGCCAAAAGAAATCTTCCTGAGTCAACAGGTTCTGCAGATTCACTCGCATCATTAAATCAGGTACATTGTGATTACTTTTTGGATGTAAATTTTGTATTTGGTGTTTTGCTATGTGATACCTATATATCTTCTAGTTAATGGTTGAAATGGATAATGTTTGAAAGGGCTTACATTATTTTGTTTTGTAACAGCTCATGCTGTCACAGAATCTGGCGATTCAACAACTCGAAGCTGCTGCTTCTTCTTCAGACTTGCAACACTTGAATTCTCTAATTGATGTGGTGGCTCGTAATCAGGTATACGATTTTATCTTGTTTCAGTTTTATTTCTTTCCTCATTCTTTTCTTTAACAATAACAAAGTTTTGTTTTTACTTTACAGGATTCCATTTTTGCACTTTCTCAGAAAATATCTGGAACTGTTTGCCTCAGCCACGAAACCACTCTTGAGATTCTAGGCAGGCTCGCCACGGGTAAAACAATACTTCAGGATGATATCCCCGAGAAGCTCACTATGATGGCACATCTGATTGCAGGGATACAACCATCCGACGACCTCTTCATCTCAGGGGCTCAACCCGTTCTTCAACAAGTTGAGAAGCTACTTGACACTTTGATTTACTTACCAGTACCCGCCACTATTACGAAGCGTCTCCGTGGGCTCATCGCTTCCTTACGTCCTTGATTGATGAAGTGTTCTCTATATTTTCACTTCTTCTTAAGGTACTAGACTTTCTGAACAAGCAAGCATATGTTTTTACTAAAACTGATATATCGTTATAGTGTTGTGATATGTCCTATTGTTGATCCTCTAAAACGATGAGATTGTTGATCATCCGCATATATAACTGAAACCGACGAGTAAACCTTACGTTAGAGCGTTGTCCCTGAATATGTCAGTCCTCCTCCGAGTCATTGTATAAGATCGAAGGAAAGGTTTGTGTGTCTTGCAGAGTGGACGTCTCTCTGCTAGACAGAGTCTTTTCACTCTCCTTGATTGATGATGTTTTGTCGAGCAAAAGCTTAGTGGTGTTGCAGAGTAGAATACTCTACCTCGGATAGAGTCTTCTCGGTGGTCCCACCAACAGAAACAATCTTTCTTCGTCTTCCCTCTCCCAAACTCAAAACCAACGCAAACACCATTAAAAACTCTTAACATTGAGTTGTTCATTTATTTCATTACTAGTGTATACCCGGTGGGAAAAATTCTTAAAATTTAGATTTGATAGTATATTGTACATATGTCAATCTTTTGTTCATATAGTAACATTCAGTTGATGGTTAATCCATTAAATAAAAATGAACACAGTAAAATAGTTCACTTAATACAGTTAATATAGTGATCTATATTTAGATTTTCGAAACATCTTTGTTTGATTTCAAATAGTATATGTTAATTTTTTATATCGAGCATATCTAATCTCTGTCTTAATTAATATACATGCTTTTCTTCTTCAAAATTCATAATACACTCTGATTAAATATCTTCATTGTAGTTTGTTTCATCTATAACTTTTTTTTTGTTGGCATTGCCGCATTGGTAGTAAATAGAAAAACATGTAACTGAATTTAAAATAAAAATGTAAATTGTACTCGAAGATCTTTTATGTATATAGCTGATTCAAGATTTTTTTGCTTTTATATATGATGAGCATACATATTATTAACATATAACGTATAAACATGTTGACAAAAACTAAATATACCGTATAACTACTTCTTACATACTTTGAAATAACCAAAAATAGGTCAAATCTAATAATTTTTTAAACTAATGAATATGTTAAGTAAATATATATACAACCAAGACATGACCTATATAACCTTCATGGGATTCATGAGACGTTGAAGGAGAAAATAAAACTTTAAAAGGATTTGTTGTATGTTTCATGACTTTTATAGTTTTAAAAGAAAAGAATTATGTGTGCTCAATGAGAAAGATATGGTGGGTTGAGGATGGATACAGTTTTTCTTTGGGTTTTTTTTTGTTGTTGTTGTTGTTGTAAATGTGAGAAATAAGTGGGAAAAAAAAACAGAATATATTGGCGTGATCATGCTTATAATATCCTCTTTCTCCCAGGCACGACTATCGAGAGATTTTTCTTCACCACGTTTTCCGGTGCCGGCGAGGCTTTTTTCCGCCGGCGTTGGGATCTATTTGACCAACCTCTAACTCATCTCTTCTTTACCTTTCTTAGTGTAATCTTTTTTAAGCTTTTTCCCCAAATTTTTCCCCTTTTTATCTCTTTGAAAACCCTAATAAACTCTGACTCAGATCCCACCAACGACCGCCGGTTGTCCCTGCCGCTACTCCATTCACCGGAGAGGTTCTCTCCGCAAATCTCGGGCTCCAACCTTACTCACCCCTCACTGTGGAATTTTCAAGTGGAACTAGGATTTTCCCCAGTGGACCTAGTTCCCATCGCCGATCCAAACAAAGGCCACCGGATGTTCCCGCCGTTATGTCACGCACCGGAGTTGCTCTGTGTAGCACAGACATCTCCATTACTCTCGGGAAGCCGCCACACCTTTGCTTCAGCTTGGCAAACGTTTGTAAAGTTAGAATTTTCCCCAGTGGACCTAACTATTAATGGCGACACTTACCACGACTACCCCTTGGCGCTGCCGATCTCTCACTCACCGGAGAAGGTTCACGCAATGCAGATCTTCTCGCAATCCTCTGGCGGCGACCAGCCAAGACACCCTTTGCCTCTGAATCTAGGGTTTTCCCCAGTGGACCTAGATTTCAGATTAGGCCCATTAAGTCACAAAAGCTCTAAGTCCTTTAGTCCATCCCAATTATGCAATATTTAGCAGGTTCAAGCTCACTTCCTCATCGTCTATGACTCGCCTCAACCAAGCTCTGTTCTGTCTCTCAGTAATCAATGGTCGAAGACTCCATTGGCGAAAGGTAACACCAGTTCCGTTTTGGCCACTCATATATCTTGTTCAGAACCTCGCTTTAGTTGTTGTTAGGAGCTTGTGGTTTGAGTATAAATCTTTGCGGTTATATAGCCTATGTTCCTCGATCTGCTCTAGCATAAGTGATATGTTTGGCCTTGAACTCATGTTCAATGACGAGTATCATTTAAGCTGGTCATCTGATGTTTCCAAGCATCCTTCTATCACCAAACCCATCATCTGGATCCTGTTTCAATTAACCTGTTATGCGTCTTATCGAAGTGATCAAATCCTTAGGCACTGGATGGTAAAACAACCTTGCCTCGACTTCAAAACCATAGTCGTCCGGATCTTTGCTGGTTTGTTACGATCGGTAGTGCTTCTCGCCCCGATGGATTTCAAAGCATCGATTCTTTTCTCAACGTCTCAGCGTCTTAGTATTATGACCGAGACAAAACAACTGTCCTCTGAGTTTCTCGAGGATGGGCTTTCGACCTACCAGGATCTCACATGTACCAAGGGGCTCTCATGCTCATGGTTCACAGCTCTCTTGGATTTACAGTCGATGAATTATCTTTCTAACCTTGTGGCATTGGGGAATGCCTTCCTTTGTATTACTTTAAACTCTGAAACTTTTGCCTCTTGTACTTGTATCTGTTACTATCCTGAATGAATGAAAGCAACTGGTTTGACAAAAAAAAATATATATATATATTGGCGTGATCTACTTTCTAAAAAAACAGAAATCGAAATGCTAAAAACATTCTATATTTTGGGAAAAAAGCTTAAAAATACCTCATCTATTTTTTATTTGGAAGTTTAATACCTCGTCTTTTTTGGTTGAAGGAAAAATACCTCATTTAATTAAAACGTGTGATTTAATACTCAAACTAAAAAATGTTGTTAGTTTCATACTTACGATTTTTTGACAAAAATAAAATTCCGTTTTTACCCTTAGTATATCAATTAATAATTAATTTTAAATGACATGGTATTATTTTATAATTTTATTTGAATTAAAATTAATAAAAAGAAATATTAAATAAACTTAATTTTAATTCAAATAAGCCTATAAATTAAGAAAAATTCTTGGGTTTACAAAAGAGTGATTAGAGTTTAGATTTTACAATTAAACAAAATTATATGTCGGTTTGGGTTTACAAAACAGTGGTTAGGATTTAGATTTTATAATTAAACAAAATTATATGTCGGTTTGGGTATACAAAGAGTGGTTTAGGGTTTAGATTTTACAATCAAACAAATTTATATGTCGGTTTGGATTTATAAAAGAGTGGTTAGGGTTTAGATTTTAAAATTAAAAAAATTATATGTCGGTTTGGGTTTATAAAAAAGTGGTTAGGGTTTAGATTTTACAATTAAACAAAATTGTATTTCAATCTGGATTTATAAAAAATGATTAGGGTTTAAATTATATAATTAAACAAAATTATATGTCGGTTTGGATTTATAAAAAAGTAATTTAGATTTACATATTATAATTAAAAACTATAATATAATGTTTAGAATTAATAACTTTAAAATTGAATGATATACATATTTTGTTTCTTTAATTAATAATTTGTTTCCTTAATTAAGTGGGGGTGAGTCCAAGAATTGTCCATAAATTAATACTATGTCATTTAAAATTAATTATTAATTGATATACTAAGGGTAAAAATGGAATTTTATTTTTGTCATAAAATCGTAAGTATGAAACTAACAAAATTTATTAGTTTAAATATTAAATCATACGTTTTAATTAAATGAGGTATTTTTCTTCCAACCAAAAAAGACAAGGTATTAAACTTCCAAATCAAAAATAGATGAGGTATTTTTAAGCTTTTTACCCTCTATATTTTCACTTCTTCATGTTGAGAGAGTTGAAAGGTACTAGACTTTCTTAACAAGCAAGCATAAAGGTCGAGGCTTCAGTGAAAACTGATATCGGAACAATTGTCTTGTTTCTGAAATTCAACTCCAATACATAAGAAGATCATCATATTGAATAGTGACTAAAAATAAATGCAATAGAACAGTGCTAACAAATCCTTAGTAGTGTTGTGATATGTCCTATTGTTGATCCTCTAAAACGATGAGATTGTTGATCGTCCGCATATATAACTGAAACCGACGAGTAACCTTAAGTTAGAGCGTTGTCCCTGAATATGTCAGTCCTCCTCGGAGTGCTAGTCTCTCTGCTGGTTCCATAGGTCACTGGTAGACCAGTTCTGTTGTGGTCGGGACTGTGTTGGTTGTGTCCAATATGGAGTAGTGTAGTAGCTCTGGTGCACTTGCTGGTTCAATGGTTCACTGGTGTGAGACCAGTTCGGTTGTGGTAGGGACTGTGTTGGTTGTGTCCAATTTGGAGTAGTGTAGTAGCTCTGGTGCACTTGCTGGTTCAATGGTTCACTGGTGTGAGACCAGTTCGGTTGTGGTAGGGACTGTGTTGGTTGTGTCCAATTTGGAGTAGTGTAGTAGCTCTGGTGCACTTGCTGGCTCCATGGGTCACTGGTGGGAGACCAGTTCTGTTGTGGTAGGGACTGTGTTGGTTGTGTCCAATATGGAGTAGGGTAGTAGCTGTGGTGCACTTGCTGGTTCGATGGGTCACTGGTGTGAGACCAGTTTTGTTGTGGTAGGGACTGTGTTGGTTGTGTCCAATATGGAGTAGGGTAGTAGCTCTGGTGCACTTGCTGGTTCGATGGGTCACTGGTGTGAGACCAGTTCTGTTGTGGTAGGGACTGTGTTGGTTGTGTCCAATATGGAGTAGTGTAGCTCTGCTGCACTTGCTCTGTTGCCCTTAAAGATCCCTGGGGTTGGTCCAACAAAGACTGTTGAGTGTGTTCCTCTGTCAGAACCCGAATGATGGAGGTTCTATCCGACTCTGAGGCAAGACAGCGCCATGCCTTCTCAAATTCTTGAGCAATTCTGTCCAAATGGATCCCCTGCACACTCCTTGTAATGTTCTCCTGCTGCTCAAAAGGATCTTCAACCTGAAACACACACACCATTCACACTTTAGCCGGGAGACTCACATGGTGCCATAGAGATGAATATAACTCAGCAAGAGGGTAAGAGAAAGACAGAGAAAGAGACTTACGAAGAGTGAGTACTTTTTTGCCTTCCAACTAGTGTTGCTGCTTCTGCTTTCCCATGTTCCAGTATATGGGCAAACAGCGTATTGTTCGGCCCTCACGTTTATGTCTGAAAACTGATAGATACATTGACACAGCAAAATCAAGAGACTGATTTCTATCAAGAGTTACTTTATGTATGTTGCACATTTAGGGAAACAAAAAAAGAAGTTAAAAGCTAGATGGAATGTATGAGAAATCAAATCACCTTTTGAAAAAACGTGACCAAAAGCTCCGAGAATGAGCTTTGGTTGGCTGATTTTTCTGTGAACGATTTAATCTCTAAACGAGCAGCATCGTCTTGCGCTATTCTTTCCTCTGCAGTTTTGGGTACACCTACAAAACAAGAGACCATGCGGCTAAAATAGATATCTCTTTATCCCAAAACACACATAAATTTTAACGTGGTGTGGCTCATAGAAGGTACCTGTCAGATCATCAGTGGCAGTCTTCGGATATATCATATTTAGAGGCGGCAAGATTGCAGGCTCGCAAGTCTGCACCAAACAAGACAAAAAAAATCTTACAACTTCGGGTTTTTATAATGATGGAGTAACTGCAGAAGGCTGAAGCTAGGCAGGGGAATCGATGAATACAGGAACAGCTATCTTACCTGAAGATGGAAGATGACTAACCAACAGAGAGAGTGGGAGTTGAAAGTCCCGCTCTTTGCATCGTTGATATTGTGAGCTTTGGCCCATTGCTTCACCTAAGAATGGTAGAATTGAATATACACGAGATATGTATATGTCAAAGAATCAATTAAAGCTTCACATCAATCATGTTAACTTACTAGCAAAACCAGGTAGCGGAATCTCTGATCTACGTCACTGATCCAGAAGAAGAACCTGCTCCTCAAAAGCCCTTGCAGACTATCGATAGAAATGTCACAAGGAATGTTGTGGATTACGTTCAAGAATTTGACAATGGGAACTCGGGCATTCGGAACAAATTCGAGGTCGCGACACAGACCTGTTTTAATTTATTGTTTGCATGATAATTAATGGAGGTGAGACAAATTGGAAAACAAAGTACTTGAACTTTCTTTTTAAGTATAAGGAACCAGGAAAGAGTAAGCTACCTGCTTTAACATACTGTTGCAACTTTTGATACAAAGGCAATAGCAACTCTTGTTTACCCTTCTTGGTCACAGAAGAACTGCTGAATATATCAAGAGATATATCTAAGTCTCCGGATTGTGTGAAGATGTTTGACACAAAGGATCCATATGGTTGAACAGTAGCACCTAACAACAATGTATACCATTCATAAATATGGGAGAGAGTTTCATTCTAGTTACAGAACTAAAACCCTTGAGTAGAGATTACCTCTTAAACATTCTACACTTTCTAAGAAGCAACTCAACTGTTTAATAGCACCGATCCTTGCATCCCAATCTTCCTGCGTAGGTCTAATCTTTGTAATAATTTCGTCAAGGGTAAGATCCAGGATAGTAGGTTTTCGACTCATGGCTCTTCTACAACAACAATACCAAACACATTTTTAGGAATCAGAATCACATATTACAAAATTAGATGCAGATCTAGGGTTTTTTTCTTTTCATACCTCTATCGCGCTCCCAGATCTCCGTACCGACGAGAGTCACAACAAAGCAAGGACGAGTCAAGTCTCTTTGACTAACTAAGGAAAGGAAACACTTCTTTATTTATTTCTATTTGTTTTCGTCTTCGTTCTTCTTTTTAACCAAACAATAAAACATTGTTTCCTTGATCCCAACCGGGAAACACATTCTTTTTTATTTTATTTTATTTGACATTACTTCCTACTTTATTTATTCAACTGAACTACGTTACCTTTTTTTTTTTTGGGGACCAATAAAATGATTACTGAATATACTACTACTACTACTACTAATACGGTACGTGTTGGATTTTTAGGGATCTCATATTATTATTTCTGATGATTAATATATCTAATTACAAAAACTCCTCGTTGTGAATAAAAGTTCGTTTATAAGCTCGTTTATTTTATCATAACTAAAATAAGCATAAGAAAGAGCACAAAAAATCCAACTTTCGCTTGTTTTCTCTAATTAGAGTTCTCTAGTCTCTCTCTCTACCCAAACTCTTTTTAGCCCATTGGGTCACCACAACTCTTCTAGAAGACTTTTAGAAACTACTTTATAAATTTCAAAGGAAAGTTATGCCTGTCAACTAGGTTAATTTGCACTATTTATTTCAACCACCAATGATAGATATATAATGCATTGGAAGAGAATCTGCTTTTATACTCAACTATTTCTTTTTCTTTCTTTTTTCTTTCTTTTTTGGTTATATACGATAACTAAAACGTTTTGCATAATTGGAGAAGGTTTCTCAATCCCAATTCTACGTAAGTTATAGGAGAAACTATATACGTATCTACGGGTATTGTCTTGAGAGTTTTGGAACTAATCTAATATTAGTGAGCTTTTACTACAAATTAAAGTCTACAAGAAAATAAAAGAAAAAAAAAATCATTATAAGGAGTTTTAATTTAACAACGTTTGTCATGATCACTCTAGTTCACATTTTCTAGTATGTGATAATTAAGAAGATACACATGATGAACCTCTTAACAAGTAAATGATCTTATTTAACCTTTTTCCATGCATGTCTTTGTATAGTAGACAATACAATTTACGTTTAGGCATATTAGCATTATACAATCAAAATATACCAGAGCTTGGAGGTGATGAACAACTCCTCCCGTTTCACTACATTTTCTTCGAACATTTTTTTCAGAACTGCCCCAATCTGTGAAAGAGAAACAGAGAGAAAAAAAACAACAACATGGATTCAAGAAATTGATAATGTAACAAGCCAAATGCACATATTAAAGACTCTTTTCATCAGTATTGTCTATCAAATAAACAATATGGCCATAAACACAACAAAGACAATTAACAAGAAACTTAAGAATTAAACTGTGCTCGAAGCATTTGACCTCATTCGCCATGATTCAGATGTGTTCAACGCAGTCAGTATTTGGTAACGTCCAACTATTTCAAGAAATCTAAACAGTGACAAGTGTGAGAGGAAGACAGGGGCGTGCGGAGAAATTGTCTTTTTCCTTTCTTTAATTCTAGTAAGTATTGATATTACTCATTACGTGGACGGTCGCATGTATCTTATTCGTTAACTCTTTGCTGTCCTTCTTCTCTGATGGTGACACGTTTTGGTCCGAATCAAGATAAGATTCTCTAGTAAGCGGATTCTTTAGAAACAGATTTTGTAACAAAAATAAAAAATATTCAAAGTCTTTAATTAGTTTCGTGAATATAAAAAATGATCTTTTGGAGTGTTGCAACTACTAAAGACACCCATAACATGACCAAGGGAGGTGGTCTTACTAATTTTGAAAATTTTCTTATATTTCTTTTTCGATGTGGGATTTAGGATATGCCATCTCAAACATACAACATATTGACACATTGATCATCAATTCCGACTGAATCCTTATCTTATCCAGAGATTGAATACTAGTTTGGTCTTTTCTTTAGCTCTAATGTAATGTGAATGCATGAGTTTGATTGGTATGTTCACAACCACATACAAAGATCAAATGTAAAAACTACAATACATTACAAAATGTATAATAAGATTCTTTTAATAAAAATTCAATAGAAACGAATTGGATATATCACTGACAACATCCACAAGAAATTGACAAGTCCATCAGAGAAAACAAACATATCAAACAGATGAGCTAAAACATCATATCTCGCCATCCCATAATTCTTCAAGAGACTTAAAAGGGCTCAGTGTCTCATGAACAAGGAAGGAACCATTCACTAACCTAGCCTGCATTTTTAATCCAAATATTTGTAATTTTTAGTTCGAGATCAAGCTGTGAGAAATAGCATAGCAACTAACTTATTGCAATGAAATGTTAAGAACGTACGTACCTGTTCAATCTCAGAAAACTTAACGAACAAGTCATCCGGTATTGACCAGTCAAAAATATCAAAGTTCTCTCTGATTCTTCCTTCATTGGTACTCTTGGGAAGCACACTGTGACCCATTTGGAGTCCCCAGCGAAGCGCTACTTGCGCAGGAGATTTTTCGAGCTTTTCTGCGACCATATTCAGTATAGGGTTCTTCAGAACATCGCTCTTGAGCCACGTTGTCCCTGGCGAACCCAACGGCGAGTATGCCTGCACAAACATATTCATTTAATCAAAAGTATAAGGTACAAATTAAATGAACTGATGAGATGAGTAGTAATGCTTACACTGAGGTGAACCCCTTTGGATTTGCAGAACTCTCGTAGCTTGGTCTGTCTCCAAGAAGGATGACATTCGACCTGGTTAACAGCAGGAGGAACACGAGCTAACTCCAAGAGGTCAGCTAGTTTCTTGGTGGAGAAATTGCTTACACCTATGGCTCGTGCCTTGCCTGAATCATAGAGTGCTTCCATCGCTTTCCATGTGCTAGGAATATCTGTAGGCAAAAGGTCCTCCATCTTAAGTCAAACGGAACCTTTCTTTACCCGTACAGGCCAGTGAATCTTCAACAATAATCACAAACAAAATGTTATGCAATAATCTTTCCCCGAAATGCTATGTAGATTTTGTTTGAAGTGTATAAAAACAGGTTTGTACACTTGTTAATAATATAAATTATGTAAATGTTACAAGGAAGTGATGCTTACAAGATAAAGATCAACGTAGTCAAGCTGTAGATCTTGCAGAGTTTTGTTTAATGCCTCCGGGACATCTTGAGGGTCATGATCAGTACACCTATGATGATACACAATTTGTAAATGCAAAATGGTTATAGCTAGCTACACTTAATTACAGAAACATGCATTAGATAAATCAAATCATACCAGAGCTTGGAGGTGATGAACAACTCCTCACGTTTCACTACATTGTCTTCAAACAATTTTTTCAGAACAGCCCCAATCTGTGAAAGAGAAACAGAGGAAAGCAACAAAACTCAAAGAGATTGAGAATGTAACAACAAAAAGCAGATCATTGACAAGCTAAAAGGCACATGCAAACATAGTGAAGACTCTTTCCATCAGCATTATCAATCAAAATTGAAAAAAATTGTATAAATAAACACTTTGCCATCAAACACAATAAAGAAGAACACGTTTCTTTTAGAATCAATGAATAATAGTAAGATCAATTCAAGATCCAAAAAGATAGAAATATCTGTGTGTGTTTCTACCTCTTTTTCGTTGCCATACAGCTTAGCACAATCAATATGACGATAACCAATCTGCAATTAGAGTTAAGATTGGATTATAATTTTTTTACAAGAAAAAAAAAAAAAAAAAGTATGGATTCATAAAGCTCGACAGAGGAGAATATCTAAAAGAGATAGGAAGCAAATAAAAAGAAAAAACAAATTTCGTGTTGGGATAAGCTTGAAAGAAGCTTGAGTTAGAAGATAGTTCTAGTCCTACTATAATTGGGTTTATTAGAGAGATAAGGATCAAGTGTATTAGGAGATATCTAATATGTGTGATTCCTAGTAGGATTAGGATTAGCAAAGTCTTATATAAGTATGTGTTGAGATGTGACACAACTTATGAGGTGTTAAGAGATTGAGAGTTTGAGAGAGACCAAAGTTTTGAGTTATTTTCTTTGGTATTAATAAAGAGAGTTATTCTTTGTTAATTGTGTTCTTAAACTATCTCTTAAATCTATATTTGGTATCAGAGCAAGGATCCATTGAAACATGTCAGAAATCACCGTAGCTACACCACGGCCTAAAGAAGTAGGAGGAGGATCTCCATCGATTGTCTGTCCTATGTTAACATCGACCAACTACACCGTGTGGGCGATGAAGATGAGGATAGCCCTTCGAGTACACAAGGTTTGGGATGCCATTGAACCAGAGACCGGTAAAATTGTTGATTCACTTGAGAACGATATAGCGATGGCCTTATTGTTTCAGTCGATACCAGAGAGCCTGACACTGCAAGTTGGAGAACTGGATACAGCAAAGAAGGTATGGGAAGCTATACGCTCTAGACACGTCGGAGCTGAGAGAGTCCGAGAAGCAAGACTTCAAACTCTTATGGCAGAATTTGAACGCCTAAAGATGAAAGAATCGGAGAGTATTGATGACTACTCGGGAAAACTAGCTACATTCTCTTCGAAGTCAGCTGCCTTAGGAGTCAATATTGAAGAATCGAAGATTGTTAAGAAGTTTCTTAACACCCTTCCGCGGAAAAAATTTATTCAGATAGTTGCGTCTTTAGAACAGGTCTTAGACTTGAATACCATCAGCTTTGAGGATATTGTTGGGCGTCTGAAAGCATATGAGGAGCGTATCGCTGAGGAAGAAGATAATCAAGAGGATCAAGGTAAACTGATGTTTACTAATAATGAATCACAAACAAGTCAACCTTATCGAGACTACAATGGTGAAAACGGAGGATATAGAGGAAGAGGTCGTGGAGGTAGATCGTTTTACAGAGGACGAGGAAGGGGTCGTTACGGTGGTAGAAACCCCTCACAGATCACATGTTTCCGCTGTGATCAAATCAGTCACTTTGCAGCACAGTGTCCAGATCGTTTACTCAAACTTCAAGAAGCAGAAGAAGTTAATAACAAAGATACAGAGGAGGCTGATGAGCTGCTGTTACACGAAAAGGTCTACTTGAATGAGAAGGAATGCATACCAAGCAAGTTTAAGACAAGCGAAAGGGGAGACAACATATGGTATCTCGACAATGGTGCGAGCAACCATATGACTGGAGATAAACGATATTTCAACAAGCTTGATAATTCTATAACTGGCAAAGTACGTTTTGGAGACGATTCTAGAGTTGATATCAAAGGAAAGGGGACTATAGCGTTTGTTGATCAGAACAGCAAGCCAAGAACAATGACTGATGTATACTACATTCCTGATCTTAAAAGTAATATCATCAGCCTTGGACAGGCTACTGAAGTAGGATTCGACATACGACTAAGAGGAAACTACTTGACCATAAGAGATGATGATGGGAACCTACTTGTGAAAACAGAAAAATCTAGAAATCGTTTGTACAAGGTTCAGATGGGGTTACAAGACAATACTTGTCTATGTTTTGCAGAGATAAGTGAGCAAACTAAGTGGCATGCGAGGCTTGGACATATCAATTATGCGACTTTGACATCAATGCTTGGAAAAGAAACCTGTAATCCTCTTGACTCATTTGTTTCTTCTCTCCTCTTCCTATATATTTTCCTCCTCTGTGGCCTCAACATCCTCTTTAGTTTACTCCCAATCGTTTGAAAAGATATACAAATGGATCAAAGCAAAATCCTGGGGTGTACCAAAAACTGAAAAGCTTGATAAGTCAAGAGGATAGTATATATTCAATAACAAATATAAAAAGGATACTTAGAAAGGTGAGCAGCTCACCGTGAGCTAAACTCAGAATTGGTTTCTTTCTCAACATGTATTTGTGACATAACTACATGGAGTCAAAAAAAAAAAATAGTGTAGATATGAAATAAATCAAACAAAAACATTTAGATTAATCACTAACCAGAAGGTTGCATATTCACGTATCGTCAAACCAAATCTTTTTTCTCAAAATGGATTTTAAACCACCTAAGATAAGAAAAGAGTAGGTATTAGAGATGAAATAAAGAAAGCATTAACATTTTGTACCAATAAACTAATAAAGGAATAAGTGTGCACCTGTTTATCGCCAACACCAATCAAATGTCTCAACCAAGAAGGTTACTTTGCCAGTTGAAATACTAAATTGTATATGAATTGATGCATTTTTGTATTGCTATTGAAACGTCATTTATATAATTCTTTGAAAATGGTAAAGTTAGATGTGATATGATCGAGAAAATATTGGTGAGCAAGTAAAAAATCTAAAAATATATATATGGAAATTTTGAATTAATGCAAAAGGTTTATGATTAAGGCAACTAATATTTCACTAAGTTGTTCCATACGTATAGTAATTAATTTCCATTTCCTATACTATATCGGATTAATGTATAATAAGAATAGGAAATGTAGATTCGATTTCAGTTTTTTTTTTATTAGTTTCCATTGGCTATATTGTCTAGAGTTTATTAGTTTGCTATATTTAAATGATTGCGGAAATAATCTTTATTAGGTATGTAAATATCATACTAAGGACTAAAGTTGTAAAAAAAAAAAAAAAACCATAACTAAAAGGGTAAAACACAAAATGTACTTAAAAAATGTATATATAGATACATAAATCGATATATCAAAGGTAACTATTTGAGAGTTACAAAAGAGCAATTATATATATACTTATACATTTTTAATATGTTCTATTATATTAAATTAAATTCATTAAAAACACTACTATGATATTATTATGGGAGTTACAAACAAACTTTAATACTTTTCCAACTCCTAAAATTAAAACCCATTTAATTTAAAAGTGAGTGTTGGTGGGTCCATAATTTGATTCAAAAGTATAATATGTTATACATTGATTATTTAAAAGGAATAGAAAC
This sequence comes from Camelina sativa, assembly GCF_030686135.1. Classification (NCBI taxonomy): domain Eukaryota; kingdom Viridiplantae; phylum Streptophyta; class Magnoliopsida; order Brassicales; family Brassicaceae; genus Camelina; species Camelina sativa. The sequence goes on along the minus strand of NC_141884.1, from coordinate 5,566,213 downwards.
ATCTAATTCTCAAATAAACTTGATTTTTGTTAAATCCAACATATGTGTAAATTTAACTATGGAATTTAAAAAATAACTATGAATAGATTAGAAAGGCAAGAAATAGAAAAGAAATATTTTACTTTTATATAAATAAAATAAAAATTGAAAACAATGTTAAATATGTATAATACTTTCTAAATTAAAATATAGAATCAAACTCTTACAACACATATGAGATATAACAACATTTGATATTAGTGGGAGAGGAGGAGAGAATGATTACATATAAGATGATAATCCAAATAGATAATGGAGATGAATCTTTAAAAATAAAAACAAGATAAAAGACATATCATATAGTCTCTAAAATTAAAATTTAGCATTAAAACATTACAATGATATTTATTTTTTATTTTTTTGTAACCCATACAACAAAAATAAGAAATTGAAAACAAACAAAAAATGAAAAATGATTTGAGATATTATGGAAGAGAATGAGAGAAGTGGAAGAGAATGAGAGCATGTGAAAATGAGAAAGTAAAATGATGACAATATGAGAGAATGAGAAAATGCTTATTTATATGATAAGAATGGATGGAAGTTACATTTAGAATTATGGAGTTACAATAATAATTTATTGTGTTTGAATAAAATTGAATGGTTGAATATGATTAATGCATAATTTATTTTATTTTCAGTTATAATTTAATTTTAATTTGTGAATTAAATGTATTGTATTAATCAGGTCTTAAATATTTTTTAAAGCAATTAACAATTAAAAATCAAAAAAAAATAATAATAAAAAAAAAAATATATTAAATTAAAATCAACCAATAAGGAGAGACCAAAACCTTACTTTTATATATATGATTAGGTACTTGTTAGATAGTGGACTTCCAACTCAAAACCAATTGGCAATGATTGGAGAGACCCATATTTTATATACTACTTAAAATCCTACTCAACTTCCAATGTGAGATATTGTATCCCTAATACGCCCCTCGAGATGATGGCTTCCTTAGGCATCAATCTCGGTATGTTCGGGCATGAATCGACGGACCAACTATTGGACCGGGCCGATTGTGATTGGGTTGAGTATATGCGGACCGGGCTCTGATACCATGTTAGATAGTAGACTTCCAACTCAAAACCAATTGGCAATATTCCACATTGTACTATCCCGCGGAAAACTGCGGGCTAAACTTTTTTTTGATGAAAATTTGTAATAATCTATTTTGTTATTATGTTATTTATAGTGGTATGTGATTAAACATTTGTTGCTTATATTATAATTTTTGTATTTCAAAAATGTTTATTGAAAACTTGTCAATAAAACATTTGCATGTGATAAATAAAATTATTTAAACCTTTGTAAAATCTTTGCTATAGTTGTGAAGTAAGTAAAAATATATAACTAACATGTATAAAAAATCTTATATGTTAGTTTTTTTAAAGTACAAATTAGTTTTGATTCTAAAAGATTTGTTTTTATTTTTCTACAATTTATTTTATTTGATGTTTCTCCTATTTTCGTTTTTTGAATTAGAAATATTTATACAATTAATTATTTAATCTTAATTAAGATTTTCTAATTGCAATTGAATGTAATTTTTTACACATTTTAAGGTTAGTTTTTATATTTGTACTTCCCAACTAATATAGTAGGATATTAACAATATATGTAAAGAAATCCAACAATATTATGTACTAAATTACTCAATATACAATACAATGTCAAATTAATTGTAACAAAATCTATTGTAAAGATGCTTTGATACACATCCATGGTGGCTCGCGGGTTAGACCGTTCAGCTGTTCTACACAAATTTCAGGTGACATTGTTTCTTCTTTTTAACATGGTATCTGGATGTGAAAAAAGAAAAAGAAAAAGGAAAGATGAAGAATTTGTGAAAACACAGAGAGGAGCTTTGGATAAGTTTGTTCAAAGAAGAAACACTACTAGTGAGAATCCTAGTGTGGATCCTAGTGTAGATGTGGATCCTAGTGTGGATCCTAGTGATCACTTAAATGATAGTGATAGATTAGATGATATAGTGAATGAACCTCATGAGGATGGTAATTTGAATATTGATGAGCAATTAATTCCACCTTTTGATATCTATGATCCTAGAAACTGGAATAATCTTGATAATAAAACAAGAGATTTGTTGATTGAAAAAGGACCAAAAAGAGAGTTGGATCTTGAGTATCCTATTGATGAATATACTAAAAGGCATTTTGCATATAAGCATTATTTTAGAAAGTTGTGTAATGGAGAGATTGATGATAGAAAATGGTTAGTTTACTCAAAGCATGTTGATAAGGTGTATTGTTTTTGTTGTAAGTTGTTTACATCTCATGGTAACTCAAGTTTATTAGCAAATGAAGGATTAAGAGACTGGAAACATATTAGTGATAGACTAAAAAGTCATGAGAAAAGTGAGGAGCATATGTCTAACATGAGGACTGGGAATGAGCTAAAAGTTAGATTTCAAAATAATCTAACAATTGATAAAGATTTCCAAAAAGAGATTGCAAAAGAAAAAATACGTTGGAGGCAAGTTTTATGTAGAATAATTGCTGTTGTTAAATGTCTTGCTAAAAGAAATTTAGCGTTTAGAGGATCTAATGAGAAACTTTACCAAGATAGTAATGGTAATTTTTTAGGAATGATTGAAATGATTGCAGAATTTGATTTAATTATGCAAGATCACATTAGACGCATTGAAACTCAAGATATATATCACCATTACCTTGGTCATAACATTCAAAACGAGCTGGTTTCCCTTGATTTTAAGGTTAGATTTTCGATCACAAGTGTTATTAAAGAGGCTAAATATTTTTCTATAATTCTTGACTGTACCCCAGATGTGAGTCATCAAGAGCAAATCTATATAATAGCAAACCCTTTTTTGTGTCAATTTTTAATCCAACGGATGAGATTAGTTCCAGTTTTAATCCAACGGTTTAAAATTATTAATCGTGTCTTTTCGTCGCACCTCCACCTTTCAAAAATCACACCTCTTAGTCTTTGCATCTCTCTTGTTGTATCTCCTGGTTTCAAAAATCACATCCATTAATTTTTACACCTTTTAAATCACACCTCTTAGTCTTTACATCTCTTTGTTGTACCTTCTGGTTTCAAAAATCACATCCATTAATTTTTACACCTTTTAAATCACACCTCCTTAGTCTTTGCATCTCTTTGTTGTACCTCCTGGTTTCAAAAATCACATCCATTAATTTTTACACCTTTTAATTTCACACCTTTATGTGTTACACCTCTTTGTTGTACCTCCATGTTTCACATCTATTAATTTTTACACCTTTACATTTCACACCTCTATGTCTTACACCTCTTTGTTTATTATATATAAACTTTTCTTGACTACATAAACAAGTTTCGAAAAATTGTTTTCTAAGTACTAAAAAATTGTTTTCTAAGTACTAAAAAATTGTATTATTGAAGTGTTTTTAAACTTTCAAGCATCAATCTCTAATTCAAGGTAATTTAATATTTTTGCTGCAAATGACCTGTAGTGTTTCTCGGTTAGATTATTATTACTGTTAGTCGACACTATTAAGTTCATACATTAATCTTAGTTTTGTTAACTTTTAGTCTCTTCAAAAATTTTAGCCTTTCCGGTTTTCATGTTTTTGCATGGCTAATGTTATTAAGTACGTGTGCCATATTTTTTGCATGGCTAATGTTTTTGATTCTCAATGTGCAGATTTTATTTTTTGACTTTCTGGAAAAACCAAAACCAAGATATGAGAGGCATGATGATATGCAGTGATGCTAGAGCTACGGATAAGCCAAATTTTCTTAACAAACATGGTATAATTATAATTTTATATATGTTCTTATTTAACCTATTTATTTTTTCTAAAAAAATCTATATATAATAGCAAACCCACTTTTTGTGTCAACTTTTAATCCAACGGATGAGATTAGTTCCAGTTTTAATCCAATGGTGTAAAATTATTAATCATGTCTTTTCGTCGCACCCCCATCTTTCAAAAATTACACATCTTAGTCTTTGCATCTCTTTGTTGTACCTTCTGGTTTCAAAAATCACATCCATTAATTGTTACACCTTTTAAATCACACCTCTTAGTCTTTGCATCTCTTTGTTGTACCTCCTGGTTTCAAAAATCACATCCATTAATTTTTACACCTTTTAAATAACACCTCCTTAGTCTTTGCATCTCTTTGTTTTACCACCTGGTTTCAAAAATCACATCTATTAATTTTTACACCTTTTAATTTCACACCTCTATGTGTTACACCTCTTTGTTGTACCTCCATGTTTCACATCTATTAATTTTTACACATTTACATTTCACACCTCTATGTCTTACACCCCTTTGTTTATTATATATAAACTTTTCTTGACTAAATAAACAAGTTTCAAAAAATTGTTTTCTGAGTACTAAAGAATTGTATTATTGAAGTGTTTTTTAACTTTCAAGCATCAATCTCTAATTCAAGGTAATTTAATATTTTTGCTGCGAATGACCTGTAGTGTTTCTCGGTTAGATTATTATTACTGTTAGTCGACACTATTAAGTTCATACATTAATCTTAGTTTTGTTAACTTTTAGTCTCTTCAAAAATTTTAGCCTTTCCGGTTTTCATGTTTTTGCATGGCTAATGTTATTAAGTACGTGTGCCATATTTTTTGCATGGCTAATGTTTTTGATTCTCAATGTGCAGATTTTATTTTTTGACTTTCTGGAAAAACCAAAACCAAGATACGAGAAGCATGATGATATGCAGTGATGCTAGAGCTACGGATAAGCCAAATTTTTTTTAACAAACATGGTATAATTATAATTTTATATATGTTCTTCTTTAACCTATTTATTTTTTCTAACAAACATGGTATAAATATTAATTTTTTTTTTTTTTTTGTAGGATGTTCATGATCTAGGTTAGTTTACATTTTTTGTAAATAAATTTTTTAAAATATTTAGTTGAATTATAATTTCTTATACTTTCTGGGTATCAAACATTTTGATAATATATAGAAATATTACAAATGAGCATGGAAATAGAGAGTGCCGAAGAAAAAGCCAAACATACTTGTGACAACACAAAATCAAATTCTAGAAAGCATAAGCACGACCAAATGACAAGTCAAGTTAGAAAGAAAAGATCTACTAAAGGTAACTTATTTCGTCTTTGATGACTTTCTAATCTGTATATACAACTTTTTAAAAACATAATGTATAACAATCACTTTTAGAGTGATCTGGAATCTGCCAAAAAAAAGAAAATGCAAGAAATTTATAGAATTGGTGTTTAACCTAAAGAAGAGAACATCAAAAGGTGAGATATTATTATCACCTGTTTCACCACATCGACTTCGTTTCTGTCGTTTATTGAAGAACATGATGGTACCGATTCATAGACATAAGTGGGAAATCAAATAGAGGGGGATGCAGCCTGGAAGGAGAGCAGCTGACACGGTGGAATGGGATGGATTGGGAGAGACCAACATAAAATTCTCTGTTCTATATTTTATTAATTTTCTGAACTTTTGTAGTTTAATTGAATTACTTTGATTGAATAGCTGATGAGTGTACAAGTTTTTATCTATATGCATTCTTAGTCTGTTACATCTTGATTTTTTTTCTTTTCCAAAGAGGAATATGTGATTTGAAGCAAATATTACAAATCCATGTATCAAATGTGTTAGTGGGAAATAAGGCAATCAAGATTAACCCATTAAAAGGGAGGAAAGAAGGGGGTCTTTTGAGGGAAAACGTGAGACCAACATGCATGTAACTGTGGAAAGCATTATAGCCAAATATATATCTCTAAAGGTTGTAGCTGAAGAATGTGAGTTACTCTATACTAACCAATTAGGTTTGATTGGTCAGTCATATAAAACTCGATTTTTTACATATCTAAAAGTGAGAGAAAAAAACATCCACAAGCATAAGTGAAATTTTATATATGGTTAAAAGTAATGTTCATAGTAAATCATTTGTATACAAACTCCACTTGCTTACAGCATAATGATCAACAACAAAGACAATTTCTAATAGCGATTAAGAAAGGATACCAATATATAGCACCATATGGTCGGAGACAAGCATAAGTGAAATTTTATATATGGTTAAAAGTAATGTTCATAGTACATCAAGCTCTAAAAAAGGTTCACTTTTGTGTGTGACAACATAAAATATAATAACATTGAAATGAATCTTTGGCTTTTTAATCAGCAGAAAGCAATAGCAAGAAGTGAAAATGATCAAATTGATTGAGAAAAAAAGAATTTAGAATAAATTACAAATGTTAAATTTCAATTTAGAAAATTTCAGTTCCCCGTGCGGCAACGCACGGGTCGCTTTCCTAGTGAGTATAATAATAAGATGTGTGAATATGTCAAGTGAAAAGATAAAAATAGAAGAGTATTTCTTAGAATTTTTGAAAGTAGATGATACATCAGGATTAGGCCTCTTTAATGAATTACAAAATGCTTTGAAGTCTCTTGATCTTGATATTGGGAATGTGAGAGGACAATGCTATGATAATGGTTCTAATATGAAAGGAAAACACCAAGGAGTTCAAAAAAGATTGCTTGAAATTAATTCAACAGCATTGTTTATGCCATGTGCTTGCCATAGTTTGAATCTTGTTGTTAGTGACATGGCACATTCTTGCTTGAAAGCTATATCTTTTTTTGGAATTGTGCAACGCATATACACAATATTTTCGATCTCTACCAAAAGGTGGAATGTTTTACTTAAGCATATTTCATGTTTTACGGTGAAAAATCTGTCTAATACTAGATGGGAGAGTCGAATTAAGAGTATTAAAGCTATAAGGTATCAAGCTCCTCAAATAAGGTCAGCATTGACAGAATTACATAGTGTGTGTGATGATGCTATATTAAAGAGTGAAACTGAAAGTTTGGTAGATGCGCTTGAGAATTATGAGTTTTTGCTTGGTATGGTTATTTGGCATGACATTTTATATGCTATTAACATGGTAAGTAAAAGCTTACAAGCTAAATCTATGCGTATTGATACAGCTTTGAAGCAAGTGGAAGGTGTGATATCTTTTTTTGAGAATTATAGAATATAATTGTAAATATTCCTATCCTAGTATATAATACTCTCTCTCTCTCTACTAGGCCCAAATAGTAGTATAATACTATTCTCTTTCGAAGAAAAGACCTAATAAAAAAGAATGACACCGGCAAAAAAGAAAAGAATGGCGCCGGCAGAGAAATTACCATCGTACCTGGTCGGAGAGATACTTTGTCGATTGCCAACGAAATCTCTTGCTCGATTCAGAGCCGTAAGCAAGACATGGAACGCTTTTTGGGGAGACAAGAGTTTCTTGGAAAAGTACTTGGCTCGTACGCTACCTCAATTCATCGTATGGACCAATTCCCAGATTTGTTCAGTAGGCATCGACGACGACGACGATGATGACCCGAGACTTGAGGTGCGTGATATAACTTTAGACATTTCATTAATACAAGCCAGCTTAGTTCATTGTGATGGGTTTCTGTTATCTAGTATTTGGAAGAAAGGTTTTGAGGTTTGGAACCCTTCTTGCTTAAGAAGACAAAAGAGATTTGTAGAGAATCACGAGTTCAGGTTTTGTGGCCTAGGGTACGATAATAGTAGACCCGAAACCGAAACAACAGGTTACAAGATTTTTGGGTATGATTTTTGTTTCGATACAAGTGGCCAACTCTACCAAAACGTTGCCATCTACGATTGCAAGTCTGATGCGTTCAAGATTATTAGTAATGCCCCTTGCGAACAAGATTTGGGTGTGCCACAGTTAGATACAATGGTGTCTCTCAATGGTAATTTATACTGGATTGCTTATCATTCAGTGGCTCGTCAGTATTTCATCCGAAGTTTTGATTTTGCCAAGGAGATGTTCAAGACCTTTTGTCTTCTACCTCATAGCCAACAACAACAAGACGACTTCGGCTATACTCAAGTCCTTGCTGTTTTCAGGGGGGATCGGTTTTCATTGTTAAGGCAGTCCTACATGACCAGCAAGATTGTCATTTTTGTTACAAAACACAAGATTGACGGTAATGGAGAGGCTGTGGCGTGGATGCGTTTCATGACAGTGTCGATACCAGACTTCCCCAGGTTACAACACAAGTGTCTCGACGCTCAGCCAAGTTACTTCGTCGATGATGAAAAGAGGCTATTTGTGTGTACTTGTGATGAAACTGGGCATGCATGTATCTACATTGTGAAGGGAGATGTGTTCAGCAAGATTCCAGTAGGTTCCATGGTTGGTCATCGGCCTTCTCACCTCGTTTATATCCCCACTTTTACCCCCATTCCTTTCAGTACTCAAAGATCAGAGGAGTTACCATCTGAGTTGGTCGGAGAGATACTTTGTCGACTGCCAAGGAAAGCACTTGCTCAATCCAGAGCGGTATGTAAGCTTTGGAACGCTCTTTGGGAGGACAAGAGTTTCTTGAAGAACTACTTGGCTTGCGCACGCCCTCAATTCATATTAAGGACCAATTCCAAGATTTTTTCGGTGGACATCATCAATCTCGACAACCCGATTCTTGAGATGCATGATATAACTTCAGACATGCCATGTACCAACTTAGTTCATTGCGATGGGTTCTTGCTATCTAGCATTTGGAAGAAAGGTTTTGTGGTTTGGAACCCTTGGTTAAGACAGAAGAGATTGATAGAGAATCAAGAATTCAGGTTTTGTGGCCTAGGGTACGATAACAGTAGACACAAAACAACAGGTTACAAGGTTTTTGGGGTCGATTTTTGTTTCGATGGTAGCGCCAAACTCTACCCAAAAGTTGCCATCTACGAGTGCAATTCTGATGCGTGGAAGTTTATTGTTAATGCCCCTTCTGAACATGATTGGGGCATGCCGCAGTTAGATACTATTATTTCCTTGGCTGGGAATTTATATTGGATTGCTTATCATTCACCTACCCGTGAGTATTTCATCCGAAGCTTTGATTTTTCCAAGGAGATGTTCAACACCTTTTGTCTTCTACCTCCTAACGAGCAAGATTTTGGCTACACTCAAGTCCTTGCTGTATTCAGGGGAGATCGGTTTTCAGTGTTAAGGCAGTCCTACATGACCAGCGAGATTGTCATTTTTGTGACAAAGCACAAGATTGACGGTAATGGAGAGGCTGTGGCGTGGATGCCTCTCATGACTGTGTCAATGCCAGACTTCCCCAGGTTACAACACAAGTGTCTTGACTCTCAGCCAAGTTACTTTGTTGATAATGAAAAGAGGCTGTTTGTGTGTACTTGTGATGAAACTGGGCATGCTTGCATCTACATTGTAAAGGGAGATGTGTTCAGCAAGATTCCAGTAGATGATTCTATGGTTGATCTTTGGCCTTCTCACCTCACCTATATCCCTAGTTTCATCCCCATTCCTTTCGAACTACCAGTTTCGCATGTTTAATTTTATTATGTTTTTTTTTTCTTTTCTTTTCTAGCTCTTGTTTGTGTATTTTCTACTTTGTCAAAAACCACACGAGATTTAAGTCGTTCAAGATTCATCTCTTTTTATTGATTCATCTCTCTCTCTCTCCTACAAATATTATGGACTGATTCAACTCTTCTAACGTATGATTATGAAACTGAGAGTCTGGTCTCTGTGGTAGTCTCTCGCTTTGGATCCGCACCATCAGATTTGAGCATCTAATGATTTGAGAATACTCGTGATGGTAAGGTTCTCTGGTGTGCTTGATTCTGCTGTTCCATATTTTTTTCTTGTGATAAAGATGGATTTTTGCTCCTTGAGATCAATAGAATGCTGCGCGCTGGAGGAGATTTTGTCTATAAGCATGAACTCGCTCTGGAAGAACAATGGACAGGTAACATCCTTTTAATCTGCTTTGAGTAGGCCTATTCAGGCGTGAATAAGATTCTTTGTTCTTTATGATTTGTTTGGAGTTTGTGATCACGGTACGTATCTTTATTATGGAAAGTTGGAATAACATATTGTCTCTGTGAGTATAGGGAATGTTTCTTTTGTCTTCATTTGCTACTTTGATTTTTTAGCCAATATGTCTACTCTTTTAATCTCACATTTTATTTTCCAGAGATGTTGAATCTTACTACTCCTAGCCTTTGCAGGAAACTGGTAAAGAAGGAAGGATACGTTGCCCTCTGGAACAGAAGCCTTTCAACAACAATGGTTATATATATAAGTCGTGAGGCTTGAACCAATCCTCCTCTTTGTGATGAATCTGATGACCGCGACAATGTTTGGTACAGCTGCTAAACGTGCTGTCTTTCTTTCATTGTGATGCCAGGACAAATCTTGCTACCTTTATGTTCTTTATGCTGCCAAAGTTGCTAAACTTCAAGTTTTTTTCAAGTAAAAATTGTTTGATTGCATTTTCAAGTAAAAATTGTTTTGTTCTTTTTCTAAATCCTACATTGCTAGGAAAGAACTATTCAAGGCAGAGTCCAAGTTCTGGAATGAAATTATTGTCCGCGCCTTACAATGGAAACCTTAAAATAGAAAAAAAAAAAAAAAAAAAAAAAAAAAAAAGATCTTTGGCGGGTATGAAATAATATTCTTTGGTTATTACTCTCTATGATGCTATAATCACTCAGTATCTTAGCTTACCTCTCTTTACTTAATTTCTTTGGCTTTAAAAGAGTTGCAGCTGCACTAAATGGTCATAAAACTCGATTGCTTGGTTTTTAAGTGTGGTTCCTGTCAGCGGGTCTAACACATTGCCCGTCATTTATGATCGTAGATTATTAGGAGTGATGCACGATTGGTACTGCTTTTCTCCTTTCATTTTTATCATATAAAAAACATAGAATCATGATTCCTATTGTTGATTTCTTGGAATTTAGAATCCTTAAAGAGACTCTTCTTGTTCGTTTCCTGCTCACTCATGGTTTATTTAAGCACAGATTCTCATCTGTTTATTTGTCTTTTAAGTTAAGCTAATCTTTAGATTATGGCTCTGGATGTTTTAACAATTCTTGCGTTCACCAATACATACCCTATAATCGAACTTCACCATTTGTCTTTGTGTCAATAATGGTTAACAATGCAATCAGATGTGATATGTCAACCATATTGCTAGAGATGGACCGGATATTAAGACCGGGTGGAAGAGCATACATTAGGGGATTCAGTTTATGTTATGGGTTGGCGCATACTTCTCTCTATTTGTGACACATCTGAGGGAGGGTCCTCACGCAAGTTACAGGATTCTAACGTGCGCGAGAAGTCTCCTATGAGAGACTGATTACCACCAGACAAGTTACTGACTGCACTTAAAGTCCTTTTAGATTCATCTCTCCGCCCCACAAATATTATTGGATTTATCCCACAGATAATATGTTAATCCTTCTCATTGTAAGATTATTCATTGTTTTGTTGTGTGACGTAATTTAATTTGTAAGATTTCGGAATAAGTCACGTCAATACACAGTCTTATACAATGAATATAGATGTACCCAGAGAGTTTTTCACTTGTTTTGAATATAAGGGAAAGCATTATAAATCAGAGCCTCGAGGGGGCATTATTTTTTTAATAAGAAAATGAAAGACTGAAGTTGGATTATACGAATTTGGATCGAAGTTGGTCAGCAAGGAGGCGATGCTCCACTCGAATCTTACATAAATGTTCTTCCAATACGTCTACTTTGTCCTGGAGGAGTTCTTCATGAAAAGCTTCGAGTTGTGGAATATTAGCATCATCATCTGAAGAAAAAAGAAACTGATACATTTGTGACAAGTAACAACAACAACAACAACAACAACAACAACAAAGACAAGTGCGTTTTCTAGTGTTGTTTCTTACGTGGTGGAAGTTCTATCCCTCTGATTTCCATCAGTAAACTTACTACAGCAAAACCTGCATATATATTATCAGGCTATGAATCTTTTCCACCGAAAATATCAAACAAAAAAAAAAAACTAGTCACTATAGTCTTTTCTTTTCTGTAAATACATATATTATATAGGATTTACTTACGGCGTGCAATTTTCATTCTGCGAAACTGTTCAGAACCCTGGTTGCTGATTAAGCAAGTGAAGACTTCTATATCCATTTCCTTACAATCCTTCCATGTTTCAAGCCAAGAGTCGATGGCAGAAGCATATGATGTGGTCATACAAGGAGGGTCAACCCCGCAAGACTGTTTCAGTTGGATCTCTAACTCCTTCATCTCCCTGAGATTATTAAGACAATCATCGATTTTGTCCTTAACCTACGATATTCAGACACACACACACACACAAAAAAACAGTCAACATCGTCTGAAACTGAATAAAGTATGGATCAAACACTCTACTTAGAGACAGAGAGATCATAGATGGACTCTTCTTACAGATTTGTCTAGAACTTTTATACGCTCCCTCATTCTCTTGAGGAAAACACACGAAAAATTATATTGTCAGCGGCTGCTTGCAACTTATAAAAAGAAAAATACTTAGGTTCACTTTTTTGTTCACCCCTCTTCTCTCAGCCAATCATAATCTTTCATCTAATATTTCATTTAAAAATTAAATCAAAATTAAATTAAAAATCAAAACAAATTAAAAAAACAAATTCTGTATACTTTTAATTAAGGAAAGTTAAATATTGGCTTGTTTAGATTTTAAAAATTAGAACAAAATTATATGTCTAGTTTGGGTTTACAAATGAAGTGGTTATGGTTTAAATTTTACAATTAAAAAGAAATTATATGTCGGTTTGGGTTTACAAATGAGATGGTTAGGGTTTAGATTTTACATTTAGAACGAAATTATATGTCGGTTTGGGTTCACAAATAAGATGGTTAGGGTTTAGATTTTACAATTAGAACGAAATTATATGTCGGTTTGGGTTCATAAATGAGATGGTTAGGGTTTGGATTTTACAAGTAGAACGAAATTATATGTCGGTTTGGGTTCACAAATGAGATGTTAGGGTTTAGATTATATAATTAGAAAGAAATTATATGTCGGTTTGAGTTCACAAATGAAAGGTTAGGGTTTAGATTTTACAAGTAGAACAAAATTATATGTCCGTTTGGATTTATTAAAGAGCGGTTTAAGTTTTTAATTTTATAATAATATATATACAGATTTTATTTCCTTATTTTATAAGGAGGTGAATGAAGAGGTTCACCCCTAGAAGTGAACCCAAGTATTGTTCTAATAAAAACCTCTTTTTCTAATTTTCTCCCGGAAAATACTTAGGTTCACCCCTAGGGGTGAACCTCTCCATTCACCCCCTCTTCTCTTAGCCAATCAGAATCTTCCATCTAATATTTCATTTAAAAAATAAATCAAAATTAAATTTAAAAGCAAACTAAATTAAGGAAACAAATTCTGTATACTTTTAGTTAAGGAAAGTTAAATATTGGCTTGGTTTAGATTTTTAAAATTAGAATAAAATTATATGTCGGTTTGGGTTTACAAATGAAGTGGTTATGGTTTAGATTTTACAATTAAAACGAGATTATATGTCGGTTTGGGTTTATAAATGAGGTGGTTAGGGTTTAGATTTTACAATTAAAACGAAATTATATGTCGGTTTGGGTTCATAAATGAAATGGTTAGGGTTTAGATGTTACAAGTAGAACAAAATTATATGTCGGTTTGGGTTCACAAATGATTTAGATTTCATAATTAGAACGAAATTATAAGTCGGTTTGGGTTCACAAATGAGATGGTTAGGGTTTAGATTTTACAAGTAGAATAGAATTATATATCGGTTTGAGTTCACAAATGAGATGATTAGGGTTTAGATTTTATATGTATCGGTTTGAGTTTATTAAAGAGCGGTTTAAGTTTTTTAATTTTATAATAATGTATCCAGATTTTATTTCCTTATTTTATAAGGGGGTGAATGGAGAGGTTCACCCATAGGGGTGAACCCAAGTATTATTCTTTTCTCCCCTTTCTTTTTAGAAAAATACTTAGGTTCACCCCTAGGGGTGAACCTTTTTGTTCACCCCTAGGGGTGAACCTTTTTGTTCACCTCCTCTTCTCTCAGCCAATCAGAATCTTACATCTAATATTTCATTAAAAAAAAAATCAAAAAAAAATTAAAAAGCAAAACAAATTAAGGAAACAAATTCTGTATAATTTTAATTAAGGAAAGTTAAATATTGGCTTGGTTTAGATTTTTAAAATTAGAACAAAATTATATGTTGGTTTGGGTTTACAAATGAAATAGTTAAGGTTTAGATTTTACAATTAAAACAAAATTATATGTCGGTTTGGGTTTACAAATGAGGTGGTTAGGGTTTAGATTTTATAATTAGAACGAAATTATATGTCGGTTTGGGTTCACAAATGAGATGGTTAGGGTTTAGATTTTACAAGTAGAACAAAATTATATGTCGGTTTGGGTTCACAAATGAGATGTTAGGGTTTAGATTTTACAATTAGAACAAAATTATATGTCGGCTTGGGTTCACCAATGAGATGGTTATGGTTTAGATTTGATAAGTAGAACAAAATTATATGTCGGTTTGGGTTCACAAATGAAATGGTTAGAGTTTAGATTTTACAAATAGAACAAAATTATATGTTGGTTTGGGTTTATTAAAGAGCGGTTTAATTTTTTAATTTTATAATAATGTATACAGATTTTATTTCCTTATTTTATAAGGAGGTGAATGAATAGGTTCACCCCTAGGGATGAACCCAAGTATTGTCCTTCTTTTTATGTACCTATGATGACCTAGTGTCTTTCTTTGGGCCAAAAAAAAACTTATTTTGACTGTTGCATGGATCTTAGCATCTTAAATATAAATAAGAAACAACAAAATATTAGAAACAAAACAATAGTATCTATAATCGTAACACTCATTATGGTCCTAATTAACAAGAACCCCTAAGAATCCTAACAAGAATTATGATCAAAGCTAATCAAAACCCATAACTCGAAAATTCAAGAAGATAATTAAAAAAAAAAAAAAAAAATGAAGTAGTTTTAATATAACTAATTACTTGTCGCCTTTGATCTTGAACCAAGTCTCAGCACATTGTCTATGAGCAACAGCCAAATCTTCTTTACACGAACACCCTAATTCAATCGCACCTCCACCGCTCGTTTCTGTAAGCTGTAAAGCCCCAAATGAAGTCCAACAACAAGTTGATTTGGACCTTGAGGATACTAAACCTACCGTGGTTGCTTATGTTTAAATGGTATCTCTTGTTAACGGTAACAGAGGACAGTCACACACCACTTGTGTTGTTCATACAGTCAAACAACCAAAGCCAGCCCATACTACGCTCCAAACACAGAACAGGTTCAGTGTTCTTGCGTCACCGATCGCCTGCTGCTGATGATGACATCTGTCAGCAATCTACCTAGTATTGTAACCTTTAGGACACTGGCGGACCCAGAAAATAATTTTACCTGTGTCATAGGGAGGATTGAACACTGTGTTAGGGGTGTCAAAGTCTATTTTTTACCATGTTTTTATACAAAAAAATTTAATTTCAATATGAATGGGGGTCAATTGAACCCCTTTTCCCCTTAATAGGTCCGCCAGTGCTTTAGGTTAAACATCACTCCATTATATAAGGATGATGCAATGTAATCATTTTTGATAAGAACGAAGATACACTTTTGAGCCTCTCTTCTCTCTGTATTACCTTGTGTTCTAAGCTCTGCTTTCATTTTCCACTCCCAAATGACATATACGACAATCTTTCTCCGGCGGCGTTGTTGCATCATCATCATATATCTCCGAAGAAGGACTCATCACTGACGACACTTTCCTCGACTGATCTCCTTCGTATTCGTACGATCCTCCATTCGTCGAGTAGAAGTAAGAGTAGCATGACATCATTAAGAAAACAAGGCAGTCTCATAAATCACAGAGTTGAGACATAGCCAAGGATCAACTGAATGAACATCTCAACTCTTAAAGAACATTTTACAGATCATCAAATTCATTCTATAGCCGTCACTCCTCATTTTAGACAAACAAAATGAAGAAAAATCATATTGAAAGAACAACTCTCGCCTCAAATTCGTATGAGTTCTCATGATACCAATTCACCATAGACTTAAACAGAGATGATGAACACTTGCTAAAGTTTGTTTACTGAAACTATGTATAACAGAGATCGAAGCAAACTTAGATTCTTGTAGAAAGAGTGCCTTAAATTCACCAGTGCTACCCCAAAAAAAATTCACAAATCCTTTATAAACACAACGAATAACAATTTAGCAACGAACAAGAAGTAGTGTAGCACTAGCATCCTAATTATCAAAATATCTTTAATCCAATAACTCATTCCCATTTCAGCTGATTCCAAGCACCAAACCAAAACCAATCAAACATTTAAATTCTTTAATTACAGAATGAAATAGAGAGAAAACAAAAAAAAAGTACCTGTAGGAATCTGACGTCTCTATTGTACTCACTCGCACAAGATGAAATCTTTCCCACTTTCAATATCACTTAACACGGCCTGTTGCAATACATGAATACTCATTCACCGTGATCAGAACATTACAAAGAAACAATTGAATTAAACCCAGAAGAGGTAAACATATGTGTTAACATCTATAATATATATATTTTTTTTTTTTTGAAAAAGAAGATCGATAAACTGTGACATCTATAATACAGTATATTTTTGCCATGATTCTATCGTTGCCGCCTCATCACCATCATACACATTGTTTCATGTAATCGTTACATTTGTTTTACGTGAAAGCTAATAGACATAATTTGGACATAATTACAGTATATCTCAATGATTAAAATACTCCCTCTATATCAGAATACTTGATGTTCTAGAATTTTTTTTTATATTACAAAGGATGATTTTCTGTATACTTTTATCAATTAATACTAAGAAATTACAAATTTCAAAAATCATTAAATGAGAATTTAAAAATTTGATGAAATACTATTAGTTAATAATTATAAAAATATGTTATTATAAATGAAGAATACATTTATTGCTAAACATTAAATGTTTTTCTTAATTCATGTAAAAATTCTAGAACATCAAGTATTATGATACAGATGGAGTATAATTTAATCGTGTCGGCATGCTCAATTCTGCACAAAACAACAAGAACAATGCATTATATACTAAACAAGCGTATGCAAATTTATGTCAAACAAATTAAAGATTGTTGATTTTAAGAAATTATAATAATCGGTTGACGAAGTTATTTTGTATCATTGATTCGAGTGAACTCTATTATCGATTGTCAATAGCAATTAACCATTAAAAACTACTATTTGCAACGAAAAGCAAAAGACGTGGAGGACTCAAAATTAAAGTAGAGTTCTAATCACACACAAAATTTACTAGTATTAGATAAACCCAAAAGGCCGACAAAAAGTAGCGAGCAACTAGGCATGTAAATAATAAATATCATCTACGACACATGTACAACAAATAGAAAATACCAAAGTAAGTGGTTTTTGGATGATTATTAGTTAATTTGAGATTAACAAGCAAAAAAAATTTACTCGTGGGTGTCGCTTAAGTGGTTTGTGGACGATTTTTGTTTAAAAAGTCATAAAAATTATCATTTTCATATATATATATATATATATATATATATATCTAAAAATGAGAATCAGTTAACGTAAATTGCAATGAGAATTAGTTTACGTAAATTGCATATATTGCGTGCATACTATTTCTGATTTCATTTTCTTAGTGATATTTTAACATGATGTTCGTTATATATGTTCATCATCATACCTTCATGAAATTCAGATTTTTATAATCATTTTGACCGTTTGAACTCATCGATCATCATACTTTCATAAATATCAGATTGTTATCATCGTTTTCCCCATTCGATCTCATTGATCTCTCAATAAATATAACGAATCATATATTTATGATTAGCATTTGCTCAGTCTGTGCACACATTCTTGATGATATGGACACTAATGATGCTTTGGAACATTGTATGGGAGAGAGTTGGTCAGATCCTTTACAAAAAATGTTTGATATGAGAACAGTGATAAATCTGAGTAATGTGAGGGTTGCTATGTTATGGAATAGACTTATCGAAATGAATTTTATTAGTGAATCACATGAGGTGGAAAAATAAATCAAAAAGACAAAAGAAATTAAAAAATCAAATTTTTATAAAATAGGGGTTTCTAAATTTTTTAAAAAGAAATTATGTAGGTTTGGGTTAATAAAACAGAGGCTACAAAAATAAACAAACTAAAATAATTAATATTATCTAAATAATTCGATTTTGAAATCATTAATCCTAACATTATTTATAGTTTTTTAATTATAATATTAAATCCTAATCATTTTTTATAAACTCAAACTGACATATAATTTTCTTTTATTGTAAATCTAAACCCTAACCACTTTTTTATAAACCCAAATTAAAATATAATTTTTTTTAATTATAAATCTAAACCATAATTCTCCTTTATAAATTAAAACCGATATATAGTTTTTCTTAATTGTAAAATATAAACCTTAATTTCTTTTTTATAAACCCAAATCAAAATAATTTCCTTAATAAAAACTACATAATTTGTTTTCTTATATTACTGTCTTTTATTTTAATTTTAATTTATTTTTAAATATGATTTGATATTGCATATTATTATATTTTCATTGGTTAACTAAAAGGAAGTGAATAAGTGAATCCAAAAATTATTCTACAAAAAAAATACTAAGGTTTTTAAAGTCGGTCGGTTTATATAGCTTAACGTTAGATTCTAAAAATTAACGTCAAATAACTCACGTCACTTTCCTATATTTTAGTGTCAGTTTAAAAAAGACGTAAATACAGTAATATGTAAGTTATTTTCACAAGTATTAGTTTCTCAGTTAAATTGTAATTCGAAAAAAAAAAAACTGGACAACAATAAACTCACAACAACAATAATTAATCTATTTATAGTCATACCATGACATGTCATTAACCATCAATCATCTGGACACAACATTAATACTTAAGATCAAAGTTATTTGTATATGTTTTGAAACTAATAAAAGAACTAAAAATTCATAAACATTCTTTGTTCAAATTAACTAAGGAAACAATTGAATTAAACCCAGAAGAGGTAAACATACAGTATATGTAATTTACTCTTGCATTCAGTTGTTTCACTAAGCCTTACAAATTGAATGCAAGAGTAAATTACATTGCTTAAATAAAAGTTAAACAACTAGAATTATCCCAATCGGTCTTGAGAAACGAATAAAAACAAAAACTGGTCCGATAATATAGCAGTACCAAGTACCAACCATCGTATTCTAATTGGGCCTTAGAAGCCCACGTCTCAAAACTTTAAGATTTAAAAAACGGATGAACCGACCAGCCGGTTCGCGAGTTTTTGCCGGTTTTTCCTGGGCTAATCCGACTTTATAATAGTCTGGTTATTTATAAAGATCCGAACCGTAACACTTGCCGGTTCGCGGTTGAACCGGTTAGACCGGCCTGCATCCTATCTCTTCAACCTCTGCATAGCGGAAGACTCTGATTTGGACGGAGTCTTTCATTTACATGTCGATTCCAAACTCTGACTCCTCCAGTGTGTTTGACTTGTTTTGACTTTCGAATATCATATAGTATATTATTATTTATTTTTTTAAGAAAATAAAAAACTGAAGTTGGATTAGTACAAATTTGGATCGAAGTTGATCATCAAGGACGCGATGCTCCACTCGAATCTTACTTAAAATGTTTTTCAATTGAGCATGCATGTTTGATTTTCCACAAAAAAAAATAATAATAATAATAAAATCAATAAAATTAAGAGAAGCTAAAATCATTTTTTTTCTTTTCATAATTGCATATTTAAAATAATTTCGAACTCACGGTCACAGAATTTGAATAGACTTATAAAAAAAGAAAATTTTGAACTATGACTTATAAAAAAAGATTGTAATATTGTACAAGTTATTTATCTGAAATAGTTTCTAATTAAGATAAACTCAAATGTATACCATATATTTAGTGATAATGTGAATTATCTTAATTAAGATATTGACATTATCAAACAATCAAACATATATTCTTAATTCTTATATAATTAATATTTTCATGAATTTCATACTTTTATAATCATTTTGATTATATCATCTCAACAATCTACCACTATAAATAACAGACCATAATTTGTGATTAGCGCTCGCTCATTCCGTGCATACATTCATTGAATAACAACTTTTCCAATGAGGAATGAGTAGCATTGAATATATTACTTAAAAGCTTTTTCTATAAATGTTGCAAATTTTGAGGGACCAAAGATGTAAATAACTTGGGAACAGAAAAACAACCTTTATTCATAATTCTCTTGTTTTCTCTCGAAAATGAAACTATACTTTTGTAAATTTAACATTCGATCATATTCAGCTATAAATTAATGCCCATAAATTAGTAGAGAGGACCTATCTATTTCCAATTGTATATCATATCTATTTCCCATTATATTGATCAATCTAATCAACCTACCAATAAACCGGTCCAATTTTATTTTTTCCCCTCACCGGATTTCGTAATCAAGTTTGGTTTTGGATGCAAAATCAGGACAAGAAAATTTTGACAAGCCGATCGATTGAGATTCAAATTTGATGCTAAACGAAAGAAAGGGAGGGTTAATGCCTACCATCCCATTCGAATCCTTCTCGAGATTCAAACGAATCTCGTAAAAAGCCCTCTCAGTCGATCAATCCGGATTCTTACGCTCGGCTTCTTGAGAGAATTACAACGTATTCTATTGTATCATTTCCTTATAGGAGACCATCCATTATTGTTCCTCTTATAGAGTTATCCATTCTCTACTTTGCTTCTAAACTAAACTGATGTGTTTCTTTCTTATTCTGTCAGCCTATCGTGTATGGCAAGAGTTACTAATATTGATTCTTTTGCAAAAGCATGCTAACGGAGGAAAATGCATTGTCTTTATCGAGAGAGCAGAGAATGCTATTCGCCTCTCAGATCCATTAAAGAAAGGCTTCCCATTTGAACATTGAAACATATATGATATAATGGGAAACATCAATGCTAGGAAAATGCATTATCTTTATCGTCATATGAAAATGCTAGGAAAATGATATATCATATGACGATAAAGACAATGCATTTTCCTAGCATTGATGTTTCCCATTATATCATATATGTTTCAATGTTCAAATGGGAAGCCTTTCTTTAATGGATCTGAGAGGCGAATAGCATTCTCTGCTCTCTCGATAAAGACAATGTATTATATCATTATCTGTATGAATGCATTATAATGCATTTGTTGGACATTATATAAT
This sequence comes from Camelina sativa, assembly GCF_030686135.1. NCBI lineage: Eukaryota > Viridiplantae > Streptophyta > Magnoliopsida > Brassicales > Brassicaceae > Camelina > Camelina sativa. The sequence continues at coordinate 5,545,002 of NC_141884.1, read as the reverse complement.
TATATCATTATATAATGCATTATAATGCATTTGTTGATGCATTATATCAATAGATATCATTATCTATTTCAACATTATATCATTATCTATATGATAGCATTATAATGCATTTGTTGGATCATATGTTATCTGTATATAATGCATTTTATCATATTATAATGATGTTTGTCTAACATATAATGCATTATATCATTATAATGCATTTTTAATTCCTTCTTCGAATCTAACATATTAAGATCTATTTATAATGCATTATATTATAATGTTATTATATTCTTAAAACATCATATTATAATGCATTATATTAATGATATCATATCATGTTAATGATATAATGATATAATGCATTATATAATACATAATGGTATACATAATAACATAATATATAATAACATAATCATTATAATAACATAATATATAGCATTATAACATTATAATGATATCATTAACTGTATGTATATATGCATATGAATAATAATATAACATATATGTATGTATACATACAGTTATATCATTAACATTATATATGATAGCATTATATATATCATTATATATCATTATAACATTATAATGTATATAACATATATAATGATATCATTATATAAAATAACATTATAATGTTAACTGTATATCATTATATTATGCATTATATCATTATCTGTATATTAGCATGATATAATGCATTATATATCATTATAAGACAACAGATAATGATGTTTGTCTAACATATGTTTGTCTAACATATATCATTATATCATTATCTGTATGAATGCATTATAATGCATTTGTTGGACATTATATCATTATATCATATGATTCATATCTGTAGGAAAATACAAAATTATATCATTGTCTTAAATGATATGATACATTTAAGATATAATGTATGAATTCTTCTTTATTCTTAAAAAAACAATCTTTTTTATTTTTCACAATACCACGTCGTTACTTCTTTAGAATATAACATACAGTTAACATTATATATTATATATATACTTTCTGTATCATAAAGGATAATATTTTATGATTTTCTTTAATGTATTTAATGCACTTTTATTTATAAAATCAAATAACTAATTTTTTTTTTTTACTTTTAAAATACATAGTTCAATATGCATGTAATTGAATGCAAGTGTAGAAAAAAACACAACTAAATGAATACTAAAAAGGAGTAAAAAATAAATTAATTAACAATAATACATTATTTATTATTTATTTTCTTAATCTTGGTGAAAATTTTAAAAGATCATCCACTCTAATAAAGAGGGAGTATATGATTTGATTGTTTTATACATATATTGAATATAATTTACATTATATATTATATATAAAATATAAATTGTAGATATGATTTTTCATAAATGTCATGAAAACTTAATACATTTACAAGTTAATAAATTATAAACCGTTTATCGTCAAAAAAAAAAAAAAATTATAAACCGTAGGTGCGATAGCCGTTAAACATCTTTTAGAGAAATTTTCTCAAACTATAATTTGTTTTATATTTTTAATACTATATTTGATGAGTGTTATGTGTTATTGTTGTTGTTGCCCCGTACAGCTTTAAGCATATTTTAAAGTAGAGTGTATAGATTTGATTGCAAAGACTCATCAATATATATGTTTTGGGGGTTCAAGAAGAAGAGGAAACGTGGAAATGAAAGATCCATGATATAAAGAACCCAAAAACCATACAAGCTAACACTAAATTCACCATTCTCTGTGGCTGCCACCTATTCTCCACCGCCCCAGTGTCCTCGCTGTTTCGCAACTCTATCTCTTCCATCGTTGTTGGCCCAACCATTTCGTTTGCACCGCCCACGTTTCGGGCTACCGATTGGCAAATCTCGCATACTCTGTTTCAGTAAACATATGTTGTATCTTGTATGTTAATTTTCTATAAAGTAAACAAAACTCTTGGGGTGCATAATTAGCAACTAACTCACAAAAACTTACGTGCTTAAATTAATGGCTCATAGTTCTTTACCAAATAAGAGAACAATTAATACCTCTAACCGTGAAATTTTGAGTGGTGTTTACCTAGCTGCAACCAATTTAAAAGTACATTGAAAAAAAAAGAAGAAAACATTTTAAGTTAATACCTCTAGCTAAACAACTTACGCTTCACATATGCCAAAATTTCCAAAAGTTTGACAAATTCCTTAAATCGAAAATTAATTATTAGAGAATAAGTCAATAATATTATACACAAAAATAAGATAACGATCAATAAAAAACGTCCTAAAATAAATGGAAAAAAAAAAACAAGAACTCCTAAAAATCCTAACAAGAATTATGATCAAAGTTAATCAAAACTCATAACTCGAAAATTCAAGAAAAATAATTAAAAATAAAGTAGGTTTAATATAATTACTTGTCGCCTTTGATCTTGAACCAAGTCTCAGCGCATTGTCTATGAGCAACAGCCAAATCTTCTTTACACGAACACCCTAACTCAATCGCACCTCCACCGCTCGTTTCCACTCCCAAATGACATATACGACAATCTTTCTCCGGTGGCGCCGTCGCATCATTATCACCACCATCGTCTATCTCCGAAGAAGAACTCATCACGGACGACACTTTCCTAGACTGATCTCCTTCGTATTCGTACGATCCTCCAGTCGTCGAATAGAAGTAAGAGTAGCATGACGTCACGTCTTCCCCGTCTGAATAATAAACGCTGGCGTCACTTCCGTCCAATGACCTCCGGTGGTGATATCCAAAAGCTCCCCCTTGTTCTAAATCGATGTCTGTCATTGTATTTTTTTTTTGGTCTAATGCCACAGTCAATACAAAACTGAAGAAGGGATTTAAAGAAGTGGGGTTTTTGGTGGATTTGGTGATGTCTAACCAACAAAACAAGATTATATTATTTACTGAGAAGTAATAAGAGGTTGTAGGAGGAGTGAGTAGTAGTAGTAGTGGAGGTGGAGCAGAGGAATTAATAATAAGCTAAAGAAACATAAGTGAAAGTGAAAACTATTGCTATATATTAAGGAAGAAGATATTAAATAGTTAAAAGCAAAGAGAAAAAGAAAAGAGAACCCCAACTGTTTATCTCTCACCAGCTTGTACCAAATTTAAGGGATTTGTTTGTTACGAGTTAGAGATTCTTCTATACGTTCCATGGTATTACAATGTTTAAGCGTCTCGATTACACCCGTATCCAACGGTTCATATAGCGTGATCATTACATAAGTTTTTGGAAAGTCCGATTCAGTCCTTGAAAGAATGATAAAAATAGAAATCGTATAGGGATAGTTATGTCATTACACTGTGAAGTTTCTTGTTTTGGATACACTTTGACTCATTCCGGCCTCCGATCGATTTAATCACGGCCAATTTTTTTTTTGTTTTGTTGTCTTTTGATTTTTCATTGATGGTACTATTAGCAAAATTTATGGTTTGAAAACGCTACGTACTCTCCGGTTTTGAGTCATCTTTTTGTAGGACTTCGTTGTCTTCTTTTTCTTGGAGTAACAGTGTAACACCATATATAAACTCTAGATTTTGAATTGAACAGTTTCGCCTATCTTGATTTACCATAACTTTTTTACCAAGAGAAATGTTTGAAAATATTTACTCCGATGATGATCCTCCTATTCACGAAAATTATTAACGTGTTTCCAAGAAAGAAAAAAAAAAACAAATGATCGTAGTCATTACTATTTTGTAATTTTCCTCAACGCTCGTCGGCAACTTTAATGTCGATCTATTACGCCAAACACTTTTGAGAAACGAGATATATATGATGATGGCTTTTGCGTTTGTGTGTACACTACAATAATATCATGTGCATATATTTCCAATTTTTTTAATATCACTATCAGTTTCTATTGATTTTGTTTTTGGTCCTCATTCTCATCTTCAATAGACACTTCATCCACAAGTGGATTTGTCACAACATTATGAAGGCCATGCCACGAAGTTAAACGGTGGAGCTATGTTTTACCAATAAAAAAAAGAGCTGTGTAGTATTTGATTGATGTTACTAGCTTAGCTACCCAAGAAACAGAGATACTATAAAACTTTTTTAGATTAAAATTTTATATTTTATGAGGAAGAAAGATATTTCAAACAAGCAAGGAATAACTATTTATTCGTAAAGGCATACAAATTAAAACTAAAAAGAAATAGGAATCTCATTTTCCACGTCAAAATGTTGAACCACCAAAAGGAATAAAAGAAACAAAGAAACAAAAAGGGTAAAACGAATTTTGATGGCAAAAAATAAAATAAATTAAGAAAACAACAGTTTATCAAATTGGTGGGTCTAGTTCTAATGACAAGACATACCTATTTTTTGTTTCATTTGAATCTTTATATTTGGAGTTTTCTTCTATCAAAATGACAAATATTTTAATTAAATAAGTTCGTTATCTGTTCAAGAGAGGAGATGAGATATGTACTAACTCCTCCAATTCATGAAACTAAGCATGTTGAATATATGGGAGCTAGTATCTGGCCCGGCTTAGCACATATGCTAGGGGTGCAAGAGCACAGGATCTGCAGAATTTTTGAGCCGGGCCACAAAGCTCTAACGATTTGTTATTCATATTCATGTTCTAACAAACAACATCGAATATTTTCCTAGTAAATATGATTGAATACCTAAAAACATTCATTCAACACTTTATGAAATCTATAATTAGTACATATATTTTGTAACTAAGAGACATGAAGGTTATGGATCACCTCGTGCGAGTGTTACTCATATATCCTGCCGGATCTGCCCAATTCCTTCTTTTTTTTTTTTGCTTTGACTCTTTATGTTTTGTTTGTTAATAAACATCGAAAAGGACAACACAAGTAGTTGCTCTGTCTCAACAGTTTCATGTTCAAAACTGGAAAAGTTGTTAAAACAAGACCAGAAACTGGAAGTATTTGAATGATATGTGTTGTTCAACAGAAACATTTGGCTGGTGGCCCAAATTAGGTGGACAGAATAAAAAAAAAAAAGTGGAGAAGCTGGAGAAGTACTCTTGGTTTGATTCAGATAGTTTTGGTGGTAAATCAAATAGATACATGAATTGTTAAATCATAACAAGTTACTTCTACTTTTATAGATAGTCGTCATGTAGAGAATTAAGCTACCAAAACTAATCTAACTTAGAGGAAATAATTTATAGTTTACATAACTTACATTTAGAACTAGCTAGGAGCCAACCAAAGGGCTACTTACTACATTCTCACATTACATCTGAAAATGATCTAAGTTGGAGCTCTCAAAATCAGTCAATTGTGGCTCTCTGTCTGCAATTCTTGGCTGCATATAGAAGAAATTGTCATGTCAGGACAAAAAGATACATGATTGAGATCTCTAGTATGGTTATATGATCACAGTGAGAATGGGAAATTACCAGGACTTAAGATTCGTAAGCATTTTGTTATAGACTTCACAGTAGTCATGGAGTCAGATCCTGCAAATTGAAACAGTAAGAGTTTATCAGTGAGAACAGCTATAGCATTCTATATATCTAATATATTAAATGAATACAGGACTCTAAACCCACCTTGTGTGTTCATGTCTTTCCCTTGTGTCATTTCTGTTACTGTTGATGTATACTCTGATACAACCTGGTCACTCTCTTGATTCGTGTTTCTTGATTCAGGAGATGACCTGTGATTCAGAATTGGATCTAGTAAGTAAATGGCAGAGTTCAGACGGTATAGTAAGCCAAAGAGAAGAAAATATACCCTGAAGCACTCTCTATGTGGAAATTAGATGGTTGTGGAAGGCAAGGGTCTGGCATTTCTTCACAACCAAGATCGAAATCGACTAGTAGCTCCGAAAATGAAAAGTCTTCACTCAGAAGATCTATGTTGGAAAAATCTATGTCAAACAAATCAGCCTCTGCTTCAGAGCCAGATGAGGAAGTTGAAACCATGTCAGCAGTAACAGGTGCATCTAAGTGCATTGTGGCTTCAGTGTCATCGAAGTTGAGCCTTCCTTTCACATGATCTCTTTTAGTCGACATTTTCAGATTAGACTTCACAGGCGAAAACGAAGAAACCATATGGCTCCTTTCCACTGTATAAGAACCAATTTCTTTGAGAGGACTAACTGTGATTCTCTCTTTGGTAACAATTGTGCAGTTTGTAGGAGTAACTTCTTGCTGGGGACTGACAGACCTATCACTCTGATTAGATGCTTGCTTTTGCGGTGTCCTCGGACAAGCTGAACTGGTCGGAGGAGACAACATGTCTGGTTTGTTAAACAAACACTTTGCCACACTTGGCATAAGATCAGACGACTTACTAGCTACACCGTTGTTCACAGGCATTTTTGTTTCAGATGATGTTTGAAACGTCAAGTAATTAGCCACCTTATCAGCTTGTGTGAGCTTTTTCATCCCTGTATTAAGAAAAAGAAGACACAAATCAAGTTTAAGGATTATGAAGACTTAAAGGTATCATCATCATCACATAAAGAATAAAGTGAAGCACAACTACCTTTCCTAGAAACAGAAGGAGCTCCAAGAGAAACCTCAGGACTCTTTCGCTTTTTGGTTATAGACTGACTTAAACAAGGTGCAGTGAAACTCCCAACCCTTTTATTTCCTGGTAATGATACTGGCATTATTACATTAGCTGTGTTGTACACAGTGCATCCTGTAAAACAAGAACATATATCATTAGCTCCACAAAAACAACATCCAGATTCCAGATACATCAAACCAATATACAAAATCAACCCATTAGTAATGGTTACCAAGTCTATAAATCTATGTCAAACAGCTTCTACATCAAAATCAGAGCTCAAGTAACAATCAAGTTCAACACAAGCAATGATGGTTCCAATTCAGCTCCAGAATAAACCAAAAAGCAGTAAGTAATCTTCAATTTACCTGAAGAAGAGACACCAAAGTTGTTCTGTTTAGAAGTCGAAGCAGTAACCAGTTGGTTATCAGTCGGAGCTACCGCCGCAATCGCCGGAGGAGGAGGAGGTGTAGCGACGGCGGTGGAGTTATAAGCATTCATAACATCCTGCATCCCATTCAATAGATTCTGAACGCGAGATTTCTCTTGGTCAAGTTTCGATTTCTCCTGATCTATCATCATCTTCTCCTTCTTGAGAAAGATGTATTCGTTTAAAATCTCATTCAAAGGTAACAAACTGTTCGGAACCTAAAACGAAATCGAACAAAAAAAAAAACTGTAAGACTCGATGAATCAAATTGAGAAAATGAAAGATAATATCAAATTAAGACTCGGTAATAGATGAATCAAATTAAGAAATTGAAGAGAGAAATTAAAATTGATTGAGGTGCTTACTTCGCGAACAGGAGAGTTAGAGATGAGAGAAGAAGCTTCAGATCTGAAAAGGGATCGGGTTCTTGAGAAGCGATTATCGCAAAGGTATCGATCGACGAGGAACGCGACTTGAATCGGAGTTACTTCACCGTTGCCTATTATACGCTCTGAAGCCTTGGATCTGTTTGTTTTCGCCATTTCTCTCTAAAGATTGTGAATGCGAAGCGAGAGAGAGTGAGAGGAAGAAGATGATTAGAACTTAGAAGAAGAAGACGAAGGAGGGAGGTGAAAAGGAGGAGGGAGCGGGAGATTTTGGAACGGTTTAATTCGATTTTGCCGGGTGATTTCTTGTGGCGGGTGAAGCTAAAATTTTTTCTGTAAAAGGGCCAAAATTGGAAAACCATTTACGTTCACTGAACCGTTCGATTTTAGTGTATTGGACCGTCCGGTTTGGGATGGTTCGTTTGTATTTTTCAATCGTTTGATTAAAAACCCTGTGTTTTTTTGCCTACTAGTAGTAGTTAGTTAAGTTTTTAAAATTTTTGGTCGAAATGTAGTGAAATTAAATTAATCGGTCTATTTAATGTCAAAACCCGGTTATCCCGGTTATTAAGTACTGGTTGAGTGCAGAGTAGAAGAACATGTCGCGGGTTCGAACCTACCTTGGGATTCAGGGATTGTTTAAATTTTAGATTTTCTTTTGTGTTTTCAGTCTTTTGCCCTGTGGCTATCAAATTATCACAAACCGAACTTAAAGGGCTTAATTGAGTCATTATTAGTACATATGCTTTTTTTTTATGTTCCTTGTACAGTTTACATTTGTGTTAACAATTTCATATCCGAGCTCTGTTCCGGATTAATCTTTCGAAAGCGGACAAAATCATATTATCCCATTAGGCCATTATTCTTAAGAATGTGTTACTTAAGTTACTTAGTCTTAAACTTCAATCTTATGTCCAAGAAAATCATTCAAGGAGAAATCAAAACCCAAAAACCAAGATTAAGAACTAAAACAACAACAAAACCATATCAATTGAATTAGGCTAAGACTCAGATCTCAGTGTTTTCTGTTTAGTTGTCTGCAACTCCACTATTTCGGAGATTTTAAGATAGATAACGCAGTATTTTCAATTGACATCATTGATCTGATTCTACAACCATCCAACCAAAACCAAAACAAACAAGGGATTTAATAAGAAACATTGGATCTCAGCTTTTTTATTGTTTTTTCTTCAAAATCCTTTAATAGGAGACTTGCAGAAAGATAACGCAGTATTTTTAACTAACAAATCATCGATCCAATCCTAACACAAATCAAACCAAAAACAATCCGAACATTGAATTGAAAAAAGTAAGAGCATCTCAGAAGTTGAAAACCCCATTTGTTTCTTCACTAGCAATCAAAGTGCAAGGATAACAATTTTTTCGTGAATTCATCACCGATGCTCACCCTACTAAAAACAAACAAAAACCCAAGAAATCTCACAATATAAAACTAAGATCGAACTAGATAAAATCTACCACAACTAGCTTAATCAGAGACGAACGAAAGAATCGGTCAAAATCGCCGTACGAATTTTCTCAGATTCAACCCATTAGGTCGCGAAATATATTTATATATAAGACGCCGAGAAAAAGGGAACCCTACCCTTCTGTTTGGTAACAGATATATTATTAATCCTTAAATATGGAAAGGATACGCTAAACATACGTGCTGTTCTCAAAAAACATACGTGCCGTTTTTAAAATCCACCGAGTACAGTATAATAGTCTCTCAGCTTTGTCGTGGAACCACAACCTCCACGTAACGAATGAATGCTCTGAACTCTGAACCACACAACACAGAAACGTGTCAAACTACTTCTGTAAATTTGTAGTCATAACGCAAGTTAGTAAAACCATCATGACGCGTCTCTGATTATTCAACCCAAATGCCAAAAAAATATGATTTGAGTTATATCAAAAGAAAAAATTGTATCTTCTTCTATAAGTAAACTACTAAACTGAAATATTTTATACTATACACAAAACCTTATCAGATAAATGCTAACCACACGTTTGCGTTTAGTAACCGAAAGAACAAAACTGATAAATACTTCTTCTCCTATGGGAATAGTTTTTGGTAAAACTTACATAATGGGTATGGTTTTTGGTAAAATCGTTGTCGAGACTCCAAAATACACGGTTACTAAATCCGGCGACGGTTACGAGATCCGTGAATATCCACCGGCGGTTGCGGCTGAGGTTACATACGATGCGTCGGAGTTTAAAGGTGATAAAGACGGAGGCTTTCAGGTTTTGGCCAAGTACATAGGCGTGTTTGGCAAACCGGAGAACGAGAAGCCGGAGACGATTGCTATGACTGCTCCGGTGATCACGAAAGAAGGTGAGAAGATTGCTATGACTGCTCCTGTGATCACGAAAGAGAGTGAGAAGATTGAGATGACTTCTCCGGTTGTGACTAAGGAGGAAGGTGATGGACATGGAGGAGGGAAGAAGAAGATGGTTACGATGCAGTTTTTGTTGCCGTCTAAGTACACGAAGGCGGAGGAGGCGCCGCGTCCGACGGATGAGAGGGTTGTGATTAGGGAGGAAGGTGGGAGGAAGTACGGTGTTGTTAAGTTCAGTGGTACTACGTCGGAGAGTGTGGTGAGTGAGAAGGTGAAGAAGCTTACGAGTGATCTTGAGAAAGATGGGTTTAAGATCACAGGCGATTTCGTTCTTGCTAGGTATAATCCTCCATGGACGTTACCACCGTTCAGGACCAACGAGGTCATGATTCCTGTTGAATGAAATGATCCAAAGTGTTGAGCTTTTAGTCTCAAAGAAGTTGTTGTTTCACTTTGTGTGTTTGTAGTTGAAAGAAGCATACCAATAATGTATACAATGTAACCATTTGGTTTTAAATTTTCCTTTAGAATGAGTGAATCAAACAAGAAACTGCTTAATCTTTAGCAAGGGACAAGAACAAGAAATGTTGTGGATTGAAAAAAATTATTCAAAAAAGGGGTTTTGATCATATTAACCGGAGAAAAGCTTAAAGACAATGACAATTAAGTTAAAGAGCATGAGAGGAAGCCTCATGTAATGGCAGGCGTGGATGAGACCAATGATTTGGCCTTTGAGAGAGTTTCTTTTGCCTGTTTGGTGGAGCTCTGCAAGTGTCCATCCTTTGGGAGCTAGAAAACGGTCTTCGTTGAGGATAGCCAGTGCGTTTGCGAATAGTAGCAATCCTTCCATCAGTGTCCAGAAGCCCATGATTATTCTGTGGAAATGATTGAAAACAATCAGAAACTATGCATACATAATGAGCAACTGCAGTGATTTTGAATATATGGTGTTCTGAAAGATACAGAAAACTCTTAAGAGCCTTTGTATCTTAACCATTTTAGAAGAAAGCCACGAATGTAGCAAAGGCAAAATCTTTGAATCTACCACATTAATAATGAACAAGAACCAATAGCAATACTACTACTACTATAAAGCTCAACAGTGATCTCGGCAGGTCCTAGTTTTCATTGTTTGGTATCTTGAAATCTAAAACTGTGTTTCTAGTGTTCCAATGTTGTCTAACGATTGCGCCCATTACCATCATACCAACTACCAAGTAACACAATCCTCAAGAGGGAAGTAGAATCACATAAAGCAACTACAAAATAGCAAGAAAACTAAGAACACTTGACATGGTTCTCTCATGGGAATAGGTTAAACATTGTGAAACCTATAACTAAAAAAAACTGGATCATCATTTTTAATAGCTGAATCAAGCGAGATTGGAGACGTCATATCTAATACTTAGACTAAGGGAATTGTAAAAACAACGCAACAAGAGGCTAAGACAGATAATACTTTGTGAGAGCAAATGCATACCCGAGTTAAGGAAACAAGATGTTTAGCTCCTGAACCTAAAAATATCTGCAGAAACGGATAAAAACAGATTCCAATAAACATCAGTCTAAGTCCTGGATTCACTTAATTTAAAGACAAATGATATTAGATGCAGAGTCATCCAAATCCTGTTCTAGATAGAGAGAGAGGCTCACACACAATCGTAAGTATAATTTTCCATCGAAAGATCCAAGATTTCTAATAAATTCAATCAAACTGATCGATTGATCGATCACCACTAAAGATATAAACCCCAAATCTAGCAATTAGCTTTAAATTTCAAACCCAAAAAAAAAGATCGAGTTTTTTTCCACCAAATCACCCGTTGAAAGGCTCAAACGCTATAAAATGAGCAGTTGAAGAGACAGAGAGAGAAGTAGAGGAAGAAGGAGGAAAGAGATTACTTACAGTTACAGGTGAGATGAGAATCGAATTGGAGATATCTTGATGAAGAGACGACGATGCTTGCGATCTATTTTGTTTTTCACATCCTTCTAACTTGAACCAACTCTCAACGACGAAAAAAAAAACAGAACCGGGTTTACCCGGTTCGACTCTATTCGGGTCAGAACCCGACCACATGCCTTCAGTAAAAAGAACCAAGTTTTTAAAATAGTCCTATTGACTCTTTTACATATGATTGATCAAGAAAGCTCTGAAAAATCTTCTTATAACAACAATGAGATGAAAGAATACTGATTTACACAAATCATGCTCCTTTTTTGAAAGGAACAATCAAAAATCTCCATTGGGATTTTTTTTACTTTTCTTTCGACTAATCAGCTGTTCTGAAGAGATACACAAAGTAAGAAACCAAAAATTGCTATATATCTTTGATGTTCCCTGTATGGTGTAATCAAATTCTACACATTTTGTAAAGTATCTTCCAAGAATTTTGTCTTCTTCTTTTTTCCTATATTGTACAAGAAGGCTACAAAAAAAAGGTTTTGAATCAATATGTGTTTGTATTGTGTTTCACTGTGTCTTCTATCTTCAAGCACTCTTCTTCCATCTATCTGACTCTCCTGATGATTTCCACACTTGCTCAGGCTGAGACTTTTCACATATGCAATCTGGTTGTGGGTTTGCATAGAAGTTTTCTTCTAGCCTAGGGAATTCACCTGGAAGTCTTGCATAAGGAGCTCCTATCCTGCCATTATGTAATCTCTTCACCTCTGAAGAAAACTCATCCCAAGACATGATACCTTCGTCTAAATGATCTATCAGTCTCACAAAATTTAACCTGCCATTCACATTAGACTTCATATCAGTCAAAACGTTACAAAAAAAAGGCAATATTGCAAAAGGAATGATTATGATTCAAACCTGTCTGGATTGATAGTCTTCTTAAACCCTTCAAATCTCCGGTGCCCTTGTACAGCCTTAGCCATGTTCCCATCATATGTATATACAAAAACATCGCTTTCAAGTGCCACAATGTAATCCAACGCAGCCAGGCGATTCTGGTACGGTTTAAAGGGTTCTAACTCTTCTTCAGTTGCTAAAGTTGAATGAGCAAAGACGTTTGGGTACTCTTCTCTGAAAGCATCCATACTGTTTCCTCCATAGATTTCACCAGCAACTATGTACACATTCGTTGAGGATGGATATCCCATTGCCTTCAGAAATATGGCTGCTTCTCTAGGAGACATCGGGCAACCGCCTTGGATCCGTCTCTCTCTGCTGTCAATCTCTTTCTCCTTCCAATGTTTAACATTGTACCTCATGATTCTCAGCTCTTCAGCTTCTCCAGCTGTGAGATTGTGGCTGCAGCCTGTAAAGGCAAGCATATCTTTCTCGTATCTGCATTTCAAGTTCTCGTTTTTTAACCACTCCGTGTCAAAAAAAAATGAAACTGAGGGATGCAAAAAGAAAGAAACATCACAGTACCTTAAGTGCAAAGCAATGAAAGGCTCACTGTTGTTTCGTAACCGGTTAACCAAAACTTTCCCTAAATCCTCAATCTCTCTGGAGTACCCTAATGCTTGGTAATTGGCAAGGCATCTCAGCCGTTGGATTGATGGTGGTAAGCCATTGTTGGCCAAGCGTGAATCAGTGTGTGTGAACTTTATCACCTTATGTTTTTTCAAGAGCGGTAACATCTCGCTTCTGTAGTAACTAGCCTGCGTAATGCACAAAACTTTTAACCACACAAAAAGCCGCTAAAAACCCCGTTTATGGAAATGGTAGAAGAAGCAAAGCAGAGACCTTGGACCAAGAAACAGGAGCCTTGAGGAGAGGTCTCATGGCTGCATATCGTGGAGGTAAGTACTCGACAATGTCAACATCATCTTTCAATACGTTCATGAAGTGTCTCCAATCAAAAATATCTTTGAAAGTACTGCAAATCACAAAGAATTAACTCTTCAAAATTCTACTTCTTTTTCTTGGAGAATATATTTGTTGTGTAGGAGTAAATAAGATAAAACCTTGGATCAGTCCAGAAAGATTCATGGTCAAGGAGAGGAAGAACAAGAGTCGCATTCATAATCTTTGCTACAGCAACCATGTCACATATCTGCATTTCATATGAAAAAAAAAAACAAGATAAGAAACAACAGAGATCAAATCTCTGTAAAACACACTTTTCACATGAACTCTCCACTCACCCCAGTTCTCATCTGATTCAATCCGCCATTCGAGTGTACTAAAAGATAGCCGTTGGTTTTCCTACGCAGCCCTGAAATCAAAACACAAATTTTCAGAAAACTAGAACGCTATTGGTTTAAAAAATCAGGAAATGCAAGTTAACTGGCTTTACTTGAACGGTTCTTTGGACGTGACACACACTGGTGAAAGTTTCCGCTTTCAGGTTTCTGCCATATTTCCGGAATCTGTAAAATTGCCAAATCAGCGGACAATCAAGTCAAAACATAGATATGAGTGTGGCTTTCATACGTTGCAGAAACAACCAAAGGTAATAAATCTAGAGTCAAAGTTATAAAATTTCAATCATCCCAACAACATTAAAGATCTTTCCTTTTTAGTATTCACCATCCACCAGATTTGACACAAAGAACAAAATCTCAGGCCTTTTTTTTAGATTATATTCAATAATGCATTCCAGCAACACATAGTCGATGGTCAATGGGAAACTGTAGAAAGTGGTAATCCATACGACCATACCAAACTAAAAGGCTGCTCATTTTGACTAATTCCTCGTCAAATTCATTATTAACGAATCTCAGATTCTATGCAAAAAAACGAATTTTGATTGGTATAAGCTAATATGATTATGATTTGTTTTAGTTTAATCTATCATCAGTGACGCAATCATTAGAGATTTTCTGAGAATTCCACGTTGTAATCCTACCCCACTTTTTATTAGAAATTTTCCCGAGAAAAAGACAGAAAACAAAAAAAAAACAAAGCGCCAATTTCCGTTAAAAATCCAATCTTTGACCCCCAAACAAAAACTCTTCAACGAAATTAGAAAAACTGAGGAAAAAATTAGCAACAAAACGCTTTCTGGGTTTTGATCAGAAAGCTCAAAACTTTCTTCTCATCTAATTTTCTCGGGAAAATCAAAATCAAAAACAGAGCATCTGAAATGCGTAAAGCTTAAAGTTTTGATTTTTTTTTCTCGGGGAAATGAATTTTGCAAAATGCAAGGAATATATAACTTACGGGAAGCTTTTCAACGACGACGTTCTCCGTCATTGCACGTTGAGCCATTGACCAATCTTCGTGTAACGCACGTACGACGACGAGCTCATTCAAATCTCTCCGGTGCGCGTGGTCAACGACGCGCCCACTCATGAGAGAAACTCTAAGGAAGAGAGAAGCGACGACGAGGATCATGAGAAGACCCAAGATCCGACGACCCATGTTTCTCCCTGAACAAAAGAACCAACCTTGACCAACCACAGCCGTTGATCCGCCACCGTCGCATAGAAACGGTAACCGCAGTTTACGTAGGAGAAGGTACCGAATCGTCGGATGATGATGATGGTAGTGATGATAATCGTGGTGGTAGTGGGATCCGCTAGAGGAGGAACCAATTGAGGAAGGTGATGAACACGCGCCGCCTTGTAAACCGGATTCTCCGTCGTCTAAATCAGGGGAGACGGAGATGTTGACAGTGTTGTTGTTGCAGTAATCGGAGGAAATGGAGGGTCGTTCGGAGGTGGTTTCTAAGGAATCTCCGACACGGCGGCGTGTGGTGGTTGTAGGGGCAATGATTGGTGCAACGGCCAAAGGGCTTGCACCGGCCGCCGACATATCGCCGCCTGAGAAAGCAAAATCAATCTCCGAGAAAGCGCCAAATTGAAAAAAGGATTGATTTTTTTTTTTTTTTGAAGAGAGAGAGAGAGAAAAAAGATGGTTTTTTTTGTTTTTGTTTGTTTGTTTAATAAGTTCGTTGGTGTGTTATTTTGATTTTTAGGAGGGGTGTTAGTAGTGGTTGGGCATGTTATGGTTTTATTTTGGGGTTTCTGTATTAGCCACCGTGAGATTCGGTTATAAGCTGTGAGAGGTGTCTAAACTTTTTTTTTTTCTTCTAATCTCTCTGTTTTGGTGAGTTTGTGTATTTATATACATAGTTTAGATTTATGTTATGTATGTATGTGTGTGTGTGGACCTTTTGCTAATCATTTATTTTTTTGGTTGATTTTACATTCTTTTTTAGTTATGTTGTGGGTAATTTCCCAAATGCGAACTTCTTATTTTGATTAGTCTTATAAGATCAACTTTAATAACATAGTTATGGCATAAACCTAAACAATGTAAGTAAAAATTTATTGTGAAAATAATATGTATTTTTAGTTGTTTATTTATGACAAGTGGTTAAGAATTTATTTTTATGTAAAAAATAAAAAAAATGTAATGTAAGAAAAGAATTGTTTACTAATATTTAAAGCCTTTTCAAAAAATATTTAGGGGGGTGTGTATTCAAATTGACATTTAAAGTGATTTGTGTAAAATTTAAAAAGTCTACTAAAATCCACTGTTATTAAACTGATGATTTAAAAAATTACTTTAAAATCTAGTGTTATTCAAAACAGTTGGATTTGGATTTTAATGATTTATAGGGATTCTGGAAGATTTGTTTAGTTAAAAATACATAAATCCAAATCTCATGTTTTAGGTGGGATTTTAAATTTTTTTACAATAAATCATATCAAATTCCGTAAAATCATCAAAATCATTTAAAATCTCATGAAAACTCAAATCACTCGAAATATTATAGTATCGAATACACCCTCTAACAATATTTTTAATATACTATCAATATTTCTATGTTTCTTATCAAATACAACTTAAGGTATATTAAAATTCATTAAAAATATAAGTGTATATTGGTAAAGTAGTATTACATTTCTGCAAAATATATACAACCACACAACTTAAAATAGTAATTTTATCATGTGATATTTTATTATGCATTTTTTAATACTACCAAAATGTCATTTTGGGATTATGTTATGTTTACTAATGGAAGTCTAAGTATAGAGAAAACACTATAAACTACATGTTGCAGAAATAGTTGTTTACAAATTCTATTACACAATGCTTCTCGACGAAAAAGTCGGACGCTAATATATTTTTTGCTGTAAGATTAGGCCTTACTAGATTTTAATCCGCGGTACACCGCGGGACTATATTTTTAAAAATAAAGGATAAATATAAATGTTTAGTAAACTAAATATATATATATATATGACTAATGTTTTGTAAATTTTAAATGTATATCCCTTATATCTATATATTATTTAGGTTTACCGGTTTAAAAATTTAGGTTTACAAATTTAAATTGTTAAATTCAGAATATAATCTGTGATACAACATAGTACTGCTTGTTTATTTTACATAACCGTAATTTAATAAACTCAATTAGATATGCCTAATATTCTAAGTCGATGGTTTAAACAAAACAATGAACTGATGATTTACTAACAATTAATTATATAATTTTCAATTTTATTAATACACAAACTCATCCCGCTACATACCCAAACACAATTTTTCTTCCTTGCTTAAATAAAACATGCATGTTTTTCGAAATCCAAATAAAGAAAAAATGCAAAAAAATATAGTTACATTAATTTTATGTATTTTATGATGATTTAAAGCAAGTAAACTAAATAATCAAACAAAGATGATAGGAAAATCATAATTTTAATTAAAAAAATATATTTTATATTTCAAACAAAATCTTTTAATTGTGTTTGGTTATAAGGATAGTAAAGAATTAATTGAAGATATTGTAATTAATTTAATTAGATATTGTAATTAGTCATTGATTGATTTTTGAGATATTTTAGGAAATTTTGTTTAGCCCAAAATATTGGTTTTAAATTTTAATTTAAAGTTTAATGATAATGGCATTCCTTGTAAATAAGTATCAACTCTAGGATTTATTTGCTAAATGTCTCCAAAAATGTATATATAGATTTATCGGGGGTTCAGGGAAGAGCTCTTAGTCTTTTGTTAAAAAAAAATTAATCAGAAATGAAGAAAAATGGTAAGATCTCCCCTTATATAAGAGACTGAATCTTGGTTTAAGGGGCGGTACGTGTCACCATTCAGTTGGTTGAAAGAATAATACAAAAAGGAAAAAAAAAAACATTTCCCCTTCGATTTTTTTCTTTTTTCCTCTCTTTCACTCTCGCTCTTGCGCTCTCTCTCTCTCTCGGTAGCGATTGAATCTGGATTCGTGAGGATGCAAGAGAGGCGATTTGAATTATGTTTCAGTGGCATAATAATATATCTGACTCTTGTGACTCTTGTTGTAATATGTATTAATGTTTTATTATGTTTTGTATGTTTGAAAATTAATAAAAATGAAATATTTTTTTTTTTATTTTTATAAAATCTTAAATGTTTACACATTTATACCACTTCTATTCTATTTAAAATTTTAAAATTTTAAAAAACAATATTTTCAAAAATAAGAAACAATATTTTCAAAAATAAGAGACCCAAAATAAGAACCTACCAATAAAAGAAAAAATTTTATCTAAAAGATCATAGGTTCTTATATTCCAAACAGTACACAATTAATTCATAAAAAAAAATTTAAGAACTCCCCTTATATGAACCTCCCAATAAACTTGCTCTTAGATTTATCTTCCACTTTTTCGAGTTTCTTTATATTTAGATGCTCCAAATCCTTCATAATCCAAAAATGAATCTTTTATGTTTGGCCTCCAAATCCGCATATGTTAATTTTAGCGTCCGTGATGGTTTCTTCAACATTTTATATAGATAAAGCCAGCGACAGATGAGTTTTGAGATAGGAACCCCTGAATATATTATCATAGATCACCATTGTCACGAACGATGTAATAACAAAAACCTCGATCGGGTTGAAGTGGTCAAATGATATCTTATATTTGTCTCTTCTTAATTCACCATAGACAATAATAAACAATAGTTCAATCGGACCTTTTTTCGGGTAAAGAGACCACGCAGAAAAGGTTATTGGCCGGAGATGGAAGAGAGTGCTATCTCCTTCAAGATCTTTGCATGAAACAAATTGTCCATAAGATCGCATAGAGAAATATGTTTTGCTTTTTTTTATTTTAAAATACGTTTTGAAACAAGAGACTAGACGTAAATTTGTTCCTTTTCTTGAGTTTGTAAAGTGTAAACTCTTATATATTGGCAGACCTCATGAGGACAATTTCACTATACATATACAATCACCCTTTATTTTATAATTACATGCAAACTTATCAATATTTTAAGAATGAACAAAACTTTATAATATACCCTCTTAATTAAAAGTATATAGTTATAACCTATCCCACAACAAGAATGGTTCATACCCGATCCACTAACTCACCCCACACCCCTACATGTGCCACGCCACACATGTCGTTCGTTTACCCTTAATTATTATTATTATGATTTTTTAATTTGGAAAAATGAACAATCCAACTTAGTTGCTATCACTACATGTTTTAAAAAGCATTATCTTTTCCTTTAAATGTTTCAGGTTTAGCTATTTTTTTTACACAAGAAAATGAAAAACGTACAATTAACATTTGATTAAGATGTTATCATGTGGGGCAAACCTTAGATTTGCAGCCAATATAAATGGACACGTACATCATCAGCCTCCTATCTCTTGCTACCACGTGTATACATTCCAAACACTTTGCGGATCTCAAGCCGGTCGGCAAAAGCACCAGCGTGAAATTCGTCATTCTGCATCTTCTTCGTGCCTTTGATGGCCGTTCGATCCGAATCAGACGGCCAATACACGATCTCTCTCGATCCAAACATGTGAACTTGTCATTTGCGTAAGTCAAATACCAAAATCATTTTGTATATCTTTGGGACGAGGTATATACAAAATATATTGTGTTGTGCTAGAAAAATTAAAAATCAATACTTGTATTCTATGAATATTGTCGTATGTAAACAGATTTTGGATGTAAATGAATGTACGTATATTAATGGAAAAATGTTTGCCAGCTACGCCAAGTATTGGCCAACACATAGCCACACATACAAACAATATAAATGTTTTGTTAGCTACATGAACTATTGTCATTACATAAGGACATGCATAAACAAACATGAGTTATGTATACAACACCATAACCATCTAATTCCGATGATTTGTTTGCCGGAATCCGGTGTTGACCGGTATTGACCGGCGTTGACCAATGTTGACCGGTGTTGACCAAAAAATTTTATTTATTTTTTTTACAAAAAACAAAAGTTTAAAAAAATTACATAACTTTACTAAAAAATTATATAATAAATTTTTACTACAAAATAATACAACAAATATACATTTTCCTTTTATAAATTCAAAATTTGGTTTTTAATTTTATACCATATCATTTGTATACCCTATTATATTTTATTATGTAGCATGCTATTAAATATTTTTATATAACAAGTATATAAAAATAATGGTAAATCAAAGTTAAATATATAGCAAGGTGCAATATACTTTGACAAAAAAAAACAAATTAGACTCAATTATAAAAAGTCTATGAACATTTTTAACCCAAAAGATTTTAAGAAAAAATTATATGTCTCATCATTTGTTATATATATCATAATATATTTGTTATATAAAAGGAAATTTTTGTATATAACAAAATTTTACTACAAAGTATTATAACAAATATACATTTTCCTTTTGTATATAACAAATATAATATGGTACATAACAAATATACATTTCCCTTTTGTATATATAATAAATATAATATGGTATAAATTTTAAAACTAACTTTTGAATTTACAAAAGGAAAATGTATATATGTTATACTATTTTGTAGTAAAATTTTATTATATAATCTTTTAGTAAAGTTATGTAATTATTTTGTTGATTTTTGTTGTTTATGAAAAAAAAAAATTGGGCAACGCCGGTCAATATCGGTCAACACCGGTCAATACCGGTCAACACCAAATTCCGGCAAAGAAAGTATTAGAATTAGATGGTTATGGTGTTGTACACATAACTCATGTTTGTTTATGCATGTCCGTATGTAATGACAATAATTCGTGTAGTTAATAAAACATTTATATTGTTTGTATGTGTGGCAATGTGTTGGCATATACTTGACGTAGCTGTCAATCATTTTTCCTATTCCTATATTAATTGTAGATCAATGATATACGTTTTGTTTATCTTTTAGAACTTGATGACCTATGTTAAGATAAAATTGCTTTTATAACAAGATTTCGTTTGTGAATTAACCAATCATATAGAAACGGTAGAATTGTGTTTCTTAAGGCTAAAATGCAACTAGAAGATTTTGGTTTTATATGGAAATCTCTTATTTGTGGATGATGTATGCGTTTTTTTTTTTAAATTGTTTCTTAAGAAGTATTTTTAAAAACTAGTTTGGTGATTTAGTTAGTTCTTTCTTGAAGAAAGGAAAGAACTATTGGAGTATATAATGATATAAAAACTATTGGAGTATATAATGATATGCACCATTCTTCTTTCAAAGAAAGAAGTGAAGAGAGCAAGAATAATTTTGTTAAAATGAACATAAAATTCAAATGTATGTTCATGCTGCATTGAAATGATTTATTTTGGGAAGTGATCGTTGCAGGTGAAGAGAGAACATAACGAAGACATAAGCACGCAAAATTCGGTGTGATTAGCTGGATAGGAGCATTGCTTTACTTCTTTTGTACCTTCGGTCATGTTCTTGTATATAATCAAGATTTTCGTAGAAGCTAAATTTTCACATGCATCTGTTCTTCTGAAAAGTTGAATCAAATCATCTCTAATTGTAGTTGGAAATTAATGGAATATATGAAAGAAACAACTATACTCGCTATAATATACAAATAAAATTCGTATCAACTATTTTATTTCCTCTGGTTAAAACTCAGTTAAGTTAGTTTTTTTTGGATTTGCATAATGTAAAGATGTTCGTATCAACTATTTACTCTTTTTTTCTCTCATTATTAAATACTGACTTTAGTCTAATAAATCTTCATATATATAAGAAACACATATGTGATATACTGATATGTGGAAGTCGAACCATAGGTTCAGTCATTACCTTCTTAACAAGTTGGTCCCCTTGATTAAGTCATGATCAAGACGATTGTCTACTCTATTGTCTTTTTTTAGCTATCTTTTGGATAAACATTATTTACAAGACATAATTACAAAATTTTCAAGTGAACCAAATACCTTTTATTCAAAAGACTAAAGTCTTAGGTCTCGACCTCAAACCTTAATTTACTTTGTTGGGCCGTCGTTCCATGTTCGAACATCTTTACATTATGTTCTCAGTTAAGTTAGTTTTTTTTGGATTTTCATGACTATAGCATTAGTCCATGGCTATCATTCTTTATTCACTATGGTATATGAAGCTAAAACGAAAGAAAAACCTAAATCGAAGTGGGATTCTTAACAAGGTATTAACATTATCATGGTGATGAGAATTAAACCAAACAAAAGTTTCGGACCGGGTAAAAATTAGTAACAATTTTGAAATTTCCTAATCTACGATAAAATATTTATGTTAGTTTTACGGTAACACATAACAATGTTAATTATTAAATAACACACGATTATGTGTGACCTGTTTTAGAAATCGGTAGGCACTAGTCGGACGGTCGGGGTGGGTCTAGCGCGTAGCGAAAAAATCGGAGATTAAACGGGGATTAATCGGGGACTAGTTTTAGGGTAATTTTATTAAATAAATAAATAAATAAATAAAATATATAATATTTAATATATGTATTTTATACATTAGTTATTGTAAAACATCATAAACTTTTAATTTAAATATCTAAATAACAAAAAAAATACATATTTGATTTATATTTGGTTCTAAAAATAATCATTATATACAAAATTAAGCGGGAAGTAATTGGATTAGACATATTATAATCGAATTAGATAGATATAATTAGATAATCGATGCTAGACGGGGATTAGTGATTAATTGAGGTGGAGAGGGTGTACCTAGCGATTTTGCGGCGCGTAATCGGTGCTAGGCGGGAATTTTTAAAACAGACTGAAATTTTTTAAAATCTAGTACTTAAATGTTAAATTTTGAAAGTTGAATATATTTTTGAATGTTTAGGGTAAGAAAAGGATTTAATTGCAAATTTCCGTTATTTAAGTTGGAGAGAGAGAGAGAGAGAGAGGAAGGTTTTAAAACTCAAAATATCGCAAAACCCTAAAAAACAGTTTGGGATTTTTCTTTGCCTCCCTCCCCACTCTCAATTCCAAAACACAGCGCCGGAGAAAAGACATGGAGACGGAGACGGAGACAGACCAAATATACCATATCGATGTCGGAAATCTCCTAGGTTTCAATCCGAATCATCGTTTCCCTTCTGCTCCTTCTTCAAGGTTCGTCCTTTCTCGTCCTATCTATCTCCCTGAACCTTTGTGTTAAGCTTTTTAACGGCGACGGCGGCGGCGGCTCGATATATATACATATATATACATATTTTTGTATTGATTAGTTGATTGAAGGTGGGTTTAGCTTCATACTAACGATTACTGAATTAGAGAAGTAAAAGATAACATTTTTCATAGAAAAGCTTTGATTTTTCATAGACTCCTAAGGTCTCTTTATGTTCTGTTGAAGTCACCTTAAACCATGAGTTGTGTGTTGGCTGTTAATTTCAGCGGCCTCTCTCGGTGCTGTTAGTAGTTTTGGGAGTTAATCATCTTTCTGAGTTACAATCTTATCTAATTAAAACAATGCTGTGTCGCTATCACATAATATTGTTTTGAGTTGAGTTACTTGTTTCTGTTATTTTGTTGCTATCCTTAATGAGTGTTTGTTTCTTCGAATTATATTAGGGAGGAGCTTGTGAAGGAGTGCCTTGAGGAGGCCAGAAAACTTGTTCAGGCAATAGCTAACGCTCTTTTCAACTTTCCTTCAACTGAAACTAATGATGGTCCTATTGTCCAGTTGCCTCCTCCTACTACCAAACTTCCTAGAGAGAAACATGTAAGACCTTCTTTTTTTAGTTGTCACTATCAACAATGGATGTTGTACTTAAGTATGCTAACCTTATATTTTTTCCAGGTTCCAAGGCCTAAGCCTCCGACAAAGTGGGAAGAATTTGCGCTTAAGAAAGGTAAAAGCTATTTGAGAAATTGTCTTGAAGATTGCAAGCTTGAGATTTAGATTGGTTGACGACCTCTTTGTTCTATAGTTTGAAGTTACTGATGTTTATTTTGTTTGAAATTGTTCTTGGTTCTGTTTCTTAGGTATACAGAAGCGCAAGAAGGACAAAGTTGTCTGGGACGAACAAACTGATCAGTTCAAGCGTCGCCATGGGTACGACCGTGTTAACGATGATAATGATGTTCCCATTATTGAAGCAAAGGCAACAGATGGTAGGTGTTGAGGGAAAAATTATCTTATCTTTGTTGTTTTGGCACCTAGACTAATCTTGTTAGATACATTGTTGAAATCTAATTTCTTTGAGTGTGAATGCTTTATATGGAGTTGTATTTTCCTACTATTTATGAAAGCTTTTGGATAACTGCAGAACCAGGAGAAGATCCTTTTGCCAAGAGACTAGACGAGAAAAAGCAGAGAGTTGGAAAGCAACAAAAGAATAGACTTCAGAATTTAAAGGCAGCTGAAAAAGCTGGTGCTTTACCGAGGTAAAACACCTTCTTGATTGGTATATCGCAAATATTATCCTTGCCTGAGATAGTACACCAATATAGTTGCTAAACTTTAAGTTTTATCTGACGGAAACTCAATACTAGCTCCATATAGGATGTCTTTATGAGTTTAAGCCTGATTAGTTGCTTGTTTTGTTGTCCATGCATATCTTCAGTTTTATGGTTTGAGCTGTTCATTTTTATGCTCAACGTGGGGGTATCATACCACCTGTTTCATGGTTTTTGGATATCTAACTGGGTCAACAATCTTTGCAGCCATGTCCAACTTGCTGCAACATCATTACCCATATCAGGCACAAAATCTCAACCAAAGAAAATTGGAAAGGATGAACTTGGAGACGTTGCAGGTTTAGCCGCTACTTCAACCGCTAGTGGTGGAAAATTCGATAAAAAGTTACCTGGAGAAAAAGCTCCTAAGAAGCAGGGCAAACATCATAAGGTAAATCAGCAATACTCCTTTACTCAAGTTTTCGACATGTAATAGGGTAATACTAAATGACCATATCTGTTGATGATATTTGTGTGGGATATTTGCAGTATTTACCGGTTGTAGCAGGGCGCGGGGCTGTTAACCAAGAAAAAGAACAGACTAATAATGTACTTAGCAAGATAATCTCAAAGCATTCGCATGAGATCCTCAATGTCGGCAAGGTAAAACCAAAATACTTCTCAGCTCTCCTCTCTGGTTTTGATCTATTGCCTCTGATGTTTGTATGTGAAAAGATTGTGTTAATCTGTTGCATATAATTTGATTTAGGCGATAAACATGTACAACGTCAAGAAGGAGAAGAAGAAGTCAGGAAGGTCAGACAAGTCAGGACGATCAGACAAGTTGAAACCTAAGAAGGACATCACCAAGAAGCCTACCAACAAAGCCAAGTGAAGAGACTCTCCTATGTCTTATTTACTCTTCTTCTATTTGTCTTCATCTTCTATCACAAAACAAATTTTGAGTTGCTCCGTATCTGTTACAGTAATACTTTATCTTTACGTTTATTTCAATCTTATTGACTTCATTTTGCACCATAAAACAATCTTAAAGCTCACAAGGTCTAGAAATATACAGTAAAATTTTCACTTTGAAGCTCTCAATTTCCCCATCTAATTGTCTTTTGTCCACAATAATACACATACCACATTGACTCCTCTGTTTACAAGCATTCTCTCTTGTGTCTTTACATTCAAGAAGCCAAGAACAAAGATCAACTTTGTCTTTTCAAACCTTTAACCACTCAAGACAAGGACACAAACCCCAACAGAACCTTGCTGGGTAGTAATCTTTCAAGTATATCTCTTTACCAAAACCGATTATGTAAAAGCTGAATGCTTTCCCACGGTCTTCCATGGTGACACGAGTTACAGGTACAACAGATATGGTGTGTCTCTCGCATACCACATTAGCCGTTGGTGGAACTTCAGCTCTTAATGAGATAACCTCTGAGGAGAACCTGTTGAGGAAATATGAGTCTGCAAAATATGCTGGCGTGCACTGGTAAGCTTGTGTGTTGCAAAGCTGAACTCCTTCTGCTCTGTCAAATACTTCTTCTGGTACTGAACCAGCCCCTCTTGTTGCACTCACCTTTCGCTTCGACAGAGTCTTCCTGTCAAACCCCGAAAATAAAAATCAAATCTTACAATTGCTACACAAAGGTATATGTTCTTAAGAATTTTGTAAAACTTACCATCTCACAACTGCGATACTGCTTGTAAGAAGAGAACCAGTACTGTCACAAGTCTGACATTTGATTAACCCGCGAGATTGGCAAGTTGGACAAGGAAGCTTTCCCTTACCGCTGCACTCTGCGCATCTGTGGAGAAAAGAAGGTTTTCTATAAAATAGAGCCACAGTTTGCATATTGCAACCATCAAAATGAAACTTGAGTTCTTTATATGAACTTACATTGTGTCAGATCCATCTTTATGAGCAACCAAACCTCTTCCATAGCAAGCAGGACACTTCATCACCTGCTTCTCCTTGTAAAATCCCGGCTCTCCATCGGCATTGCATGTTGGACATACTACATCTCCTCTTCCTGTGCAACCTGTGGATGAATTATACCCAGCCTCATCAGTCTCTACAAGATTCAAATTGTCCTAATGGTAAATCATGGACATAAATATAGTTACTTTTGCACTTCTCAACAGTCTCAGAATTAGGAACCGGGACTTGAGTTTCTTTATACGGAACAAACAGAGTAGGAAACTGTGATCTCAGATCAAGTTCCCATAACCCTGGTTCAGCTCCACGTTTCTTTCCATTCAAATTTCCGCCACTGAAAGGTACTGTCTGTGTTAAAGCTTCCCTCTCCTCAATGAAAGTGTCAAGAGTTCCTACATAAACATTGCAGTCTTCGACAGAACGAATCTTCCATGTACGAGCAGGACGGCTTCCCCAACAACAACGATGGCCAATATGATCAATAAGCAGCTCCCTTATTTCAATCTCATCAAGAAACTGCCTGGAAAAATAAATTTACATAAGTTCAACACACGTTTAGCTAATGCTAGATGACAACAGCAATGAAGATCAAACGTAGGAACCATTTTATCACTAGACTTACCTCTGCAATTCATGACCTGCTCCAGATGCAGTTGGATAACCAATAGCTTGAGCTGTAGAACGCCAAGCATTATAAACAGAGCTAATGTAAATCAACTCTATGTCATCAGAATCATCAGAAAGACGAAAAATTGCAAGAACCACGAGAGAGAGGATGTGATTATTATAGTAAATGATGGAACTTTCACATTTGTGGATGATCAAAAATTCAAAATCAAAAGCCAGAGAAAACACAATCAACAAAAACTAAAGGCAGGGCAATACAAAATTTTGAAGGATCAGAGAAGATGGAAGGAGACTTACGAGTGGGTAATGAAACGGGGGTTTTTATAACAGGAGGGTAGAGAGAAGGAGGATCAGAAACAGCGGAAGCGGTACGGATTTCATCGACAGTGACGCCAGCTCCGGCGAAAGAAGGGTTACGAGCAGAGGAGCTGTTTCTCTGCAGGTACTGATACGAATCCCATCTATCGGATTCATTCGTTTTCTCTGATCCTAAAATGAGAATTTCGATAAGACAAAATTATGAATCAGAGAACTCAAAAGGAGATTTTACACAGAGGAGATGATAGTTTTCTTCTAAATTACCTGAAAGCAGAGGCTTATCCATGGATTACGATTTCTCCCTTGTATTCCAAGCAAACCAAATAAAGAGATAGAACTTAGAGATTTTTCTTAGAGAGTAAGAAAACCAATTCAATCTTCTTCTTCTCCGTGTGAGGAAAATTCATTACATTACAAGAAACAGAGAGAGAGAGAGAGAGAAGCGGGTTTTGTTGTCGGGTTTGGGTCGGATCAGATAAGGTCCGGGTAGAACCGGGTACTTAAATGCCACGTGTGAAGCCGTTGAAGATTTCACACCCACTTTTTTTGATGTTACTTGTTAAAGTACGTAAAGCTAAAGTTCAGAATTCAGAGATTCACGAGGGAAATTATTGCGCATTTTAGCAAGTGGGTTATGGAGACAACACAAACTACTTAACGACGAGGTTGTGAATGAAAAATAACACATACACATGGATGCTTTTATCACATGGGACATATCGCCAACATATCTTTTTCTCGTTCATATTTAAATCATTCCAACCATTTCAATTATGAACAATTCTATCATTATTTTCGTCTGATTATTATAGTTGACCTTAATTTATTTTTGTTTTACTAATTTTTTTTTATGAAGAGCATCTTTGTTTGTCTAGGAGACTAGGAGTGAACACAAAATGGGTATTTTGACAATTTTATTTTACTATTTTTTTTTAAGCCCATGATTCTTGCATCAATTTAGTTCATTAGATGATGGTTACAGCTTCTTATAGATTGCTTTTGGTGTATGTTTTCGAGTGTGGAGATGTCATTCATACAAATACAAGATTATCAGTTTTAAAACAATGAACTAAGATACATCGTTTGAGTGTTGTTTTTTTTGGAGAGGGGGCAACATTTGAATAGTAGATGTTATTAGAGTGTGGATGCTAGAAACATACTCCCTCTATCCCTAATAAATTGATATTCTATGATTTATTTTTGTCCATAATACAATAAAACCTCTATAAATTAATAATATTAGGACCAAGATATTTTATTAATTTATAGTGATATTAATTTATCTATAAATTAATGATTATTATTTTATAGTGTAAATTAATAATTATTAATTTATAGATATATTTTTAATAATTTAAATTTTTAAAAAATTGAATTAAGAAAATTTTAGCAAAATAATATTAGACTTTCAGATTTGTAATATATAGAAAACATTATTAACAATAAATTACAAATACAATAGACAAATTCACTTATACACATAACATATATATATATATATTCAAATTTATGAATAATAATATCAATTGTTGTATTTTAATAGTCAATCAAACAACCAAAATGTAAATGATGGATATCTAGAAATTAAAAACTTTTTTAAAAAAATTAGCTATTTTTGTGACATGTTACAGAATATTTTATATCATTATAGTTTAAAAATACAACTTAACAACTGTTTTATAGATATGAGCTTTAAGAGAAATATACATTATTATATTAACATATATATATATATATGTGTAAATTTATATGATTATTAATTTATGATATTATTGAGACCATATTTTACATGGAGATTTCAAATAATTTATTATCTTATTATCTTATCGAGTTTTGTTACACTGGCCCGATTTGGGACTAGCAAAATTTATTAATTTATAGAGTATTAATTTATAGAGGTTTTACTAATTTTTCTATTTTATACTTTTCACACATGGAATCTATCTAATGGTTTATCTTTTCTCTTTCTATCCAAAAATAATAATTAATTTACAAATAAAAATGAAAGTTTTTTTTTAAAATATATGTGATAATGTCTAAACATCAATTTATTAGGAACAGAAAGAGTATTATCTATTATATTACTTGTAAGTTGTAACTGTAGCTTTTGGGAAGTTTTCAAAGTGAATAAAAATTGTAGACATTGTAAGAATTTTATAAAGTGTAAAAATTTCATAATTGTTTAAATATCTAAAAACTAATTTTTTACAATCAATACCTACAGATTTTATTTCTTTTATTTATTTATTTATTATCTACTACATTAATATTTGATTAATGCTGGTAGATGTCTGTATATATTTACTACATTTACTTAATTTACTACATTTGAAGTCTGTTTGACAAAAAAAAAAAAAAAAAGATATTTGAAGTCTTGGTCTTCTTCTTATTTGTTTAAAAAGACAAAGACACGTAGTACCCTAAATTAAGTAAAAACCACCCACTGACAATGTGATCTGAAAAATAATCAAATCCTTATCCCACGATAGAGATAATTCATAATTGCATCGCCGGTCTGTTAATACTTAATACTAATAAAACAATTAGGTGAGAATGCAACCAATGCAAAATCATGACGCGGTATAAATATATCAAACTATATTGATGAGAGTATAGACAGATATGAGCTTTGGTTTGGTAATGGTTTGAGCACTACTTACCGACAACCACTCGCGTCCACATTTGAATTCTCTCTCTCTCTCTCTCCCACTCAAATCACTCACTCACGCCTTTGCGATTTCCTCAATCTTTCATGGCGGTATCTCTCTCAAATCTCCTCACTACTCATTCTCGTGTGTAAAGACCTCCTCCAAGATCCGCGTCTCTATACTCTTTCTTCTTCCTTCTCTAGCTCGCTCTCCAACCATGGCCGCTTCTTCAGTGCCATTGTTTCAGTTTCTACTCTTTCTTGTTCTTTCGAGAGCTGTTTATTCGTCTTCTGAGTACTTGATCGGAGTCGGAAGCTATGACATCACTGGTCCTGCAGCTGACGTCAACATGATGGGATATGCTAACTCAGATCAAATCGCTTCTGGTATTCATTTCCGGTTACGAGCTCGTGCCTTCATCGTCGCTGAGCCCCAAGGTAACCGCGTCGCCTTTGTTAATCTTGACGCCTGTATGGCTTCTCAAATCGTCACAATCAAAGTTCTTGAACGACTCAAAGCAAGGTTAGCTTTCAAGAATCTTCGACTAAGCTAGAATCTTGACATTTTCATTAGCTAAAGATTTGATCTTCGAGAAGAGTGTTAGTTGAATTTGAAATAGTCAATACGAATTGCGATGGTGAAACATTTGCAGGTATGGTGATCTTTACACAGAGAAGAATGTAGCAATAAGTGGGATTCACACGCACGCTGGTCCAGGAGGATATCTTCAGTACGTCACATATATTGTGACCTCTCTTGGATTTGTTCGTCAGTCTTTTGACGTTGTTGTTAACGGCATTGAGCAAAGCATTATCCAAGCACACGAAAGCCTACGTCCTGGTTCTGCTTTTGTTAATAAAGGTAAAGTCACAATCTTTTTCTCTGTTTCCTTCAATGATGTTGAGAATGATTTATGTTTGTTAAACCATTGTGTGTGTGTGTGTGTGATGGTTTTATAGGGGATTTATTGGATGCTGGTGTGAATCGAAGTCCGAGTTCTTACCTGAACAACCCTGCAGCTGAGAGGAGTAAATATAAGTATAACGTTGACAAAGAAATGACACTTGTTAAGTTTGTTGATTCTCAGTTGGGACCTATTGGTAGCTTTAACTGGTTTGCTACTCATGGGACTTCCATGAGCCGGACTAACTCATTGATTAGTGGAGATAACAAAGGCGCAGCTGCGCGGTTTATGGAGGACTGGTTTGAGAATGGACAGAAGAATTCAGATAGCTCAAGAAATGTCCCTCGACGAGTATCAACCATTGTTTCTGATTTTAGTAAAAACCGTGAGTTCAAATCCTTTCCTTGGAGTTACCTAATGTAGCAATTTTACATTTGCAGTTGCAGCTTAGAGTTATAAGGATGATAGTTATGGTTTTGTTTTTTGCTTTGTTTCAGAGAGTAGACTTTTGGATATTGCAGCTACTTATAAGTCCTCTAAAGGACGTTCTGTGGATAAGTCTCTCCTTGATGCTAAAGTCCGAGTAAGAAACGGTTCAAAGCGTAGATTTGTCTCTGCCTTCTGTCAATCAAACTGTGGTGATGTGAGTCCAAATACTCTTGGTACTTTTTGCATTGACACTGGCCTGCCTTGTGATTTCAATCACAGTACCTGCAATGGAAAGAACGAATTATGTTATGGCCGTGGTCCAGGGTATTTACTATACTGCTTCTTCTTGATTTTCTTATCCAATTATATCTTTTGCACATTTTCATTAGCGTTCTGTACTTTTTTTTTGGTAGATACCCTGATGAATTTGAGAGTACACGTATCATTGGAGAGAAGCAATTCAAAATGGCAGTACAACTTTTTAACAAAGCTACAGAGAAGCTGCAGGGCAAAATTGGTTACCAACATGCGTATCTAGATTTCTCAAATCTTGATGTCACAGTTCCTAAAGCAGGCGGCGGCTCTGAGACGGTTAAAACATGTCCAGCTGCAATGGGGTTTGGTTTTGCTGCTGGAACTACTGATGGTCCAGGTGCTTTTGATTTCAAACAAGGAGATGATAAGGTAACTACTTAAGCAAGCTTTTTCAACTATCATCTTCTTATATCTCGCTGAATCTTTCTGTTATGATTTCTTGTGTAATTCTCATTTTTTAAGGGTAATGTCTTTTGGAGACTAGTGAGGAACGTGTTGAGAACTCCCGGTCCGGGACAGGTACAATGCCAGAAACCAAAACCCATATTACTTGACACTGGTGAGATGAAAGAACCATATGACTGGGCGGTGAGTGGCTCCAATTCTCTGTTTCCTTATAACTGATCAAAAGATTTGAAATTTTAGAGTATTGACTAAAAGTTAACTGCATGAACTACAGCCTTCGATTCTTCCGATTCAGATGCTCCGCATTGGCCAATTAGTCATCCTCAGTGTCCCCGGAGGTAAATCAATAAGACTCTCTCTTCTGTATTCGTTCCCAACAGAGCTAAAATGCCTAAACTGAATCTGTTATTGGATGCAGAGTTCACTACAATGGCTGGAAGACGTCTTCGTGACGCTGTGAAGTCTTTTCTCATCTCTTTGAACAGCAAAGAATTTGGCAACAATCTCCATGTTGTGATCGCAGGTCTCACCAACACGTATTCTCAATACATTGCCACTTTTGAAGAATACGAGGTTCAAAGATACGAGGTTTGTAAAAAACACTATCTCCCTTGATTCAACTTTGGTACATGTCACTATGCTTAACAGCTTTTATTGTTTTTTTAGGGAGCCTCAACGTTATACGGACCACACACACTCACTGCTTATATCCAAGAGTTCAAGAAACTAGCCACAGCTTTGGTTAATGGTCAAACACTCCCACGTGGTCCGCAACCTCCTGACCTTTTAGACAAACAGATCAGTTTACTATCCCCTGTGGTCGTAGACTCTACTCCTCTAGGAGTCAGCTTCGGAGACGTCAAAGCTGATGTACCTCCAAAGTCAACGTTCAGGAGAGGTCAACAAGTGAACGCTACGTTTTGGTCAGGATGTCCTCGAAACGATTTGCTGACGGAAGGATCTTTCGCCGTGGTGGAGACGCTGCGAGATGGAGGGACATGGGTTCCAGTGTACGACGACGATGACTTTAGTCTGAAGTTTAAGTGGTCAAGACCTGCTAAGCTGAGCCCAGAGAGCCAAGCAACCATTGAGTGGAGGGTACCACAATCTGCTGCCGCCGGAGTTTATAGGATAAGACATTATGGAGCTTCTAAGTCGCTGTTTGGATCCATTAGTAGCTTCTCTGGCACTTCTAGCGCCTTTGTAGTTGTATGACATTATATTACTACATAAACATATCACTGCATAGTGTATAATTTATAACATAAGAAAAGAGAAATTTGAGTTGACTTGTCCATCAAAATGACATCAAATATCTCAGGCTTCCTGTAACATCAAATATCATGAGTTGATTCAACCAATATAGTGAAGACGAAGAATAAAATGGAACTGGATGATGTAATTTGTCAACAGAGGAGCCACTATATTGGTGTTTATGCAACCTGGAGAACCAACTCCACTTTTTTCTCACATCATTGAAGTATCTCACTTATACTATTTTACACACTTCTCTGATGAGTTTTAGTTACAAACTTACAATCAACAAAAATCTCCACCTCGCTGTAACTTGAGGACTTGAAGCTAGGAGGCTCCTTGGAAAGGAATTTTCAAGGTATCGAAAATAGCATTCTGTGAGAATGTCTTCCTGAATCTCTCCAGCAATTCTCCTCCATCATTTGCCTGAGCTGCTGCATCAGCCGCTTCCTTTGCCATTCCAATACGAGCATAAGCCTGAGAAGCCACAAACACACAAAACTCACACTAAGCGTATGATAGATTTTACAAATCTTGAATTGTACATGTTTTATATGCAGAACAGACCTCGCCTCTTTCCACAAGATCTGACAATTTGGGGATGTATTTTAGAGCTTCCGCTTTCTCATCAGCATCAATGCATGCCTCCACAAATGGACGGAACCCTTCATTCATGATATATATGCCAGTTAAAACACGATATAGACCAAAAAATGACTTTGTCTACACGCTTAAGTCTTAACATCAGTGCACTAGATGATGCTGTGTAAAATTACCCATTGGTGGTCTCTTTTCCTTTGAAAACTTTTCAAGTGCTGCCCAGTCTTTGATTGTAGCCAGAGCAAATGCTTTAAGAAAGTACCATCTTTTATCACTGACCTGAAAATTCAAACGGTATTGTAGTGAAGATGGCGATCTTACAGTCATCTATTGCACAACAGGGAAAAAAAAAATCCTTATAGACCTTGAATTCTGTCTTCACTTTTATTGCAGCACGATTATTACCAAGGACAATACATGTGCGTATAGTATCATTGATGCTTGAATCAACAAAAATAGCCTGCTTCGTACTAACTTCTAGCTCATGCTGTATCCTGAAATACGTAACCAAAAAAAGACAATGAGATGAAGAGCAAAGAGAACATTGAAAAGAAAGTTTCGAGTACAGCGAGGCTGCTTAGAAAAAAAGCGCATATTGGCTTGCAACGATTACTTCAAGAGTTTTGCATGCTCCTCAGCAGCCTTAGACTCAAAAGTGTGTTCCTTTGTCTGAGAGAAAAGATTTCTGGCCTTTTCTATTAGCTTTATGCGCGGACCGTACAGAGGAGATCCTTTGCTAGCCATTGGGTTTTTCCCCATATCCCATGATTCTTTCCATAATAGAAAAGCTACCTCCTGAAACAACAACAATATCGAGATCAACACAAACTATTTGATGGTCATTAAACTGAGTCCAGTTTAGCTTCTGAACTAAGAGAATAAATCTAGGAAAAACTTGATCATGAAATCGTACATGAATCTGGCCCGTAGATAAGAAGAAATCCTTCAGAAATTCATGTTTATGACACCTACAACAGGAATATTTCATAATACCATTAGATACTTACAAAAAAATATTGATTACAACTGCTTGGTTAAACCAAAGTTTTGAAAAATGCAGTTTCAATTAATCAAGCATGCTAGATAGAAGATTTTCCTACCGTGCATAAGCTACAAATAAATCACGTGCCAAAACTCTGCCTTGAATCATCGCAAAGAATTCCAAAGGAGGCCTCTGATAACCCCACAAATTAAAAACCAGTTAGTTCTTGTTTGTTAGCAAATCATACAGACTTATAGTTAAAAGTATAAAATCACTAATTGCTCAGTCAGAGACCTTTTGCCATATATGAAAGATGACCAGATAAATCAGGTCAGTGTCACCACTCTCAGTTGCTTTCACTAAAGCAGTGTCTTCCTCCCCAATGCTTAATAAAAGAGGAACCTGGGATTACATTAAATGATCACAAAACATGAATGTCTCCTACTTCTGCATTAGGAAACCGAATGGGGAGGTGGACATCTTAGATAGGCAAACCTGTTTTGTGGAGCGTGGTTCATGTTCAACTAGCATTGCCGCTAACTTTCGACGGTTACAGTTATCAGCATGAGTAGCCACTGCAGCATAAGATATTCCTCTGCATAGTTGGAGCTGAAATTCAATGACATCAATCCTTATAAGTCCATTAGTTCCTCCATCTCTCTCTATATATATATATCTTGCAAAGACTAATCTAAACTAGTATTTGAACCTTATCAAGTAAAATTTCAAGAAGATGAGCATCTGGAGTTGATGGTGAAGCAGTTATCTTTACACATGCCCAATGCATTATCACCACTTCCTATATAATGCCAAAAACATAAAATCATAAGGACCCTAAGGCTTGTTAAATATTGGATATAAAGGAGTATGTCACAGGGGAACATAGAATATCCTCTGACTCACTTTATTCATATCTAGGTACTCAGATATCCGCAGAGCAAGGAGGTGGTGATTAGAATTAATAAGGCGACTAATCAAAACCACTGGTGTCAGTAACTGCACGCCAAATTAAATATAATGAGGAAAGGGTAGCTGCAAATGTTTCTTTCACGAGACAAACATATAAAATTGCAAAAACCTTGTACTGCCGAATGCTAAGAGGTATGCCAATATCAGGATCACGAACAGCATTGAGAACCCGTAAAGTTCTACAAGTCTCTTGGACACGCTCACGCTGGAAATTGCTGTTGCAGCTCACCGTGCATTAGTCTCAGAAATTACATTACTGAAAGTCAATTCTTTTAAGACTAACCTGCAAAAAGCTTGTCCATAGCTTGCCGCTCGTAACAGAGCCCTCTGACGAGTTACATCAAATTCATGGCCAGCAGCATCAATACAGGATTCAACAGCCTCAGACAGTGATGAACGAATTAATCTCAAATTTTCATCTGCCTGACAAAAGAAGAGCAAATCATCTTCATCAGCCAGAACTAAGAATAATAATTATAAACTCTTCCTCTCAACTCATTCCATTTATCTGTAAAAACACCATATTCATTCTAAACCTAAATATATTATCCTGACAATACAATATTGGCAACTGCAGGAAGAACTGAGACACAAAAAAAACTTGACTATGAAGGAATCACATCATAATGAATAACATCTGCGACAGAGAACCATTAAGATGCATATGCTTCTTCTATTTATTTGTCTACAGTAGCAAACCTACCTTAGCACTTCGTCTGTCAAAGTGATCCAAAGCATCATATAGCAAAGCTGCAGGTGATGTGCTTCCAATCCTAAAGATTGACTCAGTAGAATCAGGTACTCTTTGGAGAAATTCAAGGCTCGTGTTAGATAATATTCTCACTCCATCGCATTCCGGGATAAGAATTACAGGTTCATCATAGAAATAGTGAACAGGATCTCCCAAAGGACCCACCATCGTTAAATCCTCATCCCAATAGAGCAGCACGGTATCCATTCCACACCATGCCATTTGCTGTGGAGGAAGGGCTGACTAGAAAAAATATACGATTCAAAGACATAGTCAAGTCACCATACTACAAAACGACCACCAATTTCCATTATAAGAAAGAACCAAGCATCTCAAGAGGCAATGACGCATACCTCACAACTGTAGTCAATAGCAATTTGTTTTGTTTCCATCTCAACAACAACAATCCGGCCATCATGAGTAAAGAGTGTTAGAAATTTTCCATTAGGTGATACAATCATCTTCTGAACCGGTCCAATCAAATTCCCATAATCAGTATCCTGCACATCAGATTCGTTAACACTAGGCTCGTCAACCCTAAAAGTTTGGACACTGTCCTCCTCCACACCAAAAATTTCATCCCCAACTGCTACCAACACCTCAACAGTGCCAGACATCGTGTACTTAGGTTCCCTCACAGCCAAGGAAGTCGGCTGAAGCATATCGTCTTCTGTTAACCCCGGCACATCAGGCAACTTAGAAGGCTTCATCGTTTCGAAATCAGAGATACAGACCAACTGCCCTCCTTCTGTCAAGCAGACAACACCATTCCCCCAAAACACACACTCCACCACATTCTGCTCAAAGCACTCCTTCCCCATTGACATATTAGGCTCAATGAGCTCAGCGTGGATGTTGTAACGATAAATAGTACCATCTTGAACAATGCAAATCAGTGTCTGATCATCAGACCATGACATTCCAATCAGACGTCCTCCAGGATGCTTCCAGATCGTCTCAGAGAGAAGTAGACCTGCTGAGTTAAAGATGCGTAGCTTTCTAAGAGCAGATTCAGCATATAGTTGAACAATCTTGGAGTCATCTCGAATGACTGCAATTGGACCACCAAAGGAGGCACAAGC
This sequence comes from Camelina sativa, assembly GCF_030686135.1. Lineage (NCBI taxonomy): Eukaryota > Viridiplantae > Streptophyta > Magnoliopsida > Brassicales > Brassicaceae > Camelina > Camelina sativa. Next base: position 5,507,544 of record NC_141884.1, on the reverse strand, counting down.
CACTTTGTTGCGACTCAAATCTACATGTTTCCATCTCATTTGGTATATCTCAGGCTTCCTGTAATATCGATCATAGAGAAGCTGCCACTCCGCAGCAACAGACACGTTCGTCATCTTGTTCCCTCAGGAACTGGGGAGTAATCAAAAACAACCTGGGTCATTAAAAAGATCGAGTTTTTTCAATTCCCAAATTTTATAAAGGTAAAGACTTTACAATCAAAGTTCATCAATTTATAAAAAAACTTACTTTAAGAAATCGGAATCAAACGTTTGGTCTTACAGTAGAATCGAACAAGGGTCGACGACGGATTTGACGACGGAGTTTTGAGAAAGAGAGATCGGAGCTCATAGCCTAGAACGAACAAAACAAACAAGCCACGATTTTTTTTTCCTTTTTTTCTTTTTGGGGACGGCATTGTAATTCCACTTATAAATTAGCTTTAAAAAAAATACATTTTTATTCTTTTTTTGATATTTTCTGTTATATTTTGTATCATAAACAATAGATTTTTTAAGTTTTTCCACATAGATTAAGAAAATAATTAATGTTTAGTTATAAATATATTTTTATATATAATAACATATTTTCCATAAATATTAACTAATGGTAATTTATTAAAATTTTAAATTCTCAATTAATGAATCTTGAAATCTATAATTTTATAGCATTAATTAATAAAAAATACATAAAATCAATATTTGTGATACAAGATAAATTTCTAAAACATAATCTATTCTAGTAGAGAGAAATAATTACTAAAATTGTGAGTTAAATATTTTTTTAACGTGAAATAAATGTTTACAAAAAAATGTATAAGGGTACAACAAATTCCAATTTTTTTTCTTTCTCAGAAGTTATAACAATAAACCATATGAAGTCAACGGAATTCTCAAGTAAGAAATAATGATACAAATTCAACGAAGCAAATCATAATGGTTTCTACCACTGTAAAGAAGCCTAACAACATTCTTGTTCGTCTTCCCTTTTCCCCAGCCTCCTCGAAACTCAGCTCCATACTCTTGTATCGGTATAAAACCTGACGCATATCCTCCTCCTCTACCGTGCTGGATAAACAAATCCAAAAATATAACTCAAGATCCGAATATGATCTTGACCTGACTTACTAGAACGAAAGAAACACCAATTCTTGTTTACTTTTAAAGACTCATAACTCAAAAGGGATTATTATTACCTCGTGCTCGGGTATGTAGACGATGATTGGCTGTTTACATAGCTTGGAAAGAACCTGTTGAAACCAAACACATTGACATTATTATATCGTTTCTCTATGATGGCAATTTTTGAGTTTACAATGGGTGTGTATAGGAGGAACTCACTAGTAGCTCAGACTCCCCTCCCCAAAAATCATGTCTTCCAATCCGTTGGCAATAGCTGTGAAGAAAAAAGTGTTTAATGTGATAAGAGAACCATAGTCATTTAGCTGGAAAAATGAGGGAAAAAGTGAATGAATTCTTATGATGACTCACCGTTTCAGAGACTCATCAACAGTGATAGCCACTAATGCTTCTTTGTACTTCTCCCTTTCCTTGGGATCATTGCATATAACCTCTTTCACAGCCATTCGTAACTCATCTGTGTAAACCAAATGCAAGTTTTTTTTCCCATACAGAAACATGATGAACAAGATATAAAGCATTCTCAACAATCAATATAGACAACAGAACCCACAAAAGGAAAACATTTTCCCACCTAAAAGGCGAACAACAAACTGAAAGAACTCTACTTTTGATTCCCCAAACTCAGTAATCTCAACACAGTTCAATCTCTTGGTTCTCAAAAACACACAACAAACATCAAAACATGGCTATATATGATTAAAACATATAGTCTCACCTGCATCATCTCTCTCTCTTGTGGGGTTAAGAGTAACACCTTTGTTAAAGGCCATCCCTTTCACCTAATTTACATTGCAAACAACACATCATTTCTTCAGAAAACCTCAGTAAGAACTAACACCTAGAACAGAGAAAAGCAGAAAATACAATACCAATGCTCGAAACAGACATCGACCATCCCCTTTCACTCTATCCACAGCGTACTGCTCAACTTTTTTTGCTGCAGGAGACCGATTCCTAGACATGAAAATATGAAAAATTCTCAGATTAGGGTATAGGGTTTTATGATCAAAGACTCGTTTTTTAATTCAATGGTTCAAGAGCTGATTAACAACAACAAAAACACCTACAGAGAGGAACCGATTCTGGCGAAGAACACATTGCTGTTGCCCTTAGTTGCGCTCAAGAACGAAGCAGGGAGTGAAGTGGAGGATATTGAATCTGAAACAGAAGCAGTAGGGGAAGAAACAAGCTCGAACCGAGCGAACCCATTTCTCAGCTGCTCAAGAATGTTATCTGCGATATTAAAAATCCCAAATTGATGATTACATTGGGAATTAAAACGAGAACAAAGCAAAATGAGATGTAGAGGAATGAAGTAATTAATGTTGGAAGGTTTGAGCTCCATGGAAAATCTCACTTGCAAGGGAGATAAGGGGAATTCGAATTTGGGACTTGAAGAAGAGAAGAAGAGCAAAGGTGTAGGCATCAAAATCGTATCCGATATATAAGATGATAACTCAAAACGAACACAAATCCGTTGTAGTCTAGCTGGTCAGGATACTCGGCTCTCACCCGAGAGACCCGGGTTCGAGTCCCGGCAACGGAGTTTTTTTGTTTTTGTTCTTTTTTTTAAGCCGGCTGATTATTAAATTTAACAAAAGAAATAATAGTCCAATAAACGTCACCGGCTACATAACCTAAACCCCACCAAATCCACCGGAACATATCCAAAACTTTAATATAGTTTTTGTTTTAAAAAAAAAGAAGTGATAGATATCAAATCTCACACGTAGGAGGAGCCACGTGGGCACGTGCGAGAGAGAGAGCAAGGTCTAATAAAACTTTATGGTTTAACGACCAACCGGAAAATTCTGGCAATTGGCAACAAAAGACAGAACCCAAGCTGAAGCTGTGTGTTTATTTCCCAATCTTGCATAAGAATTATCGAAAACACTTCCACACAAAATCCACGCGCTCTCTTCACGCTCACTCACTCGCATAACACTTGTTTTGTTCCTTCCTACCTTCAATTTTTTTCAAATACTACGATCTCTTCGATGCTTCTTTCCTTATTCATTCCCTTTTGAGTCTGCCCACCTTCTTCGTCTCGGATCTCTGATTTTTCATTCGTGTTTTCAGGTAAAGTTTGATTCTTTGAGCTGGGTTTTGTTTAGTCATTGATGGGGTTTGAGTCTAATTGAGCAATGGAACGAATCTGACCCATTTGATTTAATCTCTCGTAGATTTTAGCAGTGATCGATTGATTGATTCACTAATTTGGTATTTGGTTTTGGTTATTTTAGAGGATTGAGATCTGTTTGGAGTGGATCCATTCAAGTAGTAATTTGAAGATATCATCGAGCACAAACAAAAAAAAAAAATGGCTTCAATGTCTCATTCATCACTAGCATTAGGCGGAGCTTCTTCTGCTTCTGCTTCTGCTTCGGATTACTTACGTAGTTCGACCAATGGTGTTAATGGGGTACCATTGAAAACCCTAGGAAGAGCAGTGTTTACTACCACCAGAAGAAAGAGCTTTGCGGTGACAGCTAGGCTCAAGAAAGGTAAGAAATTTGACCATCCATGGCCGGCTAATCCTGACCCTAATGTCAAAGGAGGAGTCTTGTCGTACCTGTCTGAGTTCAAACCTTTGGGAGATACTCAAAAGCCTGTCACTTTGGATTTCGAGAAGCCACTAGTCGAATTGGAGAAGAAGATTGTCGATGTACGAATGAGATTACTAATCATCTGTTTGCATTGTAGTTTGTCTGGAGTGTTGTTTCTCTTAACTTTTTCGGTCCTTGTGATTCAGGTGAGGAAGATGGCGAATGAAACTGGATTGGACTTTACTGAGCAGATTATCACTTTGGAGAATAAGTATAGACAGGCACTGAAAGATCTTTACACACATCTCACTCCGATACAACGTGTGAACATTGCACGACATCCCAACCGACCTACTTTCCTTGATCATATACATAACATCACTGACAAGGTATGATTTCTCATTCCTTAGGCTTTTTTTTTTTCTCATGCAATGGGGATAAAATCTTGTTTTTTTTTTTTTTTTTTAATTCTTGGGACTCTCTGCTCTTGTTTCAGTTTATGGAGCTTCATGGAGACCGAGCGGGGTATGATGACCCTGCAATTGTGACGGGTATTGGAACCATAGATGGAAAACGATACATGTTCATAGGTCACCAGAAAGGTAGAAACACCAAAGAAAATATAATGCGTAACTTTGGTATGCCTACTCCTCATGGGTATGTTTTCTTCACTTGGAACTTTCTGGTTTGCAGTTAAATAGTAATGTTCAAAGTCAACAAGACTCTTATCAACATTTCTGTAATGTCAACAACAGTTACAGGAAGGCACTACGGATGATGTATTACGCAGACCATCACGGTTTTCCCATCGTGACATTCATCGACACTCCTGGAGCCTACGCTGATCTTAAATCCGAGGAACTTGGACAGGTACGGGACTTGTCTTTTAATGTTTAAACTTTGAAGTGTAGTGGTTTATCTGCAGCATTACATTTTTTGTTTGCTTGTCTGTATAATAGGGTGAAGCGATAGCCAACAATCTGAGGACAATGTTTGGCCTAAAAGTTCCAATTCTTTCTATTGTCATTGGGGAAGGTGGTTCTGGTGGTGCCCTAGCCATTGGATGTGCTAATAAAATGTTGATGCTCGAAAATGCAGTTTTCTATGTTGCCAGGTACAATTTTTCCCCAATGTAGATATGATATTTCTACGAAATGATTTATCAACATCTGTTGTTTTGCCTTTCTCAGTCCAGAGGCCTGTGCAGCGATCTTGTGGAAAACTTCCAAGGCTGCTCCTGAGGTCTGTTCGCTTTTCTACTACTTGACTAAGTGATCATGTAGAATCTAGAGTTACAATTGAAATTAAACTCTTGTACGCAGGCTGCTGAAAAGCTTAGAATTACCTCCAAGGAGCTGGTCAAGCTTAATGTAGCCGATGGAATTATTCCTGTAACTGATCCTACTCTTTATCTATTTATTTTTTTGCCTCTGACACCTCTTTTGTCGATTTGGATTAATGAGTAGTTCTCTTACATGTTGTACAGGAACCGCTTGGTGGGGCACATGCTGATCCTTCATGGACATCGCAGCAGATAAAGATTGCTATCAATGAAAACATGAATGTAAGGCATAGTTAGTTGCCTCAACACTGAACATGAAATCAAAAAGGTATTTTTTTAACTTTTATTTTGTGTTTTTTTTGTAGGAATTCGGAAAAATGAGTGGGGAGGAGCTGCTGAAGCACAGGATGGCTAAGTACCGAAAGATTGGAGTGTTCATAGAGGGTGAAGAAATAGAGCCGAGTAGGAAAATCAATATGAAGAAGAGGGAAGCTGTGTTTTCAGACAGCCGGAAGCTGCAGGGTGAGGTTGACAAGCTGAAGGAGCAGATTCTGAAAGCCAAGGAGACGTCTTCAGAAGAAGAGCCTTCGAGTGAAATTCTTAATGAGATGATTGAGAAACTCAAATCCGAGATAGATGACGAGTACACTGAAGCTGCTAGAGCAGTAGGTTTGGAAGAGAGGCTAACGGCAATGCGTGAAGAGTTCTCAAAAGCGAGTGCAGAGGAGCATCTTATGCACCCGGTTCTAATCGAGAAAATCGAGAAGCTTAAGGAAGAGTTCAATACCCGTTTGACTGACGCGCCTAACTACGACAGCCTAAAATCTAAGCTGAACATGCTGAGGGACTTTTCAAGAGCCAAGGCAGCATCAGAAGCTACTTCAATGAGAAAGGAGATCAATAAGCGGTTCCAGGAAGCTGTAGACCGCCCTGAAATTAGAGAAAAGGTTGAGGCAATCAAAGCTGAGGTCGCGAGCTCAGGAGCTTCATCTTTTGAAGAGTTACCAGATGAACTAAAAGAAAAAGTTATGAAGACAAAAGGGGAAGTTGAAGCAGAGATGGCTGGTGTGTTAAAGTCAATGGGTCTGGAGCTGGAAGCTGTGAAACCAAATCTGAAGGATGTGGCTGAGCAGCAGACCTTTGCCCCATCCGAAAACCTTCAAGAAAAGTATGAAAAGCTGAACCAAGAAATCAACGAGAAGATTGCGGAGGTGGTGAAGACACCAGAGATCAAGAGCATGGTCGAGTTGCTGAAAGTGGAAACCGCAAAGGCGAGCCAAACGCCTGGTGTCACCGAGGCAAGTCAGAAGATTGAAGCACTTGAGCAACAGATAAAGCAGAAGATTGCAGAGACTTTGAGCATGTCAGGACTGCAGGAAAAGCAAGAGGTGCTCGAGAAGGAGCTCGCAGCTGCACGGGAACTAGCTGCAGAGGAATCAGACGGGAGTGTGAAGGAAGATGATGACGACGACAACGACGAAGATAGTTCAGAATCGGGAAAGTCAGAGATTATTAACCCCAGCTTCGCCTGAAGCACAGAACAAGACATTGTTTGTAAGTCAGAATCTTTCTATTCTCAATCACACAAACACAACCAAATACTAACTAACACAAAGAAAACAAACTCGCAGGATCTTGAAGCTCTTTCGATTTCCCTGGTAAAAGAGGCTGTATCCTCCACACAATCTGAAGCAAAGAGAAAACATATAAACGCTTAGTGGAGAAACAGCAACTACAAAAGACTTGCCCTTCTCTAGTTTAGCTACTGGAAACATGATTTCTCGATTGGATCAAGTCGTTTGCTGTTGACTTTTTTGTCTTTTGATTCATTTCTGTATTGTTATGTCTTCTTGTTTGGTTAGAACACTTAGTTTTGTCTTTCTAAGTCAGTCTCACATGACGTACGTAACGCTTTCACCCCCTCTTGTGCTCAAACCTTTGATATTTATAAATTTGTCTACATAATAATACACAGTTTTTTTCACTGTTGTTGAATCTAACCAAATTACTGAAAACTTTGATACAAATTCACTATAATGTTATGACATAAGGATGGATAATGAATCACATATTTTAATTTAGTACACAAAAGGAATAACAGCTTTTCGAGTTTTGGGATACTCATCCTTGAACTTGTCAATGTACCACTTGTGACTCGCACTTGCGCGCGGGATCAAATTGGAACAAGTGTACAGAAAAAACCCAATACCAGCCCAAGACCAAGTCATAACAGCCCAGCCCAACCATTCTACGACTTCTCCAAAGTAATTCGGGCAGCTTACTAGCTCGAACCAACCTCCTCTCGGTATCACATAACCTCCCCGGTTCTCTTTCTTCAAACGTACCAAAGTCCGGTCCGATGTGATATTAATCCACATACCGGCTATAAAAACCACCAACCCAATAATAAACCGCCACCAGAACGAATGTCCGTCTTCGTAGTCATTCTTGTAGTGAGAAACCCACCTCGCCTGTTTAAATTGAGATGTTCCGGTTTAGTTTGATTCTTGCATCTAATTTTATTAACCAGAACTAAACCGGAATAAGTTAGACCCGTACCTGGATATAAGCGTTGAGGAGATTAAAGGTGAAAGCCATGGCGGCGATACTGATCGGAAAACCACTTTTTCCAGAGGAGCTGCGGAGGAGACGAAGAGGGTAAAGGATGGTGCGGTGAAAGTAATGGAGGAGATAAGGAGAGATTAAGATGAGAGATTTAGGATTGAGAGCGTGACGACCAAAGGGGAAGATAAGGAGCGTTAGCCACAAGGTCGGACTCTCCATGAGAAACCAAGCAATCGGAGGAGATAAGGTCGGACCCCATCCGGTACGGTTGTGTTTGCCGTAAGGAGCTTGGAGGAATTTGAGAGCGACGGCGGTCGGTGGTCCGGAGAATATTAGGGTGAGGAGACAGTAGCGGAAGAAGGTTTGATCGGCGATCTCTTCCATTTCGGGGTTTTCGAATTAGGGGAAAGATCAGATCTCTCCGGGCAGAGAGTTAAATACGAAATTGGATTACTCTTTTTGTTTCCTTTTTCGGTAAGTAGATTTTTTACTGTAAACTGACAAAAAAGGGATCTGTGAAAAATGAATTACTTTTAAGAAATAGCCAAAATAAAAGAAATTTTGGGTGAATCTTCTCTTTACAAATGTTAAATTTGGTGAGAACTGTGCTAACATTAAAATGTTTAACACATATATATTAGAATAAAATCCGTGCTTATGCTATTTAATTTAATAAATAAATTTATTTATAATATTTAAATTCATAAATAATTTTATTTATAATATTTAAATTCATAAATAGTATATTAATTTGGAAATTCTAGATTTTAAATAAAATAAGATGTGTCTGGCTAGTGATTTAAAGAAGATGAAAATGAAGGAAATTGTGTTTGGCAAATGTGATAGTAGAATTTATAGGGAAAAAAGGGTTTGTAGTAAAAAAAAACTCAATATATAATGTATATAGAGAATATATCACAAAATTGTGGGTTTACAAATATTAAATTTGACCAAGAAAAGTATAAAATTTGACCACAAAATGTGATTTGGCAATTGTGGATTCGACACGTATTGTTTCTGCGGAAGATAATGAACCATGCATTGAGCTACAACAATTTGACCAAGACTTGGAATTTATAGCTGTTGACGTTGGAGATGACGAAAATAATTACAGGTATCCTAATTAAAGATCTAAAAAATCATGTAAAAAAATAGGAGAGCTCTTTTATGGATCTAGAAGACTCGTTCTCCGGTTGCGAAAACGATCCAGAACACGGTGGTTGCGAAGTAAAGAACCGCCGTCAACGTCAAAAACGCCTGAAATGAGCCAAGCCATTGCACGAAATATCCCGTCCCTATTGTACTTAGGATCGCAGCGAACGTGCCCACACAATTCGAAATACCTGTCTCGCACACACAGCCCTAACTTTTTCAGCAAGGAAGAATGAAAGAACAATAATAGAAAACAGAAGATCCACCATATGTTGACATTTACCGTGTAGGAAACCAGCATATTGTGGTGCGATGTCCTGTTTCCGCAAAGAGAAACCAACCAATGTTGTGAGATTCAAGATTATCCCAAAATGGTAAGGTTAGTGATCATTGGTCAATCAGGCTTATCATTAACGTACTTGCATATTGAGGAGAAACCCAGCTTGGCTAAAGGAACTCAAGCTCAATGCAAGGGTCATGAAAACCGCTGCACAAGTAGGCGTCTTTGCGTAGTTGAGGCAGAGCAAAGACAATCCAGGACCCATGAATCCTATAGACTGTACAATTCAAAGCCAACACTTTCCTTTAGAATTATGTGAGAGAAAATAAAATCTTCATTTCTTGGCTTTTGTTAATTTAAGTATTGCATTTTAATTTTGATAATCACCTGCATGACTTTCCGGACAAAGGTTACAGAGTGACCAGTTCTGATCATGAAGTCTGATGCTGCACCTGCATAGTAACTTGTGACCGCCATTGCCGCCCATGGAACAGCGCTGAACCAAGCCGCTTGCTTCAAATTCACATTAAACACCTGCGGATCGAACACGACATCGATATAAAACATCATGATCTTTTCATTTCTTATCGAAATCAAAACAAGAAATAATTAGCCCCTAATCCCTATATACTTACGGTTTGGAAGTAAACAGGCATCCATGAGAGAAGAACAAAGTATCCCTGTCAACAACAACTAACCGAAACTTTGTGAGTTTATGTTTATGACAAAGAAGATGCATTGCTCTTACAAAAGGATACTATCAAACTCAAACTCACCCAGTTATTAGTCACATTAGCGATAATGATCGCCCAAGTGGGCATTTTCGAGAAAAGAAGTCGCACAGGTGGGTCTGGATTCGTCGGCGGGTCAACCGGTTTTCCAGCCTGGATAAGGCTGAGTTCTGACCCGGTTATGAATGGACTGTCTTGAGGGTTGTTTGTAACGCCGGTTGACCAACTTGACGTCCACAGTAGACCTAAGGATGCAAAAAGAATGAATGGACCAGAGATTCCTATAGATGATAACAAGAGTGGCGCCAACAGAAGTCCTGCTACGTTTCCCATGTGAAACCCGGCCATCGATATACCAACCGCACTCGCTCGTTCATCGGTAGGGAACCACCTGAAACAATACACGTTTACGTTAGACATATAAGTTAGGTTAAGATTGTTTTCAAACCCCAATTTCTACGTATGCGGTTTACATAGTTAAATAGTACTAAAACGTTTTTGAGTTATTCTGAAAGTATGTTTTTGAATGTAAGGAATTACCGAGAGAGAATTGTGGTCATAGAGGGCAATGCAACGCCTTGAGCGAGGCCAAAAAAGGTTCGGACACACAATAAGGATAAGGTCGAGTGTGTAGCTGCCCAAGGAGTGAGTATAGTGGCTAAGGACCATAATGCCACTCCCAAAGCCAATACTCTTTTGCCTCCATACCGATCCACTAGTGCTCCTCCGATAACCGATGAAAAAATGTATCCCCATAGGAAGGAGGACTGCAAAATCAAAAAAGTTTCAATCCATAGCACGTAATTAAAAAACCATAGTGTATGCCAAACAATGTTAAGTGGTGCTAATCCAAGAAGCATATCATATATTTATTATAATATAAATATATTAGTGATAAAAAAATTGTGGGTGACATCGCCCCACACATACAAACGTTGTTAATCATATATATGAAAGTTGGTTAACTCTTTCTTTCTATATGAGTGCCACATCATCATTCCAGCATCTGCCACATGTCCATAATTAATGTTAACTTTAAAATATATAGGCTCTTTTCATATTCCACTCCAAAATTTAATGATTCATTCATCATCTATATATATAAAGTTAACTTTTCTCTCTTCTCCTTCCTCCACATCATCATCCACCTAATCAATATTTTTTTCTTTGTTTTTCATTAAAAAAATACTATTTTAAATATTCATTAATTGCTTATTCATTATTAATAACTAATAATAGTAGAAAATAAATATAAACGAATTAACTAAATTTAATTAAATTATAAAATAGTATAAACAATAATGTAAATTTATTGTTTAGTAAATAATAAAAATAATAACTATATAAAATGAATTAAGTAAAACAAATGGAAATTTTAGAATAGTAAAAATAATACTATGAATTTGTTTTAGTAATAATGTTATTATTCAAATTATAACAAAAAAATGAACATATTCCAAAATTTAAAATGAGATAATGAGTTTTAGAATGGAAGTAAGATTTTAATGCATAGTAAAGCAAAAAAATAATTTATGTAATTGTATTTATAAAAGTCTAAACAGAAAAATGAAATGAAACATTAGTTTCTAAAAAACATATACTACAAAGATCTATTGTTAAATTTCACTTGTAAAAAAAAAAAAAATAATTACTTAACTCAACTTAAAAGTTTTAATCTAAAACGAAGATATTGTAAGGGTCACACTTTTTTTTTGGGAAAACTATGAAAAACATTTTTGAAAAAATAATCCATCTAAAAAAAAATCAACGGTCAGAAAATATTGAAAAGAAATATGTAAGGCGTTACAAAAAGTGACATGTGATTTGTAGGGGTGTCAACCGGGCTGGCCCGGCCCGGCCCGGCCCGAAACCCGTAAAGCCCGCATATGTTTGAGCCCGGCCCGGCCCGGTCCGAAATATTTCCGAGCCTATATTTCAAAGCCCGAGCCCGGCCCTAACAGGGCTACAGGGCTTTTCAGGCTTATCTTACCGATCAAAAATTCAAACTTATAATCCTAAAAAAACAGTGTTTGAAGGTGCACTATAAAACAAATCAATCAAAAATTTAATAATTCATCTATATTCACTACAACCAACTTAATTTAATAGAAAAGGTTTAAAGCTAAATAAAATTTTAATACTTTAAGCAAATAAACTAATATATAATTCATATAAAATATCATTAATAAAAATCTTAAAGTATTAAGTATGGCTATTAAGTAAATATGAAAACTATGATTAGAGTTTAAAACTTCATTTACAATAAATTGTTAATCAAATATTGCAATCAAACAAAAATATTAACAAAAATGTAAAAATATATTTGTTAGAGGGCTTTTCGGGCTGGCCCGAGCCCGGTCGGGCTAAGCCCGAAAAACCCTACAGTCCAAACGGGCTGAGCCCGAAAGGCCCGATTTTTTCTGGACATATATTTTTAAGCCCGAGCCCGAAGTTTTTCAGGGCTGGGCCGGGCCAGCCCGCAGGCTTTAGCCCTAATTGACATGTCTAGTGATTTGTGCAGTATCTCATAAGGTATATTATCAACTAGATGTACAATTTTATAACATGATAAAAAAATATATAAAACAAGCTCGAGACTTCATCAATTTTATCAAATGATTTTAACCCAAAATATGGCAAAAACAACATATTTAAAGTACACTATGTTTTTTTTAGAAGACTAAAGTGAGGTTGCATCACAAAATTAACATCTACAAATAACATATGAGGTTTTAGAAAAAAAATGTAACTTGGATTAGTGAACATATATTTAATGTCGGGTTTAAATGTTACCATTTAGACATTCTTAAATTGGTAGGAAATTTTATTATGGCAGATGATGCACTTATACAACCCCATTGTAACAACATAACACTAAAACTGTTCATGAAACTTTTATATTTGCATTTAATGTGAGATATTGATATGTTTAAATGGTCTATATAATGAGGTCAACAATTGATATTCGACGTTAGAAATTTAAAAGATGTTTTCATGAGATAGGAATATGGAATGAACTCTTCTAACGATAAAAGGCCAGAAGATTGTCGATAATATTGTTTACTCTTCCATTGAAGTTCTTAAGTCATTTTTGTTATCATGTGATATATATATATATATCACATGATAACAAAAATGACTTAAGAACTTCAATGGAAGAGTAAACAATATTATCGACAATCTTCTGGCCTTTTATCGTTAGAAGAGTTCATTCCATATTCCTAGCTTTTCTCATTTCTGGTGCTGCCACGTCAGCTACTTTTTCTTTAATTTTGTGGGCTTTACAGATTTTAATAAGCCCTTTAAACAATCATACAAATAACAAATTGATTAACTAAATTTCATCCAAAATCTGTAGGCCCAACACTATTTCATTCAAAGTCTCTAGATCCATCACTATTTTTAAATCCTATGAATTCAATTATTTATTTTAAAATAAATTTAAAATATTCATGTAGTGGATATTCATGTTAATCATAATTAACGAAAGTTTAAATAAAAAAATAATTATGTAAAATAAATTAAATGTTAAAATAAGAAAACAATACTAATTTTTTATTAGTGGTAATAATATAGTTAAAATTTTCTATTAAACTGATCATAATTTAAAATTTCAAATATCAAAACAAGGCGATCCAAGCAACACTTTCAAATAATCAAGGAAACACAACTAGAAATCAATTAAAATTATTTGGCAGCACTTCACAAATCCATCACCAAAGAAAAAGACGCAAAGAGATGAACACACATTTAATAAACTAAAATGATTCAGATATATGAATACCACAATCAGATAACCTCATAACCATAACACAAAATTATATGAAAAAGACAACCAAGAAAACAAAAAAACAAACGGACTTTATAAAATTACAGCAAGATAAACAAGAAAATTAATTTTCTCCAAAACACAACTCACATCGAATCGAAAAAATCGCTCACAGGACAAACGGGAAAAAAAATTACAACCAAGAACACAAAACAACTCACAACTTAATTAGGAAACCTAAAGAAGCCAACATATTTTCATATAAACAAATTTGCCACCCAATTGACATTCACCTTTAATGAAATCAACAGGGGATAACCAAATATCCCCAACAGATGCGAAGCGAGCAAGGAATCAACCAAATACGCAAACCCAAAAAAAAATTCAAGGGAAAACAATTACGACAGGAATGACTGAAAAAATGATTATGAGCATCAAAGACATAAGTTCAATCCTCAAACAGACCTCTAGATCGGAAAATTTCTCTTCTCCTATTTGTTCACGAGGACATCGGATTTTGAAGAAGAAGAAATCAATTTCAACTCAATAACATATAAATAATGGCCCAATAAACCCACAAATTATAAGTCTTACAGAGAAATTGGGCCCGAATGAAACAAACAAAAATAGCCCAGAAAAGAGGAATGTAAGTTATTGATTTTATTTTTTTACTTATTTTTCTTAATAAAATCCACAATCATTTTCACTCCAAATACTAAAACATTGACAAAAAAATTACTCCAACAATTTACAAAATACATATGAAAATATTAAATAACAATTCAACCACAAAATAAAAAATAATAATAAATTAATAACAACTAACAACTACAGCAAAACAACAACTTCAACTAAACAATGTTAACTTCTAATAATAATTTTTTTAAAAAGCATTATAAACACACAAGATGATCTCAATTTTTCTTTAAAAACAGTAAACTAAATTATACTTACTGCAAAACATATTTTATTAAAATATCCAACAAAACAACATAAACAACCCAAATTAAATAAAAAAATAAACGTAAGATGAATTTACAAAAACCAAAAAAAATATACACAACAAAACTTGGAATACACCTTAATCTAACTACCGCGAATAGCGCGGATCGATTGCTAGTTGTTCTATATTTGTTAACTTTAAAAATTATTATTAACTAAAGTTAAATTTTTTTTTTATCTTACATAGAGATGTTGTGATGAAGAGGAAGGGTTGGGCTATAAAGGAGAAGATCACTCACTCAAGATTGATGCAGACATTTTAAAAAAATTCAAATAAAATCAACATTACTAAGTAAGCTAATTGTGTGGCAAATTCCTTTGTTCGTGAGTTTTGTATTATTAAAGGTTTCTGTCTCTATAAGGTTTTTGTTCTTTTTGTTTCTCTCTATTAAAGGTTTCTCTCTCTAGAAATTACAATGATCAAATCATTTAAAATGATAAAAAGAACAAAAATAAAAGAAAAGAAAACCCGCGGTGTAGCGCGGGTAATCACCTAGTTTGTTTTATGCGTTTACTACACCTACTTTGTTTCTCACATAGTTAGAATTTTAATATTACAAAATGACCAACATGTTTATTAAAATTTCTAAACATATTTTGAAGTCATAATTACAAGTAAACCATAATGATCTTATATGAAACTTATATGATCCAGACAACTTTTAGATTCGTACAAACTTTAGTATATCTGTATATAATCATATATTTTGGAACACATAATTTGCATCTTTCATTTCAGTAAACTAATATGAGTCCATTTTGTTAACATTATTTCTGTTTTTTATTGGGCAAATTTTGTTACTAATTAATAGAAAATACCAATACAGTGTTGGTCAAACCAGGAATATAGAAGAAAATAATCTATAGTAATTGGGGACTCGTATTTAGGATCCTCTATAATGGAATTGAATAATTCCAAAATGCGAGGGAATGATTGGATTTTGCATCTGGCTTTGAAGCCACACAAAACCTCTAAAAGAAAACAAAATAAAGGACCATCAACGCGACCCCCCCACCATAAACGATTTGGTGATAAGTTTCTGTGTTTCACATTCACGCTATGGTCAAAAGACTCAAAGCCTTCTCCACCGCTTAAACCAACGCACCAACCTTTTTTTTCTCAACAACTACTCCATCTTTTTCTAATTTATATCAAATATTATTGTTTCTTATAAAGTAAATTACCCAACCATTCTTCATTCTTTAATCACCCGACGTTCCAGTAAGTGTTTAACAAGTTTATATATAGATACAATTACGGAATTTAAGAACGTTTCAAATCCATAATAAACTACTATGTTTAAGCTTAAATCTTGAAATCTTCGTTATCTTGAAAAGTTGATTACTCCAAGATACGCGGATCAAGAATGTAAACTAGAGTAGAGTTAATGAAACTATTATTAGGGGATTTAGAAAGTACCTGAACTACCCCTAAGAAAGAACTCGACCAAGCAAGCTTCTCGGCAAGTGGAACCACCGCTACGGACATAACAACTCGGTCGGCGTTACACAGACACATCATGCACGCCATCAGTATCACTACTTTAATCCTTTCTGGCATCATCGGTATCGCCTCCGTCTCTCCTCCCCCGATCATTACTCCCTCCGCCGCACATCTTTCCGGTGATTGGTTTCTTTTCTTCTTCGCGGCCGCAACCACCGCCTCACCTCTTCTTTTCTCATTACCTTGCCAAACGGAACGTATATTATTACATTGAATATGATTATTTCGGGCTTCGAACCCGACCGGCACGAGGGCTTTCTTGGTTAAGATTGGACTCCGACGGAAACTTAATAAACATGACGAATGTTGCAAAGGTATTACCAACGATGTTGCCGCCATTAAAAGATTATTTAAGAAAGTTTAGACTTTCATATTAGTAAAGGTTTAGGAGTGGTTAGAGGAACCAGAGAGAGAGAGAGAGAGAGGAGAGAGGACAACGCCGTCATGAAAGAAACGTTTGAAAGTCTTTGTACTGACTGGTGTGGTGTGTTTGGTGGTGAAGGCTACTTTATTCAATTTTTTAAAAATACTAGTTTCTGCTGCGTCCTCTTACGTGGTGACACGTCATGTGTTTCATATGACAAAGTGCCTCCACTACGTCAACAAGACAATTTCAACAACCGTTATAATTAATCAACCTTAACCTTAACCATTTCAATTTGTATTGGGTTTATATAAGTGAAGAAGATATGGCCGCATAAGTCAATACAATCACTGTCTACGTGAAAAGGTCGCCACGTAAGTCAACCAGCTATTCACCAAATGTCTAAATCTACTGTGAAGAGGTAAAAACAAAATTATTGGACAGCATATTGGTCTAAAATGAGAAAGAGATTTGATGTGTGAATAGAGAACTATTGCTAACTATTTGGTACAGTATTTGTAGTGGTCTAAAATGAGAAAGAGAAAGCCCAATTTATTTGAAAGCGCAAAGCCCAAAAAGGAGAAAAAAAATAGTGGCAAATTTTTTTCCTTCACATCACATTAGCAAATCATATCACGTCCAAATTGTATCGTTACTATTTATTTTTTATTTTATTTTATTTTAATAACTTAAAGTTTCTTTCTTCAAAACATTTGATATCGTTACCACTACATTATAATCGCAATCAGATTATTTGCTTCCACTATTTTGTAATCTCATTACTATGCAATGTATGAATGGCTTACAACTTTCGTTATTATCTCAAAAACCGAATAAATATGATAATGTTTATTTCGAATTAAGAATATGTCATCCGAAATCAGTTTACAATGGTTCCTTTTTATAACATATTTGGTATAGCTTACAGAGACGTTGTAGTCGTATTCATACAATCACACATGATGTCATGTGATGTGGATAGATCATGAGATGCCTAAACGGCTATAAACTAAACCGACTACAACGTCTCTGTAAACTAAACGGATGACATCTCATGATCTCACTACAAACTTATTAGGAATATAAATGATTCCCAATTAAGTATATGAATAGATTCCTAATAAGTTTGTAGTGAGATCATGAGATGCCTAAACGGCTATAAACTATAACTCCAAATCTATAAAAACTTTCATAATTTGGGTCTATACATAGTTTTAAAATCATCAAAAGTGAGGCTGAAATATTCAAAGTGTTAATGCATCCTACGAGTGGTTCATAACATGGCAGGGATCACGTTACCTCAATATGTTTTAAATTCCTTCCTAAATAAACAAAAGATTCCAAACTCCATTAAAACTCCTACGATAGCTAAAAAAAGAAAGAAAAGAGAAACATAATATTTCACAAATATAAAAGCAACTTCTAAGTACATCTTAAAAGAAGAGTGAACCTATTTTTTAAAAATATGAAAACCTACGAGGGGATGAATGACTTATTATTAATTATTACTTCATGTGCTAAGTGAGAAAATGGGCCGAAGATAAGCCTAACGGAGAGACACATGTGTGCTGACTGCTGAGGGAGAAAAAAGTAGTAACCGGGTTTACACGAGTCTGGTTAAACTCGTGACTCACCGACGGGGACTCTCTTCAATCTTCATCACTCCCCCTCGTGCGCCGTCGGTGCTCTCCCTATCCCACGCCCTTCTTCATTTTCTCAATTATGATTTTCCAGTGTTAAAATATAAATCGTAAAGTATTTGGTTGTTCAGTTTTTATAGGATAATACTATTCACGTGTGTGAATTTAATAGAATTCTAACTATTTAACGAAGGTATGTGATTGTGCATGAAAACACTTGAAAAATTTCACTATACGATGTAAGAGGTTCTTACACGAGTATAATTAAAGATTAAACACAACTTATTTTAACATGCATTATTTGATGTGTTCTCTCAAAAGACAAAAGGTAGAGAAAACAAAAAGAGCAATAGAACAAGAAAAAGCTAAAACAAAATTGAAAGTGGAAAGGTAGAAAATATAAAAGAGAAAGACATAAAAGGAAATAAAGAAAGCGAAATGTGATTATAAAGTGAATAAGTAATGGCAGAAACATCCTCGAGCTATATAATATAACCTGACTTTGCATTTCCCCCCCCCCCCCCTTAAAAGTATAAAAACTATTCATGTGTTTTTCCCCAAAACATATTACTTAAGTTATCGGTTCCTCGTAAAAATAAAAAAAAACATAGAACTTTCAAATTTATAGTATTACTTTATTATGTCATTTAATAACCAAAAATTACGAGTATTCATACATATAACCAACAAACTAACCATATGATATTTTGTTGCACTCAAATTCACTGTTCTATACAAGACCCATATATGTGCATACATGACGCTAGCCCTACTACACGTCAAGATAAATAGGATCCGAAGAACATGGAGTTACAATCTCGTTAACGTACTTCAGCACAATCATAAACATCACTTTAACGCTTACAAACGGGGAACGACGAATCTACGAAAGAACAGTAGCCAAAACACAAAAAAAAAAAATAGAATATAAGAGACAATGATAATAAATAATAAATTAGAGATAATGAGAATAAAGCCGTAATAAAGGATTAGTTTCACTTTGCCCCTGGACATTCGGTATTATTATCACAATTAAAGTCGAAAAAAACGTTTAAGTAAAGGACAAAAACAGTCAAACAAATAATGATGAGTTTTGGTTCCAGCTAAGTTAAATCCAAAATTTCCAATAATACGATATCTTAAAATTCAAAAATAAGAAAATACCAAGAGTGTGAAAACTCAAAATTTTTGAGTAGACAGACAAAAATGGCTTGTCCCTTCAAGATCGTAAGAAAAAAAAAAAACAAAGATTGGTCTTATTATATATAGTTACTTCTTAGGTAGTGATAGTAGAAGTAAATTTAGGGGCGTAACAGTCATTTAACAAGCGAGAGCCCCTAGACTTTGCCTTGTTCTGTCTGCAGTAGTAGTAGTAGTAGTAGTGTTGTTGTTATAGTACGACTCACTCACTGCTAAAAAGTATTTTTACAACGGAACTAGCGAATAAGGTATTTTTAAAAGTAACCCCTAATCTTTTCTCTTTATTCTAATTTCACTCCCCTTTCTTTTATAAACTCCATAACACACCCTCTTTGTTTTCTCTTTCCTCTGTCACTATCCGTTGCGAACCCAAACGGCTCTCTCACTCGATCGACATTTTTTCTCCTTCTTCTCTCTCTCTCTCTCTCCCGATATGAGCCACGGGTGGTTATGGTTATGAATAATCCTGCAAACAACAACAACAACAACAACTCAGTTGCAGCGTCTGTGTCATCAGCCTTAGCTTTAGCTCCGCCGCCACATCCGCCGCAGCCTCACCGTCCTTCCACTTCTTGTGATCGTCACCCGGATGAGCGTTTCACTGGATTCTGCCCTTCTTGTCTCTTCGACCGTCTCTCTGGTCTAGACATCACAACCGGGAAAAGCACCGCCGTCTCCGTCGCGTCTTCTTCAAGAAAACCGCCGTCTTCTTCCGCCGCTCTTAAAGCAATCTTCAAACCTTCCTCCTCCTCCTCCTCCGGGTCATTGTTCCAGGAACTTCGGAGGACGAAATCGTTCTCGGCGACAAAGGCCGAAGCTTTAACCTTTGAGCCACAGAGAAGATCTTGTGATGTTAGGGTTAGGAACACTCTTTGGTCTCTGTTTCACGAAGAGGAGCATAATAATTCTCAAAACAGAGAGGGTTTATTAAGTGAGATTGATCTCGAAAACGCCAATTCTGTATTAAAGTCGCCTCTTTTCGAGGAGGAAACTGAAATTGAAATCGTAAAGGACATTACTTTAAGGAATCTGAAGGAACCCAGAAGCGTAATCGACGAAATCGTCGAAGAGGAAGAAGAAGAAGAAGAAGAAGAGGAGATTGAGAAAGGGAAGGACTTTGAAATGGAGTTTACTCCACAGACGACGAAGAAGCCAAACAGAGACTTCAAAGAGATTGCTGGGAGTTTCTGGTCAGCGGCGTCAGTGTTTAGCAAGAAACTTCAGAAATGGAGACAAAAGCAGAAGCTTAAGAAGCATAGAACCGGTGATCTCGGAGCTGGATCCGCCGCGTTACCTGTGGAGAAGTCAATTGGGAGACAGCTTAGAGATACGCAGTCTGAAATCGCTGAGTATGGTTACGGTAGGAGATCGTGTGATACAGATCCAAGATTCTCGATTGACGCCGGAAGATTCTCTCTTGACGCCGGTAGGGTTTCGGTGGATGACCCTCGTTACTCGTTTGATGAGCCGCGTGCTTCTTGGGATGGGTATATGATCGGGAGAACGGGTGCTCCGCCGCGGATGACTTCGATGTTGTCTGTTGTTGAAGATTCTCCGGTGAGGAATCATGTTCTCCGGTCAGATAGTCACATTCCGGTGGAAAAGCCACCACCTTCTCCACCACCATTAGTACCGGATGAGATTGTTCCTGGTGGATCTGCACAGACACGAGAGTACTACTTAGACTCATCTTCACGACGGAGGAAGAGTCTTGACCGTTGTAGCTCCACTAGGAAGTTATCAGCTTCTGTTGTGGCTGAGATCAATGAAATGAAACTGTCAAAAGAGTCGATTTCACATTCGCATTCGCATTCACATTCAGTGAGAGATGATTGCTCTGTTGAGAACACTGAGATGGGTGTTCGAGAGAATGCAGGGACTACTATGGAATGCAACAAGAAGGGGACGAAGAAATCTAGATGGAGTTGGAACTTATTCGGGCTGCTTCATCGAAAAAACGGGAACAAATTCGAAGAAGAAGGAAGAAGCGGTGTGGATCGAACGTTTTCAGGGTCGTGGAATGTAGAAACAAGAAAAGGGTTTGATCCAAAGATGATTAGGAGCAATAGTAGTGTGAGTTGGAGAAGTTCTGGTACCAATGGAGGAGGAGGGTTTCAAAGGAATAGTGTGGACGGATGTGTTAGTGGGAAGAAGAAAGTTAGTAAGATTGAGAATGGAATGCTCAAGCTTTACTTAACGCCGAGTAAAGGAAGGCGGCGAGGAAGCAGCAATTCGACAGCATCTACTAACCGGCCTGTTCCTGCTTCTCAACCTTTTGGTAGTAGAAATGTTATGAACTTTTACTGACAACATTGTAATGGACTCTCGAGTCATTTTTTTTAGATTGGTAGTTGGGAATAATAAGTTTGGTAGTGAAGTTGAATTTGACAAAAAAATGTTCAAAGATTTTCAGTTTTCTTCATTTTGGTAATTGTGTTGGGATATAGTTGCTCAGTCTTATAACTTGTGTAGTTCAAAGTTAATCACTCTTCTTTGGTAATGGATGTATACAGAGTTTTGAGTTGGTTACATGTTTCTCTTTTTTTCTTGCTCTTAGTAATAAGATTGGAGTTTCATGTGTATTTTAGAAAATGGAAAAAACAATGACATGTGAGATTTGATATATAGAATAGTTAAATCAGGAGTAACTCATGGACAAAAGAGGGTTCGGTGTTTAATTGGCTTCAAGACAATACAATCTAGATTCTTGGAGAATATGATCTTCCGAAATTTTCGCAAAACGTTTCATTTAAATAATTTGTTTATTATATACCTTTGATATCTGGTTTACCTTCACTGAACATATTTTAAATTTGAAATCAAAAGTCAAAAAGCGACAATTCTTTCTCCTTTCAAGAAAAAAAAAAAAAAAGCTTTATCAATAATTTGGTAGAAGAAGCAAAACAAAAAAAGTTGTAATCAAATCTACTGTTTTCAAATCATATGTACAACTAAAAAAATGCATTACTATTTGTTTGGGTTATTAATTTCTAAGCTTTTTGTCAAGCTCAATCGACAACAGAAACAAAAGATAAAAATCTTGGGTCCGTGGAACATGTTAAGGAGACAAGAAATTAACAAGAAAAGAAAATGTTAAGGAGACAAGAAGAGACCGTGGGAGCAGCAGGATGAGTCCAAAATTGTTTGAGG
The DNA here is from genome assembly GCF_030686135.1 of Camelina sativa. Taxonomy (NCBI): domain Eukaryota; kingdom Viridiplantae; phylum Streptophyta; class Magnoliopsida; order Brassicales; family Brassicaceae; genus Camelina; species Camelina sativa. The sequence goes on along the minus strand of NC_141884.1, from coordinate 5,485,219 downwards.
GTCATAGTGCAAAAAAAATATCTTTCTTAGGGTTATTATGTTAAGAAAACATAATTTAAACTCAAGCGACAAAAGAAACAAAGATCAGTCTGCAAAGTCACCAAATGGATGAGAAAAAGTGAGAGATGATGAACCCTGTTTCCTTTGTCCATAAAATCTAGAGATGGTTAATTCTGTTGAAAAAAAAACAACTTACGTCAGGCCCAGCTTAATAGTTTAGTTCTATAGGCCCATAAGACTTTTTAGTTAGTCCATCTCACACTAACAACGTAACAAGTTAAAAATGCAAAGGGTCAACGATAAATTTTTATAGGGTGATTGAAGTTGTTGTTCAAGTACTATATGATTATGGTCTATGGGCTCCCTCCAAGCTGATGAGAAATACATATATCAGAAGAATTTGAAATTGTTACGTTGTTGTCTTTTGGACTTTAGTGTTCTCTAAAAAGGAAACGTTACTTTCAAAGATTGTTGAGAAAGTGACAATAACAAATTAACTACAAAATTAGAGAGGTGATTGACACTTTACCCATTTTTAACCATGACCGTTCAGCAAAGCATTAGTCTAGTTTAAGTTGTTTAACTGAGACATCTCCCGTACGGCAAACATACTATAATGACCAATTTGACCAAGAAAATGTATAAATCTTGTTTATATCGTGTCTGACCGAAACGGTGTCGTCCAAGTTGACACGCATTTTGTATATAGCCTTAGCTTTGAAACAAACCCAAGACACAGAGGCTGTCTTTGTTTACAACGACATGAAAGCCATTTCTCAACTTATTCTTCTACTCTCTTAGTTTCTAAGCAATTATAATCTCCACCTCATTTCACACAGCTTCTACGACACTTTTAAGTTCTAACAATACGTATGTATGTGGCCATCGAATCCACTATCCAAATACCAAAATAAACAACTCATTTATCTATACATAATTTTTATTTTTATTGTAACGATAAGTCGATAAATATATACTTATATGCTATTTGCTTGAACCGGCAGTTTTCTTTTAACTGGATAAAAATCAACTATTAAGTAACCATAGTTCTTACATTACACAATCTGAACCCACGTTACTTTTCAATCCAATTAGATATTGAGCATGTTCGTTACGTTGCCGTTGCGTCTTCTTCCGGCGGCCAAAATTTAAATGTCAACGTGGCCAAATAAATATGAAAATTACCGCTGCGGCTACTTTTACGGAGATCGCCGGTGTATTATGTGTCGCCGTAAAAAATAGGCGATAGTTAAAACTGCCGCTACGACTTGTTTTAACGGAAGCGGCAACTTGTTTTAACAGAACCGACGACTCATTTCAAAGATTTAAACTCTGGCAAGCTTTATTTTTTTAGTCGTAGGGTGTGGTTGCTGCGGCAACTTAACGAACAGGCTTATTATAAAATCAAATTTTGGATCATAAGTGGAAACAAAAGAAAAAAATTCCCTTGCTTTTTTTTGTGTTTTTTTTTTTTTTGGTGTAAACACAAATTTTACTTCAAAAAACTGATGGATTATCATCCGTATATGTTGAACTAGACACTACTAGCTCGGGGATGGTTAAATAGAAAGGGTGAAACAAAGGACTTTATTAAGATAGTCAAAGATCGTCGAATTACAATATAACCGTTATAAGCCGAACGGCTTAATTACAGAGAATTGTGCTTCTCAAAATGACTAATTGAACTATAGCTTAGAATCGGATTTACTCCAGACTCTTGCCCGATGTTACTTGATGCCTTCTGCAAGCTGCTTCCCTGGTATTTATAGTTGATGGGACGTTCCACCTCTCTGCCTCAGGATCGATGTGGGATTGTCCTCAAGTGAAGTCGGCGATCGTTCTTATCCGGGCCGTCACTTATTGGGCTGTCCGTCTTAACTGGGCCGTTTAGGAGCTTGATCGGCCCAACGAGTAGGATTTAGTCGGTTTGCCTTTTCAGGTTTTGGGTTGACTGTTTCGATAATGGGCCTGCAGGAAAGCCTGTTAAGGCTGGGTGAAACCCATATCCAACAATTGTCCCCCCCCCCTTAGTTCATTGTGGTCAGTCTTGAGTCAATGAGCTTGTTCGGGAAATATTAAGTCTGGCTCATTATCGGAACGTTGGGCCGACCCTTTATACTCTGTCGCGGAGAGGGGAATTGGAACGTCGTTTCCTAGGGTTGCATCTTTTCGCTCCCACCGTTACTTTAAGGGTTTCTTTTCCCGCAGCTTATAAAAGGAGACTTCTTGGGGTGCCCTCTTCAGTTCTTCTCCAGCCGCAAAAACCGAGGTAACCCTTCTCTCTCTTTTGTTGGAACCTTTCTCTTTTTTCTTTATCCTCTTCCTTAGCTATCTTTTAGGTTTTTAGTGTAGCTTATACTTTCTCCCGGTCGGGTTTGTTGTTGTAATTGTCGATTCGAATTCGATGTCGGGTTCTTGTGAGGAGTTTTTAAATGAACGTTCGCCTACTGATTCCTCTGAGGCTGGCCCGTCGATGCGGGCTGCCGACTCGTCCGATTCCGGAGTTTCCGCGTGTTCGTCTAGGTTTCGCAGGCGAAGTAGGAGACTAGAATCGTCGGGCCATTCTCCGACGTTCGAAGTTGACCAGGGATTCCTTGCCCCTTCTGGAGCTCCGGTCAAACCTGAGGCGGGCAATTCTAGTCATGATGGGTCTGGCTATCCCGACTCGCCTTGCTCCCGTGGCGAAGCCAGATCTGGCCATTCGTCCAATAACATGTCTCTCGAGGATGAGATCGAGATTGGCGAAGGGACTGACTACCCGGATGCGCCTTTTGATTCGGGAAGGTCGCTTTGTGATGCCGATTCTCTCTGCGCGATGATTGACTTCTGTAATTCCCCTATGCGCGTTTCTGTTGTATGTCCGACTTCCGAGGAGCGTGTATTTAAGTGCCCTGATGGGTTTATCAGTTTATATGAACCGTTTTTTACTAAGGGCGGTCTCCGCTTTCCGATTCCAGCCTTCGTGATGGAGTATTGTTGGCGTCGTCAGATTGCCATTACGCAGCTTACCGTCCATACTATTCGCAACATGATTGGTCTTAAGCACCTTGCTGACCAATGCGGGGTCAAATTGACCGCCTTCTTTGTTGAGGATATGATGCGTTTTACTAGGCAGAAGGGTTTTAACGGCATTTGGTATGCTAGTGCCACGCCGGGGTATAAGCTGATGGAGCATCCGCCGTCAAAAACCCATACTTGGCTGAACAGATACTTCTATGCTAAAGTTGATGATGCCTTGGTAGAGGATATGTCAATAGGTTATAAGACTGAGTGGAATTTGTCCCCTGGTAGTTTCTTGGGTGAACCTTTATCCTTTTCCTTTTGCTTCCGTTTCGGATTGCTAACTGTCTTCATTTTTGATGGTCCTCAGATTTGGTTGATAAGTCTGCCGATCCGCCAACTTCCGATTTCTTTGAGGTTCGTGATCTTCTAAGGAGGCAAACGGTGCTTGACTGGAGGACTATTCCGCAGCTAGACCTAACTAGGGGCAGGAAACCATCGAAAGGTATTGCTCTGTTGTGCTTGTCGGTTTTGGTTCGACCAGTTTGTCATTTATTTTTTTATTGAGGACCCTGATTTACGATGACAGGAGGTGTAAGTCAAGCAGGGATGGTGAAATTGGGTGTTCCCAAATACTCTGGCAAGCCGGTCTCGAAGAAGAAGAACGCTGCAGAAGAGAAAGAACTGCAGTTGGCGCTGAGGAAGAGTCTGGCTGATCAATCATCCATTCAGGGTTCTCGCGTTGGGGGTATCTCGGGTGGCCGATCTTCAGATGGTAACAAGGCACCGCGAGAAAAAGGGAAAAACAGTGAGGCTGCTCGGCGGGATAAGGATATCGTTCCTATCGATCTCACGGTTGAAAAGGATCGCTCTTCCTCGAAAAATTTGCCTGACCCGACAGGGGATTCTGGCAAGCGCAAAGAGGCTCCGGCTGGTTCTGATGCGGTCGTTGCGTTTAAAAAGCCTAGGACCTCCTCGCTAGACCCAAAGGATAAAGGCGTCCAGTCTTCCTATTTTCATAACTTCCGCTATGCGAAGGACACTCCTTTCCTTTCTGACAAACGGGAATGTGGTGCTCTCATTCGCGAGGTCTCCAGAGTGCCGGGTGATCGCTCTGAGGGGGACTTGAAGGAGGATGATGTATTCGACGAATGGGCTCGGCATCATCTCCAGGTTCATCCTCTCTTCTCTATATACATTTTATTATTATTATTATATATATATATATATATATATATATATATATTTTTTTTTTTTTTTTTTTTTTTTTTTTTTTAACTTTTATTTGGTTTTGCCTCAGTCTGCGAGCTCGGTGTATTCGATGGTTTGTCGCTACGAGCGCAGGCTGAAGGCTGCCGAACGTGAGACTGCTTTTGCCGAGGCTGGTCTGAAGGATTGCCAGAACCAGGTCGGCAAGTATCGATCTGAGTCGGCTAAGGCTTGGCGGGAGTTTGATCGTCTGAAGGAGGAGAATCGCCAACTGCAGGGGTCTTTGGAACGTTCTTGTGCCGACATTACTCGCCTGGAAACTTCTGTCAGACGGGCTGCTGAAGATTATGACCATCAACTGAAAGCTGCGGTCGAGAAGAGAGCCGAGGAGATTCGTCGCGAGGTGAGGGATTTCTACCGCGAACGGTCGGACCAAAATCGTCAGCATATCTGGGACGTGAGGCGGGCCTTTAACCCAATGATGATGAAGGCTCAGGCGAATGGTATCCTAAAGCAGGTTGAGGACCTTGTGGCTGATGGTTGTCCAGTTCCTACGAAGGTGGTCCAATTTGTCACTGATGGCTCGTCGTTTTGGGATAGTGTTGTGGATGGCATTGAGATCACCTCGCTTGTTAACGATGGGTACGTGGTGACTCCGACCGCTGAGCGTGTTGCGGCTAACCCTCGGCGTATTCCTGGCTATGATGAGATCGTCGATTTTGACGAGTATGGTTCGAACATGCCGTCTGCTACTGCTGAGGTTGCGGAACCCGATCTGCCCGACACTGAAGAACAGGTTCCCGATGCTGAGACACAGGCGGTGCGACAGGAAACGCTGGAACTGGACATTGTGACTGGCCTCGCTCTGGCGGATGCTGCTGTGGCTCCGATTTCCGAAGGGATAGAAGGTCGTAGCGTTCAAATTGCTGGGCTTGTCAGTGACGCAGGCGTGAGGGATCCACTAGCCCCTGCCCCAGTCATCGCGTCTGAAGGCGAGGGCGAAGTTGTGCCAGAATAAGCCCTGCGAGGCTTTGGAACTATGCCGTTTGTGGCTTTTATCGTTTAAGACTTATTTATATTTTGGATCTCCGTTTTTTTTTAAGTATGACTTGAATACTTTGGGGGTGGATTATTAATTTCCCCTCCCTTTTGCGTGGGAATGATGATGATGATTTTAAGTTCGCGAAGTTCTGTCCTTGCGTTGTTTTTTTTTTTGACGAGCTGGGGCGAGACATAGGCAAAGTTAGTATTTGCCATAGTCCCCCCCCTTTTTGACGAGCTGGGGCGAGACTTAGGCAAAGTTAGGATTTGCCATAGTCCCCCTCCTTTTTGACGAGCTGGGGCGAGGCTTAGGCAAAGTTAGGATTTGCCATAGTCCCCCCCCTTTTTGACGAGCTGGGGCGAGGCTTAGGCAAAGTTAGGATTTGCCATAGTCCCCCCCCTTTTTGACGAGCTGGGGCGAGGCTTAGGCAAAGTTAGGATTTGCCATAGTCCCCCCCCTATTTGACGAGCTGGGGCGAGACTTAGGCAAAGTTAGGATTTGCCATAGTCCCCCCCCTATTTGACGAGCTGGGGCGAGACTTAGGCGAAGTTAGGATTTGCCATAGTCCCCCCCCTATTTGACGAGCTGGGGCGAGATTTAGGCAAAGTTAGGATTTGCCATAGTCCCCCCCCCCTATTTGACGAGCTGTGGAGTGAGTGCGCTAAGTGGCTGCGGCTCTTGGACCCTTCGGCTTTGCTATATTAATTGCTTGGTTTAAATGGTGAATTGCTTTTCCAAGGCGTTTCTCATCATTACCGCACGCGGATGTTGCGTGTGGCACGATTTTTATTGCGAGGCGACGGTTGGTTGGGGAGGGAGGTGCATTAAATGCGGTAAAGTGGACGGTCTTCTAGTTAACCGTCGTGTCGCTTCACTTCTGTCCTGTCTTTGCTATATATAAAGGGTGGGCGTGGGTGGGCGAAAGTGGATCACGCAACGTTCTCTTTGTCTTTTCTTTATTTCAGTTTGCTGGCAATCTTTCCTTGCTTCATACTCTCCTTCCTTTTTCTCTTCTTCGATCATGAGTAGCTCTGAAGACTCGGGGGAGTGGGTTCCGGTGAATCGCAGTGAACGGATTGTCTTCGGTCGTCCTCGAACTGGCCGTTCTCCGTCGCCAATTCGTGTCGATCCGGCTCAGCCCAGTAATGGGTCGGGTCGATTTGTTGAAGCTGGTCCTCATGATCTGTTCTTTCCGTGGAGAAGTCCATCCGTTGCTGCGGCGTCACCGCCGTTTCGGCCACTGCCGCGGAACTTCGTGCCGGGTGTTGCTGAGATTCCGGTGGAGTTTCTTCAGTCCTTGAGTCCTGACGAAAGGCGTTTGGCGGTTGGCTGGTTTAGGACGGTTAGTTCGTCATGTTGAGCTTTCTATTATCTAATTTCGACCTTCTAACTACTTTGCTTTTTTTTTTTACTGGTAGATCGAGATTCAGCACCGGGCCTACCGTCGCCGGCATGAGTTTCTGGTCAAGCAGATTATGGACCTAGAGATGGGGATGCGGAAATTGGAGGCTGGGCCAGAGGATTGGGAGCGATTTGGGTTCGGGAAGTTTCGTGTGATGCCTTTCTGGCTCCGTGATCGAGTTCGTGCCTACAGCCGTAGGGTTCGTGAGAGTCGCTGAGGGTGCTCGGCATATTATGTGTCTTTTCCGGTTGATGAACCGTTTTTCCCTTTCTTCTTTTTTTTTTTGGTACCCGCGTGTTGGGTTACGTATTAGTCTCGAAATTTTCGTATTACGGTTGACGTTTTTTTTTTTTTTGTTGAACGCTTTACCCGCTTGGCGGGTTTTATTTTCGGGTGTTTATGTTATGTTTGGGTTATTCTCGACAGTGAGACGTCTCTCATCTTATTGTGTCGAGCCGAAAGTCTTTGTTCGGAACCGTTTTTTGTATCTGCTTTTGCAGGGCATGACTGTCAGATTTTGGGAGCGAGAAGCGTTGGATTCGCGTATTAAAGCTCGGCTTATTCCCTACCTTGGAATCGAAGAGGTTGCGCACTGGTGGCGGCTTATTTCGCTTATCGTCCTTGGTTTATTTGCGAGTAATGGTTGGAGCTCGGCTTACGATCTGCACTTCGCGTGGAGTGCCATTTTTTTTTTATTATTGTGTTTAATCGCCATGACTGACCAAATTACCGACCCTGTTTGGGTGTGTATTTTTTTGTTTTCTTTGTTTTCTGTATGATATTTGTCGAATTTTGCAAGACAATATGCTTAGTAAAAGGGGATTTTCACAGAAAATTGCATTCATAATTTGTGGCTGCACCTTTTCAGGTTGCCTACGTACCCCTTTTTTTTTTTTTTTTTTTTAGTAAAAGGAGGATCAAGCCGATCGTAGTTCAAGTTACACAGATGCGGAATAGTCCTAGATGAAAATAGAAATATAATATGCGTAATATACGAGTTTCTTAATAGAAGTAACGCTTAAGGTTGCCGGCGTTCCAAGATCGTGGAATAGCTTCGCCGGACATGGTGACTAGTTCGTAAACTCCCGGGCGAACAATTTTGGATATTTGGTACGGCCCTTCCCATTTTGCGCCGAGCTTACCGGCGTTGAGCTCGGCGGTGTTTTCGAACACCTTGCGTAGAACGAGGTCTCCTTCGCTGAAGGATCGCTGGTTGACCTTTTTGTTATAATGACGAGCTGCCGCTTGCTGGTAATTCTGAATTCGGAGCAGGGCGCGATCTCGTAGTTCCTCGATCTCGTCAAGGCTGTCATAGAGCATTTCGTCGTTTAGTTCGGTGTTCTTGACTAACATGGTCTGGCGTAAACTGCCGACGCTAACTTCGGCTGGCGCCATTGCTTCCAGGCCATAAGCTAGCGAGAATGGTGTTTGTCCTGATGCTCTTCGCGGAGTTGTTCGGTGAGACCATAGCACGCCGTCTAGCTCGTCGGCCCAAAGGCCTTTCTTTTCTTCGAGCCGCTTTTTTAATCCACTTAGGATCGTCTTATTGGTCGCCTCAGCCTGACCGTTGCCTTGAGGGTACCTCGGGGTTGATTTACTGAGCCGGATACGCCAACTTGCGCAGAAATCGTCGAATTTTTTGGATATAAATTGCGATCCGTTATCTGTTACGATTTCGTAGGGTAATCCGTGTCGGCATATTATATTTTTCCAGACAAAGTTTTGGACCTCATTCGCTTGGATTTTCTTATAGGAATCAGCCTCAACCCACTTGGTGAAGTAGTCGGTCAATATAAGAAGGAATCTTTTGCCATGTGACGCGGGTAATGGTCCGACGATATCCATTGCCCATCTCATAAATGGATACGGCGCTGTTGTTGTTGAGAGTAATTCTGCCGGGGCGTGTATATCGGGTGCATGTCTCTGACATTTTTCACACTTCATGGTGAACTGCTCGCAGTCGCTGACCATAGTCGGCCAATATATTCTATGTTCCCTGAGTTTTAGTGCTAAGGCGTGCCCACCGGAGTGGTTTCCTCCGGCTCCTTCGTGTGTTTCCTGCATTACTCGCTGGGCTTCTTCTGTCGAGATGCAACGTAGTAATATGCCGGCCGCGCTCCAACGGTAAAGGCGTCCCTCGACTATAACGTACTGTGCCGCCTTCTTTTTAAGGCGTCGGGACTGCCATTTATCTGCCGGGATTACTCCTTCACTGATGTACTGAAGTATTTCTTGGCGCCAGTCTGCGGGTTCGGCGGCGAGCGTGGCCTCATGGTTAGGTTGCGCCTCGTCGTCGAGGTCGGCATGTTCCGCCGGGTCGACCGATATGATGTTAACTTGAGCCCCAGAGTCGATGCTACTTACGGAGATACTCTCGACTGGGATTACCCGACGTAGGTCCGGGTCTGAGGTTGATGCTAAGACGGCCAGAGCGTCTGCAGGTGCGTTGGCGCTTCGAGGTATCTTGTCGATCACGAAATGGTCGAAACCCTTTGCTAGCTCCTTTACTATCTTTAGATATGCGTCCATGCGGCCGCACTTGGTACCGTACTCTCCATTGTACTGGTTTGCGACGAGCTGGGAATCGCAGTAGGCATGAAGCCTTTTTACGCCGATCCCTGCTGCAAGCCGCATTCCGGCAAGTAAAGCTTCATACTCTGACTCATTGTTTGTTGCGTTGAAGTTGAGGCGGAACGACTGCTCAACAACTTCTCCGGTCGGGGATGTTAGGCGAATCCCAATTCCTTAACCATGCTGCGATGAGGCTCCGTCGACGTACAGATACCAGTTCTCGTCGCTTGAGCTGGGAGAGGTGAAATGTTGGGGCAGTTCGACAATGAAATCTGCCAATACTTGAGACTTCATGCAAGTTCGGCCCAGATATTCGATATCGTACTCACTTAATTCGACTGCCCACTTCGCCATGCGACCTGATTGTCCCGGGCTATGCAAAATTTGACGCAGAGGTTGGTTCGTCAGGACCGCGATTGTATGTGATTGGAAATAGGGTCTGAGCTTGCGAGCTGAAACTACCACGGCGTATGCTATTTTTTCCAGGTTCGGGTAACGCAACTCAGCCCCGTCGAGAGTCTTGCTGACGTAGAAGATTGGCTTTTGTTCGCCTCGGTCGTCTCTGACTAATACTCCGCTAACTGCCGATCCCGAAACGGCGATATATAGGTAAAGCTTTTCTCCTTCCTCAGGCTTTGAAAGTATGGGAGGGGTGGTTAAATAAGTTTTTAACTCGACGAAAGCCTGCTCGCATTCGGTGGTCCATTCGTACGCTTTGTTCGTCGATCGCAGCAATTGGTAGAACGGCAAGCTTTTATCGGTTGACCGTGAAATGAATCGGTTTAAAGCTGCTATCCTGCCGGTTAGGCGCTGGACTTCGCGCTTGTTTCGCGGCGAGGGCATGTCGAGTATGGCTTTTATTTGCTTCGGGTTTGCCTCTATTCCCCTTTTTGTGACTATATACCCTAGGAATTCTCCTGACGTCACACCGAATGAGCATTTTGCCGGGTTGAGCTTCATGTTATACTTATTCAGGGTTTGAAAACACTTTCGCAGGTGCTCGACGTGATCGTTTGCGTTTGCGGATTTGACTAATATGTCGTCGATGTACACCTCCATAGTTATTCCTAACTGGTCTGTAAACATCTTATTGACAAGACGTTGATAGGTGGCTCCCGCGTTTTTCAAACCGAACGGCATTACTTTGTAGCAGAACGTGCCTTGATCTGTGATAAAGGCGGTTTTTTCGCGGTCGTCGGTGTGCATCAAGATTTGGTTATATCCTGAGAAGGCATCCATGAAGGAGAGCAATGCGTTGCCCGCCGTGGCCTCGACGAGCCTCTCTATATGCGGTAGCGGGTAGCTATCCTTGGGGCAGGCTTTATTGAGATCCGTGAAGTCGATGCAGACTCTGTTCTTCCCATTTTTCTTTTTAACCACCACCGGGTTTGCTAGCCACTCCGGATACTTGACCTCCATGATTGACCCAGCGTCTAACAATTTTTTGACCTCGTCATTTACCGCTTTAGACCGTTCGGGTCCGAGTTTCCGCCGCTTCTGCTTGACGGGTTTATAAGTGGGATCGACGTTAAGTTCATGACTTGTGACGTCCATGCTGATTCCGACCATATCGTCAAAAGACCAGGCAAAGGTGGAAGCGTTGTCCTTCAAGAATTGAACCAGTTCGATTCTTATGGCCGGGTCGAGATCAGCACCGATCCCAACGCACCGCTTTGGGTCACTCTCGTCGATATTGACTTCGTCAAGCAGGTGGTGACTCGGAATTTCCTCGGGGCTAGGTGCTGGCGGCGCGCCTAGCGCTTGCTGTGATTGCTATAAATCAGCGGCCTTCCGTAACTTGCATTCGATCACGAAACAGTTCCTAGCGTCTGACTGATTACCCTTGATTGTGAATATCTGGCCGGACAGAGGAAACTTCACACACTGATGATAAGTGGATGGGACGGCCTGCATGTCGTGAATCCAGGGAGATCCAAGAATGATGTTATAAACAGCCGGCTTGTCGACCACAACAAACTTGTGCCACGAGGGTATGCCGGATACGTAAATTGGCAACTTGATTGTGCCGGACGTCATCATGTAATTTCCGTCGAACCCGGTGAGTGGTCGGATCGATGGTTTGATTTCTCTATTATTGACCTCCATTTTGTCGAGGACGTCCCGGAAGATTACATTGACGGAGCTTCCCGTGTCGATCATGATTCTTGTTACTTCGCTCTCTCCAACGTGTAGTTCGATGACGAGAGGGTCGTTGTGCGGGAAGTTGACTCCAGCCAAGTCGTTTGCTGTGAATGTGATCGGAGGCACAAAGGGTGGGACTTTAACTGGCCAGACCGCAGCTGTTCCGGCCCTCACATAGTCGCGGATTGACCGCACGGAATCTCTACATGCTGTCAATCCTCCCATTATCATGTCGACGCGGCGACGGGGCGGCCATTGGGTCGCTGTTGGGTCGGCGTAGAGGGTGTAAGTGCCGAACTCCGTTGGGAATTTGACACATTGATGGAAGATGGAAACCACAGCTTTCATTTTATGGAGCCAGGGCGTCCCAAGGATAGCGTTATACGCGCTTGGACGGTCGACGACTGCGAAGTCAAAGAGGTGGACCGTACCACCGACCCTCATTGGGAGCATGACCGTTCCTAAAGAGGTAAGAGAGCATCCATCGAAACCAGTCAATGTTTGTACTTCGGGCATGGTCAAGTGCAGGTCGACTTTTATCTGTGGGAGTGCTCTCCGGAAGATGACGTTAACGGAGCTTCCTGTATCGACCAACACATCCGGGACTAAGCAATCGCCGATGTTTATTTCAACAACGACAGGTCCCGCGGGCGAAGTCCGATGCTCGGCAGTGTCCTCTTCTCCGAACATGATCGGAGAGTATGATCGGCATATAGGTGTCCTGCCGGGCAACCAATCGCGTTCGGCTCTCTCGACGTCATGAACGGGATATAAGGCGCGAGGCCAGTTAGGATCGTACGGTAGGCTTCCTCTTATGACGTTAATTCTACGGCGGGCGGGAGGTGGTGGTGCGTCAGCCGGTCGGTTTTCTTGTCCTCCCACCTGGTTGCCAGCTGCGGGCTGGTTATTCGGCGCTGGTCCATTGTTGAAATGGTTATTTGGACCACGTCCTTGATGTCCATGGCGTCCTCGACCTCGGCCTCGCGGGGCATTACTCTTGTACTGACGTAATTCCACTTTGACCTCGCCGTTGAGGTATTTGCCCAGCAGCGCGTTTTGTAAGTGTCTGCAAGACTGTGTAGAGTGTCCGGTGTATTCGTGTAACTCACAATACAAGTTATGGTCGGGCTCCTCTCTTGCCCCTTTTGGTGGGGTCGTCGGTACTATAGCTGTCGGGCTGACTACGGGGGTTGGCGGGGCGTCATTGACGAGGTACGTTGCGCCGCGCTTCTTACTGTCTGCGAGGTACTCTTTGTCGAGGTGTTGACGCGGTTCGTGGTATACCTCTTTTGCTTTGCCGGTTGGCACTTGAATTCCGGTAGAAGCACGCTTTTTGTCGTAGATGATTTTTTCTTCTTCCAGTTCTATGTGGACTCCCGCTCGATGGAGGGCATCTTGGAAAGTTGGGAATCTGTTCAACTTGAGATCCTTTCGGAACGTCGATTCGTACCATAGGGCCTTGTGAAGGGCTGCAAGCGAAACGCTATGGGGTGCTTTTACCTGTGTGGCAATCTTTTTGAACCTATCCATGAATGTTCGCAACGGCTCATGTTCCCCTTGCTCGATATTGTGGAGATCGGCGATTGTCGCGGTGGGGACGGCTAATATCGAGTATTGTTTCAAGAAAGTTAGCGAGAGTGTACGGAAGCTGTCGATTGAGTCAGGCGGCAAGGAGGAGAACCAGCCAAGGGCGTCGCCACTCAGGTTTTCGATGAACAGCTGACATTTTCCAGCGTCTAGCTCTTCCGGGGAAAACTCGCAACGATGGATTGCAATCTCGAAGGATGTCAAATGGTGAGTTGGGTCCGAATCTCCCTTATACGGAGGTAGGTGCTTTATTTTGCAATCGGGGCGGACGACAACCCGACGGATTCGCGCAGTAAATGGAGTTTTTTGGGACTGCTCCAACATATGGTCTACATCAGGTGCCGCGCTGGTTGCTTGGTGGAACTTGCTTGTGACGTCCTTCATTTGACTTTTGAGTTCGGCCAATTCCCCGCTCTGGTTCTGGTCGGCGCTATTGGGATCGGCTCTATTGGTGCCGCCTGGATGTTCGGCATTTTCTTGTAGTTTTGCACAGACGCTAGAGAGAGTGGCGAATCGTTCCTCTGTCTTTCTGTCCTGGGCGTCGATTTTTTCCAGGATGCTTCGCATTAGTGCTCCTACGTCGAGGGCGCTGGTGCCTTCTCTGATCGAGCCGTTCGGCGTTGTCGGGGGCCGGGTCGGAGGTATTGGGAGCTCCTCTTGGGCCTGCTGGATGCGGTCCGGCGTGTCCGCCACATAGCCGTCGCTGCCCGTTGTTTCTCTTTCTGCCATTGCTCGAAATGTCTTTCGTCGATGTTGGACTTTCTTCCAAAGCCTTCCTTGTTTGTTTCCCTGGATGCGCACCAAATGTTGAACTAGACACTACTAGCTCGGGGATGGTTAAATAGAAAGGGTGAAACAAAGGACTTTATTAAGATAGTCAAAGATCGTCGAATTACAATATAACCGTTATAAGCCGAACGGCTTAATTACAGAGAATTGTGCTTCTCAAAATGACTAATTGAACTATAGCTTAGAATCGGATTTACTCCAGACTCTTGCCCGATGTTACTTGATGCCTTCTGCAAGCTGCTTCCCTGGTATTTATAGTTGATGGGACGTTCCACCTCTCTGCCTCGGGATCGATGTGGGATTGTCCTCAAGTGAAGTCGGCGATCGTTCTTATCCGGGCCGTCACTTATTGGGCTGTCCGTCTTAACTGGGCCGTTTAGGAGCTTGATCGGCCCAACGAGTAGGATTTAGTCGGTTTGCCTTTTCAGGTTTTGGGTTGACTGTTTCGATAATGGGCCTGCAGGAAAGCCTGTTAAGGCTGGGTGAAACCCATATCCAACAGTATATCCTAGAGACTCATTCATATGATATATACTGCTTAATAGTATTTTGTAAAGGAAAAAAAAAACATCATATACTTTAATTAAACAAAAGTCAAAGTACTTTAATTTATATCAAAAGGGTTAAAAAAAAAACATATACACGGTAAACCGAATATATTAAGCTTTTTTTTAACCCTTCTTTAATTTGGTTTGATTTGGGTTAGACGAGTTCGATTTTCCTATGTTAATACTCAAATAGAGTGAAGCAGAAGGAGAATTATGTATTATGTATACGCGAAGGAATTGGGATGTATGATCTTAAAATGGACAATTCGACCATCTATCAAAATTAATGTCAAAAAGTTTTGTGGTCGTTTTAAATACTACTTCGAGTTCAGACGTATACGTCTCACCAAAAAAAAAACACATTCTCGATCTGAATGTTTATCTATTTAAACAATCTCAAATTTCGCGTTTGACAACACTTTAAGTCTACATTATCCCATTAAGCATATATAATAAAAGGTCATGATCTTTCGTTCTCATGAATGTATAAGACAAATCAAGTCTAAGATTTTAATATCGTAATTTGATATGTTCGTAATCTATGATGAATATTTGATGCACTACATATTATTAGATCAGATTAACATTATTTAGTGCAACCATATCAGATAAACATTAGTTAACTAAATAAATACTTTGCAATTAAGCTGATATCAATGATACCGTACGTTTATCTAACCTTTCGTTCGTATATCGAAGGGAACATGACTTGACTTCTTCTGTTTTGAACTGACTCGATCTCTCAACCATCTCCACTCTCCAAGGTTAGATAGAGTTAGTGATAACAAACTGAAGTGAGGATTTAAGCAGTTTAACTGCTCCATATATATGATCAAATTTATATTACAATACAAAATCTGCATAAAGTACAAAGTACTAGTACCACGAATTAAGACAATAATTTTATATAATTAAGTACAAACCAAACAATGCAGTACATGCCCCAGTCACTCATTGGAGTTGCAGTTGTGTCACTACGGTGTCATAATCCCGATTCAAGTTCGCTAATTTACATGTAAAAGATAAGAAAAGAATCTCTCAGACTGGAATAAGAAAAATAATTGATTATGTGATGGTCCATGTTAACTAAAAATAAAGATATAAATGATCAAAGCTTTAGTTTAATTAAAGGACACTTCTTATAAATATTACTAAAATGATTTTTTTTCTTTCCAAAAATACTATTATAAGTTTGTTTCCAAAAATAGCATTATTAGTTTTATTTTCCAAAAATATCATTAAAACATATTTTTCCAAAAATAGCACAAAACTAAAACTAAACTATCAACATTCAAAACTAAACCCTAAATCCTAAACAATAAACCCTACTCCTCAAAATTATTCCTTAAATCTAAAATAGTCAACTCAAACCCCCAAAAATAAATGTTAAAATCCTTGAAAATCAACTTTTGTTTTTGTGGTATTTCTAGGAAAACCATACTTTTTGTGATATTTTTGGAAAAAATATACTAATAGTGGTATTTTAGTAAAGAAAAAAAAAGAGCTTAAAATGGTATTTTGAGAAATTCATCTTAATTTCAAAACTTCTTAATAGGTTTTATAAAGTTTATCCAACGAAGTTCAGACATAAATGTTGCATAAAGAAAAAAACAATATGTCGTTTTTGGTTTAAAAAGAAATAAACATACTGTAAGTTGTTAAACAAAAAAAGAGTTTTGACCACTGATATGTTATAGAAAGAAAAGGAAAAAATGATATTCTTGTGTTTGGTCAGGGAGATTGGTTGTGGTAAGAATGGGAATCTTAATTACAAAGAATTGGATTTTGGGTCGACCTACCACCTAAAACGACATCGGCTCTATCTCTAGTTTCCAAATCTCTTTCTCCTCTCCCTTTATAAGCTTGCGTTGGCCAGTCGTTCATCTTGAAAACAGAGAGAAAAAGACTAAACACATATAAGAAGAAGAAGGAGAAGGAGAGAGACAGAATAGAGAGAGAGAGATATGGGGTCTCATATGGTTTGGTTTCTGTTTCTTGTAACCTTCTTCTTTGTGTTCCCAGCTCCATCTGAGAGCATGGTTCGCCATTACAAGTTTAACGTAAGTTTATATATATAAACACACAGTTCCATTTACATATCTTCTACTGATTGGTGCATATGACATAGTCGCAGTCTTAGATGCATAATCAATATTTCTGCTTATATACATGTGTATATTTCATACATGCTTGCGTAAATAAACATCTTGATAGTGGAATACTATATGCAATATATTATTCATGTAGGCTATTTTAGAAATAAAATTTACTGTAATTGATTTTAATTTATGCAATATATTTATATTATGAGCCTTCATACAAAAATTACTTCAGACTTTTGTACGTGTGGGTATTTTTCACCTTTTCTATACATGAATTTACTACGTGAACAAACAAATCATTTAACGTCAAAAGTAGGTTATTATAGTCAGGTATAAAGTTTTTAAAAAACTGAAGCATGGTTTTTTTTTGTTACAACTTACTATCAGATAATGATGATGATGATATTGGTCCGCCTTTTGTCTTATGTATTCCCCTGTTTACCTTTGCAGTGTAATTATTACTGATTATATTTGTGTTTGAAATTACGCAGGTTGTAATGAAAAACACAACAAGACTATGCTCAAGCAAGCCAATCGTAACCGTCAACGGTAGATATCCAGGTCCAACAATCTATGCACGAGAAGATGACACGTTGCTTATCAAAGTTGTTAACCACGTCAAGTACAACGTCTCCATCCACTGGTAAGCTCCTATACTTAGTCTTCATTTGAATCATCATCGATAAATTAGTGTAATTAGTTAACTGATTGGTGACTGTGGACGATCTGAGTACAGGCACGGTGTGAGACAAATACGAACAGGATGGGCCGATGGGCCTGCTTACATAACTCAGTGCCCGATCCAGCCAGGTCAAGTCTACACATACAACTACACCTTGACCGGCCAACGCGGAACTCTCTGGTGGCACGCTCACATCCTCTGGCTCCGTGCCACTGTTAACGGTGCTATAGTCATCCTTCCCAAACGTGGTGTTCCCTACCCTTTCCCCAAAGCCGACCACGAGAAAGTCATCGTTCTAGGTATCTCAATCTTCATATTTTTAACCTTCTTGCATAAATTTGGAATACTATTGACTTGTTGATTCCACATAAAAATGAGATGTGTGACCTAAATTAATATTGCAACGTGATCTTGAGTTTAAAGCTCATAAAACGTAATACTACTATCACTAGACGCTAGTGGTTCATTACATTGCTTATTTGTTAATTTGGCATAACTAATTTATAACGCTCATCATAATTGTAGGTGAATGGTGGAAATCGGATACTGAAGATATCATTAACGAGGCGCTTAAGTCTGGATTAGCCCCTAATGTCTCAGACGCTCACATGATCAACGGACACCCAGGGCCCGTTAAAAATTGTCCATCTCAAGGTAATCTCTTAATTTCCAAGTTTACATGATTTCCCAACAATATGATGCCCAAGAAAAAAGAAGTGATCATGAAAACCTCTTTCTATGTGCGAAGGTTACAAACTGTCAGTGGAGAATGGCAAAACCTATCTGTTACGACTAATCAATGCTGCACTTAATGAAGAGCTCTTTTTCAAAGTCGCCGGCCATCTTTTCACGGTGGTCGAAGTCGACGCGGTCTACGTTAAACCGTTCAAGATCGACACTGTTCTTATAGCCCCCGGTCAAACCACCAACGTTCTCCTAACCGCCTCGAAATCCGCCGGCAAGTACCTTGTAACCGCTTCCCCCTTCATGGACGCCCCAATCGCGGTGGACAACGTAACAGCCACCGCAACAGTTCACTACTCCGGAACACTCTCGTCCTCTCCAACAGTCCGCACACTCCCTCCGCCGCAAAACGCTACTTCGATCGCCAACAACTTTACAAACTCTCTTCGTAGTCTCAACTCCAAGAAATACCCTGCCCTCGTTCCGACCACCATCGACCACCACCTCTTATTCACCGTCGGTCTTGGACTAAACGCATGCCCTACTTGCAAGGCCGGAAACGGAAGCCGTGTCGTGGCCAGCATCAACAACGTAACCTTCGTCATGCCCAAAACCGCTCTGCTCTCGGCTCATTACTTCAACAAAAGTGGAGTGTTCACCACGGATTTTCCTAAAAACCCACCGCATGTTTTCAACTACAGCGGAGGATCAGTCAAGAACATGGCCACCGAAACCGGCACGAGGCTATACAAGCTACCGTACAACGCCACGGTTCAGCTTGTCCTCCAAGATACCGGTGTCATATCACCAGAGAACCATCCGTTGCATCTTCACGGTTTTAACTTTTTCCAAGTTGGTCGTGGATTAGGTAACTTCAACTCCACGAAAGACCCAAATAACTTCAATTTGGTTGATCCGGTTGAGAGGAACACAATAGGAGTTCCATCTGGTGGATGGGTCGCCATCAGATTCAGAGCGGATAATCCCGGTATGGACACTAAATTAACGTTACAAATTTAAATCAAATAATAGTAGTTTAGTGATTAATTATCGCCATGTATAGATTTAGGTCATATAGATCAATTTCTACTAGACACATCATCTCTTTGTCCTTTCCGGAATTCACATAATTAGCAGCTACACAAGCTGTAGTAATTGGTTTATGACTAGACTTGCAATCTCCCTGCCACTAATCAAACAAATGAAATCTTGTGGTAGTAAGTCAAATACTATTATATTAAAATTGGTGGATTGATATGTTGTAAAATATAGGGGTTTGGTTCATGCATTGTCACTTGGAGGTACACACGACGTGGGGATTAAAGATGGCTTTCTTGGTGGAGAACGGCAAAGGACCCAATCAGTCGATTTTGCCACCGCCTAAGGATCTTCCCAAGTGTTAAGTCCTTCAACTAAACAAGGCGACATATCAACATCACGCCACGTCCAAGAAGACCAGTGAGTGGTGAATTAATGCGTGGATTTGGTTAACCAAAATTTTATTTTTTTTGAGCAAAGCAAAAGGTTCGATATTTTTTTGCTCATGGCAAAGGTTTAAATAAAGGATGAAGAAAAAGAGCAATGTATTATAATTATTTTCATTCTATTAAAATTCCATTTATGTTTTAATATTGTCTCCAACATAACTCAATATCTTATATGGCCCATGATTTTTATTTTATTCTTCTGGTCCAACAACTTTATTGTGATCGCATTCACTTATTAAGTTATTATCTCGTCGTCCTCAATTAGATTCCTTGGTTTAAAATATATATCAGTTTCAAAGTTTTATGTTCTCACTACTTCAGAGTTTTTCCAACCATACAAACTTAACCGGTTTGCAACTTAGAGGCTAATGTTACCCTGCCTCAGTTTCGTCTTATAAAACTGTTTTGAATTTCTTTCGATTTTTATGCAACATTTAGATTTATAATAGCTAGTCGGTTCATCACTAGTATTACGTTGGTATTGGTCAAAGAGGTTTAACAAGCAAATGTAGAGATAATTAAAAACATTTTATAATTTCTGTGAATTCATCCAAAACATAGTAAAACGAAACATACAGAGTATATGACAGTAATGCATTGAGAACCTCGCAACAGTTTGATTGGACATGAAGAATTTAATCGAGTTTAACGTTATATAATTAATTGCAGGTCGATGTACAACGTACTATAGCCAAATAAAAAGTGTCGTACTCTTTGTATATTTTATCACTCTACCATCTAAAAAATACTTTATTACGTAGGTATCCCATAGCCATGTGGGGTTAGGACTGTGTCAAGAGCATGATAATACGAGGATTAACGATAAAATGATTGATTAAGGGGTGCATTAGTTAAATTAATTAAAGAAAAACAAAAACTATATGGTTATCTAAATTGGCCTCTTGAAACACATTAGCTTTTGACCTTGACCTTGAGCCGCCCTCTTTGGAGAAAGGAGATGATTTTTTTTTTTTTCCTTTTCTTTCTAAAACCGACGTTTTATCATCTCAATTATTCGGTTTATTTCTTAACTATTCTTTTTTCCGATTGTGCTACCATGAAACTGGAGTTTCTTATCTATATGTGTTAGGTTAGGTAGCTAACTTTCCTTTCCCTTTTTCTTTTTATATCTTGGTTTGTCTTTGGGATTTCTAACTTTTAAAACTCCTTATAACAGAGGCAAGCATATAATTAATAACCCATCTTATTTGTGATTTAAGTTTTAGCGGCGTAATCAACATCAGTTAATCAAATTAAAGAGACCATGTGATTCAATAGATGACAACACTTCTAACAATTCTGATCAGTTAAACTGTACGTTTAAGATATATTATTAGAAATGAAAAAAGTTCAAAATACCAACTTTTGCTGCCAGATCTAGCTCAAAAGTCCTCTCATAAATTTAGAATAATCCTTGTTGTTAAAAAAAAAAAATTAGAATAATCCAAATGAGAATGTTAAAGTTGCTAAATAAATATATTTACCCCATTCCACATCACTTGGTTAGCGGCTGTGTGCAATGTTTTGTAAACTAGGTACATCGAATACATATGAACTTCTACAAAATTATTAATAATGAGTAATTTTCTAGGGCAATGTCAGAGAGACATGATATATATTACATATTTTCTAAATTGAAAATCGTATTTATTTATTTATACTATATTGCTAAAACTTACTTACGGCTGGAAGATTGAAATATTTTTCTGCACTTTGATACAATGTTAAAATAATCAGATCTATTGGAGTAATTAATAATAGATTAAATATGTAATTCTTGGTAATTTGCCATGCAAAATTAAGTAACATATTTATAAGTTATAGCAAAACGACGTAAAACTATAGAAGTACATTCTTTAAACAGTAAAAGAAACCAAAATTCCTTTGAGCGTCGATATAAATTCAGAATGTTTCTAATGTACTTTCAGAGTTATCTATAACACATAAGTAAAAACTAATAAATGATTAAACTACAAAAATTTCGTTGACTAAAAAGACACTATCAGAATCATGTTATTTGCTTGGCTCCCCAGAATCACATACTTGGAACGTAAAATATGGGTTCCAACTTAGAAAAATAGAAAGTATATATATAAAGTATAAATAATTAGGAAAAATTAATAAAAAGAAACAAATGATTTGTGCAAAGCCACTAATGTACAAAGCGTGTGGAGCGCATTATGAGGGGCATTATGTGCAAAGCCGCTCGCACTCTTTTGCTGTCGCTCCGGTGGGTCAAACTGTGTGCCAATGCTCCCTATTTACTCCCAACTTCGTGTCGTTTCTTTGTTGCCCCTCTCATTTATTTAATCCTAATACTTTATAATATGAAGAAGCATACCTCAATTGTTTTGCTGTCGCAAATAGAACCCACTTTTTGAATAGTGGTTTATGACCGTACCAAAAAAATAAATTAATTACATATACTTTAATGAGATATGACAAAAAAAAAAATTGATATTAAAATTTTTTTTCAACCATTTAAAATAAGTTTTGTAAGAAAAGTATTTCTATACCAACTTTCTTAGATTATTAAAGTACTAATTTGTAGTATTATTTAAATAACACTTGTATTATATTAAACCTCTATTTTATTTTTAGTTTAGTTTAAAAATACACATGTTTGATTTTCCATCTTTTTAATATGTATATTGAAAAACATGAGATTCTGGATGAGTTGACGTTCTTAATTATAGAAATTGGGTTTAATTGACAAAAGCTTAACATGCCAAATTTCAATCTGATAACTGTAACCCATTTTTGTGTTTCGTCACATATAAATATATATATATATATATATATTAGAGATTTCAAAATAGAGAAATATCTCTGGCTACCAAAGAAACAAAATAGTTATCAAAAAAGTTTGAATTTTCTTGCGTATGATCTGTTATTTTTTTCTTGGTTTTATAAGATCTAGTAATAAGCAACAGAGTAAAATATCATTGTAATACATCGGTAGTGGTGGCAAGAAGATAACTGTAGGCTTTGTAGCTAAACCATTAATTAAGAAAAGGTATTGTAACACCAAAACATAGAGAAAAGAAACATAAAAAGGTCCGAGATCTGTATTAAAGATTAAACAAATAAACGAAATTATTATGTACATTTACTTACCTGCATCTCTCGTCTATTAATAACAAAATAAATTATTGAGAGGGAAAAAAGTATCCTCATTCGGAAATAGGAGATGCTTTCCCTTTGGGGAAACTCCACGATAATAATATTCATAACAAAACCAGTCATTGTCTTGCACCACTCCAATCTTTTTTAAAACGTCTTTACTGAATTTTTTTTATTGACCTATTCATATTTAAGAGAAAAATAATCGTGTGTTGGGTGTGAGTGGTGGACAAACAACTCTGACATTTCATTTAAACAACTCTTGATATTTAAAGAATTGTAGTTGCAGAGAACATCATATTATACTATTGTTTAAATTTAATTATTGATATTTCATTTATAAACATCTGGCACTTCTTATTAAAATTCGATTTATTGTGAAGACTCTTTGCTACTTAACGTTCGTCCATTGAATTAGTTTTGCATGGAGTGGTCATTTGAATTTTTGTCAACAATTTGTAATTTGCGGATTGAAATTTTTATGATAATTTAGGCGGTGATGCATTACTAATTTACTATATTTCATGTTCATACAATAATACGAAGCTGGACCCAATTCACCCTACTTAAAAAAAAATGTAGTCGCAGTCTATATAGATATATTATTATGTTCATACTTTAAAGAATCTGGATCCATTACAAAAAGAATTGAAATCTAATTGTTGTAATATATGTTGATTATATGTACATGTTAAGTCATTCTTCCATTTAATTTATGGATTCACTAAATTATATGACTAAAAAACAATTGCTCATATATGTCTCAATATCTTAGTTGATCTATTTGTTGGTCTTTGTGGTTCATGTGTTTGGCATTAGGGTATTTTTCCACATGAAATATGTATTAGTATACATATATATACTTTTTAAGCAAATTTAATATCTTGAGCTATATGTCCATAATAAAATAGCCGTAGTTTAGACATTTTGCACACCCTATTAATTGATGTCAACAATCGATTTTGTTGAGGCCATCCACTTGTCTAATTAAAATAATTAAATTACTTATCGCACGTTCTAGAATAAGCCTATAATTTGGTAGTTTTTTTTTTTTTTATAAAGTATACTTTCGTGTTGAAATCTTTTGCATAAAAATATGATATTGAGACGAAATGTTTTATTACTTACAAAAGACTAAGAATTTTTTTTTTTTTTTTTGGGAGAAAATTTTAGCATTTTCAAATACTTTAGTGGGGTTTTTTATTTGCATAACAGGCTTCGAAATACATAAACACAATGTCTTACGAATATTTCAACTATTTTCTTTTGCTATGCAAAACTGTTGCCATCCTGATTTTGTTGAGAGCATCCTGATTTTCTTAGGATAATCTATCTATTAGGAGTAGTTGTTATCATATGTTATTAAATTACATTTACTTCGAAGTTTAACCCTCAGTTTTATTGTAATTTTTAGTTTTTTTAACTCGGTAAATTTTGAACTAAAAACCAATTGTCTAATAATCAGGTCTGTAGTATAACAGGTTTTTAATTAGCCACCCAAAATATATACAATTTCAAACATAGGACACACAGAGGAAGAGTCGATCTTCGTCTCAAATTAGATCAACACAGTGAATCCTCAACTGCGGTAAATTAATATATAATAATAATAATAGAAACTCTTAACACTTTCAAGAATTATTGTGTCTGCTATGGCGTGATCACTTAAGCTACCTAACCCATTTATAAATAAATCATGACTGTTTTGTTTGTTTTAAGAAATTGATTAGTGTAATGTAAATTAAATTAAGTGTGGTCCCGCGATATGGGACTATGTTTGAGTAACAGTTGAGGGTTCAACTAGCTTTCAGTAATCTATGTTAAATTTACGTTTTTTGTATGATCGCCCATCCTAAGTGTTTAGAATGTTATTAATCTTATAAATATATTCACACACACACACACACACACACACATATATATATATATATATATATAACATATAATATATTATCTCAAATTCTTGTGAAATTAGTATCTCACAAATTTTTTCAAAACGGAGCTGTACTTTTTTAAAATGATCTTATTGTAAATTGGGAATATTCTTATGGTCATAATAAACCTTAATTAGTACCATTATTTGGAATTTTTGATATCATCATGACTAATTTCCTACGTTAATTAATTAAGGTTCGATCTCTGGCTAAACTCCATTATTATGATGACCTTGTTAACTTAAGACACACAATATGATCACTAAAACATTCACTACTACTAATCTATTTAATTACTTCCTTGATGTTAAAATTTGTGTTGTGGTAATTAAACCAAGAAATTAAGCAAGAAATCATCATTGTGTATTAAAATAGCCTTTGGCAGTTCTTTAAGGTTGATCTAGCAAATAACCTCATCATTATACAACCATCATATACATTTTGTTATGGCTAAAATAGATGAACTCATAAAAATATATATTGTTCACTCTCGACAAATAGTTTGTGGTAGAATATTATGGCCACTTTATTTTCTGTTTCCTAGCATGCTAGTTTAACCACACATACTCCAATATTTTTTGTTATGGAAATTATAGACCAAAATTAGAATATTAATACGGTTTTGTTGTCACCAAATCATTTTACCTTATAAAAAAGAGAAAGCATCTCCATATTCATATATACAAATATATATACAAACAAAACAACTCATGTGCCCAAAAGGTTAAATGTCAACACCAAAGAGAAATCACATAAGTACCCCTTTGTCACCGACCTTAAATCTTGTTAGCCAATGAGGGATGCTCCTGATTTGTGTGTCTTGTCTAAGTCTGTGATTGGCTCGCTCATCTCTTAAACGTCTTCAGCCTATCATTAGGCAACATTTAAGCCGCAAAAACCCTCTTCTATTAGTTGAGTTGAGTCACACATTAGTATTATTAATTTCATCGAATAAAACAAAACAGATAGTAATAGAAATCAAATCAACGGTCCTCGGAAGCATAACAATGTATTAAAAATAAATAAAGTGTTCCTTTGAGAACGAATGAGATCTGAACATGTGTGAGTCGGCCTATTCAAAGAAGACACATGTCTTTTCCTGATTTATTGTGATTGGTCTATGCACAGACTATCCAAACGACGAGTGTTTATTGGTTGATTGGATTAAAAAGGTTCGACGGAAATAAAATAAAAATAAAAAGAATGTTTTTGATATTAACTAATCTCTCACTTTGTAATGAGAACCTTTTTTAAAAAAATTTAGTTGAATTATACTAATAATTCTTGTACTATGTTGATGTGGAAAAATTAACATATACATCAACACTAACACATTGTTTTATTTCCGTCGTTATTCAAAACGATTTTTGAAAATACTTTAACATCGTAATTTTTTTTGTTTACGCAGTGTTTTTATTATTAATTTTGCAGGTTAGGAGAACACAACTAGCATTAATTCTCACACACATGTCAACATAAAAAATGTCATTTGATAATATCCTTTTAGCATAATTGTTTTTAGTCATAAAATTATTAAAAGTGACTAATATTCTTATTTTCAAGAAGTAAACTTGTTTTAATCTCGGAAATGTTTATTTTGATCAAGCAATTCAAAAAAATTACTAGCACTGTAATAAATAGTACTATAAGTTAATCGTAGATCTTAAAATAAATAAATAATTAAAGAAAAAAAAAAAGAAAAAAAAAGGCAAAGCCCAGAAATTGTTGTCTGGGAAATACACATAGACAATCACAGCTCAACAGCTTTTTAACTCACCTCTCACTCTCAGATCATTCCTGTTTCATTTACATATTTCTCTTTCTCTCCTCTCTCTCTCTCTCTCTCTCTCTCTCTCTCTCTTCCTTTTCAGACTTGAGAGTTTGGGAGAAAGAAAGAACAAGTTTGGGTTTTGTTCAATCTCTCTCTTTGCTCTGAACCCACCTGAAGTTTTTTCTCCATTTCTTCTCTCTTCTGTGTGTTTTGGTCCTTTTTCTCATCACTTTCTTCTATTTGTGTTTCTTGCCAGTTTCCAAGAGAGCTTCCAAATCCCAGATCCTCTGTTTTCCTTCTTTGGTCGTCCTTTCCCCTGTTTTTTTTTCTTACTTTTTTTTTACTTTCTCTCTGGATTCGGATCTGACCACTAAGGATTTAGTTGGTAAAAGAGGTTTTATATCCTTCACACAACAACAACTCTCAAAGATCGAATCTTTTTTTCCTTCTTCTTCTTGTCCTTAGAGTCTGGAAATAAAAAAAGCAGCTCCCTTTATATCTCCTCCTTAGATTCTCAAACCTTTATATTGCTTATCTCTCTTCAGATTCCATTCCCATAAAAATGCCATTTTGACAGATCAAACTCTCTCTCTCTCTTTCTCTTTTAAGCTCCACCATTTGCTAAGAACATATTTTTTTCTTTTCCTAAATTCGAATCAACAATCGTTGAAAAAAAAAAAAAAACATGAACAGAGGAATCGAAGTTATGTCACCAGCAACATATCTAGAGACATCAAACTGGCTGTTCCAAGAGAACAGCAGAGGAACCAAATGGACAGCTGAAGAAAACAAGAAATTCGAAAACGCTTTAGCCTTTTACGACAAAGATACACCAGACAGATGGGTCAAAGTCGCTGCTATGCTTCCAGGGAAAAACGTTGGAGATGTGATCAAACAATACAGAGAGCTCGAAGAAGACGTCAGCGATATCGAAGCAGGTCTTATCCCTATCCCTGGCTACGCTTCTGATTCGTTCACACTCGATTGGGGTGGCTACGATGGAGCTGCTGCTGCAGCTGGTAACAATGGGTTTAACATGAACGGGTATTACTTCTCCGCCGCCGTCGGAGGAAAGAGAGGATCCGCTGCACGAACGGCGGAGCATGAGAGGAAGAAAGGTGTTCCATGGACAGAAGAAGAACACAGGTAAAAAAAAAACTAACTCATCTGTGTGATCTCTACGTTAACGTCAATGCTTTTCTTCTCTAGATTTGGACCCCTTTTTTACACTTTATTCTATAATTAATACTATATACGTACGTCTTTTTCTTGGAAACGTGTTTATGTATACGTATAACATATAAAGATACGCTTATTCGTATATATGTATTCTATAATATTAAGACATATATATAGTCGTCCACCAAAACAATTGTATCTTTAGTGCGTGTCTATATGACCTACGTATGGGTTTTAGACAGAGAGACAGAACACACGCACATTATTTTGTTGTAGATACATACTTGTATATATATATATATATATCACAAAAATAATATCTTTTTTTTTCTTGTATCGAGTTTGTAAATTGGTAAGCAAAACTATATACAAAGAGCAAAATTTCATATTCTCCGCACAATTGGTGTCTTGTACGTGTGGAATGGTTTAATTGGTGTCTATAGGTGCGGTTAATTGTTTTATACGCACGCACATTATCTAATAGAACGGTATAAACATCACACATGAAATTTATTATTTTAGCTGTAACATGTATTAATATTGTGTCGATCGCTGTGACACTAATAATTAAGTTGAAGTTGTTAGAATGTATGTTATTGACAATGTTGTGTTTTTAAGAGTGGGTTTGGTTTATGAATTATGCAGACAATTTCTGATGGGTCTGAAGAAATATGGAAAAGGAGATTGGAGAAACATAGCTCGAAACTTCGTGACCACACGGACGCCAACGCAAGTCGCGAGTCACGCTCAGAAGTATTTCATAAGGCAAGTCAATGGTGGCAAAGACAAACGCCGATCAAGCATCCACGATATCACCACCGTCAACATTCCTGACTCTCCTGACGCGGCAGCCACCGATAACGTAACCGCAAACGCACCATGCTCGCCGCCATCGGTAGGAGGAAGCCAGCAGGAGGCGTCGGAGTGGGATGGTCAACCGCTTTACGATGAAACAGTGGCTGCGTTTTATAACCAAAACGCGTTTCCTGAAACGCTACTTGGAATGTCATCGACGCCGTACATGGCAAAACTTCAGGAGCAGAGTTTTCTGAACGCATCGCAATTCGAATCGTACAATGCGTATCTCCAAATGTAGCACACGGTGAAGATCTCAGAGAAGTTATTTTACGACGAGTTAATAATCCATTAATATATATTTTTTTTTTGCTATTTCGCTTTTCTTAATTCGAGTGCATATACAAAAAAAAAAAAAAAAAAATTAGCTGCTCTTTCTTTTTTTTCGAAGATACTATTTGTTGTTTTATTTACCCTATTTTTTTCGTGGTTGATTCAACGAGTTTTCAACAAGTTAATTAGGTTTGGTTATTTTAATTACTAATTAAGTGATTATTTGTGTGATTTGGAACTCTTATGAGCTCAAATTGCTTATGATAATTTATACTGTGTCATGTAGCCGTTTATTACAATTTTTCACCCTCAGTACTGGTTGCTTTTTAATTAATGAATCATGATTTTTTAACAATTTGTTAGATATTTTTACCACTTTTTTTGTTTAATCTCATCAATTTGTGCCAAATCTACAGTATAAAGGTGCCTATCAAGTCTCAGTGTGAAGGTTGAAAAAATTATAGTAAATAAACCAATGCAAAAAGAAAAGATATTGGTTATAAGTGGGGTGTACTAGTTTAGAATGAATTATCTATTTATGAATATGAAGCCAAAAGTTATATAAAGTGGGTTTTCCACTAATCACAGATATTTTTAACTTGTTGTGGTGACAAATCCGTAATCGAAACCTGGCTTTGTGCTGCTGATAATGATGCCTTCTTTCTTAGGAACATCTAAACTTTTTTCTGAAGTAATTAGTACTACAATTTAGTTTTTAATTACTTTTATATATTTCCCAACTGTTTTATTTAATAGTACTGTCTGAAGTTCGAAGTTGACAAGAGAATGAGAATCTATATAGAGTCTAAAGATAGACCATAAATAAAAAAGCCACAATCATTGATATGCTTTTGTTCCTCACCAAGTTGCAATTTTTTAAAATTAGTTACATTTCCATAGTTATTATTTTATATGTAAAAATGCTCATATTAAATTATCATACTAATGCTACTGTATACTGTATTTTTCTTTTCAACCATAAAACATAGTAGGAAAGAAAATTAAAATTACTGTTTATTTTAACCTTCACATATAAGATACTAAAATAATAATATTCTAAAATAAGAAAATCATTTTAATTAAAATTTAACCCAGGCAAAAGTTGAGCATAAGATCTATAGGTATCCAATAGGATTTAGAATAACTGCCATATTATTAAATCAGTTACATTTTTTTTCTTCTATAAAGCATTTTTTTCAGATTACTGGTGAATTTGTTCTTTAAATTGATGTTTTGGTGGGTTCCATTTTGATGCCTTTGGTGAGTAACGAGAAGTATCTCCATATAATTGCATATTTGACTTTGAAGGAAGACCGTTGATTCCCAATTATTCTTGTAAATCTATTTTGCACTGAATTTTTTCTTTTTCTTAATGTTGGATTTGTTTTTTCTTTTCTTTTCCATAAACCAATTTTATCCGTGTTTAAAAAGTCATCGAAAGGTTTAATGGTCAGTTTTAAAGTTAGTTAATGTACCATGTAATTGTTATCAGTGTAATGGTCCTACAAAATTTGGTTATGGTAATGATCAAGTGTCTAAGATGACTTGGAGAAATAAATTGATAGAAGATGACTCATTTTATTTTCATGTTTTTCAAAGCCAGAACACAATTAATCACCTCTTCTAGCTCTCATGGGCCTATCAGTACATACATACAAATGAAAAATCTTGGGCATACAACAAGTGTACTATACAAAAGCTATCTTTTTTATCTAACGTTTTCTTGTTCTGCACCATCTTTTTTGTAGCACCTTGTGTACCTATACGTTACAGAGAAATACAACAAGAGATTGAACATGCAAAGCACTGTTAAAACCCAGTAATAATGATCCAACCGGCTCTTATTTATCGTCTCTTGAAACCATTTGCCTCCGGTTACTCTGCCCACCACACTAACAAGAGCTATATTGCTCATGATCCCGACGCCGCACACCCCCACGTTTAGCAGAACCATGTATTGGCTTAACTCATCAGGCACTGTTTCTTCTAGGTAAAGAGCAAAACTGTTTTCGTAGATTCCTGTAATTGACCCGAGCAGAATGTACTGTGGGAGCAGCCAGAAAACACTCATGGGTACGGTTTCAGACACCAAACCTTGAGTGCTAACCACTTTGAGCCTCCTAGACTCAACGTGTGCAGCAATGGAGCAGCAGAATGTCGATAGGATGATCGAGACTGGTATACCATATGGAGTTTTGGTTTGTTTCGTTGATTCGGTGTCAATGCCGTGGGTGCGTTTTGCAGCCATGACGCATAGCTCTCGGGACCCTAGTCTTGCAGCTTCACTAAAGAGTAAGAGGAGTGGGAGAGGGAGGTTCCATGATCCGAACGTGGAGTCCATATTGTTTGCTTGTTCAAGGAAGAAAGTGTTACCGAGAGAGAAGACAATCCCAGAAATGAGAGATGTCACGAACAATGGAACCGTGCGTATCACGCTTTTGGTTTGCTCCACTTCTGTCACCCGGCAAAGTTTCCATCTGTTTTTCCTCTGTTGCTCCAAGGACTCGGTTTGTAGTATCATTGCAGCTCTGTCTAGGCACCTGTATTTGAAAAAAAATCAAGGGTTTAGGAGTTACATACATAGGCACATAGCAACACAAGTTAGGGATCCGATGTGGGATTTGTAACTACTCTTAGTGAGGTGAACTTTACCTCAAGCTACTTGTGTGGGGCTTTATATCTAGATCACACTCGGTTTTTTCATAGAGATGCGTTGAGTTGTTCGGGTATGCACACGACATTTTGGAAACAGAAGCAACAAAGACCCGGAGAACAGTTGTCAAAGGGCTTCCACTTGGTATTTCCCGTTTGTATGAACGTGCACCGGACATAAAGATCAGCATTGCTAACACCTCACAGCCAGCGGGGATGGCGAATCTTACAAACCACGGACTTATCTGAGGCATTGCAATAGCAGCAAGTAACAAGAAGACAAAATTCCCCACATTACCAATGACAAAGCTAACGAGCTTAGCGGGAGATCCCTTGTTCCTACCGTCTTCTAGTTGGTCTTCTGTAAACACTCCCAAAGAGATTGATCGTCCAAATATACCAACGGATATAACTGTTAGGGCTATGTAGAATAGTCCCTTTTGTCCATCGCCAGAAAGTATTGGTGACGCTGATATTGCCAAGAAACCAAAGCCCTGAACCATGACAGAGTGTAAATTGCACTTCTAACAAAGAATACAATCATATATACTAGATAGCCTAAGTTTAAAGAGGTGGTCAAGATCTTACGAAACTGAATGCTAAAGTAGAGAGACAGAGCATCCAAAAGTGACCAATAAATGCATCAACTAAAAACTGCATGCCAAGATGACCAATAGCTGATACACCAGCGAAGACATTAACAACTGCAGCTGCGTCCGTGAACTTTAGCTTCATCTCGTTCGTTAAGTATAGCATCAACATCCAAAGAGTAAACCACGCAACCGTAAAAGCCCATGATAGAACTGAGATGACATAATAATCAAGAAACCATTTAAAAACGAACTAGGAATTTCAAGAATTGACTAAAAATGATCAATGGAGCAACGTGGTGAACTATCAAATAAGATCAAAAAGCAGAAACCACATCTCAACACTTACCAATGACTCGGAGAAAAGACGCCATTACTTCTCATGTGGATACAAAAATCATTGACTAACAAGTAACAACAATGCTACCAAGAAACAGAACTTTTTGTTAGCTATGAAATCAAGAATTGTAGGTACTGATCAAAATTGAGCTGGACAAATGAACAGAAGGCTAATGGAGGCATAGACGTGCTTGTATATTCTAAATAAATATTACAACACCGGCTTCAAATATTCTTATCATAAGATACTCTGTTATATTAATACAGATAAAATATAAAGATAAAAGTATCAATTTTTGTAGGAGACCAGGACTTTTGCCAGTTCATAACAAGCTATATATAGTTAACATATACTTGACGGCCAAACAAGAGTCAATAAAATAAGGAAAAAAAAAAAGACAGATTTTACAATAGTTCATATATATAAAAACTTATCTTTTAGAGTTTTGAATGAACAGAATCGATCAAGAAGAAGAAGAAGATGATGAAGGTGGTGAATTGGGGAAAATAATCAGATATTTTTGATCATCTTCTTCGATTCACCATCTTCATCATCTTCATTAATAATTCTGTTTCATTCAAAACACTGTTACTTACAATAGTTTTCTTGTTTCTTGTGGAAACAAGCAAAAAAAAAAAGATCTACACATCGATGGAGGAAGTGAAAAGAGTCTGGCCGTAGTCAAAAACTCTACCGCCGGATAATCTCATGGTTTACGAGGAGAGACACAGTAAGGAGAAAGTTTAAAGAAAAAGCACAGAGAGAAGCGCCGGTGATTACTGAAACGAACGGCAATGAGCGCGTACCGCCAACAATCCTAGGGTTGAAGCCTGACTGATATATATTGTGTGGATCAAACTAGGTTTACTTAATGGGCCTTCAAGCCTAGTGTAGCCCAAACCCAATATTGAATGCTCATATTTCATCAAATAATCAAATTACAACAAATTATGGAAAATATTATGTCGTTGTCACAAAATAAAAATAAAAATAAAATAATTGGCAACAATAAATTATTAAATCTGACAAATATTTTGTCTGCATGAACAAAATAATTTTGCATTGTTCCATCCTTTTCCTAGAGATTGTGGTTTGTAGACTCTTTTGGCTATAGGAAAAGCTGCTGCTAACTCCTTATTTGTTGCTTGTTTGAACGAGCTACTAATCATAATATGATCCGAAGTTATTGCACCATATCAGAAGACAATAAATAGAGAGGTTAAAGATTGGGGAATTGATTGGAACCAATTGGGTTGCAAACTTGCAAAAAAAAAAAGAGAATTGGGATTGGGGGGAATTAATATATATTTCACATAAAGTAGAGTCTGCCAATCGCAGCCACCGGTTGTTCAAATATTAAAGACGCTGTCTAAGTAGATACCCCATCGTTATGTAATTTAGGCCGTGTCAAAATCATGTCACTTTTAGTAGACCCGACATCGGACATAGATCTTGATTATCTATTCATTGTCCCACTTATAGAGCTGTAGCTAACTTTAATAGAATATGCTAGTATCTAATTTCTAGATCGTACTTTGCATAAAACATACATATTGGTATGGCCTAATAATGAACTTATGATCCACCTAACTAGATTGGTCAACTAAATTGATAGTATGTGTTAATGAGATTACTGGTAAATATATCAATCAACTAAAATGATACTTAAACAACGGGAAATTTATTATACAGACAGCAGAAGTGTAAATCTAGGCTTTAAGGTATTTTAAAAATTACTTTTTTTAGCTTGAAATGCATCGATAACTTGTGAATTAATTGCATTGCTGTACATATTCCTGACATGATCAGGATCGGGGTATAGTAGCTACTATATCAATAAATGAAAGTAAAATTAAATTGATTTTTAATGGATATAACATATCCATGATTTTACATTCAGACGTCCATTTTAGTGTCAGTGGTTATCACTTGTGATATTACATTCGCACGTACAAAATGTTCATCTCACAAGCGGTCATAGTTATAAGAAACTTAATTTATCCACTAAACATTATAAGAAAAGTAATGTTTACACGTCGTTAATTTTCTAACGAATAAAATTATATACAACCACACATCCATACCGAGGTTTTTTTTTTCTCTTCCTTTTCTTAAACTGTTCTTGTACTAAAAAGTAAAACTTGAAGAAACATTCATCGAAGCAGAGAAGATATTAAAAGAAACAACAAAAACCAAACTTATCAATTCTTTGCCCCTTGAAATAATAATAAATAACCATTCAAATTAAAAAGATTCACATCTTTGTATTATTTCTTCGTTTTCTCCTTTTCCTCGATCAATAATAATCACGTCTTCTCCTTCTTCACCGGAACCCTACCGTCGGTACCAGCGAGCATCGCGTACTTATCCTTTCTTGTGAAATTGGTGCACTCAAAACCTAAGGTTCCTCCCAAAATCCTTTGTATGTAATTTGCCACCTCTATCGGCGATTTGCCTCCTTTACACGTCAGCTCGGCCGGAATCTGTTTGAGGAACGTGATCTCGAACGTCGGTCTCGGGTTCATGAAAGCGAAGTAAGGATCAAGAAGCTTGTAGCCACGTGTGGTTGTACCATGGAACATGCTTTGCTTTGTGTTGATCGCCACGGGAACGATCCGGTCCGTGAGCTCAGCGAAGAGGGCACTAAACCGGAGAAGGAAAGGCTCACGGCATGTGGTTCCCTCGGGACATATCACGAGATCACCTTCCTCTAATAGACGCTTGATGTTAGCTGCGTCTTTCTCACGTTGACGAGTCAACGCAACTGCTTTGATTGGTGAGATCAGCTCAGAGAACTTGCTGATGCTGTAAGTGACGCAGCTGACTTTCCGACCGAGCACCACAGCTGTCACCACCGGGTCGAGGACGGTGCGGTGGTTGCAGACCAAGAGGTGACCTGGTTGGCCGGGTTTTGGCGGTGGAGGAGGGTGGCCTTTGACGACTAGCTTGATGCCAGTGAGCTTGTAGTTGTAACGGGCGATGCGTTCGGGTAACGGAATATTCGTGTAGACACGGATGAGAGAGATGACGAAACCTACCGGAAGCCAGAGGAGAGTTAGTAGAGCAACTAACGGCGTTGGTCGTTGGACTAATCTGCCCTCGTGGAATATTATGGGACTTAAGAGTTTGTTTCTTGGTAATGGTTCGCATTTCGTACGTGGCACCATGTAACCTTCCTGCAGTGAGTAATAGAAAAAAAAGTACGTAAATTACTATGTTTTAAAGTACAAAAGTGGTTGTAACTTGTAAGTTGTACGTAATTTTTTAGTACCATGCATATATTGTTCATATTTCTCTAATTATTTAGGAGAGTTGACAGCAAAGTGGTCACAAGTCACAAGAGATACGTGTGTACTATCAGACTTATTGATGGTTGGAAAAACATGTATCTAGAATAACATATGATTATTTATATACTAGTTTATCAAGAAAACTGATTTGAAGTTTATGAAATATAAGTAGAGCGAAAAATAAATAAAAGTAGACCGAAAAAGAACCAAAAAAGAGATATGATCATGGCTTTTACATGAAGAAAAAAAAAACTGGTGGTTCGTGTATGAGGAACCTAAGTTATTATATTATTTCAGGTTTCCAAATTCACTTGAAAAGTACCCGAAAAATCTAAGAAAAAAAACTATTAGCATAAAAAACCAAAGTAATTAAGAAAGGGTTATATAGGTTGATAGGAAAGTAAAATTAAGTAAATGGCTAATGTCTTTTAAAAAAAAAATTAAAATTTGGGGTGTTATAGTAAAATAACATCTAAAGTAAATCATTATGCCTTTTAATAACAACAGATATTTAGAAAAATAACACCCACTTTTTTGGTTTCCTCATAAAAATGGAGTATATGCTTTTAATAGTAATGGACCTAATTTTATCACCATTTACTGATCCACACCAAAAAGGCATAAATATGATTGGCCCAAAATTATTAGGAATGGTAGTAAACTCCATAGGACAACACAATAATTATTATACCAAAGAAGCTGCAAGAACGGACACATATATTATATACACTCATAATAACGTCCTCTATGTTATTTAATGTAAGGTAGATGGTAAGAAGTATGGAAAGCGACAAATAAATTTAAAAAAGAGGTATTGACGGAAATAACCTTGCAGATGGACATGAAGTCGTGGTCCGTCTTGCTGTCGCCGAGTCCCAAGTCAGGTAAATCCGACGCAAGGCCACCAAACTGTCTCAGCACAGCGTCGCGTTTGTGTTGGCTTACGAGAACACCGGGTTTTCTTGCGAACCCGGTTGCCCGACCCGATTTTGATACCTCTAGCTCTGTTCCAAGAACTTTATCGACTCCTAGGAACGTCTTGACGAACGGCTCGACCATGATTCGAGGACTCGCCGTTACTATGTACCGTTTCCCGAATGTGTTGAAGATACGCCACGTGTCGGGCCTCACGTCCTCCGCGTAGAACCTCGGAAGGACGGAGCGGACCACTAGCTCAACGTCTCGGATCTTGAGACCCGCGAAGGTGATGAAGACGAAGACGTTGATGGCAAAAGTCTCGGAGACAGACAAGTACGTAAGGTAAACGAACGGTACGGACGCGAGGAGGATCAACGCTCGGAGCAATCTTCCTGCTTCAAGGGCCACGAGAAAATAGTATGGGAAGGCGCTACGAGAGATGAGTAGTGTCCCGTCTAGATCAGCGGCTACGGTCTGGTTCGACCGGTCCTTAATGTCACACTTTGATATCGGCTCGAAACGAGGCCGCTTCTCCTGAGCAGCCCCCATTAGTGAAGAAGCCGGAGAGAGAGGAGAAGAGAGAGAGAGAGAGAGAAGGGGGGGGGGGGAGTTTTGGAAGGTGAGAATGGATATGGATTGGTGAATACTTTTGGGAGTGTTGTTTATATAAAGAAGCAAGAGAGAATGGGCATGATTTTGTTGTTGTGGTGGTTTGATATTAGTATGCCAAAGAGATATATGTGCTTTGATTTTTCAAAGGTAAGAGAGAAAAAAGAACACTAAGCATAATAGATAACAATATCTGTGACTATAACTGTTGTCATGTAAATTAATTAGTAAATCTTCTTAATTCGTCAGGAAGTGATTATGGAGATATATAGTGCCAATAAAGTGGATATCGAAGTTTGTTTAATTAGGGAGAATAATTAATTGTAGAAGAAGTTGTTTGAGACGTGTGAAATAGAGAGAAGGGGGAGAGTTAAAGTTGGTGAAGACCGACACCAATTTATTGATTAACCAAAACTTATTTGAGATTTCATCTTATGTTGTTGAGAGCGGCCCACGCGCCGCCGTTTTATAGTTAGAGCAAATTCTCTTTCGGAGAACTGCAAAAACAAAAAAGAAATCTTTCAAGTCCCCACTTTTGTAAATTTATCTTCGATCGACAAAAAGATACAAAACAACTTTCAAAGACTCGTATATCAAAATGGTTGAACCTTTGAACTCTAAAACAAATATAAAACAAATAGTATATGTACCAAAACGTACTATATATTTGTCCATAAATAAGGAAAATCATAACCAAGAAATCACCTCCACTGACCGCCTAAGTTCCTAACAACACGACCACCGGCAATTCTGATGCGTGAGTGGCGGGTAATGGTTGCTACAACGGTGCTTATGGCTGCATCAGTGATATTTTGTAGCCTTGGGCATTCGGGTACTCGGGTCGGGTTCGGGTAGGAACCGATCGGGTTCGGGTTTTTCGGATAGAGGAGTTAGGACCCAATAGGGTAAACAGAAAATATCGGTTCGGGTTCGGTTCGGGTCTTACCGGATTCGGGTCGGTTCGGGTCTAAAATTTCAAAACCTATAAATACCCGAAAAAATCGGATATCATCCGGGTTCGGGTTTTTTGTACCCGATTACCCGAAATTTTACCCGATAACCTGAATTTTATTCCGATTATCCAAAAATTTTAATGTTAAATATTAAAATAAAATATAGCTAAACATTTCAATATATTTTTTTAAAAAATATAGCTAAACATTTCAATATAATTTTGGTTATTTTGAGTATTTTGATCTAGGAAGAACTACTATTTTTGAATTTTAAGTTGTAACTTTGAATAACTATGTTATAAAAAAAAATATAACTAGTATTTTGGGTTTATCGGGTACCCATTTGGTTCTCGGTTCCGGTTCGGGTTTTCGGGTCCGGTTTTTTTTCCAGGCCTAATATTTTGTACATAACTTAAGACTGATTGATGATTCCTTTTTTTTTTAACTGTACGTCTGTACCTAAGTCTAAAGTTTAAGACTACGTAGACTAAAATGTTTATAAAAAAAAATGTTAAAGAAAACTATTTGCAAACTGGAAGAAACATCCATATCATGAGTGTTGGTGTCCGTATCGTTTTGAGTTAGCGATTGTTTCTCATGTTACATGACGTTTTATAGTATTTAGTTTTCAGCCTTATGAATATTAAGAATAGTTTTCGAAGTGATCATTCATCATTAAAAAATAAAATAATTAGTTGCATGCTTACCTTAGGATTTTGATGGAAAGACGGAAAAATGATCATCGTAATCTTTTAAAAAATATATATATAAATAGAAAGAATTATCGAAATGTTATCAAAAAGTTGGTTTATTACTCATATCTATAAATCTTTTGAAAATTACTCAAATGTTTAGTGACCTGGGGGTAATTACAATTTACCTCTTAGGTTTTGTTTTTCGATTTTGAGTAAAAAAAAAAAAAAAAAAAACATATCAGCAAATTAAAATACACATCATTTTCGATTTTCCATGTCACAGCCCGAAAAAAAAAAAACTTAATCGGTTGTAAAATCGGAAAAACGAAAAAAAAAATAATTTTTTTAATGGAAATAGGATGATAGATGTTAGATCTAATACTGGGTTATCAAAAACAGTTGAATTAATAAAGAAATCGATGAAAAACGAGTAAATAAACGACCGGCGGCCATGAAATAGGGTTACAGGTTTGAGTGGAGAAGATGAATTCGAAATGACTGTTTTACCCTTTACTAAAAATGACGAAAAATGCACAAAATAGGGTTTTGAGGCATCGAACCCGTGACACACAACCTAGGAAATGGGTCACTAACCAACTGAGCTGTACGTTTTTCCAGTAACTCTCACGCAAACAAAGTATATAACCACCAAACGTTATAATATTAATATTAATTATAATTCTATGCCTGCTCATATTCACTCGCGTAATAAATTTATAAAGTTAGTTTTCTTACAATATTTTATACAAAATAATAAAAAAATTGAACTCAAAATTCGAATAAAAATAAAAAAATTCCGACAAAGTGACTAAGTGATGGCTGAGTTATTGACTTACACGGCTGACTTATGAAATATTTGTAAATTAATATTATTATAACTCAATATTTAAATGTACAATTGAAATATGAATATTACAATTATTATAACCAATAAAAAGTCATAATTATAGAGAAAGATTGATTTTTACACATTCCCACCAGAATGTGTTAAACATACAACACATGACGTTTATGGGTTAGGGTTAGGGTTAGGGTTAGGGTTTAGGGTTTGAGATGTAGGGTTCAGATGAGTAACATTATTTGTTTTTTGGTTTTGGTTCTAATGTGTTTTAATGTGTTTGGTTTAAGGTGGTAATATAGATATACTAATATTATTACCATTTGAATATTTTTTTAAAAAAATCAAATTTTTTTTTGGTTATTTCCGGTTATGGGTCGGTTAGATTAATATATAACCATAAATAACTCAAAATATATTGTAATTAAGTAGATTAGCCTAATATAACCGAAAGTAAACCGAATATAACCGAAATTAACCAAACATACCAATTAAAAAATACCAAATTGGAAAAATTATTTTTTCAGTTCGGTTCGGTTTGGTCTGTTATTTAGTCATTATAATTTGAGGGTTGGCTGAGTTATGGTAAAGTTATGGCTGAGTTATGCAACGGATATATTAATTTATTATATACCTTCTCGAAAATACAAAAAGTGTTGTTGGGGAGACGCAAACAATAATTATGTTTATTGTTAAGAACCACACGCGTAATAAATGAGATTTTAGCGACTTTTTATTTAAAAGGAATTCAAAATTTGAATTTGAATTTTTAATTTTAAATTTTTTTTTTAATAAAAGTATTTCTCAAACAGTTGACTGATATGGCTGAGTTATCGACATAAACGGCTGACTTATGAAATATTTGTAAATTAAAATTATTATAACTCAAAATTAAAATATAGAATGAAAAAATGAATATTACAATCATTATAAGTAATAAAAAAGTAATAATTATAGACAAAAATTGATTTTTACACAGTTTGATCATAATGTGTAAAACATTCAAAACTTGACATTTAGGGGTTAGGGTTAAGGTTAGGCTTAGGGTTTGAGGTGTAGAGTTCATATTTCCAACATTATGGGTTTTAATATAACAATTTGGTTTGGGTTATACTGTGTTTGGTTTAAGGTGGTAATTTGGATATACTAATATGATAACCATTTGAAAATTTTTAAAAATTGAAATTATTTTTCGGTTATTTCCGGTTATAGGTCGGTTAGATGAATATATAACCATAAATAATCCAAACGTTATCCAAATTAGGTCGATTAACATAATATAACCGATAGCAAGCCGAATATAACCATAATTAACCAAAAAATAATAGAAAAAATAGTTTCCGGTTCGGTTCGGTTTGGTCGGTTATTTAGTCATTCTAATTTGAGGGTTGGCTGACTTATGGCTGAGTTATCGTTTAGGGTCTTCTCAATAATATGAAAACGTATTCTTCTTTCATGGGTCTTTTGTTATGTCAGATTTCTAATAAGTATTAAAACGTCCCTCGATATTACAAAAAGTGTTGTTTGGGAAGCGCGAAAAATCACTAATTCTGTGCCTGCTCAAATCTACACGCATAATAAATTCATAAAGTGAGCTTTTTATCACAAGATATTATTGCAAATAATTAAATAATTATTATTCGAATTTAGAATTTTATTTTTCTAAGTATTTCTCCAACAATTGAATATTAAAACTATTATAACTCAAAATTTAAATTTAGAATGGAAATATGTCTATTATTAGGTTAGCTGATGGTTTCCCGCCAAAATATCGCTTTACGGCTGAGTTATGAAAAACGGAAAAACGAAAGGTCATGTGAGAGCTGAGTTATAGTGAGTTTTGGCTGAGTTATCACAAGAAACAATATGAAAGTAAATGGATGACATATATGACTTTACGGCTGAGTTATAATATTTACGGGAAAACGAAAGGTCATGTGACGGCTGAGTTATAGTGAGTTATGGCTGAGTTATCACAAGAAAAATCTGAAAGTAAATAGATGATATATATGACTTTACGGCTGAGTTATAATATTTACGGGAAAACGAAAAGTCATGTGACGGCTGAGTTATAGTGAGTTATGGCTGAGTTATCAAAAAATTATTTTTTTCGTTTTTATTTAATTCATATATCAAAAAAAAATTAATTTTTACTGTTTTCTTTTATTTAATAACTTTTTTAATTAGTTATTTTATTTCTCCTAAATTATTATTTTTTATTATCATTTGAAATGAAAATAGACATAGACCTCAATTTTATTCAAAAATGTTACCAATCACTAACAAAACTAATTTTTTTGAAGTTGAGTTTGAATAATCATGTGTTATGGTTAATGTACAAGTTTGAGGTATATCCTTTGTAAAATTGTTAACTCAAAAGATTATTCAACATCATAGAAATTTTCATGAGTTAAAGATGTGGTAAGTTGAGTTATCTATTTTTTTAAATTAAAAAAACAAAAATTCAGTTATATAATACAAAAAATTATTTTTTTCGTTTTTATTTAATTCATATATCAAAAAAAAAAATTTACTGTTTTTCTTTTATTTAATAACTCTTTTAATTAGTTATTTATTTCTCCTATTTGAGTTGAGTTATCTATTTTTTTAATTAAAAAAACGAAAATTCAGTTATATAATACAAAAAATTATTTTTTTCGTTTTTATTTAATTCATATATCAAATAATTTTTACTGTTTTTCTTTTATTTAATAACTTTTTAAATTAGTTATTTTATTTCTCCTAAATTATTATTTTTTATTATCATTTGAAATGAAATAGACATATACCTAAATTTTATTCAAAAATGTTACCAATCACTAACAAAACTAATTTTTTTGAAATTGAGTTTGAATAATTATGTGTTATGGTTGATGTACAAGTTTGAGGTATATCCTTTGTAAAATTGTTAACTCAAAAGATTATTCAACATCATGGAAATTTTCATGAGTTAAAGATGTGGTAAGTTGAGTTATCTATTTTTTTAATTAAAAAAACGATAGTTATATAATACAAAAAAATATTTTTCTCGTTTTTATTTAATTCATATATCAAGAAAAGTAATTTTTACTGTTTTTCTTTTATTTAATAACTTTTTAATTAGTTATTTTATTTCTCCTATTTGAGTTGAGTTATCTATTTTTTTTAATTAAAAAAACGAAAATTCAGTTATATAATACAAAAAATTATTTTTCGTTTTTATTTAATTCATATATCAAAAAAATAATTTTTACTGTTTTTCTTTTATTTAATAACTTTTTTAATTAGTTATTTTAATTCTTCTAAATTATTATTTTTTATTATGATTTGAAATGAAAATAGACATAGACCTAAATTTTATTCAAAAATGTTACCAATCACTAACAAAACTAATTTTTTTGAAGTTGAGTTTCAATAACCATGTGTTATGGTTGATGTATAAGTTTGAGGTATATCCTTTGTAAAATTGTTAACTCAAAAGATTATTCAACATCATGGAAATTTTCATGAGTTAAAGATGTGGTAAGTTGAGTTATCTATTTTTTTTTAATTAAAAAAAAACGAAAATTCAGTTATATAATACAAATTTTTTTTTTTCGTTTTTCTTTAATTCATATATCAAGAAAAATAATTTTTACTGTTTTTCTTTTATTTAATAACTTTTTTAATTAGTTATTTTATTTCTCCTAAATTCTTATTTTTTATTATCATTTGAAATGAAAATAGACATAGACCTAAATATGGTAAGATTTTAAATATTATGGCATGCATGTAGTTAATTTTTTAATTTGTAATGTAACAAAGAAGTTTAGTTAACAATGTAACTCAGCCACAACATGAAAAACATTACAGTAATTAAAAAGCAAAAAAAATTGCTGCCAAACTCAGCCGCTTCATCAACTGAAAATATGTAACTCAGCCGTATCGTTTGATAAGTCAGCCGTAACTGAATAACATTCTAGTAATTAATATTTTGCTAATAAGTCAGCCGTCAAACGGCTGAGTTGTCGATAAGTCAGCCTATGACGGCCGAGTTATAGTTTTTTTACCATAACTCAGCCGTAACAACATCTCATAAGTCAGCCGTTTTTCATAACTCAGCCAGGCGGAAAATGTTAACTCAGCCGTGTTGTTATGATAACTCAGCCAAAATTTTGACAACTCAGCCGTGTCGTTGTGATAACTCAGTCAAAATTTTGATAACTCAACCATCGGGTGAAAATTCAGCCATAACTACAGCTGAGTTATGTGCATAACTCAGCCAGATTTAATAAGTCAGCCGTAACCCTTGGTTGACTTATGCGCATAACTCAGCCAGATTTTAATAAGTCAGCCGTCCGCTCT
Source organism: Camelina sativa (assembly GCF_030686135.1). Lineage (NCBI taxonomy): Eukaryota > Viridiplantae > Streptophyta > Magnoliopsida > Brassicales > Brassicaceae > Camelina > Camelina sativa. The sequence goes on along the minus strand of NC_141884.1, from coordinate 5,441,631 downwards.
TACTCAAATGTTTTTCCGATAACTCAGCCGCAACATACCTATAACTCAGCCGCAACATACTATGTAACGTGTTACGGCTGAGTTATGGTTACACGTCAGCGATTTCTGACGTGGCGTCTGACGTGGCAATGGCATTTTTGTAATTACATTTTTTCTTGTAACATAAAACAGGAGCACGCTGGGTATTTTGAAAATACCCAAAACATTCTAGTAATAAAAAAGTTTTTTTGTAGATTCTGTTAATATTACCTAAAATGAGTAACATTTGAGTAATTCACCCATATAAATATATATAGTCATACAATTTTTTTAAAAGCTTATTATCTCTGGAGTGGTATCATGTTCATTTCTGTAGTATGTGTAGTTTGAAAAATCTATTGCAAGTTACATGGTGCAGTATTAATATTAGATATTCATATATATGATGTGACTGGTAATTTTTTTTTTTTTTTAAAGTAACATCTTCTAAACGGATAGCATGAAAAAAAACCACCCAATGAATGATATCTACTTCTTAAAATATATATGTTACTATCAAAATGAACAGAGAAGGACCATTATGTTGATTTTTGTCTTCCTTTTGCTGGTTATGGAACTTCAAATTCAGGTTCGAAAAAGGATCATTAATTGGAGAAAGACTTTATGAAAAATTATTGTTTTGTTAGTTTAGATCGTCGGGCTATAGTCTACACGTTTAGATGAACGGTAAACTAATGAGACTTTTGTTTAACACTTATCTTGAAGTTGTTTGTCTGACCCGTTGAAAATATGGTTGCTTAGGCTCAAAGATCAGTTAATTTCCGGATATAACATACACCAGTTAGAAGAATATAGATGCTTTTCACAAGCGTATACTCAAGTGAAAAAGATATAGAGAAAGAGAGAACTCGAGATTAGCTAAGTGCATAGTTGAAGACTACTTTTACATGTGGTAACTAATTTAAAGAAAAATCATGTGCGGACTGCTAAAAGTTGGATTCTATTCATCCGCTATAAATGACATATCATCGGTTGCGCAATACGATTAAAACATATATATATATATATATATATAATTAAAAATCTTGGCAAGGGATTCTTTTGGCAATGTTGAGACAAACCTTATGCTTAGTCCAACCGATGAACTTTTCAAACTATTTTTTGGCAATTGATTATAATTAGCATGACTAAAATATAGTTTTTATAGAGAGTTCAATACAATTTCTAATAAACGTGATCCTTTCCATAAAACACTAAGCAACGCTTATTCATTTTCATGACATTAATCTTTTTACTAATCAATTAATCATCTTTATTGCAGTCACTGATTGAGACCAGTGATCTTGGATCATGTACTTCTCAAATCATTATAAGATTCAAGATATTGGTTAAACTTTGATATGGATAATGAAACGTTGGACTTTTTAGAAATCGCCCACAATTTCGTCTCATCCCCATTAGTGGTTAGTAGTTGGTACATCACTGGAAAAAAAAAAAGGCTATGTTGCAGCCTGTAAATTGCATCAATATATATATATATATATATATATATATATATATATATTAATTTGAATTGCTAAGAAGCTGATGTGAATAGTTTAATTAAGAAGTCTCAAATAACTCTTTTTATTTAGAACTTTAGAAGTAGATAAGAAGTCGCAAATAACTCATTTTATTAGTAGTTGATATGAGTAGAATGAGTTATAACTTAAAAGTAATAAAATTAAGTTAATCTTATTACTTTGTAGAATAAAAGAAATAAATTAGGAAAGTAAATATTACTTTAAATTAAGTCATATTACTGTATCGAACAGGAAAGTAAATATTAGTGCTAATTTATTTCTTTTATTCTACAACTTAATCTTATTACTTTAAGTTATAAGTCATAAAAATAAAATAAAAAGAATATGCCTTATAACTTAAGTAATAAAATTAAGTTGTAGAATAAAAGAAATAAATTAGCACTAATATTTACTTTCCTATTCGATACAGATATATATATATATTAATATTATGAAATTCATTATAATCACTTAGTGGTGTGTGGTGTTTAGATTCTATAGTTTTTCTTGTTGACAAGGTCACGTGATTGATAGATAACAATGCATTTTTTCCCCAAAAAAAGTAGAAGATGATAACAATGCCTAATGTTGTGACTGACATGAGAAAGCGAGTATTATCTACCATATTTCAAGTTGTATGTGGTCTCTTCACGTCACCGGTTAAAAACATTAACCTCTATGAAAACTAGTGAAATAATAATCAAGGGTTACTTGCAAAGATATATAGAATTTTTTTATTTTTTTTGGAATTGTAAATTCACGATTTCATCTTTTAAGAAATTACTGTCCAACTTTTGAAGGAACTAATCAGTTTCTCAGTGAAAGCGAAATAAACCCATCAAAAGGAAAAAAAATGAGAAATTTTGAGTAAACTTGCAAGTTGGAAAATAAAGACTTCCAACTGATTTCTTAAAACCTTGTATGCGTTTTTCTGAACACATTGAATCTTTTTTTCAGAAATGAGTTTCATATTAGTTTTTAGCAATCTATACCTGTTTCCGGAAACTTGATGCTGCTAACAAATTTTCACCAAAACGTGATAAACAATTTTTGCATCCAAAAAAACTAGGAGAAGTACTACTTTGTTAGATAATTAGCAAGTTTAATATTTGAAGACATTAAGAAACTCAAAAGATTATAGGATCGAATTCCCCTTTATATATTAATTAATCATGGACAAAAAGGCATAGCTAATCTCTAGAAATTGTGGATATTTGATATTATACTATGGCTTGAAAACGTGTTTGGAAGAAGTCTCCAAACTAAAATCAAACACGTGCGTGTAATATTTCTATATATGGTATCGGTCGAGGGTGAACTTGAAATAGACGGTGGGTAACAATCGTTATCAAAATCTGTTACATGCATGTGAGTTTTTCAACCACAAACTGTGACAGATTTGCCGTTTTAAGATACTGTAATAACTAATAAGTGATTGATTATATTTGTAAACGTCGTCTTCGAAATATTATCCGATTCGATTGTAAATAACATATTCAGGTTCAAAAAATATATATACAAAATAACTATATAACTAAAGGTCATACGCTAAGATGCTTGCATAAAACACACGTTATATTACATAAATAAAATCTTCAAGACCTTTGGACCAGCAAGCAGTCGACACTCACCATCATCTAACGCGTTATCATTATCATTACATATCACTATATCAGTCGAACTTGTTCTAGTAAAGTCTTCTAGGAATGCTAGCTACGCCAAACATATATGTGAAACACACATCTCATCTCATGTGGAAGATCAACAAGTGGTCGACTTATATCCAACCTCATAAATTCATGATTTGATAACTCAAAAATGTCAAACTCTATGAATAATACTAGACCAAGATTCCTGAAGATAAAACAAGAATAAAAACTCGCATGTTGTTCAAAAAAAAAAGTATAAAAACTCACTAAAGTTCATACATCAAATAATTTATCTGCTAGTCCCTTTGCTCGAAACGAATACATCAGCCTCTCAATAATTTGAATGCATATTTCGTGGAAAAGGTTTATTTACTCTTCGCCAGACAATTTCCCAACAATTTCGAAAATAGTAGAATAAAGATGAATGGAAGGAAGATGATATAATCTGTTCCACTCATTCCTTTTAGATATAGTAGAACAATATTTTCTTTTAAATTTGTTCACACTTCGAAAAAATTTCCTCTACCGGAATGGATGTTACACATGTGGAATTACATATGTTTTCATCGTATATTATAAAATATCCAAACTATGCATTTTTAGACTACCTCTATTATACAATGAGGCTTCATTTTTTGTCTCTTCGGAATGTATTTGATATATGCATTTTATTCCTCTTGTCTATTTTTTTGTCGATCGTCATGTCACCTGTCTTCAGTTTGACAATTTCGCAAAACAAAAAATAAAATCAATTCCAAACTGTGACCACTGACCACTGTACACCTATTAGTAAATTTCAGTTTGACAATTTAACAAACAGAAAATTTCCCAACAAAATTGTACACCTATTAGTCCAACAGTTTTTTGTAGCCTACTTTCCAAAAAATTCGCATATTGGTAAAGAATTATTTATGAATTTGCTATTTTTTGTGACATTTATGGATTTGCTAATTTTTGTAAATTTTAGGGATTTGTCATTTAAATTTTTTTAAAAAATATGATTAAATATGTGTTTTATTCGTTATGTTTGATTTTAATATAGGTTCTATTTGTTTTTTGGATTTAGTATTTATTATAAAAATATTAACAAAAGATCATAGATATAAATATTTTTTAGTGTTCAAAATAGCATATCCACAAAATCTTAGTAAAAATAGCATACCCATAAAATTTGTCTCGGAAAATGGCATGTTACGTAAGAATCCCTATTGGTAAAATCGTTTTAGCTAGAAAATACATTGCAAAGTCATATAATCTCTAATAGAAAATGTTTTCTGATGATGAAGGAAAACATAAGAAAAGCTTTCTCGAAACGTATAGAAAGGAAAAATTAGATTTCAAGACTCATGTATATTTTATTATTTTCCGTTTTATCAGTAGTATGCTCAATACCTAAATTAAGTGATACCACGTGCCACGAGGGACATATTGATGTGGCCTCCATGTAATTACCAACTCATAGGCATTATTAAGTAGCTTGCATTTACTCTCACCTTTAAATTGTGTATATACGATTTTCTGAAACCTTGACTTATTTCTACTTTAAAAGAGATGAAAATAAACCTAAACCGCATTATCTTTTCTGTCAAAAACCAAAGAAACTTTTTTTTTTTCAAATAAAATTTTTTTTTCTTTATGAAGATATCCTTATAGCATACCAAAATGGTTATAAACAAAAAACATTTTTTTAAAAAAGCATAGTAAATAAAATGAGGAGGGAAAAATATTGTTTGCGGTAGGAACTAGGAACCCACATCAGTCATCACCCAAATGTTTTTGTTCATCAGAAATATGTTTTTGTATATATATATATATCTCTCTCTAATTTCTTAGATTGTTTGATGAATTTAGTATTTGATAATTAGACGTGCTTAGTAAAAATAAAAATATTTTGATCAAATGTAAGAAGAAAAGGTCTTACCTCCTTTAAATTTGTCCCACCTAATTGATCTAAATGCTTTGACAGCTCCGTCAAGCCATAATTCTCAATCATGCCGTGGTCATATACCGAACTCTCTGTTTTTTTCTCATTGGCTTGCCCAAAAAAATCAGGATCAATATTTAACATGTTCGGCGTAGTGACGTTTAGCAACCACTTTCAACGACATAAGTACGTACGTAGATGTTGACGGTCGCAAACCGAAACGGTGGTAAGAAGAAAAAAAAAACAAAAGGGTTGATCGAAGTTAAACTCAAATGCAAATGACACGCACGAACGAGTTCCCCAAACTATGGTATCCCGACAGAATCTTTTCATGTAGCTTCATTATGAGCACTTTGACTTAACAACGAGTTTACGTTACAAATTCTGGAGAGGAAAAAAAAACGGAGCAAAAATGAAGAATTAAGAGTTAAAGCATTTTTCTAGGTAACATATCTGCTGAGTATTTACGAATATGAACATTCTTATAGTTCTAACATTTCTATGTGAAATAACATCTTATGTAATCATCCATTTATGTGCTTAATTAGTTCGTTCCTTATACCCTACATAATTCTAATCAAATTGTACTATACCAATGAAAAACAAAACCTCCGCTGAATCATGTGCAAAACCCAATTTATTACATACTTTCTAACCATAATGCTTCTTTTAGTGAGTCTACCGGTGCAGTTCATGTATTCGGCATCTATTGTAGACAAAGAGTAATTACATGCTTTAAACTCTGGATCCAATCAATGATAGTAGGTTTGACATTTGTGATAACTATAATATAGTAATTGTTTTGTACTTTGGCTTTCTTCTTGTTGTTGTTGTCAACAACTTTATAATTAAAACGATTCAGAAAATTCAAATCAGAGGTATAACGAAACTTGGTTTTTATACCTGCTGAATTATGAAGCTTTTCGAACGGCTAGGATAGACTAAGTTTAGTCTGGTCTTTGGATTTGTGGGCTTTACAGTAATTGGGCTTGCGTTGTCATGTACGAACCTTTTTATTGTGAGAGGTTGGGCCGAGAGATCGTTTTCTTTTCGGAGGATAATTCTTATCTTTATTATTATTTTCGTGTAAAATTGAATTAATAATGTGTGCTATTATACGGTCACCAATTTGTAACGGATCATTTACATTATTCAATCTATTGCTAGTGGGACTTGGATATATGCCCGGTTGTTAAACAATGACAAATTTTAGTAATGAAAGTGAAAATGACCTACAGTTCATTGCCATGAACATATTTGGTCTATTACAACAATCCATCACTATATCAAAGATTGGTGCAATATAGTTAAATTTAGTCAGTTTTTTTTTTAGTGTTTATATGGCTACAGGTGCCCTTCAATTTTATTTAGAAAAAAAGAAAGAAAGAAATGTCTATAAGGAATTGTTTTAAGCTCTTTTGATGAAATTTGATAAAATAATAATCAGAGGAAATAAAAAGTTAGCAAGTAAAGTAGGCGAAAGGGAAAATTCAAAAAGACTATTTAAGCCGGAAGCTCAGGCTATTATCTTTTCCATTCAATGTCTGCCACCTCCTGTCTAATCCAATCCACTCGTGCAATTTAAGTAGGAAATATAAAGACATCAAAATCTAAGATATTGTAAACAGAATCGAATGGAAGACAAACAAAAATCAATCAAGAAAGTGGAAAATGGCACTCTCTATTTTTTAATCATTTAGACAAAATATATTTTTCTCGTTTATTGTTAAATGTTTATCGTAAGGAATCGGAGCAGGTGTAAATAACATTCCAAAGAAGTCTCTAATGTAAAAAAAAAAAAATGAAAGTTAGTAAATTACGTGACATACTGACATGTGTCAAAAATAGAAATCTTTAGGAATTGTCCGGATTATTGTAAACATTATTTTAAGTAAGTTTTTGTTTGCTTTTCTATTGTTCGAATCCATTTTTGGAAGTAAAAAAAAAAAGGCTAAAAAACTGAACATCAATAAAGAAAATTTTACCAAACTGGTAAATGTTACCAGCTTTCTAATCAGAATGAGATCATCACATCGTTGGTTGATAAGTCAAAACACTGGAGCCGGAATGAATGTACATACATGCATGAATACATGATACATATCAGTCACATATGCATGTTGTAGTATACTAATAAATTAGCTCTGCCACGTGCCTTTTGTTTGTTTTTGAGATATTGACTCTCCCATTGTTCTCTGACGTTCGATCTTTTTCCCAAAATGTTTTGCTTCAGTTCTTCTGCAGGTCGTTAAAGTCCGTTCACGAAGTCTCGAAGACAACCGTTAACAATGACATAATCGCCCCTTGGCTTTTAACCAAGCGACCTAGAGATGAAATGGAATACAATGGGGGCATAAGGTAATTTCTAACATCAAATCATTTGTTTGTGTTACGATCGTATGGGTCCTCAAGAGTTACTTGTGTTTTTAGTGGGGTTGATTTGGGATAACGTCAAACATATAGATTCCAAAGAAAAGATAAGGTATAAATTCTTACAAAAAAAAATATATATATAAAAAATCTAACAGATACAAGTGTAACTGGATAACTTTACTTAGCAAAACCAGAATATACATAAATGTATTTATAGAAACATCTATGAAACTAAAAAATACCATGAAAATTTTTGTTATCATTCAACTTGTAAGTAGTTTCTATGACTACGGAGAACTACTTGAGAGTAGTATGTTTTCACTTTTGATAAAATTGTTAATTTAATTTCGATCTAAAAATTTTGTAGAAATTTATCAACTTAATATTTTTCTCAAAGCTTCCCAGACAATCATGAAAAGGGGCTAAGAATTATTAGTACTAAAACTTTGAACATATGTGGAGTTATAAGTAGTCCCCACTCACCTACCACTCTAAAAGATGAAAGGGCACAATTTATTCTCGACGAGAGCTCTTTTCTTAATTTCAACTTCTTTTTGGTGATAATTTGTTTTAATTTCAACTTCATAATAGTATTATTTTGCTGTTAACATCCGTCAACCCTACAAAGTTAACATTACACAAAACACCACTTTTGTATTAATGGTCCTTCTTTTCTTATCCCTTTGTAATGGATCTTTAACAAACCAAAAATAGCTTTCCGTTCATTTTATTTTATTCTCATAACTTTAGAAAAGGAAACCCAGCCTGTGATTAGGTTTATTTCTTTTTCTCTGAATATACGCTTCAATAACGTTAGACTTTTATAAGTACTACTAAGCAAAATTAGGAGAAAAATTAAGACTAGGCTTTTTGTTTTGAATTCTAGCGTGTGTGTGTGTGTAAATAATATAAATGATTTTTCTTTTGTGTGAGGTGGATAGGAATTTATTAGAAAACGAAAGGTGGTGGCCTGATGCTCACATGAATCCAACTAATAATTCAAAAGGGTCTTCGTGACCCATTGAAATTCTTCTCTATCTTTTCTTTAAGAACCATTGAAATTTTTACACAAGAAAGCAGGTGTATCTTTTTTTCTTTACTTCTTGTTTTGTAATAAGACTTTCATTATAGCTGTTTTGATTAATAAAAAAACCGTTCATAGAACGGCACATTTATCACGGGTTTGCGGAAATTTCTTATCAAATAATATGCTCACTCCTATAATTTAATCGGGCGCTTCAGCTAAATTATCACACCTAACTATAATCGAATACTTCATCGAAATATATGAAAATCCGACGTAAATTTGTAAAACTGTATTAACTTTCATATCTAAACACTAACACGGTAACACGGTTCTACACTCTCTAAACATAACGAAATTAAGAAACGTAAGTTAAATGCCTATGCGGTGATGTCTTACCCCTTCATCAATGTATGAAAGGTATACCTCACTTTGTTTCATGTCGAGTTCATTAACTCATATTACGAACGCCTAATTTTTCAACTATATAATGTCCTTCATTTAGTTGGTCTGTACCATTTTTATGGATTAATGAACGAAAAGATTCAAAAAGAATTCCTCTAATTCCTTTCCTTCTGCCATATAACAGATCGATCTATAACTTTTTTTTTCCCCAAGTGGAACGTAACACAGAATATTGATTGAACACAGAATTATCTACGGTATGTATAAAGAGGAGTGGAGAGTAAACAAGATTTCCACTTATTTACTTTAACAAAGAAAAAAAAAAAGTTTTCCACTCATTTATTTTGTTTGGCTACATGTAATGAATTGTGTAGTCGAGCGACGAATTGAATCCAGACATATCTCACGTGGTGTTGTATCGGGAAAGTTAGGCATCTGACATTAATAACACAAAATTATGTATTTTATGAATCTGCTAGCTGCAGCACTGTGTCTGAATTGTAGTCTGATCTGTGGGCATTAATTTATGCAGTTCGATTCTTCTTTATTCTTATGGTAAGATATTTGTGAATGATGATGATTCTTCATTCATTTCATTCGCATTGGTTTTTATTTAATTGCAAGATCGCGTTTTAAAATAAGTGTGTGAATTACAGTTAAAATAAAATAAAAAGGATTATGTACTTTTTAGTATTCTCAGGGTCAACAAACTCAAAAGTTGAAACTACGCGACCTGAAAAACTCAAAAGAGTGAAAAAAAAGTCAAAGATGGAGTTCAAAATCTTACAAATACGAGAAAAAAAAAAAAAAAAATAAGAACCACATTTAATGAATACTTCAATGATCACTTGTTCTTATATCTCCAGCACGGAAGCTTTACGAATGTTTCCCTTTATGTTCAACCAGTAATTATTACTACAGAACTTAGCATTAAACATAAAAACTACTACTCGAAGAAACTAACACAATGTTATTTGTAACAGAGGAGATCGGTAAAAGATGAGAACATGGGTAAAATAAAACGATGAAAAAAGATGTTCAAACGAAAACTGATTTTTTTATTGTTTGTAATGTACTTGACGTTGAAGCACATAATCTTTTTCTTGTTAATGTTTTTGTTTTTGTGCAAATCGCAATTGTTAATAAGACGAGATTTTAACGTTTTTTCATGATCATTAATTCCATCAACATAATATAATTATGTCGAAACATTATTTCACCTTTCCATAATTTTGCAGTCAAAACCAGACTTACATTATAGTCTCTTCTAACATGAACCGACATTACATATCATTAATCATTTTCTTCCAGTAATTTCACTTTATTGTAAATGACAAGTTTTTCTTATGAAACAAATTTTAATTTAGAAATTGAGGCGTTACGAAAGATTCACAATTTTCCGGTTGAATTTATTTAAATAATTATTGAAGTTACAAATAAGAATATTTTGTAGTAGTACTTTAAATTTATTCTAGATTAAAATTTCCAAAACTTCTGTTTTAAGGGAGGCCGAAAAGTGAAGGTGAGATTAAAGTTGTAGCATGTAAGGTACAATAATCACAAATGCTTCATGCTTGGTCTAAAGATATTATCATGCAGACTCATGATTTTAGTTACCGCATTAGTTTCATGTTAATGTAGTGCACCATGGAGCCCCTTTGAACTAAACATGTTTCTGAATCATCATCCATCTTTCAACATATCAGACAGTCTAATCCGATTCTTCACCTGATTTAGACACATTTTTGTTAAAAAGATTTATTTTCTTAAGAAATTTGTCAACTAGATTTGTATTTGACGGTACATTGGAAATAGCTTTCCAAAGTCAACTTTGTATTTGACGGTTAATATTTGTTGTTGGACGACGGTTTTGACATTGTGAACTTATTCGTATTGTTGACCTGGTACTTTGATAAATTTAATCGAGTACACATATATGTCTGGACCTATACAGTGGCTTAATCGCTTTGGTTGTGAAATTTTGGGTTTAAAATTGGGTCGTCGGAAGTGTGAAAACGCTCTCGTTTGTTGTGTCAAGAGAGAAACGAGATGGAGCACATAGGGAACGTTACGCCGGCGACGCAATTTCAGCCGCAGCCGACTATGGTGGATGTGGTTCATTAATCTTAAGGGTTTACCGATATGGAGTATTAAAAACATTTATTGCCATCTAATTTGGAATCTTGATGAGTGAAAATTACCTCTCCTTCGTCTGTTGACTTTTTATTTAAGTAGTAAAAATATGTTGACTTCTTTGTTTTTAGTATTTTTTAATCCTCGTGTAGTGTAGTGTACATATATTTATTTTAATATTATGGTACTATTTATGGCAATGTCTTTTTCATTTCTAATCTCGAACAGTTTCATGTATTAATCGAATTATTGTTTTTATTTTTTAAATGTGTACTAATTACGTCATGCTAGTGTCACTTTCGCACCTAGTATATTTTGATTTTGGACAGTAACTACAAGTAGAAAAATCTCCTAGGGATTTAGCGAATCACTTTTTCATTCCACTAGTTCTCTATCATTTTACGAGTTTCTGTCTAGCTCTAGCTAACAACGAAAAAAATACGGTGTTATAAATATTTAATTAATAGTAATATATTTCTTAGTTGTAAAACTGATTTTTATTTTAAAATAGAAAATTCATCATTTTAAAATTAAGGGAATAGATTCTAAAAATAACTATGACGAAGGAGATTAGTTTTAAATATAAATCAGCTATAAAAATTGAAAAAAATGACTGTAAAAGTCTTATGTTTTTGACTGGTATGTTATATTTTTTCTTATGATCTCATTGCATAAAAGATTTTTTTAATGATAAAGAGTAGCCTTTATTCTTTTGATTATTATTATTTTTGGGTCAAATTCTGTTGATATAATATAATTTAAGAAATTAAAAATTGAATATATTAACATCCATTAATCTATCTACATATGGAAATCATGCTGCAGATCTAATGAATTCGTTAGTCATCAACTAGATTAGAGCATTGGTCAAAGAATGTTAAAAGTAAAATCCTTGGGGAATTTTAGGAAATCATTGTAAGTTTTTTAATGTGTCATGTTATAGGTGTGCCATGGAGAATCTACGATAGATTCAAAAGTTTTGTTGACTACTCATAATCATATAGTTCAAACAAAATATTCATTAGAACCACTCAAAAAGCCAATTCAATAATAAAGCAAGAGAAAAATGATAAGATGTTTGTTTCTTGGTGTCGTTTCAGATAAATAACATGCACAAGAAAACAATTTTTCCAAACTAAAATGATTTTTCTTGCTCTTCCTTGTCGACAAACTACTTTATTTTTGGAATGGCATAGAGTTACAAGTCTGAATATATATATATATATATATATATCTCATTTTCTTACTTTTAATGAAATCTATGAAATTTAATGGTTTCATTAAATATCATAAAAAAAAACTAGTATATGCGTTAGATAACAAAAAAGCTAAAAAAAACTTGTACCTTTGTATGATTAGTAGTCTTTACAAAAATTTGGCCATCTTCACAGAAAAAAAAAAGGAAGAAGAGAGAATTGGCCAACAAAGCTGTAGTGGAATCTATTAAGGATTCGTATGACAATAAAATATTGGACAGAGATGATGTGTCGACCCATACCAAAAAAAAGAAAAGATATTTCTCACTTCTAATGTTCTAATTTTTTTTAAAAAAACTCAATCAAACTAATTGAAAGAAGTGAAGTTGCCGACCGATTTCTGTAAAAAATCATCATATTAAAAATTGTAAATGAGCTGAAATATGTTCTGTTTAGAACAAAAAAAACTAGATCTACTAGTAATGGCACATCATATCTTTGATGATTTACTTATTAAAACACAGTAGAGACTATTCAATACACTTTTTTTTTTAAGTGCGATGTTTTTAAATTTTAAACAAAAATCACTTTAGAAAAAACAAATACAAATAAGAAAAGTTTTATCTAAGCACATGGAATCATAAGTAAAAATTGGTTGACACAAAATTAAGAATAAAAAAAAATGAAAAAAATGGAAAGGCCGCAAAAGGGTAGGGTCAAGTGAAGGGAGCAGAAGGGAACAAGGTCCGAAGTTTGATCCCCGTTGGAAAGACCATCCTCTGCTCTCCATATCCTTCTCCTCATCATTACTTCTCCCACTCCTATATCTCTCTTTCTCATTTCCCACACACACCTTGCGTAATTATTTACTATAATATCTCTCCATCATACCCCAAATAAAATAGTAACCCAAATTTTAATACTAAAAGACTTTTTGTAGTTACTATGCAACTCAATGTGTACTATACTCTGGTGCAGTACCAGCATATGCAGCAACTAAAAAAATACCGTTTCCTTTTTATGAATAGAATAAGAGTTCTATGTTGCATTACATAGTTATGTATTGTTGAACTCTGGTCGTCTATTCGTCTAGTTCTCGTGGGGAATACGATATAGCTCGTTCCTGCTATGTTTGTGAGGTGGAACATAACGAGCCGACAATAACTGAAACATTCATTCGGTCTTAGATTGGTGGTAAACACATCAATTGTTAAAATCAGTGAACTCATTGGCCCGAGGGTCTTTTATTGGTTTCAAGTTTCAACGAACATGTGTCTGTGTCTAATTTTTCCATACCACTTGTTTTCATTGTTTCTTAGCAGACTATTAGGAAGTTCACGAAAACCTTCTTACACCTGATTTATAATGACGTTCAGAAAGTGTGGTATATATCATTACTAGAAATGAACCGGATTGTTTCATATGACTATATCATTGGATTATACATGTTAGATCGTAGATCGATGTATAATAGTAAAATACTATATTATTAAAAAAATTAACTATTATATATATCTGAGATAAAATCTGTAAAATTTATAGAATTTTCTTCTATAAAAAAAAACGTAACGATACGTTTTATAAAATAAATGGAATTTTGTTCATTAGAAAGGGGTAGTTTCCAAAATTTGCCACAATTTATAGTTATGTTGGGCCGTGAAGGCAACACGCACCAATCCCACAAACCCCGGGTCGTGAGAGACATACGTAGCTGCTTTTAATTTTTAAATTAATTAGTTATTTTTTTTCTTGTATGTTTAAAAAATCAACCAACGGAGTCAGGAAAATAAGATAATATGGATCATGGATGGTAAAACAAACATGCGAAAGTTACTATTTACAGACTACAATGATGTGGTACACTGGTGCATCAGTGCATGTCTTTTAATCGCAAATGAAAGGCTCTTTCAATGAAATGTTTTTTCAACTACTTTGGATGTTGTTTGCTTTTGCAACTACTGAGGAGAGGTGCTTCTTGAATATGCAGATATGCGAAAACCTTACGCATGAGAGATGTAATCCAAATCCGACATTTACATGTCACAAGTTGAATGGCTAATTTAATGAACAAAATTTACCGCCAACATTTCTATATCAGTCAAAACTATATTCTAAAAAATTAAAAAAAAAAAAAAAACTGTTAGTCATAAAAAAAAGATAATCATTTATAACTTATAAGATTTGAAAATATATCTCTTAACAATTGTTGGGACAAAAATCTGAAATAGAATAATAAATGTGTTTTTGTTTTACAAGACAAAAATAGATACGGTCCGAAATGCTCGAGTTTATAAAATTACATATGTATATATGCTTTGTGTTGATAGTATTTAAGCCATCGCCTGATTATATTTGTTTTTTTTTTTACGATCACCTGATTATATTTGTTTATTGGTCCCCGATTTTGTATCTGTGCAAATATATGACTTGAAAGAGACATCTACTGAGCGGATATGAAAAGTCAAAGTTGATGTTTGCGCATATCATTTAGGGCCTGACTGGTTCAAACGCTGCGGTTGCGGTTGCGGTTGCGGGAGATTGCGGAAGCGGGCGATTGCGGTTTTAAGCGTTATTAAGCGTTTTGAACGACTGGTTTAGCGGTTTAAAATTGGTGCGTTTGCGGGAGGTTTACGACTGGTTGACCAGCGGGTGCAATAGCGGTTGGAACATAATAAATGTGATATATAATTATATAAATGTTTTAAAATATCAAAAACTTTATTAAACTTGATTTATAATTAAAATTCATTAAAAATACTAAAATAATTATTAAAAAAGAAATAAATTTCATAATGAAATACTTATTACTTTATGCATTTGGATTTTTACCAAAACTTTAATCAAGTAATTTGATAAATGACTAAAACATATGTTTTAGATCGTAGATCTTCTTTCTTAAATTTCACACACTCAATAAGTTTTGTGGGGCAGTATTTGCATCGGTAGTAATGATCAAACGAGAGTTGAGAAGAGTCACTCGTGATTTGTTTTTATTTTTCACAAATAATCTTATTTTCTTAAATTTCTTATGAAATGTTATATTTATTTAGATTTTTTTGAACTTATGTGCGATGTGCCATTAAATTTACATCAAGTTTTCCGGGTTATTGTTAATTGAAATATTATTTTCTTCCAATTATTTATTTTTTTAATATTTTCAATCGTATCCGTACTTCATTTTCTCTCATCCTTAATAAATAAAATAGTTAGGTAAAAAATATATATAAAGTATATTTCATTATCATTAATTTGTTTCAAATTTTTTCTCAAAAAAAAAAAAAAAAATTGAAACGCAAACGCCCGCAACCGCAAACGCTTGCGGGAACCAGCTTTTGGAATTCAACGGTTGGGAGCGATTAGGAGCGATTGGGAGCGATTGGGAGCGATTTGTGTGATTGGCCCCAAACGCTAGCAACCGCCCGCAAACGCAAACGCAGCGTTTGCGGGAGCTAGCGGGAGAACCAGTCAAGCTCTTAATCACACAACTCGGCCTACTGAATAAGGATTTGGCTACCTCTTAATGACCAGAGTATACGATAACGTGAACTCGCGTATTTTGTACTATTAACTAAGACCCAAGCCACACTAAATAAGGGATTTGGCAGATCTGACTTGTAATAATTTTGCTATAACATATACTAATATAAGATCGATTTTTATTGAATATTTTTGTAGTTATTAAACACTGCAAATAATTATTTAGTGTTGGTGGCGATGTGGCTCCACCATTTGAGCTTTTATTGTGTAGTCTTCCCCATGTGACCAACGATACGAGTATAGTGTTTATACAACCAAAATATTAGTTATTATATATTCATAATTTGAAAGGCATCTCACTAACCAAATTTAAGGATTTTATAGAATTAAACACGATTAAAGATTCCCGAGATATGTTTACATGAGAAATGGACCCAATCGATTTGATAGCTACGTTGTCAAAAGGATTAATATACAGTTGATGTAAATATAGTACGATTAGATACTTCAAATCTTGAAAAAAAAAAAAAAGAAATCGAAGGAAAACAAAATCTTATGTTAACGATCATAAATTATTCAACAAGACAATACACTAAAATGGCGGTGATAGCCTATGACGCACCATTTAGTAAGGAAAATTGTTTCGTTTTTTTGTACTTCATTATAACATAAGTCATTACACGTTATTCACAAAATTATAAGTTATACCTCTTTTTTGTTTTTGTAGATTATCCTGAGGGTGTTACAAATTAAATTACAACATAAGTCATTACACGTTATTCACAAAATGAATAACAAATTGTGAGAAATCGTCAAAAAGAGGTACCCATAGTCCATAGAAAGTGAAAGATAAAAATGTGAACAAAAAAATGGAAACTATTTGACCTGAAAACATTAAAATAAAAATGTAGGAGAAAAAGGAATGGACCTACTAGCCGATATAGGAGGAGGCTCAATGGCAAAAAACGTTCGATAAAAGAAAAAAAAGGCATCTTTATAAATGATGAAACGGCGGCGTGTGGGGGCGCAGGTGTTCATAGTGCGCATGTTTCTTTTCTTTTGCAAAAAAGCCAGTTAAGCGTGTGAGTGACTTCGTGGAGGGTCTGTTTCTGGCTTAGCTTCGCTTGGCTCATCATTTAGGCTCTGAGTTTTGACTCTCTTGGTTCATAGATTCTCGAGTGTTTTGGTTTCGGCTCCCAAGCCAAGAGCTCTTGGGTTCAGACTTTTAAATTTTCAACATGTTAATTTTTTTTTTCTCAATACTGTTCCACCTGATTATTGCTATCAAATCGATGATGGAGTGTGCAAATCTATAATAATTTTGATAAGATAGAAAAGAAAAATTCTGAGTGCAATGAAACAAAATAATTTTCGACGTTTATGCATGCGTGATCAGAATTGTGCATATACATATACAGAACTAGAATAATAAAATCATTATTAGTTTTTTATACAGAAATAAAATTTAAGATTAAATTTCTCGATTAAACCATATCATTTAATCTGAAGTTCATTTTTGGCTTAATTATTGAACCCTAGCTAGAGTGATATTTATCAAAACATTTCTAACGTTCTTATAATTAATCATTGTATATAATGACTGCTTCACAAACTTATAATTTGAGTAGGAAAAAATTGATTTCCATAATTCATCTAAAATCTGCCTTTTATATTGATTATTGCCATGTTTTATTTATACTCTTTATAAACAATTATTTTGTAATTTAGTTTTAAGTATATAATATCAAACATATCAAAAGTATAAAATATTTTGTAAATAGTTTCTCTTAACTACAAAATGGAGTGATGGACATATTGTGGAAGTGGTAGACAATATGAAGTAGTTCATATTTTACCGTTCAATACTTTTTTTTTTGTCGACCAATCTTATGTTCAATAATAAGATTTTTCTATTTTGGAATAGAAATAGAGAGACTTATTAAAGGTTCTAATAAATAAATAAATAAATGAAGTTTCAGTGCTTGGAAATCCAAGTTTTATATTTTTCATCAACTAGTGAAAATTATAAAAACAACAAATTTATTGCGTGAAACAAAAGCAAAAACAAGCAACTCGTTGGGTAAAATGAAATCTGCAGTTTCTGCACCAAATTAAAGAAGACCTGCAACATTGCCGCCTTTACATAAATACACACACTAGATACATAGGCTCTGTATCTCTTTTGGTAAACGATATTTGTATAAAATATTATCCAAGTTGATAAAATTTCATGGATACACAGAGTTGTTTTTAGTTTTCGGAAGTTTCAATAAATAGTCAAATTTTCGATGTTTACGTAATAATTAAACCGTTTCTTAGATAGAATATGATTTTACGATAACGTAGCCGATATTTTAGTATTATCGGGCTATATATTTAGAGATTATGGCTAGTGAGAAGTGAGAATTCTGAGAGAAGTTAAGCAGATGAACATATTCATACTACGTGCGAATTCGTACAATGCACATCCGTTTATTTTTATTTTAATGATAAATTAAACAACATCATATTATATAAGTATGGCCGATTTTCTTTAACAAAACAAATGTAAAAACTCATAACAATATCTTAAAACTCATATAGATTAGTATCTACCTACCCTTGACCTTACGAATATAGTATCCTAAAATTTATAACACATGTATCACGGAATGGCATTGTAGAGTAAAGATAAACAAAATTACTATTTCATCTAACTATTTGATTTTCATATGTATATATATATATATATATATATTGGGAAATTGGCAAAACTAACTAAGAAAAAAACTATATATTTATACATATTCGTTAAATTAAACTTATTGTAAATATATTTTATTTTTACCATTTTGAATCAAACTAGTATCTAGAAAACAGGTTATGGATTAGTCACAGATACGATTGTAAAAAAATTTGAAAGTAATTATTTATTTACATTGTGAGAACTATATAAATGTTCAAATATTTCTACATGATTGGTGATATAATAGTTGTCAAACATGAAAAGAGAAGATTTCAAGTTTCATCGTGATTCTACTCAAACTCTAATGTGTAAGCAGTAATAAGTACTAAATTAATTTAGTGGTTGATCATACAATTAGACCTAAATTTGTATTACTTCTGGTAACATGATTACGTTTTTATTCTTAAAAACTGATGGTGCGAATTGTAAGCCATGCAGATTATTATTGATTTGTCCATGGTAGTTTATTTGGTACGATGTTAAACTTTAGTAGTATATCTAGATATAGAGCTGTTGTTGAAAAAGAAAATAGAGAGAGATACCTAAATCTAGAATATGTTGTCTATAAAAAAAAAAGAGTCAATAACTCGTCAAAACTTTAATGTGTTGCATTATATTTCCTTTTTTTCAAATAATGACACAAGTTATGATTTTAGTAGTTGATAGTAATATGTATCTCTACTTTTTTTTTGTTTTACAATATTAGACGATATTATTGTATTCTGAACCCATATGGAGTATTTTTTTTTTTGTTTTTGGGTGTGGTCGAACCCGGAAATTCTGGATGTCAATAGTCAGATTAATAATTAAATGCGGAAACGTAAAAAAAAGGTGTTAGATGCTACCGTTACCTAAAACAAAAGTGAAGTTAATAATGGTGTGATTTTACAGCAGCTGTTTTTAATCTCTTTATTTTTATTTTTTAATAAAAAAGAACAAATGAAGTAAGAAGTAAAAAAAAAGGAGAAAAAAAGAGAGAAGAGATATGGTAATATAAAAAGGAGAGGGGGGGGTGAAGCCCGAAGCATCTTATAGTATTTTTAGTAGCTTCATTCCCTTCTTTTGCTCAGATCAAAGTCTTCTCTCCCTCTCTCTCTCTCTCTCTCTCTCTCTCTCTCTATCTCTCTCCTCTGCACATTTCTTGGTTCTCTCTTCTTCTTCTTATGCTCTGTTTTCTTTAAAAGACAGAAGAGAGAGAGAGACAACTGAGTGTAACAGAGTACTTAAAAGAAGAACCGAGTTAGAGGAACTTAAAAGGGACAAAAAAACCAAGTTTTGGTTCTTTCTTGCTTCTGATTCCTTCTTCTCACCTTCTTCTCCTCCTCCTAAAGAGAAAAACGTAAGTCACTCACTCTCTCTCTCTCTGTCTTTATTACTCTGTCTTTTACCAACTAAAGAAGAGAAAGAAAAAAAAACGTGAACAAACAAGAATTTAACACTCTGCTTTGTAACCGTCAATTTTTAGTTTCTTGAAATTATTTTCAAATTTCAAGTATAAGAGATCTCTCACTCTCTCTCTCTCTCTCACTCTGCAAGCTCTGTTTTGATCGTCTCTGTTTTAGTTTAGCTACTAACGTAATTGATTCGCCTCTCTGTTTTTTTGTTCCTTCTCAGATCTAGAAGAAGCCAAACAAAGAGAAAAAAAGAATGTCGGAAGGAGTAGAAGCAATAGTAGCGAATGACAACGGAACAGATCAGATAAACGGAAACAGAACAGGAAAAGATAACGAAGAACACGACGGTTCAGGCAGTTCTGCCCTAAGCAATTTCCTGTGGCACGGTGGTTCTGTTTGGGACGCTTGGTTCAGCTGCGCATCTAACCAGGTAAAATTCCCCTTAATCACAAAAAGATTCAAAAATTTCGTATTGAAAGTGAAAGATCTGATGAATATTTTGATGATGGTTATTAAAGGTGGCGCAAGTGCTACTGACGTTACCGTACTCGTTCAGTCAATTAGGGATGTTGTCGGGAATAGTACTTCAGATCTTCTATGGTTTACTCGGAAGCTGGACTGCTTATCTCATCAGTGTTCTCTACGTCGAGTACAGAGCTCGTAAGGAAAAAGAAGGCAAAAGCTTCAAAAACCACGTCATTCAGGTCCCCCCCCCCCCACATTAATCCCCTCTCTCTCTCTCTCTCTCTCTAATCAAAATCACTAATCATCATAATTACCATTTCACTAATCTTTTTCAAATATTATTACAACAACAACAGTGGTTTGAAGTACTCGATGGATTACTTGGTACATACTGGAAAGCAGCAGGACTCGCATTTAATTGCACTTTCCTCTTGTTCGGATCTGTTATCCAACTCATTGCTTGTGCCAGGTCTCACTCTACTTTCTTAATCTCTTCCTCTTTCTAATCACTCTTTCATTATACTACTAATACTACAAAATCATTATTGAATAATGAAAATAAATGATTGGTTTATTTTTTGCAGTAACATTTATTACATAAACGATCACTTGGACAAGAGAACATGGACTTACATATTCGGCGCGTGTTGTGCAACCACTGTGTTTATACCTTCGTTTCACAATTACCGTATTTGGTCATTCCTCGGTCTTGGTATGACCACTTACACTGCTTGGTACTTAGCCATTGCCTCCATCATCCATGGCCAGGTAATTTATACAAAATATTTTCACATAAATATTTATAAAGATCACTACACTGTCGTTATCATATTTATATGCTTTGTAATGAGGTGACAGTATATGCCTTAAATAAAAAAAAAAGAAAAGAAATTCGTATATTTTCTCTTTAAGATCAGGGAAAAAGAATTGTTAGAATTATTCTCTTGCGTCTAAACCCAAATTTGTATTTTAAAAAAGTTTAGGACTAGGACAAAATTAGCACTCTCAATAATATTCTCCTAATCGATTTTTTTTTTTTTTTTTGTTAATTATAGACGGAAGGTGTGAAACACTCAGGTCCAACAAAGCTAGTGCTTTATTTTACCGGAGCCACAAATATTTTGTACACCTTTGGAGGTCACGCGGTTACTGTGTAAGTTTCATCTTATCTCTATTCTTTTCATATCTTAATGATTATTCTAATCTAATATCCAAAATTTTCATTTTTTATATATAAAAGATCAATTAAATTCTGTCAGACATAGTTGAATAAGTACTATTTAAGTTTAAAGCTAAATACTAGCAGCAGAAAAAAGTATGATATCTTAAATTGGTGTCATATCTATTACTATTAAATAATGGCTGCTGTATTGTATCGTTTCTTCGCCGCTTCTATTGCAGCTTTTGCCGGCAAATAAGGTGTAACTATTATTACAGTCATGATGATTATCATTATTATTTTTTTTTTCTCCCTATCCTTAAAATAGTAGTAGTACTCTAATAAAATTTCTAATCTTTCTTTATATGTAAAATAAAAGAATAGTAGTAGTAATTATTCCTATCCCTATAAAGAAATAACAAACACTATGGCTACCAAAGCACTACTACTAGTAGTAGGAATAGTACTCTTCTTTGAAAAATGTCAAGTACACCCTCTGATGTTAATCTTTACTTATTATTTAATTTACGATTTTAATTATTTAATATTATATATTAACAGTAACTTTGTATTGCAGTGAGATTATGCATGCGATGTGGAAGCCTCAGAAGTTTAAGTACATTTACTTGATGGCGACGTTATACGTTTTCACACTAACGATTCCATCCGCTGCCGCCGTTTACTGGGCCTTCGGAGACGCACTCCTCGACCACTCGAACGCGTTCTCTCTCATGCCCAAGAACGGGTGGCGTGATGCTGCCGTTATCCTCATGCTCATTCATCAGGTATTCATTTACATATTTAACAATTTTTGTTCTTTTTCGTTTTAGTAAATTAACTTCCACCATGACGTTATTAACTTATTATGAAAATGTGTTCTTGGTGCAGTTTATAACGTTCGGATTCGCATGTACGCCATTGTACTTTGTTTGGGAGAAAGTGATAGGGATGCATGACACAAAGAGCATTTGCTTAAGGGCTTTGGCTCGATTGCCAGTGGTTATACCGATTTGGTTCTTAGCTATTATTTTCCCCTTTTTCGGTCCCATCAATTCCGCGGTTGGTGCTCTTCTCGTTAGCTTCACCGTCTATATCATTCCTTCCCTTGCTCACATGCTCACTTACCGATCTGCCTCCGCTCGTCAGGTATACATTTTCTTCAATTTCTTGAGTTAACCGTGCTTTAGATCTATAAAACAACTTTAAAAAAATGTTACCAATTATACACCAAAGTTGAGGAGTCGGTGGAGGAATATTATAGTTGTGGGTAGGGTTGTGAATAGTTATTGACACTGGAGGGCAAAAACGACTTGTGTGTTATAAAGATAGATGGGGTTCAGTGTTCCGTATCTTACGGAAGATAGGATCATCACCCACATTCCTTACTGGCGTCCCCTCCAAATATTTATTATTGAGTTGGTTTCAGCTCATTCTTCTTTTTTTTTATATGCTTACATATAGAGAAAAAAAATAGTAGTATATATAACTGCTGGTTAGGTTAGTATTAGTAAACAGTAATTGACCATGACTTCTTTTTTCCTTTTTCAAACCTGATTTTATGATATTAACATAAGAAAAAAAAGTAGAGGAAAAGGGATATTTTGGGAGGAAAACAGGGGAGAGGAATAGGTAAGAATCATAATCATGAATGAAAAGGAGCTGTACAATAGGGACTCTGTGCCTAACATTAATCTAAAGTGAGAGTCTGAGTATGACAAATCACAATCATGTATATCTCTCTCTCTCTATCTCATGGGTCAACAAAGCTTTGGATTTTGTCCATTACTATACGACCAAAACCCACAAACACTTGTACACACTCTCTCTCTCTTTGATGGTTCTTGATTATTATTTTTTGTTTTGGATCTTTCTTGTAGAATGCGGCTGAGAAGCCACCGTTCTTTATGCCGAGCTGGACTGCGATGTACGTGTTGAATGCTTTCGTGGTGATTTGGGTTCTCATTGTGGGATTCGGGTTCGGTGGATGGGCTAGTGTAACCAACTTTGTTCGTCAAGTCGATACTTTTGGTCTCTTTGCTAAGTGTTACCAATGTAAACCAGCTGCAGCCGCTGCGCATGCTCCCGTCTCCGCTTTACACCACCGTCTTTGAGAGATGGAGCCAAAGGGTCTAAACGCTTTTGTGGAGGGTTCTTAAAAAAATTATTTGTTCTTCTTTTGTGTTTTGTGTTCGTTCGTATACGTGAGGGAGTAAAAGTCACGAAAATAGTGTTCTTTTTACACACCCCTTTTTAAATGCGTGCTAAGCTCTTAATTTTTTTTTCCTTCTCTTTTGGGGTTTTGTATTTTTGTTTTCACTCCTTAGTTGTTTAATTGAATAGTCGATAATATAATGTAGTGTGTGATTTCTTAATTTGGTATTGTTAAAACCATAGGCTAAGAAATGTATCGTCTTCTCTACTTTTCCTTGGCTTTAGTAACACAGAACAGTCATTATATTTATATCTTTCTTACTAAACTGAACACTAATTCTTTTATATCAACAATATATTTACTCTATAGATTAGTTTATAATTCTAGCACAAATCATTATTAAGCGGCTCATCACTACATACTAATGATTGTTTTTAAAGACATTTAATTTAACCAATTATGATTCTGTATTTTGAAAACAAAAACAGCTGATTCTTGAGTTTTATTAAACTTTATATTTGTATAAACGACATTTTAAGTAAATATTTTGAAACTGTTACTTAATGGGAATGTATTAATTTAACTAATGGAACATGGGACAAGTTGGACCGAGGGAGCCGGTCATCCATCTTTGGGGCCACATGGGTGTGTGGGGAGGGGTCGCACGTGGATTCTTCGTCGGAGTCACGTGCCATTATTTACTTCTCACTCTTGTCTCTGATCAAAGAATGGATCAGAGGACCGTTCTTGTCTCTCTTAATAAATATGGCATGTGTTGTTCATACTCTCCCAATCGTTTCATTACCTTCCCATATCATATGCTCTGGTTTCACATGTACTTTGCTCAAAAAAATAACTATATACTATATTATATATGTATTATTAACTAAAATATTCTCGTTTGAATCCAGAGATGATTTCTGTACTTTCCATCTGACTTTTTTTTCGTTTCTGTATCATATATATATATAAAAAGATTAAAATGTTCTAATTGTTCTAAAGAAAGAAGAAGTGAATGTGACACAATGTGAATGTGAGTCACATATATGCGGATATGGAGTAGGACCCCTTTTGTGAAGTAACTCTAGACCTCTGGTTAGTGTGAATGTGAAGTGAGTTTGAGTTCAAACTTCAAATAGTCAATAACTATGTGGCGAGAGATGAATCGTCTTTAATTTGTTCTGTGATTTAAGCCATGTGAGTTTTTGAGACATTTTGTGTTATTTTTCTTCTTTTGTAATATAGTGGAAGATAGACTATCTGGATTAAAAAATAAAATAAAATAATATCTGGCTAACATGGATAAATCAATGATGGTATTTGTTGAAAATAAAATTGTTTCATGTGTGCAATAAATAGTATTTTCAGAAAATATCTCACAACAATTATTCAATCATGTCATTTCATTAACAATTGACATCTTTCTCTCGTTTTGGCCTCAAATCCTCCATTATTTTGACATATCATTGGATTTTTCTTTAGAGGCATCTTGAGCTGTTTGAAAGTTTTGATGGCTGAATTATCAAAACTCATTTTGTGGATTTTTACTATATCTTACACATAACCCAAACACATGAGTAAGGGTAAGTGAAGTTGTTATATGATTTCAGATGTTTGTTTCCAATCATCAGCCAAGTTTTGAGAGACCTGAACATGATATAAATTGTTTCTGCAGACATACAAGACCGATGAAATGTCCCACTAAACTTAACGGGTTGGACTAAGACCTTCAATCCAGTCGAGAATACTTCATCAACATGGGACTAGAAACACCTCTTATATTTCTTAATACAAAAATAGAACATTGTCTTATCATGTTCAGGATTTGGAATTACATAGAAGAAACACACCTTTGTTCATGGCCTTAAAGATTCTCTCGACCTCAAGATGAAAAGGAAGTGACTGGTTCATCCAGTAAAATTCTCTTACTCTTGTTGGGTTTGATCTTGAGCAGCTATTTAAGGTACACGAGGCGTAGGGAACACGATCGGGGTATGAGCTTGAGGAGGTATTTGAGGTACACGAGGCTTAGGGAACAAGAGCTTCAGGCGAAAAGCATCCATCCCATTTAAGTAATAGTGGTATAGCCGTTTGGCTCTTATGAACCCAAGGCGCCCATATAGTGCCAATGCTCCTTTGTTACTCACTTCTGCCTCCAGAGTTACCTTCAATCATATACATCTTGTAATCAGACTTTACTACTCAAATCACAAAACCATACTTTCATGTTGTAATTAGACTTGATTATGAGGAATTTGAAGAGCAAATACAACTCAGGAGGTTTTATTTGCAATCTATTTACTACTGAAATTATAGTTAAGAGATCACAGAATACGAAATTAGTAAGTTGGAGACAGGGATTTCTTATTTCAAATTACCATCAGTTACATACCAATGCCTATGACTATAACTCTATAAGGAGTCATGGACTACATACAAAATCTATATAACATATACTAGGTGAGAGACTGGGATTTGTGATTTCCAACTACAAACATTTGTAACATAACACAATACCAAGGGGTCTAAACGAGTATCAAATGGTTCTAACTTCCAACTCTTAGGAATATGATAAACTACTACTCTTATAGGTGGAACCAAACTTCCACACAGTGATCTACGAGCTTTTTATAGCTATACAATTAAACGCAATAAGACCACTCTTGTAATGATCAATGCAACTGTATCAACTCAGCTCTGAAATTCTATGCTAGTATGATAAAAAGGAGGCAATGTTTGAGGACATGTAATGTAATCTTATCAAAGAAAACGGCTCCTGATGCCTTATCTACAATTATACTATCGGTTAAGGAAATCACTCTATGACCACAAAATATCTAAGTTCTCAAATGATTAGAATAAAGAGAGAAGTAAAAATGCAAGAGAAACATACCTCTTCACAGCCTGATTCCATCATTGCTTTAATTGATCTTGTGACAAGCTCTGAGGCTGTAAAACACAATGAAAAGTTAGCACACAAAAATATCCAAACTTAAAAGAGAGGTATGGCTTTGTAGTGGATCAAACACTATCAGCAATCATCACAAAACACTATCAGCTATCATTCACTACTCCCACAATCAATCTGATTCCGTAAGAAGTTAGAGAGGAGTAGCTCAAATATTATTACCTATGCCTCGGCCACGATATGGTTTAATCACGACCAACATAGCGATGTACCCTCTGAAAGTCTGTCGATGATCTCCCATCTTACAAACTACGGTTCCTATGCATTTATCTTTGTGAAAGGCCTTTTTTAGAAAAGAAACGAAAGCTACTCATAATCATAATCCACTAAAACACAAAACTTATGATAGGAAACCATAAGGCAGAGTATCAAAAAAAAAAATACCAGGAAGCAGAGCTGCGGCCAGAGGTAGACGAAGTAGCGGTAAGTAAAGATGGAGTAAGGTTCACTAAGTTCTTGGTCAACAAGAGACATAATCAATGGCAGATGATGCTCACCAGCGTAACTCATGTACTCAATCTCATCCTCATCAAATTCTTCTTTATCTTCCATCCCTTTCTCCATTGAAACAAGTGATAGAGATCTTGAATCGTATGTATATATACTTACAAAGAGAAAGATTAAATTTTTACCAGTTTGCTCAATCAACAGCTGAAGCAGAGTCTATAACAACAGACTCTAGCAAATTAAACGACTTTGGCTAAAGTGGGCTAAAGAAAGATTTGATATTTCAGATAGAAGAGAGCTTATAGATGTTCTAGGACTATAACATCAATACTAAGGACAAAACAACACAGATCAAATACTAAGTAGCGAGAGAGATGAGGCAATCAAAACTGAAAAATTCAGATACCAATATCAATGGGATGATTAAATAATACTTACCAAGAGATTAAGCTTTGAGAAATTCGAAGATTCAAGTTAGGATTGGGTGATGATGTCTGATGAAGAAGAAGAAGAAGAAGCTCCGACGAGAAAGAGGAAGAAGAAGGTTGATGATGACACGTGACAAGCATGTGTAGGGTTTAGATAGATTTGGGCTTTATTTAAAAGCCCAATTAATTAAAATTTGAAGCCCAAATATGTAAAGATTAATTAAAAAGGCTATCCTAAAAATCATTTTAGTTTCAACTTCACTACCTTATCTTCTTTCTTCTTCGTCTTCCTTTGTAACACATTCGAAAACAGCAACACGGCGATGGCGTCGCTTATACTCGGAGCTCCTCCGCGAGTCACCGTCGCATTAACCTCTTCACGGTTATCATCTTCTCACTCAGAAACCTCCGGTGTCTCTCTCTCTTGCTTCACTCAGCAATTCTATCTCTCCGCTTCCTCATCCAGCTCAATTCCACTCGGTAATCTCTCTTTAACTCTCCCTCCCCAATGTCTCTCTCTCTCTCTCTTACCTCTCAATATATCGTTAATGGAGTGATTTTTTCAGTGTACTGTGGAAGAGGTGACCGCAAAACAGCTAAAGGAAAGCGCTTTAACCACTCTTTTGGGAATGTAAGTAATCCAAATCTCTCTTCTAAATTTCTGAATTTTACATTGCGAATTTCGAAAAGTTTGGATTTTGAGTTTTGGGTTTTATGATGTGAATAGGCGAGGCCACGAAACAAGAACAAAGGAAGAGGACCGGAGAGAGTACCGGTTCCACCAGCTCCGCCGAGGAAAGATAAGTTTGAGAACGATGAGAAGATCAAAATCGACATTGACGAGTCTCTCTTCTCTAATTAGAAGATATTTGAGATTCTCTTCACTTGTTTGTCTCTCTCTCACTGTAATTTTAATTTTGAGTTTTTAGTTCTGATGCTGCGACTCTCTTTTGTTGTTAAAAACATCTCTTCCTTCTATGAAAGCTTGTTTCTTCTCTGAATCAGTTTTTGTTCTGATTTGAGTCTTTTACAAAGAAAATATGAACACCAAAAAGCAAAAGAAAAACAAGAAGCGATGTTGTATCTGTTCAGAATGTATCAGAGTTTGTGATGTTTCCGTAGAACTGTGCAGTAAGTGTAGATGAGACTGTACATGACGCTTCCTTGAAAAAACTAGAAGCCTTGCATCTGTTTAGAAAGTAGGAGAATTTGTGATGTTTCTGTAGAACTGTGCAGTGAGTGGAGATGAGACTATATACATGACGCTTCCTTGAAAAAACTAGAAGCCTTGTATCTATCTGTTTAGACAGTATGTGAATTTGTGATGTTTCTGCAGACTGTGCAGTGAGTGGAGATAAGATTGTACATGACGCTTCCTTCTTCAATCTTTATCTTCCTTGTGACTTTGTTCCATAGATGAATCATGTAACTCCCTTTGCTCATGTCCTGTACCGTCTTCTCTACCCATTCTGCTTCTCTTGTGGTTGCAGGTTTCTTGAAAAGCTTTGGGATTTTGATCCAATTTACTGGATAGAATGCATCCGGGGGCAAGATTTTGAAGTTGTATCCAGGTTTGTTTCCTAGTCTCGTGATAACTCTAGAGACTAGGTAAGGGCTGTTGTGTCCCCATATGTTTCCGTCGAAAGTTGTGGAGTATTCATGCAAAAATTCTCTCATAAGCGGATGGTAGATGCCAAAGACCATTACTGCATTGTTTAGTCTTGACCATGTCTTTCTTTTTGGATCGATACTCTGTGCTCCAATGGCGTTTCTTAGGCTTGTTATAACATTAAGGAAGATGATGTCTGTGTCTAGATAAACTCCTCCATATTTGTAGAGCACTGCGAGTCTTGTCAGGTTAGAGAGATTCATGAACAAGGGGATAGAACCAGGATCCATCTGGCCACTCAAAAGTCTTTTCAGCCAAGCTTCGGCAGGAGTGTTCTTGACGAGGAACGGGATATCAAAGGTTACAGCAATGAGGTTGAAACCTCGATCAATCAATGGTTTAAGGATGGTGTCTCCTCTGGGGGAGTCTAAGGAGTTGGACAAAATTGCCAAGCAGGCACCAGGATTGGTCGTGAAGAGAGTGTCAACAGCTAACATCTCTCTTGGTCCAAAGGATTTTGCAGGAGAAAGCCAAACCATAAAGAACTGAGCTGAGCAGTTGTTGTTGTACAACTCAAAAAGTCTAGAATGGAATCTCTTGCTCTTGCTAGTCGATTTCAGTATCTCCATATCAGGTAGCTTTCTTTTAAACCAGTCAATTCTCTCAATCTTGCTAGCTTTAGGAGGAGGTACCAAAGGATCTAGCTCTTCTGTTTCGTTACGGTCCGAGCTCTCCACAACTTTGACGTTACTACTAGTACTCTTGGTCATTGTCACGGAGTCATTGGTTCTGGAGAGAGGCATGTTTCTACTGGACCAGTCAATTGTCTCAATTTTGCCAGCTTTAGGAAGAGGTACCAAAGGATCTAACTCTTCTGTTTCGTTACGGTCCGAGCTGTCCACAACTTTGACGTTACTACTAGTACCCTTGGTCATGGTCACGGAGTCATTGGTTCTGGAGAGAGGCATGTGTCTACTGAACCAATCAATTCTCTCAATCTTGCCAGCTTTAGGGAGAGGTACCAAAGGATCTAACTCTTCTGTTTCGTTACGGTCGGAGCAGTCCACAGCTTTGACGATACTATTACTACTCATTGTCACGGGGTCATGATCATTGCTTCTAGAGAAAGGCTCGTTTCTTTTAAACCAGTCAATTCTCTCAATCTTGCCAGCTTTACGAGGAGGTATCAACGTATCTGACCCTTCCTTCTCGTTACGGTCCGAGCAGTCCACAACTTTGACGATACTAGTAATACGCATGGTTCTGGAGGGGTCATTGGTTCTGGAGGGACGCACGTTTCTTCGGAACCAGTTAATAATTCTCGCAACCTTGCCATCTTTACGAGGAGGTACCAGCGGATCTAACTCGTCTGTTTCGTTAGGGTCTGAGTCCACAACTTTGACGTTACTAGTACTACGAATGGTCATGGGGTCGCTGGTTCTTGAGAGAGGCATGTTTCTTCTGAACCTGTCAATATTCACAAACTTGGCAGCTTCGCTTGGATGTACCAGCGGATCTAAGTCTTTCTTTTCGTTATGGTATGAGTCCACAACTTTGACGATACGAGTACTAGCCATGGCCACGGGGTCATCGGTTCTGGAGAGCGGTAGGTTTCGTTTGAACGGTGAGTTGTTTTCAGGAACAACAGACTTTGGAGATTCAATGAAGAGAAGATACAACACGAGAACATAAATCGCATAGATCGCGAATAAGGGTTTCCTTGCTTGCATCTTTGATCCTATTTTGTGAAACAAAAAAGAAAGCTCTTGCTAGGGTATCCTTGTTTCAGAATATAAGATCGTAGACAGAACAAGACTTGAGGTAATCCATATATATCAAGTCATGTCGGTTTAGGACTCCTATACAACCGACGAATCCTTCCCTAAATGGAATGGGAAGTCGCAAGTAATTCTCTTTGCAAGGAACTGCGATATCAACAATATTTTGATATTTTGTGGATACCTTAATCCAATAATGGATAATTGTTTCCTTTTTTATTATTCTTAAATCATACTATTATCGTATTGGATATATAAACAAACCTGACTTTATAAAAACCAAAAGACAAAAGAGACTATATATTAAAATTTATATATACAAGTGAACTTCGTTCGGTTTTCCCCCAAAAAAGAACTGCCTTGACTTAATGACTCTGTTCGCTTTGTATAAAGTTGTAATGACTCTGTTCAACTAAGTGTTTACTTTGAGATGACAACGATGGAGGTGGAAAAGAACTGCCTTGACTTAATGACTCTGTTCAACTAAGTGTTTACTTTGAGATGACAACGATGGAGGTGGAAAAGAAGGATGATTCTTTTTCACAATGTTTGAATTTTAACTTTATAGATCATTTATAGATACCAGTCCTAATTATAAAATCAGATCATTGCTCCCAATATCTAAAGTTGATGTGGTTCCATATGCAAGATAAACAAAGCGTTAAGTGGTGGGCAACAGTTCGCGCAGGATCACACAAGAGATTTGGAGCAAATCGCTAGGTGCCAAATTCTTTGTTTGCTTCCTCCCTACCTTAATAACTGTAATAGATATATACCTAATTTGACCAAGTAACCACTCTGTAGCAATAGCTGATTCTTGCCAAATTGTTTTCTTGATACTATCAATAGGTTTTTGTTATTAGACCACGCTATACATAGAATGATAGAAGGTAGAATGTGGTTTATGGAGAAGGAAGAATGCTCACCTGAGCTGTAAGCGACTGAACACCGAATTCTTGACCGAAATGGTGGAGAGACACCGCAAGACTCGCGCAGTCGCGCTACTGTTACCGACGAGGTGAAATCGTTATCCTCTAAATCTTAAAAATTAAATATCCGACTCTACGGAATATTACAAACAACAGAGTTCAGGTAGTGGATGCTTTCATGGCCGTGAGACCTCACCCAGAGAAACAGAGAAAAAGGGAACTTTGCTTGAAACCCAAGTTATAATTTATAATAATATTTTCCCCCTCAGTAAGTTAATAGTTATGTTCCTTTTTTTTTTTTTTTTTCTTATTCATATTATATTTGTAAACTATTCTCAATTTTTTTTAATAAGAATTTATTATTTTGGTAAAATCTGTATTGTTTGTTACCTAACATGGCTTTAATTGGTGATCACTGATCCCTTTCGAGAAAAGTAATAAGAATTTCTCCAAATTCATTCTTATGTTTCTAAGGTATCTACCACAAAAGCTGAAATAATAATATAGACATCAAGACAAAGGGGGTTTTGTGTGGAGCTTGTTGTACGTGTGTCGCAAGGCAGTTAAGTTTATGTATGAAAACAATACAGTGGCCTGAAATTATAATATCTATAACACGTCCCTTTCCGATCTTAATTTTTCTGGTGATCTTGTTCCATAGATTCAGTTCATAGCCTTCTCTGTTCAGCTTGACCAGACCGTTTTTGAGTAATGTGAAGTCATTTGCTGCTCCTTGGCGTCTGAATTAGTCTTGGAATGTCTAACCAAATTGAATGGATAGAACTCATTGAAACTGACCAATCGTTTCTCGTGATCTCTGCGCTACTCTGGTTACCAAGTAAGGTCCATTGTGTCCCCATTTGTTCCCATCAAAAGGGGAAGCAAACTCCTCACTGTATACAAGTGGGTGATCTTTCTCGAAGATCAGAACCGCGTTGTTCAACCTTGTCAGATTCTTTGAATCTCCTTCCACCTCTGTTTGTGCTGCAATCGAATTCATCTGTAAAACGAATTGATCTAGCTACCATTGTCAACCATAAAATCGAAACTTATATAATGTGTATTATTCAACACAAAACCCAAATATGAACACCAGATCAGTTTTTTTTTTTCTTCTGATTCGAGTCTTTTACAGAAGAAAAAGAAAAAAAAGAAGCAAATATGAACACCAAAAAGCAAAAGAAAAAACAAGAAGCGTTGTTTATAGAGGAAGTATCAAGAGTTTCTGTAAACTGTGCAGTGAGTGTAGATGAGACTGTACATGACGCTTCCTTTGCATCTGTTCAGAAAGTAGGAGAGTTTGTGATGTTTCTGTAGACTGTGCAGTGAGTACGTAGATGAGACTGTACATGAAGCTTCCTTGAAAAAACTAGAAGCCTTGTATCTGTTTAGACAGTATGAGAATTTGTGATGTTTCTGCAGACTGTGCAGTGAGTAGAGATGAGATTGTACATGACGCTTCCTTCTTCAATCTTTATCTTCCGTGTGACTTTGTTCCATAGATGAATCATGTAACTCCCTTTGCTCATGTCCTGTAGCGTCTTCTCTACCCATTGTGCTTCTCTTGTGGTTGCAGGTTTCTTGAAAAGCTTTGGGATTTTGATCCAATTAACTGGATAGAAAGCATTCGGTGGTAAGATTGTGACGTTGTATCCAGGTTTGTTTCCTAGTCTCGTGATAACTCTAGAGACAAGGTAAGGGCTGTTGTGTCCCCATATGTTTCCGTCGAAAGTTGTGGAGTACTCGTGTAAGAATTCTCGCATAAGCGGATGGTAGATGTCAAAGACCATCACTGCGTTGTTAAGTCTTGACCATGTCTTCGTTTTCGGATCAATACTCTGTGCTCCAATGGCGTTTCTTAGTCTTGTTATGTCATTAAGGAAGATGATGTCAGTGTCAAGATAGACTCCTCCATATTTGTAGAGCACCGCGAGTCTTGTCAGGTCAGAGAGATTCATGAACAAGGGGATAGAACCAGGATCCATGCGGCCACTCTTTAGTCTCTTCAGCCAAGCTTCAGCAGGAGTGTTCTTGACGAGGAACGGGATATCAAAGGTTACAGCAATGAGGTTGAAACCTCGATCAAGCAATGGTTTAAGGATGGTGTCTCCTCTGCAGGAGTCTAAGGAGTTGGACAAAATCGCCAAGCAGGCACCAGGATTGGTGGTGAAGAGAGTGTCAACAGCTAACATCTCCCTAGGTCCGAAGGATTTTGCAGGAGAAAGCCAAACCATAAAGAACTGAGCAGAACAGTTGTTGTTGTTGTACAACTCAAAAACTCTTGAATGGAATCTCTTACTCTTGCTAGTCGATTTCAGTATCTCCATATCAGGTAGCTTTCTTCTAAACCAGTCAATTCTCTCAATCTTGCTAGCTTTACGAGGAGGTACCAAAGGATCTAACTCTTCTGTTTCGTTACGGTCCGAGCAGTTCACAACTTTGACGATACTACTAGTAGTACTCTTGGTCATGTTCACGGAGTCATTGGTTCTAGAGAGAGGCATGTTTCTACTGAACCAGTCAATGCTCTCAATCTTGCCAGCTTTAGGGAGAGGTACCAACGGATCGAACTCATCTGTTTCGTTACAGTCGGAGGAATCCACAGCTTTGATGATACTAGTACTACTCATGGTCCCGGGGTCATGATCATTGCTTCTGGAGAGAGGCATGTTTCTTCTGAACCAGTCAATGCTCTCAATCTTGCCAGCTTTAGGAAGAGGTACCAACGGATCTAACTCGTCTGTTTCGTTACAGTCGGAGCATTCCACAACTTTGACGATACGCATGGTCACGGGGTCATTGGTTCTGGAGGGAAGCACGTTTCTTCGGAACCAGTCAATAATTCTCTCAACCTTGCCATCTTTACGAGGAGGTACCAACGGATCTAACTCCTCTGTGTCGTTAGGGCCTGAGTCAAAAACTTTGACGGTACTAGTACTACGCATGGTCATGGGGTTGGTTCTGGAGAGAGGCATGTTTCTTGTGAACCAGTCAATATTCACAAACTTGGCAGCTTTGCTTGGAGGTACCAGCGGATCTAGGTCTTTCTTTCCGTCATGGTCTGAGTCCACAACTTTGACGATACGAGTACTCATGGCCACGGGGTCATCAGTTCTGGAGAGAGGTAAGTTTCGTTTGAACGGTGAGTTGTTGTCAGGAACAACAGACTTTGGAGATTCAATGAAGAGAAGATATAACACGAGAACAGCAATCGCATAGATCGCGAATAAGGGTTTCCTTGCTTGCATCTTTGATCCTATCTTGTGAAACAAAAAAAAGCTCTTGCTAGGGTATCCTTGTTTCAGAATATAAGATCGTAGACAGAACAAGACTAGAGGTAATCCATATATATCAAAGTTGTGTCGGTTTAAGAACTCCTTAATGGAAATGGATTGCGTTATGGTTGCAAGGAACTACGATATCAGCCAATCCTTTTGTTTTTGGAAATACCTTAATCTAATAATTGATAATTCTTTCGTTTTAAATTTTTCCTAAGATAATCTTCTATAGTTCTATATATATTAAAAATAATGCAACAATAGGAAAAATGTATTTCCCTTTTCTTAAATCATACCGTATTTTTGATTGGATAATCTTTCTTAAAATTAATAACGCAACCTGAATTTATAAAAAACCCAAAAACAACCTTGAACGCCACGCTTTCTCATTCTCTCTACCTTGACTCTGTTCGCTATGTCTCATTGTATTGACTCTGTTTCACCTAAGTGTTTACTTTGAGATGAAAAAAAAACGTCGACAACGATGAAGTGTTTACTCTGTTCAACCTATATGTTTCTAACATGGATTCAATTGGTGATCCATTTGGGCAAATATATTAGAATTTCTACAAATTCATCGCTACATTTCTAAGTTCTAACAACATTCAACTACCACATAAGCTGCTAAAATATAATATAGATATCAAGACAAGAGGAGGGATCTTGGTGTGGAGCTTTTGATACTTGAGTCGCAAGGCAGTTAAGTTTATAGATCAAAATATCAGGTAACAGAAAAATAATCGTCTTCTGTATTTGATTAATAAGTGAAAAAAGTGTTTACCATTTAGGCTTTGAATACAATCTTATACAAACCTAGAAAATCAAGATTAGGGTAAAAAACATAAAACACCTATTTGTTTGATTTCCTGTTATCTCTGTATTCCTCTGCAAACAACACAGTGGTCTGAAATTATAATCTCTATAACACTTCCCTTTCCGATCTTAATTTTTCTGGTGATCTTGTTCCATAGATGCAGTCCATAGCTATATCTGTTCAGCTTGGCCAGATCGGCTTTGAGTATTGTTGAGTCATTGCTGCTCCTTGGCGTCTGAAATAGTCTTGGAATATCTAACCAATTGAATGGATAGAATACTACTGGTGGCAGTACTGTGAAACTGTCCCCGATCGTTTCTCGAGCTCTCTGCGCTACTCTGGTTACCAAGTAAGGACCATTGTGTCCCCATTTGTTCCCATCAAACGTCGAAGCAAACTCCTCTATGAAACTGTAAACAAGAGGGTGCTCTTTCTCGAAGATCAGAACCGCGTTGTTCAACCTTGTCCAGTTCTTTGAGTCTCCTTCCACCACAGTTTGTGCTCCAATCGAATTCTTCAACCCTTTAAAGCTTCTTGTGACGACGAAGTCGGTATCTAGATACACACCTCCGTACTTGTAAAGAATCGCTAGCCTCGCGAGGTTTGAAAGATTCTGGTGTAACGGTATCCTTCCAGGATCTCTTCTGCAGCTTTTCATTTCTTGAAACCATGTTTTGGCTGGTGTGTTCTCAAGCAGCAACGACATGTCTGGTGTGATTGCAAAAACCTTGTAACCCCGATCAAGCAGCGGTTTTAGGATGGTATCTCCTTTAAGAGTATCCATGGATCCTGATACAATCATCAAGCATCCTTGAGGATGAGCTTTAAAGACGCTTTCCACAGCCAAAACTTCTCTTTTCCCAAAATACTCTGCTGGTGAAAACCATGTCATGAAGAATCTAACCTCACATTTGTCGTCGAGAGACTCAAGAACCCTTTGATGAAACTGCTCTGAAATGTTAGTTGACCTAAAAACCTCGAATTCTGTTAGATGTGATCGAAGCCAAGCCATTCTATCTCTGCTTGTAGTGTTCTTTGGAGGAGCCAATGGCTTTCTCTCCATTCTGTTTATTTGTATTACCTCAGAAGTTGGTGAAGACCAGAAGAGAGTTGATTCTAGAGACATGTTTGAGCGGATTGTTCCCACAACAACGAGCAGCATTATGACCGCGAAAATGGCGGTAGAGAATACCGGAGAATTTGTGTGCCTGTATTGCCGGACATCAAGTATCTCTGAGAGACTCTTCTTGTTAGTATTATCCTTCTCCATAGTTTTCAGAATGTGTGGAACAGAGAGAGGGGAAAGTCAAAAATCTCACATGGAGTCTTTGAAGCTAATGCATATAATTAGAAAGGTATATAATAACCTCCTCAATTATATTTTCATTATTTCTTGTAGACTAATGTGATTTAGTCTAGGTAGTTGGATTATATTAGATGTAGATTAATGGGGTTTGGTCTATGTAGTTGAATTAATTTAATAGAGGAATTTTTTTCTTTTTTCTAAACATATATATTGGTACAAGATACATTCTCTTATATAGAGATGAATTTCCTAAACTAAATCAGGATACATGTAAACTATATATATTTATACATTCGTGAATATACTAAACTTCCTAAACCAATATTAACATTTATCTAATATCTTTTAGAATAATATCTTCATGATTTCTATTTTTGGATTTATCATCTCGACCGTCGATCTCTAGTTCTCCATCTCCCAGTAATAAACATAGTTGAAATGTTGAGGTACAGTAGAATGAAAGAGCGCATGATGAACTCATCTTCTCCATTTTCTTGGTATTGTTTTGGGATTAGGATATTTTAAGGTTCTTCATGTTTTATTGGCTTTAAACAAAACTGTTAAACTATAGGTCAACCTTACGTGGGAGTTTGGTTGTCATATAGATTACATATGATTGTGGAATATGCTGAAGATGTGCATACCACTAACTTCTAAGAGTGCCATGCTTTTTGTTGCTGTTCCTGTGGATGATTTAGGACTAGAATTTTTTAAAAAATATTATACTTATAATGTTTCTTGTAGTGAAGGTTTTGAGGGGTTTTTTTTTTTTTTTTTTTTTTTTTTTTAAGTGCCATGGTTTCTATAGTTATATCATGGTTCACTATGATAACTTTTAACTGCAGTTTTTTTTTCTTATTACACAAATGTTATTTTTTCATTTACTATTGTTGTAAAATTTTAAATAAGCCATTGGAACTTATAAAAAGAAAAGTTATTATGATTAATTAATTTGCCAAACTATAATGATTGTAATTGATCAGTTTTGCCAAACTCTTTAATGGTTGAGTTGATTTTTTTGTTGTTGTTGCCAACCCTTTAATGATTCTAATCGATTGATGTTGAAAACATGTAGACATTATACGTGCAACATATGTGTTTTTCCCCCTTGTGAGAACACACGGATCGGTATACAATCATGAATGGTTTTGAGTTTTGGCGTAATTATTTCTCTTCTTTGAAAACTCAAAACACAATCTCCATGTTTAGTTGGTCCAAAAAAACAACTCCATCACTACTGTTGTAACAAAATAGTCTAAACTGTATACGGACGTTTTGAAGAATATATCTTTCTCTTGATTCTCAAAGACTCGGCTAGGTTCCAACTTGTACCAGTCGATGTCTAATGATATGAGAGATACAACTTGTACTAGTCGATGTCTAATGAGAGATACTTCATACATATAACCAACAAATGGTTGCTAGGAAACAATTCTCTAATGAAACAAGTTCGAAATAATACTATGTAGCGTCTAGTTTATATATAATAGGTAGCTAAAATATAAGGTAATTTCCATAAGAGTTCATCACCAAAGCTGAGGATATATCACGATGACTCGTTTTTGTCCATCAAATTTGTTGGGGTATTGATTGTTACCCTCAGATTCTTCGAAACACTACTACGCCTTATGTTCTGCAAAACGAAATTTAACATTACTGTTAGAAGTTTAAGAAGAAAAGGCTTGTAAGTTTCATTTACTAAGTATCTTAATTGTTAAAGGAATGAGGATGTGTACCATGTGCCTCAAGGCCATGTCAAGGGAGGACCTAGAGAGATTTCTCCCAAAACCCAAGCTCGTTTTATCGTCGTATTTTGGAGGTGGCAGTTTCCTCATGTTCACAACTCTTTCCACCATTTGAGTCCCCATCAACACAGGATTCACATCATTACTAATCTTGCACCGTCCTGTCGACCTGTCACCTGAGCTATACACTCTGCTTCTTGAGGCTGAGACAGGTCTAGTACGTGTCTCAGGGATTGTTGGAGTTTTAGATTTAGCACTAGAAACCGACTTCCCCACAGAAGATGAACGGGTATAGGCAGATGCTCTTGGATTGGACTTGATTGTAGGGGTTCTAGTGTCTGGATTTGAACTCTGAGCAGACTTGGTTAGTCTAGTGGAAGGTAATGTAGTTCGTGAAGTGGGTGTGGCTTGTCTTGACGTTTTACTGCTTGGTTTTACTTTTTCAGCGGTGTTGCTGACTTGTTTGCTTAAAGTAGTTCTTGGGATTGTCTTGGAAGCCTTGGCGCTCCGTGTCACAGGTTCTTGCGGAATGTTTTCAACCTTAAAAACAAAAGCTTAACATGAATAAACTTGCGAGTGTTGGAAACATGGACCACAATACCACAATAGAGTGAACATAGTACTTAGGACTAGGACAGACTTAACAAAAAAAAAACCTTGAAAACTAGGGACACATATCAATCTTTAATGTACTCTAAAAGACAACAAAGATGGGCTAAAAGACAACAATCATATCAATCGGTTCTCACCCGTGGTTTCAGAGCAGTACTGGACCTAGCTTTAGTCTCTTTGAGTTTAACCATTAAGTTCTCTTGCCCTCCTAGCGTCTCAGGAGCCGCAAGTAACCTGGAATCAGATCATCTATAGATGAATATCTCAACAAACAAAAAAAGGGGAGTAGCTCTGCTCTATTCAAACATTCTATCTAATAACCAAATGATTCTTGAAAAAACTCAAGAGTTGGAATTAAATTAGAAGCAAGCTTATGTTCAGAATCTAATCAAACAACTTAACACTTCAAAGATCAAACACATTAAGAGAAACACATTGGAGCAAACTCGAGAAGTACCATTCGTAATCAGATTTGTCACTCTCAGAGTCCAAAAACTTTTCAACAGCGCTCCTACGCGGCTGAACACAGCTCGTTTCCAAGAGCTCTAAACTCTTTGTGCTACTCTTGTCAACACTGTTTGCTCCTGTACAAATCAAACACCAAAATTAACAACATAAAAAATCACTAAACAACTCTTAATTAGTTACTCAAAACTGAATCCAAAATTTCATACTTCACTTCTTAGATTTAGGTTCCATGAGCTCAGATTCGAAGAAATCAAAGTCAAAATTAGAAGATCCGAAAATAACTAACCAGATTCTGGAACAGAGGAAACGATTTGAAGCTTTCTTCGCATCTCCAGAAACAAAGAAAGATCTTCATCTCCATCACGATCCACCAACACATTCTCCATTTGTCCCAAAAACCTCTTCTTCACACTCAGAACAAGAATAACTTTTAGCTGATCACCGGAGATCGTATCACCAAATAAAAAGAAGGTTAAAGATGCAGACGAAGAAGAATGATAATGGCGAGGAAGAAACTAACAGAGATTGGATTCAGTCGCGTATTCACGAAACTGCCACTGATTCAGTTCAGGTGTGCTTGTTTTTAATTTTTTTTTGTTTTCAGGAGAGAGATGGTGGAGCGTCGGAGGAAGCTATACAAGTAGAAGAGGAGATGGTGGGGGTATAGATGTAAATGACGTAGGACCCTAAAGACTGAAACTTAAGATCTGAACCGTTGGATTCACAACGGCGATTGACTGATCGGACGTTTGATATTTGAATTATCTGACCAATGAAAGCTGCCTCGTAGACCGTGTGAAATTCAAAAAACTAACTCCTCAGTTCATTTATTTTTCTACGCGGCCCATTAGTTAACTGTTTGGGTTTTTAACAAAAGCCCACACAATTTCTGATTTTTACCGGTTTAGATAAAATTGGAGGTTGATCGGTCAGTCAGATGCTTAGAAAAATTTATTGATGATCATATAAAAAAAAACATTAACATATGAATAGAGAGATAGAGAGACAAAAGGCATTCATAGACAAAACCCATAAGAGGAATTTGAGAAACTTATCAACAAGACTCATCTTCATCAAGACACCCAAAATCGAAAAACATGAAATAATAAACACTGAATCTCAGGAATCTCTCTGACAAATCTTTCAAATTTATAAAATGAATCAAGAAAATTTTTGGGTTTTTTTTTTTTTTTGTTTTCATCGATTCTCCATTGTCTCTGGTTTGGAAATTTTTGGTTTCAAAAACATTGGTACTTGTCTTCATTTAAGATGAAAAAACTCCTCCCCCTGTTGCAGTGACAACATTGTTCATTTGTTGAAGTCCCATGTTTAAACCATTTGGTTGTTCTGAAAATATACAATTATCACAATGTTAGTGTTATGCAACTATTATTGATAATTGTTATATAACATGTATAGAAAATGTGTAATTAACTCACTCTGAGGAAGTTTGTCGACGAAGAAA
The DNA here is from genome assembly GCF_030686135.1 of Camelina sativa. Classification (NCBI taxonomy): domain Eukaryota; kingdom Viridiplantae; phylum Streptophyta; class Magnoliopsida; order Brassicales; family Brassicaceae; genus Camelina; species Camelina sativa. The sequence goes on along the minus strand of NC_141884.1, from coordinate 5,400,167 downwards.
CATATGGCAATAATGAAATAGCAAAGCAATAGGACCAGTCCCTTCATGTAGTGTGAAGTCCCGTCCTAAAGAACCACAAAAACATAACAAACAAATATTTAGATCATCTATTGATTGGTCTAATAGATTAATAAGGTATTAACTAAGAAATGCTTAACCTGTAATGTGAAGGCTGTGATGATGATGGAAAGAGCAAGAGAACCGGTTTCGAGTAGATTGAAGTTGAGATCCATGTTAATTCCTATAATCCACGACACGATAATGGTCAAGGGGACGACGAATAAGCCAATCTGTGTCGCAGATCCTAATGCAACTCCCAGTGATATGTCCTGTAAAAATTTATTTGCATTTGACATAAGTTTATGCATTGTAATTAATCTACGAGTTTTACATATAAAGGGTAATGTGAAGACAATGAAACACTCACGAGCTTGTTCTTAAAAGCGAAAATGATGGCTCCAGCGTGTTCAGCCGCATTTCCAACAATGGGAAGCAATATGATGCTTATGAAACTTACTGATAGGTTCCATGTTTCCGATGCGGTCTGAACCAAAGATAACGTACTGTTACATTAACATGTGTTTTCAACTCAAAATCAATCAGATGCATAACAAAAAAAAAAAAAAAAAAGAATTACCTCAATGGTGGCAACAACATACTCGGATAGCAATGCGATGACTAGTGTCATCCCAACCAACCATACAAAACCGCTCCAGAAACTAATCACCGCGGTTTCTTCTTCAACATCGTCATCATACTCATCTTCCTGAATACCAAATCCCAATTTAATAATTAAAGATCCATTACAACACAATAATATTTGACTCTTTATGTTATATATATCGTGTATATGTATATATTTTAGTTACCTGATCTTGTGCGTCGAACAATTGGCGGTGAGTCCAAAGCTGGAAAACGAGATATGCTATGTAACTGATCAACATAATAATACTGCTTGATCGCGATAGAACCAGTGACATGTCGGATATAACAGCAGCCGGAGTATCTTCCGTTGCCACGTATGTGTACAACAATGGGAGCAAGTGACACAACAAACCCAGTAGGAGTAAGAAGAAGTTCACATCGGCTTGTTTCTGCAACAAATGACCCATACAAATTGATTCGGTTTAGCAAAACCCGCTGTTTAAATTTTGTTCAAACTAATTAACCTATCGTCACCATAGTAGTACAACTTGCTTGTTTATCAAGCTATAACTTTTATATAAAATCCTGGTTAACACTCGCTATACAAAATCTACTGTGTTCCATTCCGGTTTAGTTATTTTAACTCAAACAAAATAATATTGCTTTTTGATATAATTGAACCGGAGTTAAAATAGAAGCATACCCGGTCGAACCGTTGCTCCCTCCGCAGATTAGCGATTCCGCCGCAGAAAAGTGAAGTCCCGAGAACCAATAGAAGATTCGACAAAATCGAACCTAGTAGCGAATATTTCACAACTGCGACCTTATTATTGGTCAATGCCAGAATCGCGATTATAAGCTCAGTCGCGTTTCCACACGTTGCGTTTAATAGACCACCCACTGCGGTTAAAACAAAACTCATTAAAAAACAAAATTGAGTATCTATATTATAAAATAAATTAAATTGGTTAAGAAGACGTTACATGTAGGACCGGTGTAGAAAGCGAGTTGCCTGCACGAGATGCACGAGAGAATGTGAATAATAAACTTACGACAGCAAAAATAATGTTATAACCTTTAACCGTTGATAAGATAATAAAGATGCTTCTAGATAATCATCAAATGTACTTTGAATACTATACTAGATGATACTAAGAGTTTGTAACTATGCTGTCACGTTGACATATGAGTGGGAAATAATTGTGTGTACGTGGTCGGTGATACCCAATCATGCATTTGCCGAATCCCCCAAAGAATATTGGTCCATGTCCATTTATTTCAAAAAGCATTAGCATATGATCCGAATTGGACCTAACTAATTCTAACTAACGTGTTATCCATGATAATAACCTTTTAGATTTTCAATCAAGTAGTGAAGAAAATCAAAATCTTAGTGGAAGTAAAAGGGACACGTTTGGTTTCTTGATAAAAAAAAAAGACACATAGAGCAACTAAAATTGTTATAATGAGTGGTTGGTTTAGTAAGAGTTTCTTAAAAACGAAATAAACTATTGGTATAACGTCGTGATAGATACTCATCTTATCGACAGTTGGCTAATCTTTGTCATGATCGTAAGGCGAAGAATTCAAATAATAATAAAATATGTAAACCGATAGAATAAGAGATGAGGATGAATACTACTTACTCTGTCAGAAAGCTGACTCGCTCAGCCAAAGGTGTCAGTCCTAGCATGCTCAGTCCAAATATCCACGGCTGTATTATTCCAATATTAACCAAATTAAATATTATGTACATCATGTATTATATTAAGTGCACAATTACATGGTAAGATTAGGAGGATATAGCAAAAATTTGACTTTAATACAATGATTGCAAATCTAATTTTAGGGGGAGCAATAATTTTGATTAGAAAACAAGCGTATAATGGCATAATTCCAAAATATCATAAATATTAATAACAAATTGATCAAAACCAAGATTTTTAGGCGTTTCGAATCCTATTCCTTTTTGAGAATATTTTGAATGATTTTCTTATTTAAAAAAATTGAATATTTGATGAAACAGAGGAAATTATAGATACCTGACTGACGCCACAATAGGTGCAGATAATGGCGGCAGGAATGGCCGGAAAAAGAATGGCAAGCTTTGTGCCGAGAATGACTTCTTGGAGATTAGTGAGAAAATCTTTGAGACCTTTGTATGGAACCTTCTGAATGACTCGGAGGTCTGATTTCTTCCTTAGAGAAGAAGAAGACATGTTGTGAGCTGTTCTTCCATGTCTCAGTTCTCTGCTCGATCCTTTCGCTGTCATGCTCGCGTTCCCGTTCTCTGCCGATGACCACGGCTCTGTCACGATTCCCGCCATTTCACCCACCAGTGACTCAAAAGACTATGTATTATGTAAATTCTGAGTCACAAATGTTTTTTGTTGTTGTTGTTGTTGTTGTGACTCTTTTGAGTTTTGCTTTGCTGATTCTTCTTTATATGATGAATGGCGTCATGATTTGGTTTGTATATATATACTGATTAGTTTTTTTTTGCTACTGGGTCCACAAGGCAACTTCCTCGAAGTTTCCCTTGTGATATTTTTCTATTTATTTAACGTTTTGGGATGTTATGCATTTTTATATATTTGGAAAACCAAAATCAGAAATGGTATGTAAAGATATTGCCGGTCGATAGTTGGGGGTTTGTATAACACATGGCTGGTAAATCTTTGGTTCTTGGGAATTATTAATTATTTGGATTAATATCCAAATATTGTAAAGATATGTTTGGTTAGTCATACAGTAAAACTTTTATAAATTAATAATGTTGGGACCACAACATTTTATTAATTTATAGTGATATTAATTTATCTAGATATATTTTAATTGTTGAAATTTTTAAAAATTATTAGTTGAGACAATTTTAGAAAAGAATATTAAATTTTTAGATGTTATAAATTTTATGGATTTAGAATTAAATTTATATTTTTAGAAAACATTATTGATCATAAATTATAAATACTATAAATAATATTACTTATACACATTATATACATAAATTCAAATCTATGGATAATAAAATCAATTGTCCTACTTTAATAGCCTATAAAAATGTCAAAATGAAAATGATGCATATCTAGATATTTGAAAACTTTTTAAAAATTAGCTATTTTTATGACATGTTATAGAATATTTTATATTATTATAGCTTGAAAATACAACATAGCAATTGTTTTACATATATGAGCTTTTGGGAAAAATCAAATTATAAAGCATACATTACTATATCATTATATTTTGAAAATATAACATAACAATTGTTTTATAGATATGAGCACTTGAAAAAAAAACAAAATTATAAAGCATAGATTACTATATCAGCATATATATATATATATATATGTGTAAAATTACATAATTATTAATTTATGATATTATTGGGATCATATTTTTACAAGAGAATTTGAAAAAATTATTTACTTATTATCTTATCAAATTTTGTTATTTTTTACATTGGTCCGATTTGGAAATAACAAACTTTATTAATTTATAGTGATTATGAGGTTTTACTGTATTTTAGTCTAGTAGCACAATGGTTAAAAATAAATATGTTGAAGACTAAGACTACCACATTCAATGATTTTATAAGAGGAAATATATTATAATTCATAAAATAATATTAGTAGTATTCTATGAGTGATTAAATTACTGAAAACATTTTATTAGGCCTCGAAATCTATGTTGCATGGAAACTCTTTTTAAGCTCCGTTTTCCGTTTCCAAAACGTTTCAGAAATAGAAAACCGTGGAAACACAAAAACAAGTCATGGAAACACGATTCCTAAAAATCTCTATTTGAAAAACAATTAAAACACTATTTCCGTTTTGGAAACATGATGGAAACTTTTTTTAGTTTAGAAACTTAATAAATAAAATAATTTGAAAATATACATTCATTATAATACATATAAATATATAATATTATTAGTGTATTAAATCATTTATTTAATATTTTATGTTTTAATTTTGTGTTGTTTCAAATATTCCTTTTGATATAGGTTTTATGTTTGGTGTTTGAGTATGTATATATACATATATATCTAGATATATATATATACGTTTCTAAAACGTTTCCATTTCTTAATTTTTTTAAAAAATCATTTCCCATTTCCGAAACGTTTTGATTCCGTATATCCGTTTCCGTTTCTATGCAACCTAGCTTGAAATGAATATATAATTTATGCATATTGAATGTTTAACTTTGCCTTGTTTACAAAATATTTAGAGATAATTACAAAATGATAAAATCATAATAAATGAATAAAACATTTTTAACTACAGATATATACGTAGTTATGCACATATCTCTCGTAATACCCGCACTCGATTAAGTTAAAGTGCGGAGATCACTAAACAGTAGATACTCAAACTCTGCTTGACAAAGGCTTTGGGTGGGAAAGTGTACCCCATTGCGTGGATGTCAAGACATATTTAGTCCACATGGTACTCCAAAGAAGCTCATCAATGAGGAGATGTCATCGAACCATGATTCCATATTTCCACTGTACTCCAGTAACTTTAGGCTGACATGAAAAACCGAAAATGAGAAACCCGAAAAAAGACTCAAGAAAACAAGTTTGATAAATAAATAAATAAAACACCTGGTAAAAAAAGACATGTTCGGTAATAAAGAAAAAAAATACCCATGTTGTGTATTAAATGAATTTCGCATAAGAAAACGAATTAGTGTCACAATAACACGTGCTAGCTAGAGGGTGTTTTTTAGAGTATCTTAAAGGCCCAAACTTGTGTCGTTAGTACGAATACGAAGTTGATGGTTTAGCCATGTGGCTTTTTGGCTTAACGAGGAGGTAATAAATAATAGCTTCATAAAAGGCAGGAAGCGGCTGCTGGCTTTTGTTCGCTAGTAGTATTACTATTTATGATGTTATTAACTTTTAGCTGATGTTTATTTCATACTCCCTCCGTTTCAAAATATAGGATGTTTTGGAGAAATTGTTTGTTTCATAATATAGATAATATAGGATGCTTTCAAATTTCAATGCAACTTTTAGATTAGTTTAGTATTTTATATTATGCAGTATTGTTTCTGATTGGTTGAAGTTATTAAAAGTAAAGACTTCTTAATCTGTGTGTTTTACTTAAAACTATTCATCTGAAAAATGATGATTAAAACTAGACCATAGAAAAGAGGTCGACATTGATCATAAGAAAAAAAATGAGGTCGACAAATTAATCGAGATAAAGAACGAATCCAGCGAGAATAAGAAAGACATAAAAACGAGATTCATTCTTAAAAAAATATGTGATGTTCCAAGTATGTCTCTTTTGGAGGGAGGTATCAAATAAAATATAAAAAAAAAACAATGACGGATATATCCATTTCTATTTCTACCATAATCAAACTGAAGTCTTGGAGATGATTTAGAGAGAAAAAATATGCGAGATGGCGAGGATCTGAAGATCAAAACTTCTTGCCACATGATCTACTTCAACTTTGTATATTTAGATTGCCAAAGAATATATATATTTTTTAATTCTCAATTATTAGCAAAGCTATAAAATTGTAGTTTGCATAATAGTTTTCTTTATCGATCGTTCCAAATTATCAGGATGTTGTGAAGGGACCACTTCCTAATAGTCTAATACATTTCTATATTTTGTAGTAGTATAATATTAAATAGAACCTTAGATCTAGCGATAGGGTTGATTTAAAAGTCCATTAAGCTCCAACACATTTTGATGACCTTTTGCTTCAACACCCACCATCCAATATTCCGTACCCATAATATGTGAATTTGAAGATTTTGAAAAGATCTCATCAAGAAAGCGAAATGTGTGATAAAGTTAAACTAGTAGTATATAAGTAAATTAAAACATTCTAAGATAATTTCGTAATTGTACGCATAATGCATATATTCCAAGAATGATTTCGTAATTATACCCATCAATTTGTTCAGTTATATATAACTTATTCCCCTAATTTAGTGGCCTAGATAATTTTAGATTATAGCGCCACTAGTCCCGGAGAACTATAAAACTAAATATCATAAGCGCTTGACAACGATTGAGACGATCGAATTATATGTATTTATTGAAATTATGGTCTCTAAACCATAACGTAAGTACTCAAGCGGATGTGGCCGAGGAGTAGAGAGAAATAGGGAACCCAAGTGGGTAGATAAAGACGCAAACACAGCTGACGAACTCATATGTCGTGTCCGAATACAGAACAACATTGTTATTTCTGGAAAAGCCCCACAAATCTTTAGTGATTTTGGAAGTTACACTAGCTTCTTTTTTTTCGTTCAATCTTATATACGTATGGGCAACAATGGACGAAAGGCGTTGGGGACACAATAATGAAAAGGCCAAGAGAATAAAACCAAAATTGTATTTAACGTAGAAACCTTAGAGGAAACTTCCCGGAAGCTGCCTTCTTGATATTACGTCTATGTACTTCTCATTTGCATGTGGAAGATGTTGTTATTGACACTTCTTGGATAAACAATCTATTGCGATCTTTTGTCTTTGTTACTTAAAGATATCAAAACTAATCCAATCGCCTACATTTGTTTCCTTACTGTTTACTTGTTAGGGCATCTAGCCTAGCGTGGTCAGAAACCATTTGACGAGAGCGGGTGGGTCCTTTAGTGTGTACGGAATAAGAGACTAATGTTATCATTTACATCATCTCTTCTTACAAAGAATCGTAATCATACATTCTCTCACAGTATAAATAACCATATCTTTGCAAAGAATCCTAAGCAAAAATGAGTACGAATATAAATAACGGCTTCGCAATTATTGTTGTCGATCATAAATTCTATTCACATACGACCAGTACTAAACAGTGTTCCAAGGATAAATTGGTAAAGGTAATGTTTTCGGACTTCACAAGATATGAAACGTATAGTTAAGGTGAAAAAAAAAAAAAAAAGCTGACCGATTGTATAAACTTCCGCAAAAGAAAAGATTCTTAAGCTTGATGATTAGTGATTCTCATATATATATGAACGAAACAGCTTATCTAATTATATGGTACTATGAAACCTAATGGAGCGGTTGAACCACTCCAATATGATGAGGAACCACCCCAACCTAATAAACATGACAACTTTGTTAAAAAGCCTGATTCACGTAATTGGTATCAAAAGCGTTTTAGAAAACGGAAGCACATTAGCGGTAATAAAAAAAAAAGGTACCAGTACTTCTTCACCAAAAAAAAAGAAAAAGAGGTACCAGTACTGTCTAATGTTTAGTTTAGAGCGATTTCTAATGTTTCAAAAAGTAGTTTACTAAACCTAATTTTGAACTTGTAAACCCGTACTGCTGTAGCTCTAAATCCTACTATATTAATTAGAAAGTACAAATATGAAACTAACCTTAAAATATCTAAAAAATTACATTCAATTGTCACTAGAAAAACATAATTAAGATTAATTAATTAATTAAATAAATATAATTAATTAAAAAATGAAAATCGGAGACCCATTAAATAAAATAAATTGTAGAAAATAAAAAAATCTATTATGTAGTATCAAAATTAATTCATACTTAAAAAAAATTAACAGATAAAATTTTTAGAATTTAATCGAAGAAAATTTAGAACTACGAATTTTATCCTACTATATTAATTGGGAAGTACAAATATAAAACTAATATTAAAATGTGTAAAATATTACATTCAATTGCCATTAGAAAAACTTAATTAAGATTAATTAATTAATTAAATAAATATAATTAATTAAAAAATGAAAATCGAGGACACATCAAATAAAATAAATGGTAGAAAAGTAAAAAAAAAATCTATTAGAATCAAAACTAATTCGTACTTTTAAAACAAAATTAATAGCTAATATTTTAAAAATCTAATCGAATAAAATCTACAACTACAAATTTTATCAAAAAAAAGTTTACATGAAAAGTTAAAATTATTGCAGACAAGAAAGGAAAGCCAAGAAAATAAAAACAATGAATGTTGTTTTTAAAAAGAGGTTTTTCAGAACCTTTGCTAGCTAATTAGCTATATTTAATTACTTTTTGAGTTTTTTACATGTTAGTAAAGATTGCGTTTAATTGATAAAAATTTAAACAATTTTATTCATTACATGCAAATGCTTTATTGATAGGTTTTCAAAAAACATTTTTAAAATAAAAAAATTATAATATAAACAAACCAAATTTTTACTTACAAACCATTATAAATAACATTATAACAAAATAAATTATTACAAATTTTAATTAAAAAAAAATTCAACCCACGGTTTTCCGCCGGATAATACCTAGACCTAGTTCACATATTAAAATTGTTGTTTACTTCACTAATGATATACAGTAAAACCTCTATAAATTAATACTCTATAAATTAATAAACAATATAAATTAATAAATTTTGTTGGTCCCAAGTTGGGCCAGTGTAAAAATTAACAATATTCGATAAGATAATAAGATAATATTTTTTTTGAAATCTCCATGTAAAATATGGTCCCAATAATATCATAAATTAATAATCATGTAAATATAAATATAAATATAAATAAATATATATATATATATAATAGTGTATGTTTCTTCTAAACTCATTTCTATAGAACAATTGTAATGTTGTATTTTCAAACTATAATGATATCTTTAAAATATTTTATAACATGTCATACAAATAATTAAATTTTAAAGTTTAATTTTTAGATATTCATCATTTACAATTTGATAATTTGACAGATTATAAAAATAGGAGAATTGGTATTATTTTTCATAAATTTGAATTTATGTATGTCATGTGTATAAGTCAATTTGTCTATAGTATTTGTAATTTATTGTCAATAATGCTTTCTAAACATTACAAGTTCAATTCCTAAACCATAAAATTTATAACATTTGAAAGTTTAATATTATTTTGTTATAGTTGTTCCAATTCATAATTTTAAAAATTTAAATAATTTAAAATATATTTATAAATTAATAATTATTAATTTACAGTATAAAATAATAATTATTAATTTATAAATAAATTAATATCACTATAAATTAATAAAATGTTTTGGTCCCACCATTATTAATTTATAGAGGTTTTACTGTAATATGTTGACTAGGAGAGACCAGACATAGGAATTTATTCTTTTGATTATTTTAAGAATAATACACTTAAAGGAATTTTTTTGGGTAATGTGTTTGGTACCTTTCTCTCAGTAGTGCGATCTGACACTTATCACAAAACGCATAAACCCTTATTTTGCATGGCCTAATCAATTTATTACTAATCAGTCTCTCTCTCTTTTTTTCTTAATTAATCGGAGTGAGACGAAGCAAAACTCTCCTGGCGAGAGAAGAAGAAGCTATGGTTGGACCACAAAGACCTCAAATCGTCCTCTTCGGTTCTTCAATTGTTCAATACAGCTTCACCGATGGTGGTTGGGGTGCCACACTCGCTGACATCTACTCTCGTACGGTTTGTAATTTCTCTCCTCTTCTTTTCCCTTCCAATTCCCAAAATTTTCTCCCAATTCCTTGTAATCTCGACTTGTAGTTCTCGAATTTTCCGTTTAGGACTTGATTGTGTAGTGAATAATCTAACAAATGAACCCACCTAATCTGTGTAATGCTGATGACCCTTTACTATTCGCAAGTGGAGAAACTGTTTCATTGTTAATATAGCTAATGATTGAGGATAAAGTTCGTACCTTTATGTGTGTTTTGATTTCATATCTACAGGCTGACATCATCGTTCGTGGTTATGCTGGTTGGAATTCTAGGTTTGCCTTGAAGGTCTTAGACCAAGTCTTCCCAAAGGTATACATACACTCTCTTCTTATTGACATTCTTGTAGTCAATCTTATGTATGATTCCTCATTGAGATCTCCCATAGTGAAAGATTAGTCTTTTCTTGACCTCTGTTTTTGGTTTTTGTACTATTAGGATGCTGTGATACAACCTTCATTGGTGATAGTCTATTTCGGTGGGAATGATTCAATGGATCCTCATCCATCAGGCTTTGGTCCTCATGTTCCTTTATCTGAATTCATTGATAACATGAGACAAATTGGAGAGCATCTTTTGGTAATGCCCTTTTCAAAGTTTTTTTTTAATGTTAGTGCCTCTCTGAAAGGTGTTGCCTTTACTTGCTAACTCTTGGTATCTTCTTATTCCTCTTCTTACTAGGGACTTTCGGATAAGACCCGCGTCATTTTTCTTACTCCTCCGCCAATGAATGAGAAACAGATCCAGATAGTTTTTGGGTACATGTCTTACTGAACTTTGGTCTCTTACTATTATCTTTTGGATGTTTGATCATTAGCTTTATGTAACTCATGTCTCAGGGGTATGGTAAAAGGCCGGAGTAACGAGCGGTGTCGTCCATATGCAGAAGCGTTGTTAAATCTATGCAGAGAGATTAATGTGAAAGGTGTTGATATTTGGACAGCAATACAGCAACAAGATGATTGGTTGAATAGCTGCTTCACGTAAGCTACTAAAACCTTCATGATTCATTTAACTCTGAAATGATTCTTGGTTAAACTTACTCTCTCCTTGGGGTTTGTTTTTACTTCATAGAGATGGGATCCATTTCACAGCAAAGGCAAGCGAGATTGTCTTGAAGGAGATACTGAAGGCAGTGAGAGAAGCGGATTGGAAACCGAGTCTTTACTGGAAGTCATTACCTGTTGAGTTTCCATTTGATTTTGGTGTTCCAAACTCCATAACCCTTTGTGATTTGGAATTAAACAGAAACATGCGGTATGAGCCAGACACCGTAAGCATTTGTGAGCAAGAGTTAACCAGAAACGAGCAGTTGGAGTCACCACCGCCTACTGCCCGATTGTAAAACTACACTTGTTTACAATCTTGATGGTGTTATGTTAACAGTTTCACTCTTTATTTTTGCATCTCGATATTCATATTCCTAATTTAACATTTGGTTAGAAGCTTTGTTATGTATCATTAGGTTCATTGGTTCGTCGGATAACAACAATCAATCAATTCTCACTAGTATGCTTCAGAAATACAAAACAAAACACATTCAAATCTACAAACTCTGTTTTCGTTTGGTGAACACTAATGGTGGTCACTACTCAGCCAATTTTTTTTCAAAAATCCTAAGATAATCATACAAATTCACAAATGTGGGTGGTGTTATAGTACTTTAGTTATCGAATTTCACAGAGAGACCTATCACAAAAAAAATGATAAAATTTGTAAGCTAAGGGTAGACAATAAATAGTGTAGTTCGATTCGACAAGTTATTTCACAAACGAGTTCATTTGTTCCTCGCTCTACTTTGCAGGTTCTTTAAAGACGATTATGGAAATGCACAAATGTGTGTGTTTACTAAGGTGTCCCCATTCACATATATATATAGATATATCACAACAAATGAAAACAAGTTAGGTGAGATTGTTCGTTCTCATGGAAACAAGTAAAGTCGTAAATTATGATGATTGATGATAGAGAAAAGGTACGTAAAATGTTTTCTGAATCAGTTTATGTTATATAATACTGTTTGATTGTAAAATCATTGTTAGATTAATTTACCATAGAGAAGTGTTAAAAACTTAAAATTGTGTATCAATATATTCAATACATCTACACTATTAAAAGGGAAGCATTATTTACAAAGCAAAATGAAACTTGAGAATATATGACGTAAAATAACCCTGAATAAATTATAAAGCATACAATAGGAGAAAGACATTAAAGTAATTTTTAATGTGAAAACAAGATGATCCGTTTGTGACCCCGGTTTTCTTAATTCGGATCATGTTTTACAAAACGGATCAAGAATAAAAAGTCTTGCATCCAAACATAATCGACCACAATTATACACAATAAAAGTCAAACAAAAAAATATATATTTTAGGGAAGTGAAAACAAATCAGTATCGGTGATAATTAGTAACTTCCATAACTAATATTATGGAACATTAATCACACAGTTTAAATAACATATAATTCAATATAAAAAACTATCCATATTTAAATTCTAATTAAAAATGAATTATTAAGTTGAAATCTCGAATATTACCTTAAATAATGATATCAAATCAAATATCTAATTAACCTCAAATGGTTGTTAATTAGCAAGTTAAATACGACCATATATAATTTCAGTAATTTAGGAAAATTGTTTTTATTTAGGAAATTAATGTGATACAAAAGTCTACACGTTTCATATCTTTTCTTGATTTAGTTTGAAAAATTTAGATTATCATATATACGAAATTTAAGCTACTTACCAAATTCTGTAGTTATCTTAGCTAATTATAAAAACGGGTATAAAATTATAAATTCAAAATTTTATATATGTAAACATATTTCATTTGGTTATTTATTTTGAGATATTTCCGGAAACATTGATTATCGATTTTATGTTACAAAATTGATTGTTTAAAATTGATTTTACATTATGATTTTCCTTTTTATTAGTATATTAAAATAGATTGTATTGAGCTAATCTAATCTCTATATAAGACATATCGAAATATTTTGTTTCATTCATTCACAAAAAAAAAAATTTGAGCATCAATATTTTGAATTTTGAGTTTCTTAACTTTTATATTTCAATATCTTTTAGTCTTTCAGATTTGGAACTCTTCAAGAACATGTGAAATATACAAGTGAAGACTATAAAACTTCGAAAATATGGGTGCTGTGAAACAATCAAGTTCTTATAATCGATTTTATCTTATGATTTTTTTTGTATAATTACCATTTTTAATGTTAGTACATATATACATTAGTTATAATAGTATAGTTTTACTTCAAGATTATATTGTTACAAAATCGAACAGTTTAAAATGGATTTTACATTATGATTTTCCTTTTTGTTAGTATATTAAAATAGATTGTATTGAGCTAATCTAATCTTTATATAAGACACATCGAAGTATTTTGTTTCATTCATTCACAAAATTTTTTTTGAGCATCAATATTTTGAGATTTGAGTTTCTTAACTTTTATATTTCAATATCTTTTAGTCTTTCAGATTTGAAATTCTTCAAGAACATATGAAATATAAAAGTCAAGACTGTAAAATTGTTAAAATACGGGTGATGTGAAACAATAAGGTTTTTATAATCGATTTTATCTTATGATTTTTTTGTATAATTACCGTTTTTTAATGTTAGTACATATATACATTAGTTATAACAGTATAGTTTTACTTCATGATTATAATATTACACGTCGCCTAATGATAATAATCATATTAGTGTGAGTGATTTCTTCGATCTATTTCCAAATCATAATAATTTTTGCAGTGTTATAAGGTTCTGAAATGGCTAGCTTAAACATCTGATGAAGGTTTAGAACTAAAATATAAATAATGCAATGGTTCCTTCTCTTAGGTTTAACATCTCAAGACTAGAGTAACTTTGAAAAATTGTAATGAAAAATTTGTAACATATTTCATTTAAGATCTAATATTTTAAATTGATATTTTTCATTTTAAAATGATTTTAATTGTTTTTAGCCATACATGATTTAATAATATTTATATGTTTGGAGGCGGTAAAAATAACAAATGTTGTTACTACATATGGTGTGAAAGAGAAAATATGAAAGAGTAATTGTTAAGGGACTTTAATCATGAATAATATATAATTATATATCAAATTTGTTTATCCATCCACACATATAACGTAGGTATATATGTGTATATATATATGTTTGGTATAAAAAATCAAAATGTTATTAATATATTTTAAAAAATCGAATTTTAAATTCACATTTTTGTTTTTTTATATTCAATTTGGGTGCTATTTATATTGGGTTATCAAACAAAACAAAACATATGGCTACAATTGTCTATCCAAACTGATAGGAATCAATATAATCTTCAATAAAATTTTGGATAGATAATTATAAATTTAAGTAATATAAGTAATTCATATTTAATTCTATTGTATATATAGAAATTATCATACCAACTAAAAATAAAGAATCCCCCTAATCTTCGCCTTCATGAACCATATAATGCGATTTAAAAAAATATGTTTGGGTTTCAATTTGAATCATTATGTTAATATCATAAGTCTTTAAATACAAATATATCAAAATGATAAAATTTTGATTCACACGAACATTCTTAATTTTCCTTATAATTCGAATATATTTTTTTGAAGCAAACATTAATTAGATTAAAAACCATAATTACTGTAACAGTGATAATGCATAAGGATAAATTTCATGAATAAAAATACCAATGAATAAAGGATATCATATATCATATGATATATAAATATACTATAAAATATGATATTTTCAATAAGAATAAAAAGTCAATAAATTTTGTACTCTTTTGCAAATGATTAATTTTGGGACAGGTAAAGTTCTACTTGGGGACAAAATTTACAGGAAATTCAAGTATTTTTAAAAACATAATAGATAAATTTTGAAAAACATAAAGAAAATTTGGATAATTTTCATTAATTTTGTAAAACTTAAATACACAAAAAGGTACATAAAATACGGGTATATATTCCATATGAACCTCTTACCTATTTTTTTATATGTGGGACAAAAAAATACAATCTCAAATTTATTAAAACCATAATTATGAGATAGAATCTACACTATTAAAAGGGAAGCATTATTTACAAGGCAAAATGAAACTTGAGAATATATGACATAAAATAACCCTGAATAAATTAAAAAGCATACAATAGGAGAAGGACATTAAAGTAATTTTTAATGTGAAAACAAGATGATCCGTTTGTGACCCCGGTTTTCTTAATTCGGATCATGTTTTACAAAACGGATCAAGAATAAAAAGTCTTGCATCCAAACATAATCGACCACAATTATACACAATAAAAGTCAAACAAAAAAATATATATTTTAGGGAAGTGAAAACAAATCAGTATCGGTGATAATTAGTAACTTCCATAACTAATATTATGGAACATTAATCACACAGTTTAAATAACATATAATTCAATATAAAAAACTATCCATATTTAAATTCTAATTAAAAATGAATTATTAAGTTGAAATCTCGAATATTACCTTAAATAATGATATCAAATCAAATATCTAATTAACCTCAAATGGTTGTTAATTAGCAAGTTAAATACGACCATATATAATTTCAGTAATTTAGGAAAATTGTTTTTATTTAGGAAATTAATGTGATACAAAAGTCTACACGTTTCATATCTTTTCTTGATTTAGTTTGAAAAATTTAGATTATCATATATACGAAATTTAAGCTACTTACCAAATTCTGTAGTTATCTTAGCTAATTATAAAAACGGATATAAAATTATAAATTCAAAATTTTATATATGTAAACATATTTCATTTGGTTATTTATTTTGAGATATTTCCGGAAACATTGATTATCGATTTTATGTTACAAAATTGATTGTTTAAAATTGATTTTACATTATGATTTTCCTTTTTATTAGTATATTAAAATAGATTGTATTGAGCTAATCTAATCTCTATATAAGACATATCGAAATATTTTGTTTCATTCATTCACAAAAAAAAAAATTTGAGCATCAATATTTTGAATTTTGAGTTTCTTAGCTTTTATATTTCAATATCTTTTAGTCTTTCAGATTTGGAACTCTTCAAGAACATGTGAAATATACAAGTGAAGACTATAAAACTTCGAAAATATGGGTGCTGTGAAACAATCAAGTTCTTATAATCGATTTTATCTTATGATTTTTTTTGTATAATTACCATTTTTAATGTTAGTACATATATACATTAGTTATAATAGTATAGTTTTACTTCATGATTATATTGTTACAAAATCGAACAGTTTAAAATGGATTTTACATTATGATTTTCCTTTTTGTTAGTATATTAAAATAGATTGTATTGAGCTAATCTAATCTTTATATAAGACACATCGAAGTATTTTGTTTCATTCATTCACAAAATTTTTTTTGAGCATCAATATTTTGAGATTTGAGTTTCTTAACTTTTATATTTCAATATCTTTTAGTCTTTCAGATTTGAAATTCTTCAAGAACATATGAAATATAAAAGTCAAGACTGTAAAATTGTTAAAATACGGGTGATGTGAAACAATAAGGTTTTTATAATCGATTTTATCTTATGATTTTTTTGTATAATTACCGTTTTTTAATGTTAGTACATATATACATTAGTTATAACAGTATAGTTTTACTTCATGATTATAATATTACACGTCGCCTAATGATAATAATCATATTAGTGTGAGTGATTTCTTCGATCTATTTCCAAATCATAATAATTTTTGCAGTGTTATAAGGTTCTGAAATGGCTAGCTTAAACATCTGATGAAGGTTTAGAACTAAAATATAAATAATGCAATGGTTCCTTCTCTTAGGTTTAACATCTCAAGACTAGAGTAACTTTGAAAAATTGTAATGAAAAATTTGTAACAGATTTCATTTAAGATCTAATATTTTAAATTGATATTTTTCATTTTAAAATGATTTTAATTGTTTTTAGCCATACATGATTTAATAATATTTATATGTTTGGAGGCGGTAAAAATAACAAATGTTGTTACTACATATGGTGTGAAAGAGAAAATATGAAAGAGTAATTGTTAAGGGACTTTAATCATGAATAATATGTAATTATATATCAAATTTGTTTATCCATCCACACATATAACGTAGGTATATATGTGTATATATATGTTTGGTATAAAAAATCAAAATGTTATTAATATATTTTAAAAAATTGAATTTTAAATTCACATTTTTGTTTTTTTTTATTCAATTTGGGTGCTATTTAAATTGAGGTTATCAAACAAAACAAAACATATGGCTACAATTGTCTATCCAAACTGATAGGAATCAATATAATCTTCAATAAAATTTTGGATAGATAATTATAAATTTAAGTAATATAAGTAATTCATATTTAATTCTATCGTATATATAGAAATTATCATACCAACTAAAAATAAAGAATCCCCCTAATCTTCGCCTTCATGAACCATATAATGCGATTTCAAAAAAATATGTTTGGGTTTCAATTTGAATCATTACGTTAATATCATAAGTCTTTAAATACAAATATATCAAAATGATAAAATTTTGATTCACACGAATATTCTTAATTTTCCTTATAATTCGAATATATTTTTTTGAAGCAAACATTAATTAGATTAAAAACCATAATTACTGTAACAGTGATAATGCATAAGGACAAATTTCAAGAATAAAAATACCAATGAATAAAGGATATCATATATTCATATGATATATAAATATACTATGAAATATGATATTTTCAATAAGAATAAAAAGTCAATAAATTTTGTACTCTTTTGCAAATGATTAATTTTGGGACAGGTAAAGTTCTACTTGGGGACAAAATTTACAGGAAATTCAAGTATTTTTAAAAACATAATAGATAAATTTTGAAAAACATAAAGAAAATTTGGATAATTTTCATTAATTTTGTAAAACTTAAATACCCAAAAAGGTACATAAAATACGGGTATATATTCCATATGAACCTCTTACCTATTTTTTTATATGTTGGACAAAAAAATACAATCTCAAATTTATAAAAACCATAATTATGAGATAGAAAAAAAATATGACATATATGAGACAGGACGAGTTTTTTTTTTCTAGAAATAAACATACTATTTTTATCTTATATTTTTATTGTAGTTATTTCTACTAATAACAAAACAGATATAATCCTTCTTTTTAACTAAAACACATAAAATATTGTATTGATATGAGTTTAGATTATAAATATTAATAATGTTCGTTAAAAATATGTTTACAAACATAAATCCACACATACGTAATATATTATAAACCTAATAAATCACCTTAGTTTTTGAAATCAATCCCGAACGTATGTGCGGGTCCAAATCTAGCTACTTATTAAATTATCTGTTTTTTTGGTAGGTGACTAATTAAATTAAATTGTAATGGGTAAACTTAACCTATTAAGAAAGCTTAAAATAGGTATTCTGTTTTAACATAATTTGACGAAAACACCCTCAACTTTTGTTTTGTATTAAATTAATCAAAAAGAGTTCTCAAAAGTCAAAACATTATAAGGTAATATAGTGATATCTTTCCATCTATAGTTCAACCCCGGCGAGGAAAAGAGGGAAGACTCACCGGTAAACCAATTACAAAAGTGTAACCGTTACATTATGGATAAGCTAAGCTTCGATCACAGATTCTCACAGGTTCTTTTTTTTTATCATTATAAATTTCTCCAATTTTTTTTATCAACTCTCCACCTCTCCCTTCAACTTTTTTTTCTCTCTCTAGAATCGCCGAGATGGATTCACCTCTTCATCCATCAACGCCGGACCTTAATGTACCTTATGCTCCTGTGTTCGACTCAAGGATCTCAGCTTCATCTTCTGATAACGTCGTCGAAAGAGATGATGATGATGGTGCTCGTAGTAGTAGAAGAAGTCATGGGGTTTTCAACTGGGGTGAGTTTTGCTCGTTCCGGAACCTTTTAGAGCCGAACTTCTGCTGGGCCACTTTGGCTCTTCTTGTCTGGGTCTTTGGTTTGTTTCTCTCAACTTCACAAATTTTACGATCTTTTTTTTTTCTTTTTCTTTTTTTTTGTGTTATGGATTTTTTTGGTCTTTGGGTTTTGACTTAATTCTCTCGATTGATGATGATGACTCCACAGCGTCGTTTATTCTGATTAAGAATCTTTTTGAACCAAAGAACGTTTGGCTTGGACCTTCTTCGTCCATTCTTGTTGACCCAAGCTCCTTTTTTGTCAAAAGCATTATGGTTTGTCTTTTTTTTACTCACTTCTCTTTAAGTGTTTCTGTGTTGATCAAAGGGCTGTGTTAATTTATTGATATATTTTTGTTAGGTGAAGGAGCTGGATTGTTCAAAATCAGGCCTTCAGCTGTATGGATTCAATGGGTCTCCTCCCTTGGATCGTTTGGTGAACTGGTCAGAATCCCGAGTGTTTCCTCTCCCACAGGATACTTACAAGGTAGGTTTAAGATTTCTCTGTACTACAATATGTTTGAAGTCAGAATCTATTATAGTTTTGATTGTCATTGAATACTCTTGTAGACAATTTATTGATCTGATTCCATATTCCTCAGGGTTGGCCTTATTACTTTAATGAAGGATCTTCAATGAATATATCATATAGGGTTAAACCAGAAGGTTCTGCGGTTCAGCTTGTGGTCAATGAAGGTTAGTATATATATTGTAGTAGTTTTCTCATTTTTCTATGCCTGCTTCTACCTGTTGGTTTGATGTTGTCAGTGAGGCTGTTAAAATCATGTAACAACAGTAAGAAAAACCTAAAAGCTTGACACTAACCAAAATAACTTGGCTAAACCCATTCGTATATAGTTTATACTATAACGTAAAACAAAACCCCAACTAGAAAAGGAAAATAACTTTTGAAAGAACTAAGAAGGTATAGTAGTGTGAGTGAGTTTGTTTTTTTGTTTGAAAGTGTTTCCTTTTATGGAAAACTGATTATTTCGGGGCTCTCAATTCGTAGGAAGTCAAGGCATCTCTCGGACGTTTTGGGAAGAATCTGCATATCATTACATTAATGCATTGTCGTGGAATCTAATTGAGGGTTAGTCTAATGAAAGTTCCCAACTTAAAATGCATCGTGTTATAATGATTACCCATGAGTTGATAAAAGTTCTTTGTAGGGAGTGGTATGATTGAATTGAAGATGATTAAGTCTTCAAGTTATTATCTTGCTGTGGCTAACTTGAAGACGAGGAAGGACGTAGAGGTAAATAATTACTGACTTATCAAGTAATGACTTTGGATTCTGTTTTTATTTTTGGTTTCTGCACCGTTCATTGTTTTACTTGACCTGATGTTTTTTCAGGTGGAACTGACTATTGATGTGAGGGCTATGTTGTATGATACTAAAAAATCATTCTACAACTGTACCTTCAGCAATGGCGAGTGCACATTCAAGCTCAATGCAATGTCCCTTGTTGGAAACTCTGTTGTCGTAACTTCACCAGCACCGAGTCATGAGGTATGTATTTGGAAGCGTAAACAAAGTTATTATTATTAATCTTAGCTGAATGAATGTTCGTCTTATTGCCCTTGCCTTTGGGCTTAGGGAGTATCCATCGAAGATAAATGGTACATAAAGTTCACATATCAACATAGAGGGATTGGATATGTAATTTTCACTGGTAAACATTTTGATCTTATCAAAGTCAAGTTCATAATTGGATTTGAGCGTTGGTCAGTTTTCTCTTTGGCAAGAATTTGAAAGCAGTGACATGTAGTATTATTGCAAATGCAGGTGTGGTGACTTGCTTCATGCTGGTAGCTTTATGCATCTGCAAAAAGTTACAGTGCTTTTGTGAAGAGGGATATCTAGCCGGCAATGATTTCGCTAGAGCATTTCTACTTGAAAACAAAGATGACGATGTTTCAACCGTGTGTTCATTTAATGAGCCTTTTGCAAATGATGATGCTGATTTAGAAGATAATATGGGACATGTGGGTGAAGCGAGTAACCAAACAAGACGTCTCTGTGCCATTTGTTTGGATGCTCCAAAAGATTGCTTTTTCATCCCATGTGGCCACTGCGTCTCCTGTTATGAATGCGGAACAAAGTAAGTTTTTCTACACGAATAATTGATAATATACAACTAGACATATCAAAACTACGTACTTGATTGCAAAAATAGTATTTGGTTAATGTGTTTAGTGTATTGGGACTGATCTGAAATATTTAACCTTATGAATATGTAGGATGGCAGAAGCTGGTGGGAATTGTCCAATATGTCAAAAGAATATGAAGAAAGTAAAGCGTATCTATACAGTGTAAAATGAGTCAATATATAAATCTCTCTAATTAACATGATGTTGAATCCATAGAACCCATTAATAATAAATTATCATTTGATCTTGACAATTCTCATTTCTTTCTTTGCATGATTATTTCATTTCTTTCCTTGACCATCTTTTTTATTACACCATTTGTTAAAAGTTTTAACTTAAAACCACCATAAGTTAGGCAAATATAGTGAATCATATTGTTTGTTGACTATAACATTCCCAAATGGGTCCAAGCCCTGAAATGGTAAGTCGAGTATCTCTTGGTGACTTGGGAATATGCGTTACAGTGGGTATCAATCTATCTCCCCTCCAACACACAACCCTCTCCAATGCACAAATTTCTGACATTAATCAAGCTCTGTATGTTAATAATAAATTACTTTAATCAAGCTGTATGTTGTTACTTTAATCATAGAATCCAATCCCTTTGCTTTAAGGTTGGCTAGTATATTAGTAATAAGGTTTCTCTCTTCCTCTAAGAATCACCTAAATGGATTCAGTTCGAATGCAAATACAAATGCAACATCCACATCTCGTTGTATCTATCTCGTAACGTCGAAGAACAAATCCCCTCGTGTATGTACTGCTTCGTCCTCGTTATGGGTATGTGGTTCCTCGGTTGGTTTCTCAACTTATTTTTTGTTCCAATTTACTTTAAACCAGGGCGTCAGCTATATGGATTCTCTATGAGTCTCCTTTGAACTGTGAGCTTAACCTGTCTCACAGGATACTTACAAGGCAGGTTTAAGATTTTCAGTACGGTTTAAAATTGTCATTGAAAAACTGAAATCAAAGATTCAATCTTTACCTATTTTTTTAGTCACAATTGATTCTAGCTTTTGGTTGTCATTGGAATTCACTTTTTTGACAATTTATTGAACTGATTTCATTTGTCTTAGGGTTGGCAATATTATTTTAATAGAGGGACTCTTTTAAATATCACCTATAGGTTAAGCTCCAAGGTTCTGCGGTTCAGCTTCTGGTCGAGCAAGGTTAGTAATAATAGTCAGCGGCGGATCCAGCCAAAGTTTTGACCAGGTGCAACCAGTCCCAACCTATGTGGATCCGCCCCTGATAATAGTATATATTGTAGTTTTGTCAAATGCTGATTGCTATGTTTGCATGTTTGTTTTAGGTCTGGGCAAAATACCTGGATCCGAAGATTCGATCCGAACCCGATCAGAAAAACCCGATCCGAACCCGTATCCGAAATTGTAAAATACCCAAAGGGGTCTAAATCTCTAAATCCGAAAACCCGAACCCGAACCCGATCCGAACCGAAATCTGAACAGGTATCCGAATATACCCATATTATTATTATTATTTAGTAGTAATATATTAGTTATATTTATAATTTTAATAATAAAAGTGTCCAAAATATTCATATTTTTAGATATTTTCGATAATTTGAAGTATTTAAAATTTTTATTAGTAAACTTGGGTTAAAAATACTCTAAATTTTCAGATATATTGCGTATTATTGAATAATTTAGACTAAATTAGATACTAAAATTTTGAGTTTTGTGAACTTCGGGTAATCCGAATCCGAACCCGAAATACCCGAACCAAATCCGATCCGATCCCGAAGTCTAGAAATACCCGAACGGGTCCTATACATCTAAATCCGAAAACTCGAAACCGATCCGTACCCGAACGGGTACCGGAATGCCCAGGCCTAGTTTGTTTACCATTGTCAGCGAGGCTGTGAGCCTGTGATAGAGTTTCAACAAAACATGAACACAAAGAAATGCCTATGAGTTCTTCTTTATTGATGGAAACACGTAACCGCTAAATCTGCAGCAAAACCGCAAAAATATACCTAATCCCATTTCCCGCGTTGTTTTCTTACAACCGAGACTTCATTCCTATATTGTAGTAGTTAATTAAAGCCCCAACTAGAAAAGGAAAATGACTTTTTAATAAACGTAAGAGGATATAGAAGTCTGTTTGTAATTGTTGCGTGTGATGAGATTTTCTGTTTGTAATTGTTGTTGCCTTTATGAGATATATATATACTGATAATGTCAAGTCTCTCAATTCACAGGAACGCGAGTCATTCGCCGTTGAACAAGATTGCATTTTGTCGTGACATCGCTTGGTCATGGAATCTAATTCAGGGTTAGTCAAATGGAAGTTCCTACATAAAATTGCATTGTATTGCCCATGAGTTTAATAGACGTCCTTTTACAGGGAGTGGTATGATTCAATTGGAGATAAGTAAGTCTTCAGGTTATTATATTATCTTACTGTGGCTAACTTGAAGAAGAGACCCTGAAAACACGTAAAGGAGACAATAAGGTTGTTGTAAGCGTGAACTGGTTTTTTAACTGATGTTTTGTCCATGTAGCTTCATGGATTGTAGTTCTACCTCAATGATTAGAGTTTCTAAATGTGGGCAATTCCTTAAAAGAACTGGCATTGCTTGCCATCCCCGACTCATGTCACTCCAAATACTTAACAATTTGAGGTTGTTGAACACTGGCATCGCTTCACAGCACCTTGAAAGCACCTGCAAACGAAATAAAAGGTTAATAAAAGGTTGTTTGCTCGATTTGACCTTGAGTGCTCTTGTTTGCTCGATTTGACCTTGAGTTAATAAAAGGTTGATTTGAGCCTCGACTAAGTTTTCAAAGTTAACTTGTGGATAGTCCTCCGCAAGAGAATCACAGTAATAAAAGTAAACAAGACTTGGAGGATCTGGCTAGACACAGTCACATTGGACTCCCTCCACCGGGTATTACTCATATCTAACTCTTCAAGCGCAGGGCAAGCAGAAAGAAGAATCGGAAACAGACCAATACATAACACGCAGGAGTCAAGAACAAGAGTTTTAAGCATCGGTAAGCATATATCCTTCTCCCACCAATAAAGATCAAATTCACTTCCTAGTCTCAGCTCAACCAGTGTCCTACTGACACCCACTTCGTGAGGCAGCCAATATAAATCTCTGAAATCAATGAAAAGATGGAGGTCCGAAACACCACGCTTCAGCACATTACATAACCAACGATCCACACGATCTGAGTCAACACCAGTTTTACACTTGAGGGAGAATTTGACTATGGGAGAATCACTCTGCAATGTCAATACTCTATCCACAAAATCCATGAAGCTCTGCGTATTTCGGACTCTTTCCGGCTGACCCTCTTCTTGATGAAGGAAGACAGAGTCGTCAAACTCGAGAGAAGGGACAAAAGCAAACAGATAAACACAAATTAATAATTCATTCAGGATTGTAAACCGCAAATTAAATTAAATAAACACAAACCAAATTAGTAAAAATACCAAAAAAAAAAAAAAAAAAAAAAAATCTATTCTGCTCTGCTGCCGTAGCTTGGTCTTGCTCAGTTATCTCCCGATCCCTGGATGTCGAGCCTGTATTGCTGATGCTAGCATCGGGTTCTGCTCGAGAATGATTTCAAACAGAACATCATAGTCCCGCTTCTTCTCAGTCATCTCCTGACCACTCGACGCCGCCTTTGCTCGCTCTCGATCCCTCCACGCTGATTCTAGCAATGGGTTCTGGTCGACAATTATATCGAACATAGCTTCGTAGCCCGCCATCTGAGCTTCGTAGCCTGCACGCTGAGCTTCTTGTTCCTGTTGCCTCTCCTTAAGATCCGCAAGTTTGGCGTTAGCAGCATCTAGTTGCATTTGAAGGTCGCCCTGATCAGACATCTCTTCTCGCAGAGGAGGAGGTACCGGGGAAGAAGCTCTACGCATTATGAAGAACATATCGTAGATACACTCTTTATTGCGGGGAGCGAACTGTAGGAAAAAAAAAAATAATAAGAAACGACAGTTGGTTATTTTTTTCAACGCTGTAATGATTTTTATGTGATTGAAGACGGTAATCAAATATACCTCAGAGTAGATATCATCCATCTGGGTCTCGGAACAACTCCCAGACCGTACCCAAATCTTAGAATGTCTAACTACCTCTGTCGAGACCACATCGTGGAGCTTATATGCAAGAACTTTTAGAAGTCTAGGTACTTCAAAGTTTGTAGAATCATTCTCTTCGGCATCCATCTCCATCTCATCCAAACACGGGAAATACTCCAAGAAATGCCTTATCATCTCTTTCTCTCTAACTGTTCCTCGAAACCCTCTAACCTGCAACTTCTTCACTGGACAAGATAAGGGCGAACGACCTTTATCCTCCCGAGAAATGCAGTCACAAGCATCCCCACATTTGTCTGTCACATCGTGGTGTAATAAACCCTGAACGCAGAAAGGAGACAATAAGGAACTTCAAAGGATGAACTCTGTCTTTGTAAATGTTTGAGAACTAAAAAAAAAAAAAAAGAGTTGTGTTTACACCTCAAGGATTACATATCCAACGATTCACACGAACCTTATCAATACCAGTCTGACACTTGAGGGAGAATTTCTTAACGGGAGAATCACCACCCTGCACTGCCAATACTCTATCCACAAAATCCATAAAGCTCTGAAGCATCCCATCCCTTTCACGCTTGCCCTCTTCAGGATGAAGGAAGACAGAGTCATCAACGTCAAGATTAGGGACAAGTGTCCACAAATTGAGCCACCTCTGGGAGAGAACCGATGTCAAAGCAGCCTCCTTTGTCGTAAGGAAAGACAAGATATAGCAAATAACCTCGTCCGGTAAACTCCCGAACCAATCCATCGTTACTGCAGGAACATATATATCTATATATATATATAGATACAAATTAGCAAAATCAACAATTACCAAACAGTTCCAAACCTAAACAAAGGAAACCCCAGTTAACAACGTAAATATGATAGCACCTACCTTGGTGCTGTACAGACACGATGTCAAAGACCCAATCTTTAGTGAAGATTTAGGGTTTTTTAGAAGAGATAAGAGTCAGAGAGTGCTGAATCGCTCTGGTTTGTATACAAGTGACAAGGTCTCGGAAGGAATATCAGAAGAAAACGAAGCGTACAGTGAGAAATTAACTGCAAAGCCAGAGGAGGAAGAGAGATATTATTGTCAAAAAAAAAAAAAAAAAAAAAAAAAAAAAAGCAGAGGAAGAGAGACGTGGTTTGGTTTGGTTTTGTTTTAATTTTTCTGGTTGGTTTGGTTTGGACCGGTTATCAAAGCAAATAAACCAAACCTAAACACAATCATACCAATATTAACAGACGAAGGTTTTTACTCAAGTAATCGTGCGTTCGTGACAATGAGACAAATTTTGAAAACGTAATCATGGAAGAATATATCTCATTTCTATTCGAGAAAATCTATGAGACTTGTGTCATTACTGCTTAAAAGATCTCCGAAT
Source organism: Camelina sativa (assembly GCF_030686135.1). Lineage (NCBI taxonomy): Eukaryota > Viridiplantae > Streptophyta > Magnoliopsida > Brassicales > Brassicaceae > Camelina > Camelina sativa. The sequence continues at coordinate 5,373,492 of NC_141884.1, read as the reverse complement.
CTAGAGACTCTCGTCATTAAGGTATGAATCAAAAAGTTAAGGATAAATTATACTATATAATATAAAATGTAAAATACACAAAAATACATAATATAAATCACATTCATAATGAATGTATTAAACTTTGAATTTTGTTTTTTGGACAACTCAAAATAAGTTTTCGATATCTCTCTCTAGCTATTTTTTCATCTTGTTTCAGGGCCCCTTGCACAATGATCTGATTCGACAAGGAACGGGACCCGTTTGCGAGTGCTTGTGTGGATATCCCTATAATTTTCTGTTGTCATGTCCTGTGATAGTCCTAGAGATAACCAAATTCCGAGGAACTAAAGGAGAGTTGGAGCAAATGAATAATGAAACATCTCCTGGAGAAATTTCCATGTCTTGAGCTTGTCAAATAAAGTGGTCTTTGGTAACAAAAGAATATTCTTTTCTAATGGTCGGCCTAAAAGAATGGAGTAAGATTTTTTTTTGTGCTATATGTTGTAAGAGTAAACTTTTTTTTTTTTTTTTTTTGTATATGACTAACAATAACTTTGTATTGTTGACCAAAATGATTCTTTTAATAATTATTCTTTTTTGTATTTAAATTTTTTGGTAAGTTAATAAGAGGTATTTGATATGACTAGCAATAAATTTATTAGTAGTTGACTCCTATTCGTATATATATAACTAAAATTTATCAATGAGAAACACAAGTAAAACTTAAAAATGGGTTTACATCTAGCGCTCGTTTTTACGTCTTATTTGCTATTAACGTTAGGGGCCAACGGACTTATGCTTGTGAGATTCTATAACTTCTACTTTGTTTGTCAATTCTTTGAATTTGATATGAAAAAATAAAATTAATTGATATTTCAGGATTTTGATTGTGTGGATATATACAAACAACCGGCTTTCCAACATTCAATGTTTAAGTATCACAAGATTCCGGTATGGTGGTTAAATTTTTCAATCATATATGAATAAATGTGGCCAAAATTTTCTCTAATTAATAGAGAATAATGTTGTAATTCTTTTTCTAAAACTTAATCTTGTTGTTTTGTGTTATGTTATAGGAAAAATTCATTTCAAATGAAATCCATACTAACAACGATAAATATAAAATAGATCATCAACGTTGTCCCAAAGGAATGGTATCAATTTTAAGGCAAATAAATGGAACTGAGAGCGTCCATCTCGACACATTCGAGTATCCTGGCCAACATGTAAATCTTCTTCTTTTATCATCGTTTTTATTAAAATATTCATATATACCATCCTGTATAACATTTTATCTTATTTATAGCACAATAATTGATTATTCGCAATCACATTTTTTATCTTCTTTCTAGTGTTGTGATTATAATAATACATGCAAACTTTATATATTTAAAGTGGCAACTTTTATGATTTATACAGTTTGCAACAATTGAGACCATTTTAGATGGAACCATCTATCGAGGAGCAGAGGCTTATATAAGTGTTCATAATTTAACTGTACAAAGAAACCAATACAGTAAAAATCAAATTTGGTTAGAGAATGGACCTCGTGATCAACTTAATAGCATACAAGTTGGTTGGGCGGTAAGTTTTTAATTAACGTATAAACCAAAATGTATACTTTATAGAACATCATGCGATTTTACACAAGGAACTAAAACTTACAAATACAATTTATGTAATGAAAGTATATATAAAAATATATGAGCATAGATAAAGTAAGAGATCCCTAAAATATGTGGAATACTTACCCACAAAAACAAGAAAATAACTAATTTATGATGATTTAATGTATGTAAATTCATCATGAAATATTGGAGAAATAGTTTGAGTATACACTTTTTGTAACAAATATTTTCATAAAATTTGAATTTTATACAGTGCATCCAAGATTATATGGTGACAGTTCAACGCGATTTACAATATATTGGACCGTGAGTAAATTAATTATTTTTTTATCTATGTTTTTACAACATAACTATGTTCTTTATACATGAGAAATATTCTTGCATAATTGTTTACATTCAATGTTATATTTTTATTTATTAGGCAGATGGCTCCAAAAAAACTGGATGTTATAATACACAATGTGCTGGCTTTGTTCTTGTTACTCGAGATCCTGTGCTCGGAGAAGCGTATGGTAATACCTCTATTTATGGTGGTAAAGTAAGCGCTCTTATTCAACCATGAATTTTTCAGGTAAAAAATTCTCGACTTTATGTATGATAAATCATCTATTTGACAAGAATGTTGGAAGTTTTTTTTATTTATTTATAATATTTATATTAATTTTAACTATTTGGATTATCCTTTAAAATACTTGAATCCATCTTCTTTAGTATTTCTTGCAGGATTTTTTTAATATAGTTCATTTTTATGTTTCTTATTCAAATCACATATATAATTATAAATTTGAGAGATTTAATTTAATAGTTTTTCTAATGTTTTAATATTTATTAGGATGGCTTCACTGGGAACTGAGTACTAAAAAGAGTCGATAAATTAATAGGATACTGGCCCAAAGAGTTATTTACACACTTAAACAAAGGAGCTTCTTTGATACGCTTTGGAGGAAATACGTTTATCTCTCCTGATGGTGTGAGTCCTCCAATGGGAAACGGTCATTTTCCAGTTGCAAATTTCCAGAAAAGTTCACATTTTTCGTTTATTAAAGTGAAGAATTTGAACTACCAAACCATTGATATGGAAGCTAAGAAAACAAGACTCTATGCAGATTCTTACGAGTGTTATAGACTAATATATTGGGGATATCTTAACTTTAGTAGAGTAACCTTCTCCTTAGGAGGACCAGGTGGAAATTGTGGTACTTGATGATTAATGATTCATGTATATGTATTGACCAAAACTATATCAATTGGCAGGAGAAATAAAGTTGACTAAACTATATCCATATTACTACACTACAAAATAAGAGGTGTTTTGTGTCGCTTCTTTTGAATATTAGCATCAGTTATAATTGATGCAAATGAGTTTTACATCACTTATTTAAGTGACTCTGGAAGTGGTGATGCAATATATTTGCATCGGTTGAACGAAATGTTTGCATCACTTATTATAGTCGATGTTAATATACACCGGTTGTTTAAAGTGATGTTAATTTTGAATCACTTAATATAAATGATGTTATATTAGCTACGGTAATAATAAGTGATGTTAAATATTTATAATAATTGTGAATATGTGATGTTAACCGTAGTGTCAATTATTAGAAGTGATACCAAGATTGTGTCATTTGTTAAAATTGATATTAAATGTTTAAATCGGTTACGAATAATTAATGTTAAAATTAGTGTCAGTTTTCATAAATAATTCTAATAATTATGTCATTTCCGATAATTGATGATAAATATTAGTGTCCGTTATAATTGATGAAAAATATAATAAATAAATCAAAATAATTAATTGATTATTTAAATCCAAAAATAGTATATAAATTAAAAATCATATTGCATAATTCATATAATGTAATTCACTGTTGAATCTTGAACCTAGAAATCCTAGCTAGGTATTAAAGAAGAAATTAAGATCAATGTTCATAACCAACACATTCGCTACGTACGAAAAGTATTTAAGGTATTCAAGAAAACAAAAATTATAGAAAAGCGTAACAAATTTTTTAAGTTTTTAATTATTTTAAAACACAAAAGAAGACAACGACTTTACATTATATATTGTTATATATATATATATATATATATATATTATTATTATATATTTGCGTTACTAAATTAGATTTTTTTTTCTTATGAATAATATTGTCTGGTGTTTTGGTTGTGTAGCAGCTCACTACTAAAAACTGATCATATAGTTACGAGAAATTGCTACAAAATTATTTAGGAAAAAAGATGGCTAGCTACACGAAGTATGTAAGAACGCATGGTCACACATGCCAAGTATAATATTGTACTCTCAACTACATGAAGTAGATGTATTGCATGAGTACATGTATGAACTATATGACGTCATGTGGTTAACACCATAAACATACAATTCCGGTACACCGGTTAACTGACTCTAGCATTGACCAATATTGACCAAAAAAATATTCCTTTTTTTAATGTATAATATTAAAGAAAAAACATAAATTGCTATATCAAATAGTTTATAGTTTTTTTCAATTAAGACATATTCTATATTATATAACTAAATATTTTGTTTACATCTTTAATGTATTCATTCTTATAATTAGTCATTTTAATTTTGAAGCTAAACCAATAGTTAAATAATTTTTTTGGATCTTCTATCTTTTATATATTAAAAATAAATATTGTGTGTTTTTGTTGTTTAAAATCAAATATATTGCTTTTATTAAATAACAAAAAACACTGTATTTAAAAAAATCAAATAATAACGATGTTTTTAGTTACAATAGAATTAAAAAAACTAACTATCATAAGATTGGATGAATTAAAATATATACAAAATATTTTTCTATTGCAAAACTTAATAAAAGTGAAATGAAAAATCATTAATAATTTTTCAGATATTAAAATTTTTATTTTACCATGAGTATATAACATTTTCAATAATTCTAATGATTTTGATATGTATTGGGCTTGGTTCTAAGTATTTTTGTTGTAGAAAAATGTTTTGTGGTTGAGAATATTAAATAAAATTAATTTTATATTTAGAGAAATTAAGTAAGAAGTTGATGTTTTTAAATTAATAATGTTAAAATAAGTAGTTTTCTTATTTGATTTGTTACAACAAGATTATCTGGTTTGAATTTAAGTTTTAATATCTTATAAATGATTTTTATTTTAATTTTAGTTAAGTTTCGAAATAAAAAAGTAACTATTATAAGACTAAATGAATGGAATATATATACAATATATCTTTATTTTGGATCCATATATGTTTTTAGTTATAAAACACCATAAATGATTCCTAAATAATTCAATTAAATTTTTTATTTTGGTTTCTAATATTAAAAACAAAAAAATGGTCAATGTCGGTCAATATTGGTCAACACCAGATTCTGATGAAAGGTGTACTGGAATAAGATGGTTGTGATGTTGAGCACATGTCATCATATAGTTGGTATATGTGGCCATGCAATATATATATATTTCGTATACATTTCTAAAGTTGGCATGTGTGGTCATGTATTGTGATATAGTTCGTGTAACTGACTATCTTTTTTCCAATTATTTATAACAAATATTACCTATACAAGGTTACAAATTAGTCACAAATTTTTAAATAGTTAATTTTGTGACAAATTTGTAAGTTTCCATCGAAAAATAATTATAAACAGATACAGCTTAGATTTGAAGCTAATTTATTACAAACTAAGAGACAAGATAATTTGTAGCACTTGACTAATCGTAACAAATTGTAGTTTAAGAGGTTGTATTGGTATTATTATATAAGTAAACTGAATTTTTAATCACAAACCATTGTAAATAATATAATAACAAAATAATTTATTATAAATTTTCATCAAAAAAAAAATTCAATTCACGGTTTACCTCGGATTAATATATAGTATTATTATTGTTTGGTCACTATTTAGTATTTTTTTTTGTTATTGCGTTCCGTATTGTTAAGCTTATGTTTTTTTCCTTTTGTTCATATAATGGTTGCTAGTAGAAGCAGTTTGGTGTCCCAATTATGCGCGTGTTTTTGGATTTGTTTATTTTTTACCCATATTACGGAAACATAGAAAATTAAAAGATAATCGAAATTGTGAAGTAAACCAAATAAACCGAAAGATCTGGATAAATCAAAATTTGCACATAAACTCAAATTTCGGTCATTTTCACTTTTTAGTTTTAAAACTCAAAACCTGAACTATCTGAGAACCGAACCGACAAATATAACTATGGTTTTTATATCCTATGACCGAAAACGTTGAAAAATCGTAGGAAATATTTTTATTTAAAAATAAATATTAGTATTAAATAACTTTGTGGCTTATGATGTTATTCACAAATTACCTTAATCAAGCTGTATGCTTTTGCTTCCATTATTACATTGCTATAACGTTGCCTAGTAGTCAGATTTAAGTATCATTAGGATTGTTAATCTATTAAAAAAAAATTACAAGCCACTTAGCATAAAGTTTGCTGGACTTAAGTTAAATCAATATATTTTATTTTAGCATACTAATAATGACTTAAACTAACAGTTGATTAACTTTAAAATACTTTACTAATATATTGAGTTGAACAGACTTCACAGTTAATTAAATTTGGCCAAAGGATAAATTTGGAACTTTAATTAAAATTATAAAACAGATAAAAAATAAAATAAAGCAAAACATAAACTCTACGGTTAATGTTTTATTTATTTATTTATTTTAGGAAGTTACATAAAATACCCTCAGTATTTGTTACCTATTTCAAAAGATTCTCTCGCACTCTCCTCGTCGTTACCGTTCAAACCAGACTCGGCGCCGGTGGACCAATTTGTTCAAACCATAGAGCGTTACATTAATAAACTTGCCCTTATCCTTTATCTAAATCATGGATACACTTCCTCACCTCACAGATCCTCTCTCAAGTTCTTTATAATCCCTATAAATTTAGGGTTTCTTCAATCCCAAATCCTCTCACCTTTTTTCATTGACTCTTTCTCTAAGAATCACCGAAATGGATTCAGTTCGTATGGAAATGCAACATCAACGTTATCGATTACGTAACCTGGAAGAAGAGACCCTCTCGTATGGGGAGTTTAAGACTTACTGCTTCTGTCTCGCTATTGCACTGTGGTTCTACGGTTGGTCTCTTCAACTTTTAATTTCCAATTTACAGTTTTGATTTCGAAAGCTTTTTGTCTTTTTTTCTGAATCTGACTAGTTTCTCGATGACTCACAGCGCCGGCTCTTCTGATGGAGAGTATTGTCGGATCAGAAAATGTCTGGCTTGGACCCAATTCGTCCCTTCTTGTTAAACCAAGTTCCAGATTTGTCCAAAGCATTGAGGTTCGTGATCTGGGTTTGGTTCCCCCTAGCTACCTCCTTCTTCTTTTCGTTCTGTTTTTTTAATCAATGGTTTATTGAACTTTTTTTGTTAGGTGAAGGAGCTCGATTACTCTAAACCAGGGCTTATGCTTTATGGATTCTATGAGAATCCTTCTTTAAGCTCTGTGGTGAACTGGTCAGAATCCCGAGTGTTTCCTCTCTCACATGATATGTACAAGGCATGTTAAAAGATTCTCTGTATTGTTTGAAATTGTCATTGAGATTTGATATCAAAGAATTCAATCTTTTTTCGTCAGAATTGATTCCATCTTTGACTTCTCTTCTTGACAATTTATTGAACTGATTTCACTTGTCTCAGGGTTGGCGATACTTTTTTAATAAAGGGACTCTTTTTAACATCACCTATAAGGTTGAGCCACAGGGTTCTGAGGTTCAGCTTGTGGTCGAGGAAGGTTAGTTAATATTGTAGTTTTGTCGAATGCTGATTGCTATGCTTGCCTGTTGGTTTACTATTGTCATTGAGGCTGTGATAGAGTTTTAAAAACACATGAGCACAAAGAAAAACCTAAATTGATGGAACTTCATTCGAATATACTAAAACGTAAAAGCAAAACCCCAACTAGAAAAGGAAAATAACTTTTGAATGAACTAAGAGGATATAGAAGTCTTAATGTGTGAGTGAGATTTTCTGTTTGTAATTGTTGCCTTTATTATTGGATATAAATACTGATAATGTCAAGGTTCTCAATTCGCAGGAACGCGACTCATGCCTCATTCGTCGTTGGACAAGATTCCATTGCATGACACCGCTAGGTCACGGAATCTAATTCAGGGTTAGTCAAATGGAATTTCCTACTTAAAAAATGCATTGTGTCACAATGATTACCGTGAGTTAATTCAAGTCCTTTACAGGGAGTGGTATGATTACATTGGAGATAAGTACGTCTTCATATTACTATGTTACTGTGGCTAACTTGAAGAGGAAGGACGTAGAGGTAATAATTACTGACTGATCATGTAATGACTTTTTGGATTATGTTTTTTTTTTTTTTTTTTGCACCGTTCATTAATTGTTTTACTTGACCTGATGATGATTGTTCAGGTGGAACTGACTATTGATGTGAGGGCTGTGGTGTTTGACACTAAACAATCATCCTACAACTGTACCTTCGGCAATGGCGAGTGCATATTCAAACTCAGTGCAATGTCCCTTGTTGGAAGTTCTATAGTCGTAACTTCACCAGGACTGAGTCAGGTATGTACTCCTAACAAAATTGTTACTGTTGCTATTATTATTATTATGACTCTTAGCTGAATGAGTGTTCCTCTCACTGCCTATGCGTCTGGGCTTAGGGAGTATCCATCGAAGATGAATGGAACATCAGCATCTCATATGAACATAGATGGGTTGCATATATAATTGCCACAGGTATATTTTTCAATCGTTTCAAAGTCAAATTTATAACTGGACTTGAGCATTGGTTAGTTTCTCTATTAAAACAAACTTTGGATCAGTTACTTACAAGTATGATAATTGCATATACAGGTCTGGTGTTTTGCTTCATACTTGTAGCTACACAGTGCTGTGGTGGAGAGGGAGATCCAACCGACGATGATTCACCAAGAAAACCTCTGCTTGCAGACAAAGATGGTAATGCACCTTTCACAAACGATGATGCTAGTTTGGATGGAAATGATGAGGAAGCAGGTAAGGAAAGTAGATGTGTCTGTACCATTTGTTATGATGCTCCAAGAGATTGTTTTTTCCTCCCATGCGGCCATTGCGTCTCCTGTTTTCGATGCGGAACAAAGTAAGTTCTTATTCACTAATGCACAACTTGTTGTAATGCTAATGGTGTCTACCCTATTAGGGATTGATCTAACATATCAAACGTTGTGAAATGGCACAGGATAAAAAAAGCTGCTGGGAGATGTCCAATATGTAGAAGGAGAATGATGAAAGTGAAGCGAAACCATAAAGCTTAAGATCTCAATGTAAAATATAAAGTGAATCTATAATAATAGAGCATTAATAATAATAATAATAATAAATTTCTCATTTGATATTGATAAGTCTCACTTCTTTCTCTAATTTAATTCGTTTCATCTCTTGACCTTATTGTGGTATCACACCATAGGGTAAGGCACTAAGGCAATAAGATGGTATCTTGGTGACTAACACAGACACAGTCCTCCCCAGTGCACAAAATTCTTTTTAATCATCTTCTTCTTTACCAATTATGAGACTTTGGATGAAAACAAAAATACCATGAATGAATGAATTTGTTGCTCACTCGTTTTTACGTAATAACTTTGTATATTTTGTTACGATATCCAAAAATATAGTAGCAGTTCTTAGAGGTTTATGAAGTTACGAGGAGATTCATGTTTGCAATGAGTGTTTTTTAATTTTAATTTTTATTATTACAAGCCATTTAGCAAATCTAACACAATATTAAGACCATGAATGGATGCTATTTTTTCAATTAGTTTTTGGATTAAGTTTTTAGTTTTTAGATTTTGCTATTAGTTTTCTCAATGAAAAATCTCAAAAAATGGTTTTGGGTTTTTGAGAAAAATTAATGTAAAGAAAAAGCAAAAAATCAGATTTTTTTAATTATAGGATAACTAAAATCTAGAATCGTGAATTGGAGACTACAATAAAATAGTTTCTCTATATATTAGAAAAACCAAAATTTTAAAATTTTGATTGGTATAAAAATGAGTTTCTAAAAAAACAAAAACCAAAATCTCTCTCAAAATCTACAAAACATTCAAGGCCTAAATAAATGTATTGTAATTAGTTAAATCAATAGTATATTTGAGGTCAAAAAAAAAAATCAATAATCTATTTTATTTTAGCATACTAATAATAATGAGTCAAACTCTTTGAGTTATAAAAAAACACTTAACTTAAAAATACAAATATTGATTTTTAACTTAACAGTTAATTAACGATGTCAAAGGACAATTATGGAATAACAAAATAAACTATTAAAATAATAAAATAGACAATTTTCTAAAACAAAAAGATAATCTGAAATTAATAATTGTTTATTAATTTATTTAAGAAAAGTTACATAAATACCCTCAGGATTTGTTATCTATTCAAAAGAGTCTTTGTGACCTCTCGTCGTACGTTACCGTTTAAACGACGAAGAGAAAGAAAGAGACTAAGAATCGCCGCCGGTGGACCTGTTTGCACAAACATGTAGCGTTACACTAATAAACGTGTCCTTATCCTTATCTATATCATGGAACCACTTCAGCACCTCACAGATCCTCTCTCATCTTCTTTATAATCCCTTTAGATTTCTTCTAGGGTTTCATCAACCTCAAATTCTCAACTCTTTATTTTTTTTTAGATTTCTGTGTTTCTCTCTTTCTCTAAGAATCACCGAGATGGAAGTTCGTATGCAAATGCATCATCCAATTCTCGGGTATCGATCTCGTAACGTGGATGGACAACTCCACTCGCCTGCGGAGATTAAGATGTACTGCTTCGGTCTCGCTATGGTTTTGAGTGTCCTTGGTTGGTTTCTTCAACTTTTGTTTTTTAATTCCAGTTTACAGTTTTGATTGTGATTATATATGAATCTGACTAATTCACGATGATGTCTCACAGGGTCGGTTTTTCTGATCGTGGGTGTTTACGGATCACAAAATATCTGGCTTGGACCGAATTCGTCCATTCTTGTTGAACCAAGTTCCATATTTGTCCAAAGCATTAAGGTTCGTGTCTCGTTTGGTCCCTCCTATCTCCTTGTTTTAGTTCTGTTTATCAATTATCATCAAGGGTTGTGCTTATTTATTGGATTTGTTTTGTTAGGTGAAGGAGCTTGATTACTCTAAACCAGGGATCCAGCTTTATGGATTCTATGGGTCTCCTCCCTTGAATCGTTTGGTGAATTGGTCAGAATCCCGAGGGTTTCCTGTCTCATATGATTCTTACAAGGCATGTTTAAGATTCTATGTACTGTTTGAAACTGTCATTGAGAATTGAAATCAAAGATTCAATCTCTTGACCTATTTTTTTTTACTCATGATTTATTCTAGCTTTGATTGTCATTGGATTCTCTTTTTGACAATTTATTGAACTTCTCTCAGGGTTGGCCATATTACTTTAACCGAGGGACTTTTGTGAATATAACCTATACCGTAAAACCAAAAGGTGCAGCGGTCGAGCTTGTGGTCGATGAAGGTTAGTAAATATTGTAGTTGTTTCATATGCTGATTGCTGTGCTTTGCTTGTTGGTTTACCATTGTCAGTGAGGCTGTGATAGAGATTTAGAAAAAAAAAAAAAAAACATGAATACAAAGAAAAACCTAAATTGATGGAAACCACTTAATCGCTGAACTTCATTTGTATATTTTAGTATATACTAAAAGGATATAGAAGTCTTAATGTGAGTGAGATTCTATGTTTGTATTTGTTGCCTTTATGGGATATATATACTGATAATGTCAAGGCTCTCAATTCGCAGGAAGGCAAGGCCTCTCTTCTTCATGGTTGAACGAGATTGTATTTCGTCGTGACATCGCTTGGTCATGGAATCTAATTCAGGGTTAGTCAAATGGAAGTTCCTACATAAAATTGCATTGTGATAGCCATGAGTTTAATAGACGTCCTTTTACAGGGAGTGGTATGATTCAATTGGAGATAAGTAAGTCTTCAGGTTATTATGTTACTGTGGCTAACTTGAAGAAGAGCAAGGACGTAGAGGTAAATAATTACTGATCAAGTAATGACTTTGGATTAGTTTTTTTTGGTTGTGCACCGTTCATTGTTTTACTTGACCTGATGTTTGTTTGTTTGTTCAAGGTGGAACTGACTATTGATGTGAGGGCTGTCTTGTATGATACTAAACAATCATTATACAACTGTACCTTCAGCAACGGCGAGTGCACATTCAAGCTCAATGCAATGTCCCTTGTTGGAAATTCTGTTGTTGTGACTTCACCAGCATCGAGTCAGGTATTTACTCGTAATACGAAACACCAACACTGTTAGTATTACCATGACACTTAGCTGAATGAGTGTTTCATCTCACTGCCTCTGCCTCTGGGTTTATAGGGAGTATCCATCGATGATGAATGGTGCATCAGCATCTCATATGAACATAGATGGATTGCATATGTAATTGGCATAGGTAAACTTTTCAATCGTCTCAAAAGTCAGTTCATTATTGGATTTGAGCTTTGGTTAGTTTTCTCTTATTAAAACAAACTTGGGATCAGTTACATGTATCGTATAATTGCATATGCAGGTCTGGTGTTTTGGTTCATGTTTGTAGCTACACAGTGCTGTTGTAGAGAGGAACATCTAACCGAAAATAATGATTCAGCAAGAACACCTCTACTTGCAGACAAAGTTGAGGATGGTTCGTGTAATGAACCTTTGACAAACAATGATTCTAATTTGGAAAAGTCGTCGATAGAAAGTGATGATGACAGTGACGGATCTGCCTATATGGTTATTTGTGATGTTGACATGTATTTTCCAGAAGCCTAATATGTATGTATGATAAACTCTCTTGAATCTATAATAATAGAGCATTAATAATAAACTTATCATTTGATATTGACAAGTCTCACTTCTTTCTCTACGTTAATTCGTTTCAAATCTCTTTGACCATCTTTGCGATAGATCACCATAGACTAGTGATCATTCGTTGTTTGTTGACTCGATATGGGATCGAAACACCATTAGTATTTTTTGTGTAATGTCGTTGCTTATTCATTTTTAATTATTGAATAGTAGTTCTTAAAGCTTTACGAGTATAATTACAGTTCATGATTATATTTATATTACAATGAGTGTATTTGATATTTTCTTAAAGCATTTTCTTATATAGCTGATTTATTTTTTTCTGTCTAAAGTAACAAAAATTTCCAAAATCTTTAGTCTCTGTCATATTATATTTCTAACCAAAAAAAGGAAGAACACTATCCGAGTCAGTGGTTTCTTCGACACACGATGTTTATAGGGAAGTGAGCTTCCACGTCAACAAGATAAAACACCTCTTCGGGACTCTATTACATAGGGAAATAAATCTTGTGGTCAAAGTTTCCATACACATAGCTTTTTTTCTCTACACTCACCTCCCATCACAATCCCCAAACTCCTTCATCTACACAACCGTCCGATTCACTTACTTTGACTATCTTCTCTCGATCGGACCACTCACAGTCCACAAACATATTTCAAATCACAACCCTCACTCACTCCATATATAATAATCCACCTTCCTCTGCTCCACACACTCTCTCTCAAAACCCTAAATGGCAGAAACAGGAGTTGTGGCGGTGTACGGCGAATTAGCCATGACCGAGACAACGAAGCAGAAGTCTCCCTTCTCCGTCAAGGTAGGTCTCGCTCAGATGCTCCGAGGCGGTGTTATCATGGACGTCGTCAACGCAGAACAAGCTCGAATCGCTGAAGAAGCAGGTGCCTGCGCCGTCATGGCTCTTGAACGTGTTCCTGCTGATATCAGAGCTCAAGGCGGCGTTGCTCGTATGAGCGACCCGGAGATGATCAAGGAGATTAAAAACGCGGTGACGATTCCGGTGATGGCTAAAGCACGAATCGGTCATTTCGTCGAAGCTCAGATCCTTGAAGCAATCGGAGTTGACTACGTCGACGAGAGTGAAGTACTCACACTCGCCGACGAGGACAATCACATCAACAAGCATAACTTCAAGATCCCTTTTGTTTGTGGTTGTAGGAACCTCGGTGAAGCTTTACGGCGGATCCGTGAAGGAGCCGCCATGATTAGAACCAAAGGTGAGGCTGGAACCGGAAACGTTGTTGAAGCCGTAAGGCACGTGAGGAGTGTGAACGGAGCTATTCGTTTGCTTCGTAACATGGACGACGACGAGGTTTTCACTTTTGCTAAAAAGATCGCTGCGCCGTATGATTTGGTGGTGCAGACGAAGGAGCTTGGGAGGTTACCGGTGGTTCAGTTCGCTGCTGGTGGAGTGGCGACGCCGGCTGACGCGGCGCTGATGATGCAGCTGGGGTGTGATGGGGTGTTTGTTGGGTCGGGTGTTTTCAAGAGTGGAGATCCGGTGAAGAGGGCTAAGGCGATTGTTCAGGCGGTTACGAATTATAGAGATGCGGCGGTGTTGGCGGAGATAAGCTGTGGGTTGGGTGAAGCAATGGTTGGTCTTAATTTGGATGATAAGGTTGAGAGGTTCGCTAGCCGCTCTGAGTAAACCAATCAGATGTCACATGTTTTTTATTTTATTTTTATTAAAAGGTTTTTATGATAATTAAAATATTCTGTTTGTAAGAGAAATTGGTTGTCTTATTTCATGAAATTAAACTTTGTGGCAAATTCTCAAATATTATTTGGCTTTTGTAAGGATTTAAAAAAAAAAGTGCGTTTCAGCCACATAAGTATAAACGATAAAAAGTGCGACTACGTACGTGTGAACTTTTGCCATTGGGGTTGGCATAAACCGTTGAAGAGTCACGGGTGTCATGTAGATTTTGTTAGATAGTGGGCTTCCAACTCAAAACCAATTGGCAATGAGTTGAGAGGCCCATATCTTATATATACTACTTAAGATCCTACTCAACTTTCAATGTGGGATATTGTATCCCTAATACGCCCCCTCGAGATGATGGTTTCTTTAGGCATCAATCTCGGTATGTTCGGGTATGAATCGGCGGGCCAACTATTAGGCTGGGCCAATTGTGGATTGGGTTGAGTATGTGCGGATCGGGCTCTGATACCATGTTAGATAGTGGGCTTCCAACTCAAAACCAATTGGCAATGAGTGGAGAGGCCCATATCTTATATATACTACTTAAGATCCTACTCAACTTTTAATGTGGGATATTGTATTCCTAATAGATTTTACTGGAGTATTCGGCATGGCAGAACCCATCATCATCTCAATTAGCATAATAGGGAGATTTCAGCCTATATGATTGATTGAAATTTTTTTGCTTCCATTCTTTGAAATTTTGCATAAAAATTTAGGATTTAAATTTTATTTGATGATGGAGACTTGAGTTAAAGTTTATGATCCCACAACAAAATTCATGTTTGTAAAAGGAGTTCACGTTCGGATATGTAGTAGATTCTAGATGCGTCTTCTGAGGAGATGTGCTTCTTCTCACCGGAAGCCGAGATTTCCACCCGATAGCTGAAAATCATAATAACCCTTATTGATTCTCAAGAGCTGAATTAAGATTGAGATTATTCATTGTTCCTTTCAATCGAATTAAGATTGAGATCTTCAGGGACCATGCAATCCTCGACGTACCAAAAGACGTATGTGACACTAGCCGCCCCTTCACAAAACGTATAACGCATAAACAAATTACAATAGAATTATTGATCCATTAACCATTAATTAGTTTACTATATGACAGATCGACTCGATAAAGAAATATAGATAGAAATAGAGAGAGATCTTACTAGAAAATTTTTCGTTCATGGTTTCCACATAGATGATCACAATAGAATTGAAAAAATCAAAAGCAAATTAGGGTTTTTGATCGGGTTAATCAGTGTTTTGTCTGGGGATAAGAGGGTTAGATCTGTCATGTTTTCCAGCCGTTGGATCTCAAGCGTAACGCAATGTTAGATCTATGTTATGTTTTCAGCCATTGGATACGTCAAGGTTTACAATTTTATTGCTGAATTGACAATCCATCCAATCGCACTAGGCCTGGGCATAAAAACCGTACCCGAATACCCAACCCGGAACCCGACCCGAAAAACCGGGTTCGGGTTGGGTTCGGGTTTGCTTATAAAACTCTATTGGGTTCTATTTTCTAATACCCGTGGGTTCGGGTTAGGGTCGGGTAATATCCGGTACCCGTTTGGGTACCCAACAAACCCGAACATATAAACATATTTATAATATTTATCATTAATATACTGCAATTACCCTAAAGTTATGATTATAATTTTGAATATTTCATTTAGGGGCTGTTATTGGAGAGATGATTTCTAAATCCATATGGAATTATAAATTTTAGAAATCAAAACAGATGGATTTTGAAATAACATGTTTTATTCTTGGATTTCAATCATTCTATTTTACACTATCAAATCCATTCAAATCCATATAAAACATAATATGGATTTTAAAATCTAAAAAAAAATCATTAAATGAATAACAGAGGATTTTAAAAGGTATTTGTAAATCATGGAACCAATAACACATGATTTTGATAAGTATTTTAAAATCAATGATTGAATAACACATAATTTTTGTTCGGATTTCCAAATCCATCAAAATCATACATCCAATAACCCCCCTTAGTTTTATACCTAAATATCAAAAATAATCAAAATATCTAAAATATATTGTCACATAAGTCAAACTTTAACTAAATTTATTTAAATTTAATTAATTTTAATTATATTTTTTCGGGTACTCGGTTGTTCGGGTACTAATTGGGTTCTGAAAATTGTAACCCAAACCGACCCGAACCCGGTACTACCCGAACCGAACCGAACCCAAACATAGTAAAATACCTGAATGGGTTCTATTTTCCACTACCCATTAACCCGAACCCGAACGGGTAATACCCGCACCCAAACGGATAACCCGAATGTCCAGCCCTAAATCGCACCTAGAGAGGGTCTTCCGGTACACTAAAGTCGGTCCTTAGATTTACTGTAGTGACTGTTTACATTGAACGGTTTTATCAAACCAATCCCGGTTAGCAGAATCAGTATAATAGAAAATGTAAACATGAGAATTTGAATATTTTATAACCAGTTATTTTAAATTCTTTTTATTTATTACAATAGTGCATGGTTTATTACATATCATTTAGTAACGGATGTAACAAGTACATCGGACTATATATACTGTAAAAAATTATACTTGGGGTGTATATCAGTAATCATTATCTTGATAACAGCGAATCGACTTGGTTCTTTCCAGAAGGACCCTTTTGCCTAATGAGAAGACGGTACTCGTCGAACCTGATCGGTTTATAAAGAGCGGGTCGGCTTTTGGCTAATAGTTCTTCGACTGGTCCAATCGGTATATCACTTCTTGGGTTGTAGAAGAATGCGAAAGAGACTCGATCCATACCGGGATTAACGATCACCTGATGCTCCACGCTTTTGTAAATTCCATTGCTAAGTATCTACAAGTTGACCCAAACATTATTATTGGTTAGTATTCGTATCTGATTCGGTGATTCCATTTCCAGATATTAGATGAAATATCACATAATACTAAGATAGCAAGATCATATGACTTTTTGCCAAAATACTAAAACAGAACTAATTTCAAAAAAAAATATAATTCTCCGATCCGCACATTTGTAAACCCACCTATACCTTAGCTGAAATTGTGATTTTGCTCCAATCACAGATTTAGAGACTCTAAAATCAAATGTTTTCTATATATGTACCAGTTATGATTTAAATATTTTAGATGTAAAAAGAACAGAAAATCTCTATAACCATGATGAAATAGTAGTTTTAGACAAGGATACAAAAAAAAAAAAAAAACACAACAAAGCAAACACAAATACCTGAATCTGATCTCCCATATTGACGACCAAAGCATTGGGGACTGATTTAACGGTGACCCAGCCATCACCACGACGGACCTGGAGGCCAGAAACCTTCTCGTCTGGGAGGAGAATGGTGATGCCACCAGGGTCAGAATGGGAAGAGAGACCTAACGTGAGATGTGGCTGAGGACATTTTGGGTAGAAGTTTGTCCTGAGAGAAGCACCGACTTTGTCTTCTCCTCCTAAGGCCTCCATGAGACGATTTGGTTCCAAACCTAAACTCTCAGAGAGCGTCTCTACCAGCCTCTCGCACAGTTTTCTCATTTCTTCTCCATACTCTTTGATCAATTCTCTGCGCATTAGTTTTCCCACGAAATGTTAATTAATTACAATGATCTATATTGAATAACTATATGTGAGATCCGTTTATTACAATATTTTTTGTGAAATAATCATCAGTAAATCTTACTTAACATCTTGGTTATAAATAACACAATATTTATATTTAAATACTATTGTTTTTTTTTTGTCCGATCGGTCAATTATGTTATTAATACGCAATACAAAGAAAAGTCATGTTTCACGTGGGTATTAACGACCACATGTAACGTGTTCACACATTTAGACACGTGCCTAAATAAACGTTTCGACCAAACGGCCATGTGTGTACGTTTATGCAAGCTGTACTTCCACATAATTCAGATGCTTGAACACCCTAAAACTAAAAACACACGCAGGCAACGTGTCCCCATGCAAAACATTCACTTAGTAAAAACTCTTTGTTTTAGTAAAGGTTTTCGTTAGAAACTATATACACTTAGGAATAGAAAAATACTAGCAAACCCAAACCGTATATATACAAAGAAAAATCAGGTCATAAACGTTTATATAGTCGCATAAATCAGGTCATAAAATCATGTACCTGATCTTACGGGGGTGAGATGGCCACTTGGAGGGGTTTCTTATGGAAGAAGGCAAGTAATTAAGGTAGAAATAATCACTCCAATCTAATTTAGCATCTTTCACAACCCCAAGGCGGCTTCCATAACCTTCGTACGTGTCCGGTGAGTTTGCGAACTTCCTTTTCTCGTCTATCGGTAGCTCGAAGAACTCTCGCCAAGCTCCTCTCACTTTCTCCATCAGCGCATGGTTCACTCCGTGGTTCACCATTTGGAAGAAACCCCACTCCTCACACGCCTTCCTTACGAGCATCAGCCCCTCTGGCTTCCCCCAAACGTCGCCCATGTCTAGCACGGGGATCTCCATCTCAGCATCGGATTGGGCAGAGTTCAAGACCGGTCTCTGATGAGAAGGTTTCACATACCGGCTTGGTACGGTTGTTACGCCGGTTTGGGACAAGGCTTGCACGGAAACAATCGGCTCAGGCCAGTATGCAGCCATTTTGTGATTTGTTTTGGAATTTAAATAAGGTATACTCAACGGAGAGAGAGATAAGGGAATTGAAAGTTTTTGATGGTGGAAGAAGCAGGGACGAGTGGGGATATAAATAGAGATTTTAAAATAAATAAATAAATAAATATGAAACGTGAAACAATTAATGATACGATCCATATTCTCTTATTCCAGCCTCTTTTTTTCTATTGAATTTAGAGGTCGACTTAGTAAAGTTTGCATGCTGAGCTAAGTTGGATGATAGACATTAATAAGACACGTTTTTAAAAGAGTTGTGGATAAATGTCGACAATCTTGTTTTTTTGTGTCTTCAATGACTTTTAAAGTGAGGAGATGAGGATATAATTTCGGCGCCGTGCGACGGTTTGCATCACAAAAATAATATACGATTTGTCTTTACTAAACTTTATTACAATTTGTGTTAATTTTATGTAAAAGACGATGATTTAGTATAATAACTTTTGCATTATCAAATAAGGTTTTGACAAACAGTTGTAGATTGATAGACTTAAATTATACCTAATCAAAAAAAAAAGCAGATTATCGGTGAAGGTCATTCCAACATTTGGAACACCAATCATAGAATGCCAACATTGAACAAAAACAGCCAACCCCATATATAGTGATTGCTTCATGTTCATTGTAATTTCTATAGTCGAGATCATCATGCATGTGATGCATAATTTAATCTAAATTATTGTTTTGATTGGTAAACCACAAAAGGAAAAACTATTTATATATATACCAGATTTTGTTTTGAAAATAGTGGTTTCATTATAGTGGTTGAACGTCTTTTAACTGTTGTAGAATAGTTGAATGATTGAAAGCGGAACCATACTGGTTGAATTACGTAATGAAATTTCCAAAAATATTCATGAAATACTTAAACTTATATAATTGGTTAGTTATACTCTCAACACGTCCATATAGTATATATGTAACAAATGTTTTTCATTTTGAAAAACAAAAAAATAGAATTACGTTTTAAAAATCTGACAACCAAACACTGATGATATATATGTAGCATATATTATTCCAACTGTATAAATTTACATTTTTTTTCTTCCGTAGAATGGTATTTTGAGGCAATACATAATATCGTTCTTCTTATATGATTGATAACACATCTATAAAAAAAACATTGCAGAACTCAATTCTACGTGCTGCTTACGCAGTCGATCGGATGAGCTTGTATCATAACATGGACTGAAAAATAAAAGTTTGACATAGTGAATCATACATCTCAAGACCTCAGTGAGAGCGCAGCCACTTGTAGAGTATTATAGCCTCTTTTATTGATCAATACAAATTGCATTTTTAAAAGGAAATTTAAACACTTCCTCAACCATATATCTTTAGTTGTCGGACAAAATTTTCGTTCGTTGGAATATTTAATTTATTATTGATAATAATAACGGCCGGGACCATGTAGTAAAGAATACGCAATGTATATATGCTTATACTGTTATGCATCACATGTTTTAATTAAAATCGACTAGAGATATTATGTCTTACCCGGTGAAATGAGCTTATATTTTTAATTAAAGGGTTTCAGATCGGTTGAATCATGCATTCTACAACGTTGTAACTTGTACGCGCTTACTACACAGATCATACAGTAGCAATCAAAATTATAATTATTTTAATAAAAAATTGTATAATATCAAGTGAAAAAGTACCACATATTTTTTTTTGTCAACAGTACCACATATTTTTAAATAGGGTTTATGAATTTTTTTTTTGTAATATAAATAGTTATTCAATAGGAGTAGTAATTTTCCAAGTTGACGCATGACTTCTACAGTTTTGCGCTGAAACGAGTAAAGTATTGTGCAAGTATAAAAATCTAACTTTTATCTTATATTTGTTTCTTCATCTTCAAGATAGATCGGGATGTGTTAAAATCATATACTAGAATACTAGATCGTGATACAAGTTGTCCGCCCAATATGTTGAATAGTCATATATATTCACCCCCTCTTAAAAGAAAAAATCGATCTGAACGTAATGTACAGTGTATGATAATTAACAAAAGAAGTGAACATCAAACTCGTGTTGATTGTCTTGAAGACAACAGCTACGTTGTCAAAAAGTAATACTGAAGAAAAAAACAATTGCTACACGTGGGCGACGGTATGGGATGCATCATTTTACAGCTACCATTCCAAACACACATGTGAAAAAAACTACATGCGTTGACAATTTGCAATTTATATATGTGTATATACGCGAATTACAAAATTATTGGGGAAGTCTGTATTGTCTATTTGAAATAAATTATCGTCCCTACAGCTACACTTCAAAATTGCTAAGCTTTTTGCAACAAAAAAAATATATTGAAAAAGTTGTGTAACACATGAGTCATGCTTTGTAGTATCCTAGCTAGTAGGTGTGAGTACTAAAACCATGATTATTGGTCAAATTAAAATGTAGAATATTACATAGTATACATATGGGATCCAGAGTGGATTCCCTAGATATTATATTATACGTTTACATATATGTTCCAATATGTCATATGATTGCATGGATTGAGTACGGTGAGAAAAATCATCAAAACATATTTTTCAAACCATAGTTTATCTTCTTTTCTTTTTTTAGAACAAACTCCATAGTCTGTCAAGTGGTTCACTAATTCTACAGATAAATGTGAAGGAAGCAGACAAAGATTTTCCCAGCCTGATTTAGGTAGACCTTGGTCATTTCTTTAGATAGTTGCGGTTTTTAGAGGTTACTAGTTTTACACCCAACAAAGCTGTTATTACGTGAGACTCAAATTGCCAAATTGTGTAACATCATCACTCAGATACGTCGTGACGAATTGGCCCAACTTTGTAGAATGGGTTTGGGCTGCCTACCAATAATAAAACTTACTAAGTCGAAATAAGTTTGGCATGTTCATACTTCATAAATTCGAAATTGGCCTACCATATAACATCGACATGACATTATTTAGCAGACAAATCCCACGTGCAATACTGTAATTGGTTCTTTTTTGAATGAAGAATCATCCCAACAATCTTGATAACCATGAAAGGATAATTTTACACGTGCAGGAAATTAGGAAACGAGAGTAGATTCTAGAGAAGTTACATATTATCGTGCTCAAAAATGTTAGAAAAAAAAGATGGAGTTTTGTTGAAAAAGGGAACAAAAAAAATCTAAAGGAAAAGCTGAAATAGAAAACTTGGGAACGAAGCTAAGGATATGACTGGTCGCCGAGGATTAAGAACCACACAGTGTTATTATTGTATTATTTGCAAAAGTGTGTATACAAAAACCGAAACTTCTCCCAGTGGCGTTGGTGATGAAACGTCAACGCAATATTATCGTCACATCCCCATTTAATTCCTCATTATAATATGAATATGAAAAGCAGCCATGGCTTTAAACATAAAATACCCCCACATAAAAGGAACATTCTAATTTTGTTTTCATTTATAAAAATAAATTTTAGATTTGTTTTTAACTTACCATGAAAAAATTATTTTTAATATGAAATGTATTAAAAGTTTGTTTCAAGTTACTCACAAATATAAGATACCAAACTTTTTTTTTAAATAATAGAATTCAAATAAGTGATTTCTATACTTTTCTAAATTTTAGAAGTCCTTAAAAAATCATAAAATATTTTTAAAACAGTTTAAAGTTATTTTTTTTAAATGTTGAAAATGGTAGAATATGCCTTTTTTTTATTCAACGTTCAAATTTTGAAGTATTCTGAAAGTAATATATCCATATAATAATTTTCTTAGACAATATCATATAAATATAAATATAAATATATATATATATATATATATACAAGAAGTTTAATCGAAAATGATTGTTTCTTCGTTTATAATAGAAAAAATGGGTCATCGACTTAGCAATTTCAAGGAGATTTGCAGACGACAAAATTCATCGGTTCTCTCTTTTGGAATAGTTTAATTGAGATTAAGGTCCACTGGCTGATTGTGGACTGAGAGACGTGAGAATCCACACATACATCCAGAACGTTAATTATTAAGTGTTAAAATAAAATTCGATTGCTACCATATGACCAATACCATATACAGCTTGGTGAGTGAAACTGCCATAAAACAATTTCCTGTTGACAAAAACAAAGTTGTAATTTACTATCCTCTCAAGACTCGACAGTCGACATCATCATTTATTGTTGTATGCATTTATAAAATAACATAGAAAATATTTTTAGTACTACAATCAACAAATTCACACGCTAATCTTTGCTAATACAGTACACAACAAGTAAATTCTTAAAATACAACAAGTAACCCGAGTCTATAGCTAAACCACGATAGGTAGACTAAATTTCAATAAACTTATGATTCTTACCGTTTTACCAAAGTAACTCAGTAATAAATCCATTTCATACAAACAAATGTGATCATATGTCGACGTACTGTCAGAAACTCAGAATCTAGCATACTATTGTCAAACTAAAGTGATTACACAACATTATGAGAAAACGATAGAAAGATCCACATCATTCCTGATCACCCTTGTCATTTCGCTTACTAGACATTTAGACTATACTTTAAAGACGCTGCTAATCTATCCTCTATTAGACCATTTATAAATTATAATCAATAATTAAAACATATTCAAGTACTAAATTATCTTAGAGATTGACACATTTACCGAAAGCTTTGTTCTTTTTAATATTTTGTCAAAAGAAAAGAAAAAAACAAAACAGAGACAAAGAAAAAAAGGAAAAAGTTTATATATATAAGAAAAAATCCAAGATAGAGAAAAAAGTAAACGCGTATACAGATGGCGACAGGAGAAAGGAGAGAGTGGAGAAGAAGAAAAGAATTGTGAGAAAATATAGACTTCTTTCTCCCGACGTTTCACATTACAAAACACAAACCAAACCAAACAAAAAAAAACTTAGTATTGTAATAATTTTTATATTTTCTTTTTTTTTTGCGATCTGAAAAAAAGTGAAAGCTCATTACAAAGATTACAATAACGTAATCTTTAGCTTTATAGATCGTTTCTTGATTCTGTATCTCTTTTTTAGTTTTAGTCTCTTCTTGATTCTTTCAAATGGATGGACATCATCAACATCATCATCTTCAGCAGCTTCAATACCTCAACAAGCATCATCATCTTCATCATCCTCATCCCCAATCATCGCAGACGCCGGAAATAGCTTCTCCGGTAGCCGGTGGGGATAGGTTTCCACAGTGGAGCGTTGAAGAGACGAAAGAGTTGATAGGGATAAGAGGAGAGCTAGATCAGACTTTCATGGAGACTAAACGGAACAAGCTTCTTTGGGAAGTTATCTCTAACAAGATGAGAGACAAAAGCTTTCCTCGTAGCCCTGAACAGTGCAAGTGCAAGTGGAAGAACCTCGTCACTCGTTTTAAGGTACCAATATTATTTTTGTGGATGTGTTTAGTATTATTATCTTTAATTACCTAGTGCTATAATCTTTGGTAGCCTTGCATGGAACAAATAAAATATATTTTTTTGTAACCAAGAAATTTTTAATCTTATTGTCCATAATCATTCCAAGACAGAGACAAATCTTGAATTTTGTGTTGTCCATAATATTTTTTAAGTAGTTTAGTTGTATATGCATATATATAATCCCATTGGTGATGTATTCTTGATGTTTCTAGGGATGTGAGACAATGGAGGCAGAGATAGCGAGACAACAATTCCCTTTTTATGATGATATGCAAATTATATTTACCACTAGAATGCAGAGAATGCTATGGGTTGAATCCGAGGGAGGAGTAGGGGGAACAAGCGGGACAGCAGCGAGAAAGAGAGAGTATTCTTCAGATGAGGAAGAAGAGAATGTGAATGAAGAGCTAGTAGATGTTAGCAACGACCCGAAAATCCTAACTAATCCGAAAAAGAACATTGCAAAGAAGCGGAAAGGCAGTAGTAATAGCAATAATGGTGTAAGAGAAGTGTTAGAAGAGTTCATGAGACATCAAATAAGGATGGAGAGTGAGTGGAGAGAAGGATGGGAGGCGAGGGAGAAGGAGAGAGCAGAGAAAGAAGAAGAATGGAGAAGGAAGATGGAGGACCTTGAGAAGGAGAGGGTGACAATGGAGCGCATGTGGCGGGATAGAGAGGAGCAACGACGGTCGAGGGAGGAGATGAGAGCAGAGAAGAGGGATTCACTAATTAATGCATTGCTTGCTAAGCTTACTAGAGATGGTTCTCTCTAATCTTTCTCAACAACTATTCTTAACCTAAGATAAAACTGTTCTTTTTATGCTTGTTTGGGGTGTAGTGTAGGTTTAATTATTTGGTGGGGGAAATAGTTAGTTTAGTCATGGAAACACTCAACACTCTCTATATTGTTTGATGTGAGGACATTTTGAGTTTTTGTGAGACCTCAGTAACATATTAACCCCACATTCTTTCTTTATTTCTTTCTGATTTACATTTTGGTGAGCCAAACATTTTTGCATACCAACTAAATCTTTAATGGTTTTAGACTTTTAGTTAGCTAATTATTTGTAGAACGATATTGTATAGTATTCGTAAAACGGAACAAAGTTGTTTTCTTGAATAATCTTGAACACTTTGAATTTTTTTTTCCTAAGAGTTAATTTATAAACATACAATGTTAGCGAATGTAATATTTGAAGTATCGATCCCAAAAAATCATCTTCATGCAAAAGAGAGATATGATAATACTAAGGAAATTTTATTGTGGACTAATCTTGATGAGAATGTAGAGGTCACGAAAACAAAACGCAAAACTAATACGAGATCCAAGTCCAACGATGAAAAGTGATCCTATGAATTTTGGGACCATTTTTAGGTCGATCGTTTGTCTCTAATTCTTTTATACTATTATTTATCGATAGATCTTTCTTCTTTCTTTTTTCTTTTGATGATGAATCATATCTAACATGGCAGTACAATACGTGTATGCGTGTGACAATCCTTACCCACATAATAAATATATTTTCTTTTCTCTTTTTTTTTTTTTCATTTGTCATTGACATACGTACATATATTGAAGGACATCATTTGAATACACATTCTATTATAAGAATACTTTATTTGTCATTGATCGTCTCTCAATTGGAACGAGTAACCATTTTTTAAGTCTTTGTATATAATCTTTCATAATACTTTCAGTCATTTAGTATAATAGATAAAAAATAAATAATATAATTTGGAATTGATGCCTCAAGGAAATTTCAAAAATATATTTTGCTGAAAATTGCATGGAAAAGAAGAAATGGCAGACATAGTTATCTTTATCCCACGTTTTGATCAAAGTTTTGAAAATTATTCTTTTGTATTCGACATGAACATGGTAACTTCACCCCAGTTATATCTTTATGGCCCATAAAAGAATATCGAAGAAAACTCAAACATTTCAAAGAAGTATACATAAAGGTTAACGCACTTAGCTTGAGGCAATGAATCGATGAATCATGCATCGTCTTGTTAAAAGGGACAATAACACATATACTGTCACCGACATTGACCTTTTTGCTGCAAAGCAAAAGCCACAAATTGTCTCCTTGAGACTCGAGAAAATGGTCCACGTTTTTTTAATTGCTCTATTTCTGATTGGGTTTTGTTCAACAATTTGTAATGAGACAATTATTAGTGTAATGAAAACGAGGTTGAAACAATGGAAGAGAATTCAAGCTTGTTTATTAGGATTGTCAATTATGAATGTTTGAAGTTACACAAATATCGCAACTAATTCAAGACATTGCCAAGTTCACCATTTTCATACATTGTGGTCAATATATCACAACCTCCTACAAGTTCTCCTTTCACAAATATCTGTGGAAACGTTGGCCAATTGCTGTAGTTCTTCAGCTTCTCCCTTAGTCCCGGATTAAACTCGTCGTCAAGAACATCAACTGTTTCGTAATCAACCCCTTGGCTTTCAAGAATACCAACCACTCTCTGTGAGAATCCACACTGAGGAGCACTTCTTGATCCTTTAATGAAAGCTACCACTTTGCTCTCTTTCACTAAACGGTCAATCAGTTCCTCTAAAGGAACCGTAAGCTCGACATGGCGACCTGGAGTGAGACGGATATCTGATTTCTTTCTAGGAGTCTGTTTGACAAATGTGTTGTTCCCTGACTTATTCCCCGGGGGAACTTTTCCGGTTTCTTTAATGTGTTCTTCTATCCATGATTTCCATGCTTGTGTTAGAACCGCTTTGTCCGGTTCTTCTACTATACCAACCTAACAACCAACAATGTAAAAATCAGTTATGAAAGTTATTAACAACAATACCAAAACTTGCTAACATTCATCACTTCATCAAAACGAAGAAACAAGGTCCTCTCAAGGTCATTGTTGCTCATCTAAGTCAATAAGGCAAATAAACACAAAAAAAAACAGTAATGTCAGCTAAAATCCTCAAGAGCTATCAAAACAAACCCAAAGTTCTTCAAGCTGAAAGAACTTGACAGAGAATGGGAATCAAAAAGCCAAAGATTATATATTCTCTCCCTCGGCAGAAAACTGACCGGGATAGACGTCACCAATGAGCACTCTGTATCTCTAAGTAGAATTTCCCAAAACTAACTTTAAAAGAAAATGCTAAAAATGAAGTTGGGAACCAAGTCCTAAGTAAACATAAAAAGGTCACACCTCTTTCTAATCGAAGCATCTCTTTTGTGATTCTCTCATCTCAAGATTAGGATTCGGTACTAGTCAGGTTCTCATTGAGTATTGATGCATCTCCTAAGTCCTAATCAAACTCAGTGACCAAGGTTGCTAAATGTGGCAAGTACCGTTAAAGAAGTCTTATCAGTTATCAACAACAGAGCCAAGAACTTCACTAGTTCAACTTTTGCAAACATAGGAGGAGTGATCCAATATGATACTGTATAAAAATACAATTCTGGAACTAAAGTGATAAACTCTTCCCAAAATCTATCAACAGTAATAAACAAAAGTCAACCACAACACATGCTACTCTATATGAAATCAACGGATAGGGAGATGGGGAGCTATTACCTTGACGGAGCCACAAAGCTCCGGCACAGATTTGAGATGTGCAGAGACACTCGAGGCGATGTTCCGAGATATACCGACGAATTGAAGCTCGTCGCTTTTATCGTATACAGCATATACACCGGAAGCGGAAGGAATCGAATCGGACTCCGAAATCGGAAGCAGCTCCGTCTCCGTCAGAGACTTTACGGCGGAGGCGATTAAGAAGGGACGACGACGAGACCGGACTGTGTCAGTGCTACGGAGTGTGAAGGAGAGAGGAGGAAAAGAGAAGGATGATGGTGTGAAGCGTGAATAGAGAGCAATCCCAGGGGTATTTCGGGAAACTTGTGGACGAAAAACACGCGGAGAGGCTGAGGCGTGCAAAGAAGAGGCAAAACTGATTGCAGCCATTTTCGTCGGAGCTGACTGAGAGAGAGTTATCGGTGGAAACGATGAGCT
The DNA here is from genome assembly GCF_030686135.1 of Camelina sativa. Classification (NCBI taxonomy): domain Eukaryota; kingdom Viridiplantae; phylum Streptophyta; class Magnoliopsida; order Brassicales; family Brassicaceae; genus Camelina; species Camelina sativa. The sequence continues at coordinate 5,345,245 of NC_141884.1, read as the reverse complement.
CAATTTTATCTGGCGTAGGATTGTATTAATATGGGCCTTAACTGGGCTGATATTAAGGCCTTTTGATATCTATACTATATTAGGAAAGCTGGACCCGTTTAGTTTCTTCCTTAAGACTTTCCTTTTTTGTTTGGTATCTCTGGTTTAGTCTAAGTTCACCTTCATCACCAAAGCCAAACCTTCCCAGTGTCACCCAAAAATAGTTGTCCTAAACAGAACCGAAACAAGAAAAACTGGACTTCAAACTTAGAGACATTTGCTTAATTGATCATTATAATCCAAAAAACTGAAATCCATTATATTAAAAGTTTTAAACCGGTTCTAAACTTGTCTCTTTTGTATGAGTAAACGGGAGATATAGATTTTGTAGAAGCTTTTATAAAACAATAGGATTTGACAAAGCCAAATCGCTTTCTCAGGGCACAACATTGCCGCTCATTATTACCCTATCTACTAGGTTTCCTGCTTCGTATACTCATCAAGATGCTCTCTCTCTCTTTCTTTCTTCTCCTGAAATCTGAAATTTTTCAATTTTTGACATCATAAGAAACTGTTGCTACACAAGTGGTAAAGATCAATTGAGTTGTGTAGTTGTGTATACATGTTGGATTCTTACACGTTGCCGTTTCTGATTGCGGATTTTATGGAACAACTTCATCTGAGATAATAGCCTTGCCCAGATATACCTGTTGCATCTCCTCTTTCCAGATCTGCATCAACTTCACACATTTAATTCGTTTTTCCTTAATGTGTAAAGAACATAACAAATGTATTTTTGGTCCCTTACCGTGTCACGGAACTCCACCCTTATGTGTGGCACATTTGTTTTGTGAATGTCGTTTCCATCAGGTCCTCTTTTGTAATAGTCCTTACCAATCCAGTGCGACTAAAACATTTGACAGAGTTAGTTCTATGAGCACAGATCAGAACAGAGATATCTTGTACGTTAATACTATACGCGATGTTTGATATAACAAGTACCTTCAGGGCATGTGAGAAACCTGACTGGTACACTGAGTTACGAGCTATCTCACACAGGTCACACGCACTCAGCTTCCAAACCTGCAAGTACAGTTATTATCTCCAGTTAGTACATCAATGTAATTGGATCCTAGCAGAAAAAGAATGGATACTGAGAAGTTTTATGGTGTTCTTAGGTATTTGCAATCACGAAAAAAATCATATAAATCATCCAAACGTAAAATAAGGCGTATCCTATAATGGTATATGATGTGTGACATGACTGCATAATGGAAACATCAGGACTTACTGAAGCAGCTATGCTATACTCTTCCACGAGAGGTTCTTTAGTTAAGTGAATCTGAAGGGGATCATCGGTAGACAGGGAAACATTGAGACCTCTTAAGAAAAACACAGGAAACGGGTTTCGGTGGTAATCCAGAAACAAAGAGTTGTTGCTCAGTGGAGACATGGCAAGACCAATCTGTCAAACAAAATGGGACAAATGTCCAGTCAGATTTTCTTATTCTTAGAACAGAAGAAACACTAATACATATGTAATACAACCAGGCAGTCTCCACAAACCTGAGCGAGGTAGTAGAGATACTGAAGCACAGGAGACTTTCGCAGATTGATTCCATGTGCAATGCTATGGCATGTGAGAAATGTTGCAGCCAAGTGGTCAATATCACCAGCCTGAAATTTGTAGAGATGTTAAAATTCCATTACACTGTAACTGAAGAAATATATTTATATAGCATCAAGAAAGAAATAAAAATACCTCTCCAGAATGTGGTCGTAGCGTGATCGTAGTCATGCCCTTTGACTCCCGAAGCTGAAGAAAGATAGTTACTCCATATTATTACACAGTTTTGACAACACCAAGGTATAGTTACTCCATATTACACAGAAGGGTTAGGAAGAATGATACCTTATTTAACACATAGAGGTTAGCATAACAATAGTAGACATAATACGAAAATGCAGGATTGAATGCGTTAGTCCATTGAGCTGGAGTAGGCATGTGTTTAGTGGGACGTCGTTCAGGTTTACTTTCATCATCGACCAAATCAAACCCAACAACCTGAAATACCAGACGAGAAACGAGCAGAAAACCAAAGAAACAATCAACACAAACAAGAGACAGCAACCTGTTAAACCAACTCTTTAATAGTTCAAAGAATGCTGATGAAAGGTTCTTTGATAGTTCAAAAACAGATATAGATGCTAACCTGCTTCAAGAAAACATGGAGCTGGGGATGCGAATCGGGATCTACCGTGGCTTCAAAAAGAGGAATGAATATATTGTCAAGGATATTCTGGAAAGATGTCACAATACCCATGTCCTTGTAAATGTTGTACAGCCGTGGGAGCTAGTGCAGACAAGGAAAGTTAGCCCAGTAAGCAGTCAGGTCACAAGGATTAAAAAAACACATACACTCATGGATTGAACATGGAGCACAAAAGCATCAACAGGATGACCAACCTGAATTAACCAGACAACATTCTCACTGTATAGATCATTGTTCACAATCCAACTAGCCAGTTGATCCCACTCGCTCATTTTTCTGCCATATATAGATATTCTGTATTCAGCCATCTGCAGAATTTAAAGTAGACATCAGAAACAAACAAAAAAGGACAAAACAGAACATGAATGAATCTGCTTTGGCAAGAAGAATTCTTAACACATAAATTGAGCAGAATTCCATGACGTTTCGGAACTCAAGTCAATGCAAAATAGATTGGCACAAATAAAGTTAACCTTAAGCATAAGAAAGATAGTGCATATTTAATATGGTCACTGAGACTGAAATCCAAGGTTTTTTCACTACTACAAGTCTTTTCCGAAAGTAATTAAAGTTTAATGTAGCTGTGCTCTCTATCTATATAACATGTGCAACAGGGAAAAAGCAAGCTTTGCCTATGCAGAGAGTGGGAGGAGATCCATTAACAAAATCATAAGTCTCTCTGTATTTCCAGCAAAAGGTTATATCAAAAGCTTAGATTTTATAGATCTGTTCTTCTGGTATAAAGTTCGTTCTTTATGCATAAGACATGCAGTTGACCCCAAAAAAAGTTACCGCATATGGGTGTGGTGTTTACCTGATATTTACTAGCTTCAAGGTCAGAGAAGACTTGCTTTGTTATCTCACCAAGGAAACGACCTAAAACCAAAAGAAAAGAAATGTCAAAAGATTATTTTCGAAACACAGCCGTCAACATATTTACTGTATAGTTAAGAACCAAGTAACGCATCTGGTAAATATTGAATTGCATAACTGATGCATAAAAAGAACTAACAATGGTGGTAAAAATGATTAGATATTCAATTACCTTGGATGAGATTATCCTGTTTAAGGAAAATCTCCCTTAGTCTACTTTGACCACAGGGATTATACTTAAGGTTGAACTTATCAAAACGATGAAAGGTACTCTTGTCTGCATGAACATCCAAAAGGTCGACATTCAGGTCATACCTGTGCAAAGTTCAAACAAGGGGAAGATAATTTATTTCTTCAGCATCATGGTAAATCGGAAAAATATGTAGTATACATAATCTGCGCAACAACTAGGTGCCTCCTAGAGAGTAACCTAACAATCCTTCAGCCATCTAATTAAGACTGACTTAAGTTGGTAATTCTTAAAAGTTGGAAATGTAATTACCCAGTCAGATCCAGGCTCTCAAAAACTTCTTTCAAGGTTAAATATGTCCCATCTCTGAAGATTACAACCTGTATAGAGGAGCGAGTGATTATTATATCTGCAAATCAGCAAAGTGTACACTTTCCTCAAACATATGGTTCTAATTGTTACCTCATCGGGTTCTTTCCGGAGCTTTGACTTGATAAACCTTAAAAGGTGTTTCTGGTTCATGCAAGCTGAATGATGAACATGCGTGTCGACTTTCCTAACATTATAAAAATCACGATGTGGTGCACTTTTTTGAGCAAGAAATTCTTTATCCGCATTAAGCATCAAATGGAGATTGAATTTCTGAAACAAACAAAAAAGTCATAATGTTAACCAGATGAAACTTGCTTATTGACATTCATTCTTCTCTAGCTAAAACTCTTGCCTGTTCTAGGAGTACTAGTCGACGGTGGCACAAAGTCCGGATGTTTCCTGCAGCTATGACTTTGAGTACGTGATGCAAGTCAGTGAAAAATGCTGTGGCATCAGCTACCGGGAACAGCTCTGCTTTCGCTGGGAATAATGAAACGGAACAAGGGTCAATTATTCGAAAAATAACCAAATCAGCTTTTCTGGATACGAAATAGAAGCATTACAATATCAAACTACTCTTACCATCTTTATTTTCAAACACATGGACTACCCCATCTTGCATCTCAAAATAATGCTGTAAAAACAAATTTAGCAAAGTTATAGTTCATCAATGCATCTCGTTCCATGACAAAGTAAGGACCACAGACTTACATCAGATTTGCCCTGAGGATAGTGTGCAAATGGCTCTGGATTAGGCTTTGGGGTACTAGGATCAGATATGACTTCCTTTTCCCAAGGCGCAACTGTTTCTTGGAAGACATACCTCTTCCGCAGTTCAAGACATTCTTGAAGACATTTATAGGCTTCAACTTCATCTGACGTTGGCACCTCTACAAAGATCATGAGTAAAAATATGAATAAGAAATGTCTTCTAACTCCAGTTGTTTCAAGCTATAATTCTTAAACTATACTTTAAGAATTTCAATGGCTCAGCTCCCAAATAGAGTAAAGCCTTAACTGACCCTTTGCTTGTCTCACTCAAGACTAGTTATATAATTATCTGTAACTCCACTTAACTACTTGCCACTAGCAAAAACTTTTAAACTAGTGGGGTTCCAAAACTAACATGTCATGATTTGTAGCAACAGGAGAAGAGCGCTAAGAATACATGAACCAGATTAGGCAAGAATGACAGAAATAAATATTTAGTAACCATTCTTACCAAGAGGAACATTAAGACGGACAAAGGTTTCTTGCTCTGGCTCCTTACGCAGAATGTCAGCAGCAATAGGATCGGGCTGAACTCCATGAAGGTCACCAGACACACTGTGGGATCGAATCATACTTGAAGCAGCCATAGATATTGGCTCTCCATTAGCATCTGCAGGCTGCAAAAACATGTCTTACTTGTAAAAAGCCCACCCATCAAACAACAAATCAGGGAATCAAAAAGTTGTTAATTAAGAAACTCACCATATCCCCATTAGCTTGCAAGTAAGAAGCATCCAAACCCTCACTATTAGTCAAATTATCATCATCATCTGATTCTTCCACACTCTCGAAAGCACTAGCACTAGCAACAGGTGACTTCGGAGATATTGGTCTAACAAAGCTCCCAGTCTTCCTGATACTACTAGCTCCATGTACAGAAGCTCTCCCTGGAAAATAAAATCACAGAGCTATCTATCAGCATCATCAGATGATAACAGTGGAATTGAATAGCACTAAACCCCTTAAAAGGATAAACTTTTACATCACTGTTTCAAACCAAGTTTTGGTTTTTTCATACCTTCAGATGGGGTATGAAGCCTCGGGAGACCAGGAGGGATCTCGTCAACATAAACATGGCCGTTGCTCCGCCCAGCATCACCAGCACCAGCACTACCACCGCCGCCGCCGCCGCCACCATCGGTAAAGGGAGTAGCATCTGGAAGAGAAGCCGGACTGCGACCGTATTGGTCATTCCCTTTCCTTCGGACCTGACTCCGCCGCCTCTGATTTTGAGGATCGTCTCCATCAGGGTTCTCTTTACGCTCCTTACCACGCTCAAGGACTAGATTCAGTGCCTTGAAATGCATGAAAAACCCAGAAACAGCAACAAAGGAAGCTCCAAAGAGAGCCGCGAGGGCAAGTTGGTAAATATTAGGTTCCATGAGTGACGAAATCAGAAAAAATCTGTGCGTGTGCAGGTCAGAAGAAGAGACAGTGAAGGAAGGACCACGATTTTGGTTTAGTGGCGATGGTGGAAGGTTGAGGTATAGCTGATATTTATACAGGCCCAACGAGTGATACCACGCCACACTTGCAATTGCAAAAAGGCTGGGTCGTTTTTGTAAAGTTGTAACCTTTATGGCTCAAAACTAAAAAAAAGTGGTGACACAGTTTTTGATAAATAAATAATTTCTTCATTAGTGTTTCAATTATTTCAAACACCAATTTTTGTTTTTTTCTGTCCAATTCTTTTATTTTATTTTTATGTTTCCTTTTGCAATATACATAGGTTTGGGGACTTTGGCACTTAGGGTAAGTTAAATTCATAATTTTAACAAAAAATCACAAATGGTTGTTATTTGTTAATAACACCTCCCAAAAAAAATTGACAAATGAAGTTTCACCACCTATACAAAAACATCACTCATGCACATCTCTAAGTCATAAGGAAAATAATAACAAAAAAGGAGAAGAAAAATCATAGAACAATGGTGACACCTCTAGCGCCATGAACATAAGAAGGATGAGCAGCCTCTTGGTCTCTCTCAAACTGTTGGACATGTCTTGTAGCATCAAACTTCTCTCCATCTCCCCAAAGAGCATAAGCTTCTTCCCCATGAGCAGCGTCGTCTCCAATACCAAGCTCTTCCTCAGCCATTCTCAATGGTATGAACATTCTGATAGCGAGTAGTATGATTGTCGTCGACACTAAGTTCCAGACAGCGATGAAGGCAGCTCCTGCTAATTGTTTCAAAAGCTGTTTTCCGCCATTGCCGCGGTAGAAAGCTCCTCTGGTTGGCTCAGGAAGTATCAATTCGCAGAGATCAGGATGTGCAAACAAGCCTGTCATTATTCCACCTAGTAAACCGGCCACAGCGTGTGTGTAGAACACCGCTAATGTATCATCAACCTGTTAATTTAAATCCAATCAAAATATTACATTTTAGAACTTCAAAGTCATAGTACTACATAATCAGCTTTAGTTTACCTTTTGTAGGAGAGCGGATTTCTTGTGAAGGATCATCATAGAGGCCCATGGAGCTGTTCCTGAGACTATTCCAACTATTATTGCTGCCCATGTTTGGATCAACCCTGTAATATATAAAATTAAACATGCAATATTCATTAGTTTCCAACATAACTCAACTTTGATCCTCCATTAATAAACTAGAGTAAAAACAAAAAGTTGAGATTACAAGATTGAGACCTGCTCCAGGAGTGACGCCGGCTAGGCCAGTAACCATGCCTTGAATGGCTCCGATGACGGAAGGTTTGCCAAAGAAGATGACATCAAGTGTGGTCCATACAAGGAGGCTTGTCGCGGCAGAAAGATTGGTGTTGAGCACCGCGATTGAGGAGGTTAAGTTTGCAGCGTAAGGAGCACCACCGTTAAAACCTGACCATCCCATCCATAGAAGGCCAGCTCCAGCGAGCATTAGAAGAACATTGTTCGGCGGGAATCTCTCTCTGTCAGCCTTAGGCCTAGGTCCTACCTACAGTAACATCATGTCCACAAATCGCATTTAGTTTTTAAGTTATAATCAAAGTCTCGGTATCAGACATATGGTACGACTCTTTTAATTTTTCAACTAGCTTAGTAACCAACCAACCATTTAATTTCAATTCTTTTGCATAATTATTATGTGGAATATTATGTCGTCGTCATGTGGAATTGACTTGACTTTTACCATTTTGCTTATGTGCGACAAAATGCAGAATACAAGAAAACAAATTAGGTAGTTCATATGATCGTATCTCCACGATATAAATTACAAAAATAGATATTTTCAGTTGAAAGAGATGATTGGATTACTACGCTTCACTAATTAAATTTTCTGAGTTGATTATACTAATATACAATAATTATACATCATCAAGATCGTGTTGTCAAATTCTAAACTGATTCTATATAAATATTATCTACGACTTCGGAAATAATTTTACCTTTTTGTTAGTGGACCGAATCAATCATCGAACTTATCTTATAAACTAATGACCTTAAATAACGTAATCATACCGAAAGAGAAAGCAAAACAAAACTTGGCAATTAAAGATCAGTCTACATCAAAAATATTACTTAGAATTTTTATTTTGTTCCGAGTCTATGACTATGTGTCATCTACCGACTACCGTACATTAATTAAATTCCCAATATTTTCAACAAAACATCTTATTATTTTATTAATAGTAATAAAAGAACCAAATATCAAATAATTAGCCTGAGAAGTTAATTCCAGCTTTTTAAGTCTCACTAACTAAATAAACTAACCTTAAATCTTTGAATTTTGATTTGGTAGCAAAAGAAAAAAGAACGTACCCAATAAGCAGCGACGAAGCCGGCAACACCGGAGGAGAGATGAATAACATAACCACCGGAGTAATCAATAACACCCCATTGATACAAAAACCCACCTCCCCAAAGACTATAAGCTCCAACTGTGTAACTAAAGATCAACCACAACGGCACAAACGCCATCCAAGCTTTAATATTCATCCTCCCCAACACCGATCCCGCCACTAATATCGTCGTTATCGCCGCGAACGTAAACTGAAAATAAACCAACGTCGCCATCGGAAACAACGGCGCCATGGTTTTACTTTTTGGGATCTGTTAAAACAAAAATCAAAATTACTCATTCAGGCATTTTATCGAACACGTTATGTGCACGAACAAAAAATTCAATAACCTTTGCTCTACTTTTTAGGTATCCTTGGTCAAAAGCTGGACCGCCTTTACCCCAAAAAGGCAAAAGCTCATCTCCGAAAGCCATTTTGTAACAGAGGAGAACCCAACAGAGGAGAACGGCAGCGAAGGCGTAAAGAGCCATGAAAGCTGAATTCACAGCCCATTTCTTTTTGACGATGGAAGCGTAGAGGATAACAAGACCTGGCATGCTTTGTAGACCAACTAGAGTCGCTGCTGTAAGCTGCCATGCGTTGTCTCCTTTGTTAAGCCATTCAGGTACTTCCGGTAATCTTGGTTCGTAAGCTCCGGCCATGTTTATTCTTTTCTGATCGCTTTTTTTGTTTTTTTTTGAGTTTGTGATTTTTATAGTCAATGGGTACGAAAATGTTGTGAAGGTGTGAAAACCTTTAATGATAAATAATAATGAGTGTAAAATAGACAAGACACAAGTTGGGGTTTGGTGTTTTGTTGTACATTTTGAAGAAAAGTCTTCGATAGATGGATATGTTTTTCATTCTTCAATTCCGAGTCCTGATATTTCAATGAAGCTTCTTTTATTTCTTTTTTTTTTTTGTAAAAATAACTTAGGATAAAGAAAACAATATAAAAGACAAATTTGGTGTACGAAAAAATTAGATTTGGACCTTTGATATTTCATTATCTTATAAGTCGTTGCCAATTTTAAGATTTTGCCTGAGTTGATAAAAATCATCATTCATATTTTTTTTCAAAAGTAATAGTAATAATAATTCTTATTATTTCTAGGATATATGAAAGTTACGGTTTTTTTTTTTTTTTTTTTTATAAATCTCGTCGTAACTGTGCATGGGACAAAAGAGATTGATACATGTTTTGCAAGGACTAGTTTGGCAACAAGATGAGGAAGAGTATTATAGAAGAGTTATTAATATTCAAGTTACTAGTGTCTAGTAGTATTACATTACTAATTAATATACTTTGTCAAGTTTTGAATAAAGATTACATGAATATAAATTGTTGTGTACGTAGTGTTTTAAGTGGGTACAACATTAGACGTAATGTTTTTGTACCCCCTTTACCACTAGGATAATACTTTCACCATTTTCTCTTTAGCTATTGCCAAATTCATTTCAGATATTAGTTTAGATTCTTATCTGGAGAAGTGAATTTTCCCTATCAAAACAAAAATGGACTGGTCGACGTCTAGGTAGACGTAGAAGTAGAGGACTATACTATACGATTCCAAAATTTGGAAATTTGTATTTGTCAAATTGATCGTGCGGCCATGTTTTATACTGAAGGAGTTGACCCGGGCCGTGACACATCGAATGTTTAAGAAGCAAAGATTCTTTCGTTTGTTTCAATATTGACACTGTTTCTAATCAAACATTCGGAGATTCTTTATTTCTTTTGTTCATAATTTGATACTGGTTCGAACGTTGTATTTGTCACGTCGAAGTAATTAATATATAGATTCGATAAAAACAGTATCAATGTTAATATCATTACATACGACGTCACTTTCATATTGAAATAAGTACCACCATTTTTTATTATAAATTATTCTACGATAGTCTTCAGATTAAACGTCTAGTATCAGTTTTGGATATTGAGCTATATTCGTTTGTTACAAAAAGTGGAATATTATAAAGAGGGTGAAAATGAGTGAAGATGGATTTTGGAAAAGATATGAAAAACTCTATAAGATATATATATATATATATATATATATATATATGGTATTTGGATTGGGATTCTTATGGATTTTGTCATTTCTTCGGTACACAAATATTATGAATGTGCCATTTCACTTAAATTTTATAGATTTGCCCTTTTTTATTTTTCAAAATTGTTTTTATATTTTTTTTTGCTAAAATACATATTTCATATCAAATACTAAACCCTAAGAAAAAATGGTACCAACAAAGCCCAAACATTATGTGTTAAATTGTGTTTTTAAATCTTAAAAATGGCAAATCTAAAAAAATTAAGGTAAAATAGCAAAAACTAGAAATGCCATTGAAAAAGTCCCTATCTAGTAATTAACTCTATTTGGATTACAACATGTCTATATGTTATTTGAATAATCAAGAAACTAGCTAATTTGTACTGTTTAGCAGTTAAGGTCTCGTATACAACTATACAAGTGATGAAGGAAGCACCAACTAAGATCAATTTAAAATGTTATATAAATTACTTGTATGTATAATTATAATTATTGCGTGAGAAGGAGACAAACAACATATCGAATCACTATCTAGCTAGTAACATTTGTTTATAATATGGCGATGATACAAATTGGCGGTATCAGACAAACTCAAAAGGTTAATATAATCAGACCGTTTTGTTTCCTTTCTAATAATAATTAAAATACAGAAACAAGTAACAACAAGAACACTGAATATTAAAATATCGGATAAGTACCTCAAGATCTCACTTAGAATTTGTCTCATTCTTTAACTATAATTCATAGAGTCAGATCCAGAGTACTTGCCTGACGACAACCACTCTTAACCGTCCGATCCTCTTCATCATCTGTCTTGATCAGTCGGCTCTTCTTCAATGCAGACGACCCCGAACATAACGACAAGGACAACGTTTGATCCGTTGTTGTTGCTGCTGATTCTGTCTCTTCCGAAACTGTCTTCTCGGGTTGTGTTATCTTAAGAGAGAGATCGAGATCAAGATCAAGGCTCGTACTTGCGTTTCTTTTTCCCGTTGTCTTGTTACAGTAAGCATGCATATTAATTCTCTCTTCAACGCCGATCTGGAACTTTTCTAACGTTCTTGATGAGTGTCCTTGAATGCTGACTGAATTAGTCCGTTCTCGATGATCGTGTCTTAGTTTTGGTAAGTGATTAGAGACTAAAGAAGAGTGGATGTTTTGAAAAGACCTGTTGTTAGTCCAATATTCACTACCACGTATATTATTGGTAACGGATGAGCTGCGGACTAAACCGGGTCTAATTTGGTCTATCAAACTCCGGTTTGTTTCGTGTGAGCTAGAACTCCACAACGAAGCATTTGAAAATTTACTTCCATATCTACAATTTACAACAAAAAAAAATGAATTAGGAGTATAAATTTAGTTTCAAAGTAAAGATATCTATCAAATGAATGAACACATAAAACCTAAATTTACTAAACAATATTAACCTGAATGGAGAATCATTGTTATGATTATAGCCTCGGAACATCGGTAGCTGACTTAGTTTATAGATATTTCGATCTGTGGAAGTCTCAAATAGATGTTTGTGATCAGAAGATATGGCTGCCAAGAAATCAAACCCTACTTTATTGACATATATAGAAGCTTGATAGTTAATTAATACAAATAGAAATAATCAATACCTTGACCGTGATCATCTATCTTCTTGCTTCTGTACATCTAAAATTCCACAATACAAAAGTTAGTGAGAAACTTTTTTCTAATTTTGTAGATCCTTCGAAGCAAAAACCGACAATATAAGGGTGTATGTATAGTCAGTTACCTGTAGATGGCTCTTGACATGAGCAATACTAAGCCCTTTGATGTTCATCATCTGACGAACCAACTTTGGTGTTGCTCCTATACATAGTCAAGCAAAAGATGATAATATATAAAGAAACCAGAACCAAAAAGGTACGTACATAAAATTTTGACCAAAAGTAAAACCAAGAATAACCAAGGAATTGCTTGATTAAGCTTCATATATATGTGGGTGAATTGTAGAAAAATAGTAGTTAGGGACGTACTTTCTTGACCTCCAAGCCTCTCCACCGCGCGGACAAAACGAAGATGGAGATCAGGAGTCCACCGGAGTCGAGGGACTTTAGATCTCACATAAGGCCTAACCTTTGTCTTCTTATCGCTCTCTTCTACTGTACTATTGCTGGAAGCCTTACTCTCTTGGCCCTCTCCTTCGTCCTCTTCTTCTTCTCTATCAGTTTTCTCACCTCCCTCCATGCTTGAGATAATTTTTTTTCTTATTTATATGATTTCCAAAGAAAAATAGAAAGTATATGGTAAAGAGAGATATAGATCGGAGGTTAATTCTAGGCTTAGCTAGATACAGATTTTGGAAGAAAAGTCCTTTGGCTTGACATGAAAGACATAAAAGACAAAGATGAATACTGCGCCTTCTTAGTTCAAAGCATGGAGATTTTTGTCTGTGTCGATGAGAAACCCTAGATCAAGATAAACTTCAGATTCTCTATCTCTCTCTTCCCGGGGCAAGTAGACAAACCCCTCACCTAAATCTTGTTGCAGATGTTAAAAAGTGTTTCTTTTCTGTTCACAGCTAATTCGTTTTGGCTTTTTTCTTCTATAGACAGCTCTATATATATAAGTAGACGTTGTATTTTTTAATTTATGTATGCATATTAATATTATGCATGCAGGGACAAAACTATTACTTTAAAAGATATAAATTTATAATTTTAATTATATACTATTATAACATACCAAAAAAATAATTACAAGTAACACTTTCTTTAGTTATAAAAAAAACAACGATTGGTATGATAAGAATTATGCTTAATATATAGCCTATTATTATTAGTAGTCTTAGATTGTTTTGATTCGTCAAGCAAACATTTCGATTACAAAGATCGATATATATAAAAAAAAAAAAAATGTATTGGGACCAACAGTCTATGAATGACATTAGTATAATTAACCCTTGTAAGAAAAATACATTATAGTATAATTATTTGAGTGTAGAAACAAACAAAACACGAAAGAATTAATTTTAAAATTTGATACTGTGATGCAGTTTCCAGAAAATATAATTTTAATACCTCAGAGTAGTTTTGTCGGAATTAGGATTTGAACTTTTAAGAACTTGAATAATTAAAGACTTTGTCAATTAATGTCCCAAGGTCATTGATGATCGAGATCATAGTCTTTTTTTTCTTCTGACCTTCGATTTCTAATTAAATTTCCTTTAATTAATTCTACCATATTCTTTTCGATTGTAGAAAGCAAAATTGGTTGATGAGATGATGAGGTTTAGGGTTTGTGCTTGGAACTTAAATGCTAAAGGCAAAAAAGTTGAAGAGCGAGAGTGGTAGATAGACGAATAAATTATGATTACAAGGCGTGTGACTGCTCAGCTGTCTCTGATGTAGACTCCATCACACACATCTTCTTCTTTTTTGTTTCGACGAGAATCACGGGGCATTGCTCCTCTCTCTCTCTCTCTCTCACCCCAAAATTATATAGATCTCTATGTGTTTTTGTGAATTCGTATCAGAGAATTAATTTATGTTTTAAAGTGGTCCTTTGCTTTGTTTACGATACACATCCGACCCCGTGAACCGATGAATAGCGTTGTTAGTTGAGCCGTTTTTTTAAACATCGTTCCTCCAAAAATATGTAATAAAAATATAGTTAGAAAAGTTTGAAACAGCATACTCCAAGGTCCTACGGTTTGATTTTACTTGCAAAGAAATTAACACTTTTTGTTATTGTTATTTAAACCAAATTGTGGTGGTCCACGAAGTGAAAAGAGTCATTCAATGGGTAATCAGAAGACGAACATTTGAGTCTTTTAATAATTTACAATTTCAACCATGGTCATAAGTCCATTCAGATACTTTAAATATGTAACATATGCATCGATATAAAAACTCTTCAGCATGTTTCACTATGAACTTCATTCTTGAACTCTCCGGTAGTACCAAAAAAAAAAAAAGAAGATAAATCATGTTATAAATGTTTTAATATATATGATAGGCATATATATGAATGTGATTTTTTATAAGCTAAAGAAAAAAAAAGAGTTGTTGAGGAGAGGAAATTGTAAGCTTTGATGATATGAAGTTGGAAAAAGAAGAACTTTGTCATTCCCCCACGTGTAGAGAGGCTTCCAATCGATCCTTCACAAGCTTCTCGTCGCCACTCCTTTTTTTTTTTTTTTTTTTACACTTGTTTGTCTCCTCCGTCTGCATCTACACGTCCACATTTATGTGTACATATCCATATGTATATGTTTTGTATTTGCAATTGCAGCCGCAGGCACTTCTAAAGTACTAGATAAGCTTCAATTCTGGGAAAATGTGAGAATGACTTATATATATTGGGCAAAATATAATGAAATATATATATCATCATTCTAGAGTTACAAGGCATTGGCATTAAATCCTTGAAAAAGAGGAGGGACATTTCAGTTTGAGTCAAAATAGTCATTTCGGTACGTGTTTGGATCAGATAATGAAAGCATTGTTTAGTAAAAAATACATACATGGAAGTGGATGGTTGTGAGTTGTGACATACTATTAAATTAGACAAAACAGTACACTAAACCTGTGAAAGAAAAAAAAAAAAGAAAAAGACAGAGAAGATCATAAGAATTTAATAGGGACCAGGTTCTTATGTTGGTTGATTTCTCAATTGATATAATGGATAATGTAACCTGTTATTTCTTTTTGTGTTTTGAAATAATTTCAACTTAATAAATTTTTGTTACCTTTGTTTAACTTTATAAAGTTAATTTTTAAAACAACGTTCAAGTACGCTAAACTTTTCTTCAATAGTATTTTTAATAAATTAAATACTTTTCAGTTCTCATAAACAATATGGATATTAAAAAAAAGAGAAAAAAATAATAAAAATATAATTAGTTATCTTTTATTTCATATAATTAGTTATCTTTTATTTCTCTTGCTAATTGATCAGTACATAGTTGATTCATAGATATCAAGTACCACAATTTCCACCTGGTCCTCCAAAAGAAAATGATACTCCACTCGACTTCACGTAACCCCAATACGATAGTCTATAACATTGGTAAGAATCTGAATATTGTCTTGCTTTCTTATCTTCAATATCAACATTTTGGTATTTCCAATTCTTAACTTTGACATGGAAAAATTTTGAGCTTTTATGAGAATCTATAGTTGGAAAATGACCATTTCCCATTGGAGGACTAATTCCATCCGGAGAAGTAAATGTATTTCCTCCATACCGTATCAAAGAAGCTCCTTCGTTTAAATGTGTAAATAACTCTTTGGGCCAGTATCCAATTAATTGATCAAACACTTTTAGTACCCAATGTCCACTAAAACCATCCTGATAAATATTAAAACATAACAAAAAACAGTTAAACAAAATTTATAAAATTAAGTATATATGTGATTTATATAAGAAACATTAAAAAGAACATATATTTCTAACAAAAACTTCAAAAAATTCTAACGAGAATAAATTAGACTTCGAATATATTGAAGCATAATCCAAAAAATTATAATTAATATAAAGTTGAGAAATCTTTACCTGAAAGATCTTCGGTTGATAACCAATTATTTCTTTACCACCATAAATAGATGATCTATCAAATGAACTTCCAAGCCATGAATCTCGAGTAACAAGAATAAAGCCAGGACATTTTGTATTATAACATCCAGTTTTCTTATAACCATCTGCCTAATAAATTAAAATAGAAAAATCAAGGGTAAAATGTCATGCAAAAAGAAGGGTAAATGCAAACCCTTAATTATTTGTTTGCTATGTATAAAGAAACATAATAAAAAAATTAATTTTCTCACAGTCCAATATACGGTAAATCGCGTCAAACTATCACCATATAATCTTGGATGCACCTACAAAAAAAAATATACATGAAAATAACAAAAAATTCAAAGTAGAAGTATGAAAATGTTTTTTTTTCAAAAATGTATTCTCAAACTCAAATACATCATGAGTTTTATAAATACTGAATAACCACAAATTAGTTATATTCTTGTATTATTGGTAATTATCATATAGTTTTAAAGAATTATTTTAATTGATTATATGCTTATAAATATAATTAAATATGTTTATCTATTTTCATTATATATATTGTAAGTTTTAGTTCCTTATGTAATATTGCATGATTTTGTATAAATGAAACATTAAGTTTTATATATATGATAATAACTTACGGCCGAGCCAACTTGTATACTATTGAGTTGATCACGAGGTCCGTTCTCTAACCAAATTTGAACTTTACTGTACTGGTTATTTTGTAGAGTTAAATTATGAAGACTTATATAAGCTTCTGCTCCTCGATAGATGCTCCCATCCAAAACAGTCTCAATTGTTGCAAACTGTATATAATATAAATAAAAATGTTGACACTTTCAATATATTTTGCATGTATATTCACAACACAGGAAAAACGAAAAAACACTTTAGTGCATATAAACATTTTTATGTTGTGAATAAGATAAAATGTCATATGAGATGATATAGATATTTCGATAAAACCATGATAATAGAAGAAAATTTACATGTTGGCCGGGGAATTCGAGCGTGTCGAGGTGAATGCTATCTGTTCCATCTATTTGCCTTAAAATTGCTACTGTTCCTTTTGGACAACTTTGATCATTTAGTTTATTCTTTTGACTTTCATTTGAGATGAAATGTTCCTAGTACAAAACACAAGAATATCAAGATTAAGTTAAAAAAAAAAGAATTACAACATTAAATTATTCTTTGTCACATAAAACCACCATACCGGAATTTTGTGGTGTTTCAGCATTGGATGTTGGAAAGCTGGTTGTTTATATATATCAACACAATTAAAATCCTGCAAAATCAATTATAATTTAACAAATGAAAAGTATTATTATTAATAAAAAAAATTCCAAAAATCTTATGTAAAGATAGAAAAACACAAAGTAGAAGTGATAGAATATAAACAAAATTAAAATCCTGCAAAATCAATTATAATTTAACAAATTAAAAATATAATTGTTAATAAAAAATTCCAAAAATCTTATGTAATGATTGGATAAACAAAGTAGAATATCAACACAATTAAAATCCTGCAAAATCAATTATAATTTAACAAATTAAAAGTACTATCATTAATAAAAAAAATAAAAAAAGTTCCAAAAATCTTTTGGTAAAGATGGAAAAACAAAGTAGAAGTGATAGAATCTCACATCAATGATTCCATCGGCCCCTAACGTTAAAAACGTATAAGAAACAAGAAGTAGCACAAGATGTAAACCCATTGTTTAAGTTTTACTCTTCGTTCTCCTTTGTTTAAGTTTTACCAATTGTGAGACAACGACTAATAAGTTTGTTGTTGCTAATCGTATCAATTAATATAAACCTACGAAAAGTGTCAAATACAAAGATTTGACTGTTAAATAAAAATAATTTTAGGATCAAAATCGGGTCAACCATAATAATAAATTTATCGCTGGTCTTATCACTTCACCTTATCGCTGGTCCTTTATAAACCTACCAAAAGTGTCAAGAAGTAGCGCAAGATTTAACCGTTCAATTAGGGTCAATATCGAATATCGAGTCAACAATAATAAATTTGTTGATACTTCCTAGTCTTATCACTTCTCAATCTACCTTAAGTGTCAAATACAAAAGATATACTTTGTTTTTGGTAATGAATACAAAAGATATTAGATTTTAACCCGTGGTACACCGTGGATCTATTTTTAAAATATTATTTAAACTATTTCAAATTTAGATTGTATGTTGTGGTGTTTTTTTTACTATTTCTACAATTTTTTGTATCAATCTTGTATTTTTATGTTTGTTTTAATATATTTTGTTTAATATTTAAATTCTATAATTTTAGGTGGATTATAATTTTTTGTGTTTGGTACCGGTTAGGATTGGCGTAAAAACTCTCCTGAATTCATTTGATATAAAATATTTTTGTAGACTAACTGTAAAAAACTATATAATCACCTTTATGCAAATTTTAACCCGTTTCATATAAAATATTTTAGTAGACTAACCCGTAAAAAAAATGTTATTAAGAGAACCTAGATCTTTGAGGGAAGAAGGTGGAAATAGAGCAGCCAAACAAAAGCCTCACCGAACACAACTCACCACATGTTATGCTACGTCAAAGTAAAATCCTCGGAAAAAATTACTACCCAGCTGGAAAAAATTACTACAGCTTGAGATTGTGCATATCGTTATTCTATAAACATGGTATTTATAGAGTTCATTGGTGATGATAGTAATAGGTGTGATATGAAATCGCTAAAAAAGTTGGTGAGCAAGAAAACGATCTTTGCAAACTATACAATTGCGAATAGAAAGGAAAATAGTTTCTATCATAATCAATAGAAATCTGACCGATTTTGGATTATTTGATTGCAAGCACAATAAATCGTTATTATTTCTATGAACATGCAAACTATAATAGCATGAAGGTAAGGAATATTACTTAAATTAAGATTTGAATAAGCTTCTATATATACATTTTCAAAAACATTTATGAAAAAATCCTCAAGTTCCAACTTATTTACAGAGAATGCCATTGTGTTTTTTGGAAACAATTACAAACGGGTCGGTTTTAGTGAGGATCCACGTATTATTTTCTGGATCCTTTGTATTCGGACTAATTGAGTAATGGAAGGATCCGTAATTGAGAAATGAAACCCAATTCCAAATACTTAAAACCCTAAAAGTTGTTTGCGACTCAATTCTACGGTTCAAGCCGAGGAGGCGGCAGTGAAGAATCTCTTTATCGTTTTTTCATTGGAATAAGATCAAATCTCGAGTGATGAAACTAATCTCAATCCTAGAGGTAAATTTGATCTGCTAGGTTTTGCTTTGTTTTCTTTGATTCCAAACGATCGATATTATTCTAGGTTTGCTTTGCTTCTCAACTGCCGTTGTTTGATCCGGTGGCTGGTAGGATACTACATCGGCTTTGTGGTTCATATGGTTATGACATTCTTCAGTGTCTTATCAGAATATGTGATTAAACTTATCTGCTGTTTTTGGTACAGTTGGCTTGGATAGAGGAACAAACACTTGACTAGCTTGATTTCTTTGTTGGGTCTCCCCGGTAAACTCATCTTAAATCCGTAAATTAATAATCCTTTTTTATCAATTTATATTCTAGATTTGATGTAAATATGTATCTGTGAAAAGATTGAATCTGAAATTTTTGTATGAAACATTAGTTTATGATCTTTTTATCTGAGTATGTTTTTTTGTTATGATGATTAGATCATATGAAGCATCTCTGATATTGGTTAGGCTTCTCAAATGTTTCTTCTAATTCTTTTATTGTGCATCAGCAGATATGATATGGTTTTGAAGGATGGACAAGTTTCACAACCAAATTTGTCATCTTAATCTCATTTGCGAGTTTCAAGCCAACCACAGGAGATTATTTGCACATTGCCAAACAGTTATCTTTTTCGATTTCCACTACTTATTAATCAGTTTGGTTGGCCCCATCAATGACATTTCCACTGCTCATTAAACATGCTTTCTCCATATGAAGTGATGATATATTTTGCTTTCTGGGAACATGTTTATTCTCTTGATGAGAGAGGGATCTTCTTCAAAACAGTGATTGTAAACAGATATCCTGATTGTGAATATATTTCGTTTTACACTTTATCAAGTACGGGGCTGAATGCTTCTACTGCTGCTGCCAATCTATCTAAAGAGAAGGTCAGTTGGGTTTTCTTAGTTTATATACAAACTTCCAACTTTGTTGTATTGGATCCGATTAGTTTGAATTCTGAAATGCAGGACCAGATGTTTGCCTCCAGTAGATTTTCTGAAGACAATGTAGACAATGAAGCTCTTTGCATTGCTGCAAACACTGGTAAAATTATATTCTGGCACTGCAATTTTTAAATTCTTTTTTTTTTTTTTCACTGCCACGAGACTAACAACTGAGGATTTTTTTTTGTTCTTTTTGTAGAACGTGATGGAAGTGGTTATGTGATACAAAATCATGGAAACAAAAAGAGTCAAAACCTATAAAAAACATATCTATATTAGCCTGTAATGTCTCAGTTGATGCGAAGCTGCTTGCGATGTAAGTTTATCTTTCTTCTCACTTTTGGGACCAACAGATAAAAGTGATATTATTTTTTAGTCATGATTTTTCTTTATGCTGAGGAACCCTTGAAGGAGATGATGTTATGTTACTTGACATACCTCAACAAGTCAGAGAGGTATCAAACATACCTCAAGTGTGTATTCGTCTAAATCCTCTGCTTCACGAGCTCTGATATTGATTAGGCATAAAGAAACACTATGGGAACTGTTTATCTTTATTTCATTAGAGTCTAGCCATTTCAATCGTATGAGACTGCCTGCCTTAGTCACTCATTTTCGTTGTTACTTACATGTACCTCAATATTTTTAAACCAATATCACAGCAAGAGTGTTTAGAATATCAATAACTTTTGGTTTAGTTATTTGGTCTCATGGGCGTGAATCCCGGTTTCTTCGTGGGTCACAGGCAGATAAGGATAAGAAGACGAAGGGATAGAAGAATCAGTAAGAGACATGTCGAATGGATGATATTAAGAAGAAATAGAGAAGAAGGAAGGAAGAGATAATGTGTCGGTTTTAGTTTTTTTTTTTTTGGGTAAATAACCTTTTATCTTATGTACTTTTTTTTTGAGTCTAAGCATTGTCATTTTTCCTTTTTTTTAAGTAACCAACAATTTGGTTTCTCCATTATAATATTCATTTGGTAATATATAATTTGGAAATTTATAATAAATTGTGTGATAACAATTGCCAGTTTTCCAGCAATTTTATGAAGGATGAATATTTTATGCTTTATCTATGAATTTACTCCACATTTTAAACTACGTATATATCTTAAATTTAAAAATAGTGATAAATTAATAACAATTAAAACTCGATAAATCAATATATTTTTTTGGTCCCAAATTTTTTTAATGGTTATGCTTAAGAATTGGTAAATTAATAACTCCATAAATGAACTCTATACATTATACACTTTTTAAAAAATCATGAATATGTTTTATACTAACCAAAAGTGAGAGATGCTCTAGATAACATATTATATACACATACTTTAATCCATTAATTAAAAGTTTATAAAAGTAAACAATTAGTATAACTCATAAAAAAACAACATACTTTTATTTTCATTGCACACATAAACTATATATGCTAAACTGTTAGATTATTTATATATGCTAACTATATGATATATAGATTATTTCTAACAAAAATAGAAAGCCAAATTATATTGTACTGATATTATTGAAAAACTACAATATAATTAAAATACTACTATCTCTAGAATAAAAAAAAAACACTTCTAGACGATTTAAATATTTAATAAACTGTATGATATCGTTCCTATCTTATAAAATAATCTACGATATACACCTAAAACATAGAAATTAGACACTACATAATATATAGATGCAATAAACCATACATTAAGAAAATACAAAAATTAGTTACATATATAGTTAATCTACTAAACAAAATACATTTTGCTTTTTAAAAAAAATAATTAGGCCCGCGGTGTACCGCGGGTGAATATCTAGTTTATTGATTAATATCCGTACTAATTTATGGTAATCAAGAGGAATATAACAGATTTTAGGCTATTAAATAGGACTAGGTAAGACCTGTGCTACGCTGTGGGATATGTTTCTACATTAATTTCTCTTTTAAAATAAATAAAATTGAGATTTTAAAGGATTATAGAATTTAGTAGTTTGTTTTTGCTAAAATTTAATTGTATACTTTATGCAATATTTATATATAATGTTACCATTTAGTGACATGTGAAAGATAAATCTTCCTCTTAGCAAAAACAACAACATGAATCTTTTATTTTCTATCTTCTTCTATTGCAAATTTTATTTTACTTTAAGAAAAAGTAAAAATCTTATTTATTATTATAAATAATATTTTTAAAGTTCGGTTCATAAAAACTGAAATATTTCTTGGATCATGCGGTCGACGTAGTTCCATCATGAATTACTTATATTTACTAATGAATATATATTTATCATTATAAATATTTAAATAATTTCTTAGCTTAATTTTCCTTTATAGAAAAGTAGATATGTTTATGTTTTTTTTTTTTTTGGTAAACGGCCGGGGTATTACCCCAGATTTTATTAAAACAACAAAAGACAATTACACACTAATATGCCTCTGGCACAGACGACCAGCAACGTCTGCACGTAACAGATCGGCAACAGACTCTAGAACCGTGTTAAAAACATGAAAGAAAGCATAGGTGGGTAAACCATCAGCAAGGTGGTTAGCTTCCCTATACACGTGACGAAAACGGACTATCTAGTCCCTTGTAAGAAAGCCATGGCACATACGTACCAGGAAAGACAGCGGATGAGAGTCTCCTATCCCTGTCGTAAGAAACCCAACCACCAGTTGCGAATCCACCTCCACCTCCAAACGCGTAACCTTTGCCTCCCAAGCAAAACTCAACCCGTAATGGACGCTCCACAGCTCTGCCAACTGCTCTGAACAACGCCCAATACGTACTGCAAAACCACCACACCATTCACCCACACTATTTCTCAGTACCCCTCATGCGGATGCCATACCTGGGTTCCCCTTTGACGCTCCATCAGTATTGAGCTTGAACCACCCATGATCCGGTGCCACCCAGCCTATTTCTCTGACCACCCTTGTTTGTGCACTAGCCTGATTCCCCCTTAGCGACTGTGCCTTAGTCACATCCAACGTAAGCTTTTTTACAAAGGAAACCCTATCCTGCAGACCAGTTTCACCCCAAAGACATCACAACATCGCCATTTCCACCCCCACCAAGCGGCCAGTGCAAACATAGTAGCCCACTCCCCTTCACGTACGCTTGTACCCTTCTCCAAATTATGGTGCAGCCACTCAAGTAAGGACATTGTAAAAAACTCCCTCCGCTTGCTTGGTGGTATGATTCTCCTCCAAATTATGGTGCAGCCACCCCAAAGATATGTTTATGTTTTGGTATGAGTTATTTGTTTTGTATAGAGATTTAGAAGTGTAGAATCGAGTTTTTAATAAAAATTAGGAATCGGGTGCGTGTTGGAACCATTAATATATAATTATATATGTATATATATATATATATTATAAATTATTTTAAATATCTCAAATTTAAGTATTTCATTATTAATATTTTAAATTTTTTTGAGATATAATTCTAAAATAAACAATTAAATCATATTGGTACCCAAAATCTAAACAATAAACTTGGTTATAAAATGAATTCTATTTTATTTATATATGATAGATAATCACATTAGCAACATAAAAAATAAGATAATATATAGAGAGAGAAAAAGAAAAAAGCTGTTCACGAAAATCTTTGTCATTAGCTATCTCTTTTTTTTTCTTAAATATTAAAATTATAAAAATGGAAAAGCAAAAAGCCATGTGTGAATTGAAAAACCCAATTGCTTCTTCTTCTTCGTTTTTTCTTGCAGCCTGCCGCACTTGGTTGATAAACTGTTTAAAAAAAAAATCAAACTCTAGTTTTCATAATAATTTACGAATCTATTCGGAATTAAACTATGAAACAAGTTTTAGTCATTGACAAATGCTTTCTTAAATCTTTGGACGATTCCGATTCACAACTTATGCACTTCCAAATGAGAATTGTCGCTTCTTCTGCGATTCCAAACTCTGCTTTTAAGGAAGCGCGATTCCACCGTGATTCTGTACGGTTCCGGGTGTTTCCGATTCCGCTTCCGGTTCTGAAGTGAGAATTGATGCTTGAGTGATGATTCAGTCACTGAGGATTTATGAAGTAAAAGACAATGTGATGTGGCACATAGTTTTTAACTGGTTTAAAAATCTTAGCGGTATTAATTCGAATGTTTTTATTGGTTGTTGATTTTAACTGATGAGTCAAGATATGGTTCAATACAAAAGCTGATGTGTCAGTCCGAGAAAGAAACACCTTCTACTTTTATTGTATTGATTCGTATTACGTTTTAAAAGATTACATTTACTGCTGAAAAATATACTATTTCTTAAACCGAAAAACTTCAAATGCCATAATATACTTTGATAATTAGTTTCGATTTTCATTTCCATATTTAATTTATTGTTTTTTTTGTGCAATTTTCTAAAGACTAACTTTGTAAATTATTATAACTTAAAGAGCATAACCCAAAATGTACTTCAAAAATATTAATATAGATATTTAATTTATTGTTTTTTGTGCAATTTTCTAAAGACTAACTTTGCAAATTATTATAACTTAAAGGGCATAACCCAAAATGTACTTCAAAAATATTAATATAGATACTTGTTACACTAATTTAAATTAACGCCTCATAAATTTATTTAGTCAATAATTATATATTTCATCTAATACAAATATTTAATTATAAAAACAAAAATATTAGAATCCAGTCAACAACTAATAAATTTAATTATTTATGGTATTTTCTAAAAGTCTTTTTTTTTTTTTGGTCAAAATATTTTCTAAAAGTCTATTGTTCTAAAATCAACATAGAAAAATTTCACAGCCCAGCTGGTTTAGTTTCAGATTAAATTCGCAAGGAGTGGATTGGGTACATTTTCCTTAAATTTTAAAATAGTTAAAACTTATCAATGAAAGGGAATGTCTCGTACTCAATGGGTAATTAGAAGACGAATATTTGAGTCTTTTAATAATTTACAATTTCAACCATGGTCATAAGTCCATTCAGATACTTTAAATATGTAACATATGCATCGATATAAAAACTCTTCAGCATGTTTCACTATGAACTTCATTCTTGAACTCTCCGGTAGTACCAAAAAAAAAAAAAGAAGATAAATCATGTTATAAATGTTTTAATATATATGATAGGCATATATATGAATGTGATTTTTTATAAGCTAAAGAAAAAAAAAGAGTTGTTGAGGAGAGGAAATTGTAAGCTTTGATGATATGAAGTTGGAAAAAGAAGAACTTTGTCATTCCCCCCACGTGTAGAGAGGCTTCCAATCGATCCTTCACAAGCTTCTCGTCGCCACTCCTTTTTTTTTTTTTTTTTTTACACTTGTTTGTCTCCTCCGTCTGCATCTACACGTCCACATTTATGTGTACATATCCATATGTATATGTTTTGTATTTGCAATTGCAGCCGCAGGCACTTCTAAAGTACTAGATAAGCTTCAATTCTGGGAAAATGTGAGAATGACTTATATATATTGGGCAAAATATAATGAAATATATATATCATCATTCTAGAGTTACAAGGCATTGGCATTAAATCCTTGAAAAAGAGGAGGGACATTTCAGTTTGAGTCAAAATAGTCATTTCGGTACGTGTTTGGATCAGATAATGAAAGCATTGTTTAGTAAAAAATACATACATGGAAGTGGATGGTTGTGAGTTGTGACATACTATTAAATTAGACAAAACAGTACACTAAACCTGTGAAAGAAAAAAAAAAAAGAAAAAGACAGAGAAGATCATAAGAATTTAATAGGGACCAGGTTCTTATGTTGGTTGATTTCTCAATTGATATAATGGATAATGTAACCTGTTATTTCTTTTTGTGTTTTGAAATAATTTCAACTTAATAAATTTTTGTTACCTTTGTTTAACTTTATAAAGTTAATTTTTAAAACAACGTTCAAGTACGCTAAACTTTTCTTCAATAGTATTTTTAATAAATTAAATACTTTTCAGTTCTCATAAACAATATGGATATTAAAAAAAGAGAAAAAAATAATAAAAATATAATTAGTTATCTTTTATTTCATATAATTAGTTATCTTTTATTTCTCTTGCTAATTGATCAGTACATAGTTGATTCATAGATATCAAGTACCACAATTTCCACCTGGTCCTCCAAAAGAAAATGATACTCCACTCGACTTCACGTAACCCCAATACGATAGTCTATAACATTGGTAAGAATCTGAATATTGTCTTGCTTTCTTATCTTCAATATCAACATTTTGGTATTTCCAATTCTTAACTTTGACATGGAAAAATTGTGAGCTTTTATGAGAATCTATAGTTGGAAAATGACCATTTCCCATTGGAGGACTAATTCCATTCGGAGAAGTAAATGTATTTCCTCCATACCGTATCAAAGAAGCTCCTTCGTTTAAATGTGTAAATAACTCTTTGGGCCAGTATCCAATTAATTGATCAAACACTTTTAGTACCCAATGTCCACTAAAACCATCCTGATAAATATTAAAACATAACAAAAAACAGTTAAACAAAATTTATAAAATTAAGTATATATGTGATTTATATAAGAAACATTAAAAAGAACATATATTTCTAACAAAAACTTCAAAAAATTCTAACGAGAATAAATTAGACTTCGAATATATTGAAGCATAATCCAAAAAATTATAATTAATATAAAGTTGAGAAATCTTTACCTGAAAGATCTTCGGTTGATAACCAATTATTTCTTTACCACCATAAATAGATGATCTATCAAATGAACTTCCAAGCCATGAATCTCGAGTAACAAGAATAAAGCCAGGACATTTTGTATTATAACATCCAGTTTTCTTATAACCATCTGCCTAATAAATTAAAATAGAAAAATCAAGGGTAAAATGTCATGCAAAAAGAAGGGTAAATGCAAACCCTTAATTATTTGTTTGCTATGTATAAAGAAACATAATAAAAAAATTAATTTTCTCACAGTCCAATATACAGTAAATCGCGTCAAACTATCACCATATAATCTTGGATGCACCTACAAAAAAAAATATACATGAAAATAACAAAAAATTCAAAGTAGAAGTATGAAAATGTTTTTTTTTCATAAATGTATTCTCAAACTCAAATACATCATGAGTTTTATAAATACTGAATAACCACAAATTAGTTATATTCTTGTATTATTGGTAATTATCATATAGTTTTAAAGAATTATTTTAATTGATTATATGCTTATAAATATAATTAAATATGTTTATCTATTTTCATTATATATATTGTAAGTTTTAGTTCCTTATGTAATATTGCATGATTTTGTATAAATGAAACATTAAGTTTTATATATATGATAATAACTTACCGCCGAGCCAACTTGTATACTATTGAGTTGATCACGAGGTCCGTTCTCTAACCAAATTTGAACTTTACTGTACTGGTTATTTTGTAGAGTTAAATTATGAAGACTTATATAAGCTTCTGCTCCTCGATAGATGCTCCCATCCAAAACAGTCTCAATTGTTGCAAACTGTATATAATATAAATAAAAATGTTGACACTTTCAATATATTTTGCATGTATATTCACAACACAGGAAAAACGAAAAAACACTTTAGTGCATATAAACATTTTTATGTTGTGAATAAGATAAAATGTCATATGAGATGATATAGATATTTCAGTAAAACCATGATAATAGAAGAAAATTTACATGTTGGCCAGGGTAGTCGAGCGTGTCGAGGTGAATGCTATTTGTTCCATCTATTTGCCTTAAAATTGCTACTGTTCCTTTTGGACAACTTTGATCATTTAGTTTATTCTTTTGACTTTCATTTGAGATGAAATGTTCCTAATACAAAACATAAGAATATCAAGATTAAGTTAAAAAAAAAAAAAGAATTACAACATTAGATTATTTTTTATTACATTAAAACCATCATACCGGAATTTTGTGGTGTTTCAGCATTGGATGTTGGAAAGCTGGTTGTTTATATATATCAACACAATTAAAATCCTGCAAAATCGATTATAATTTAACAAATTAAAAGTATTATTATTAATGAAAAAAATTCCAAAAATCTTATATAATAGAAAAAAAACAAAGTAGAAGTGATAGAATATAAACAAAATTAAAATCCTGCAAAATCTATTATAATTTAACAAATTAAACATATAATTATTATTAATAAAAAATTCCAAAAATCTTATGTAAAGATTAGAAAAACAAAGTAGAATATCAACACAATTAAGATCCTGCAAAATCAATTATAATTTAACAAATTAAAAGTATTATCATTAATAAAAAAATAAAAAAATAAAAGTTCAAAAAATATTTTGGTAAAGATTGGAAAAAGAACAAAGTAGAAGTGATAGAATCTCACATCAATGGTTCCATCGGCCCGTAACGTTAAAAACATATAAGAAACAAGAAGTAGCGCAAGATGTAAACCCATTGTTTAAGTTTTACTCTTCGTTCTCCTTTGATAATTCAAGATATATATATATATACCAATTGTGAGACAACGACTAATAAGTTTGTTGTTGCTAATCGTATTAATTAACATCTTATAAACCTACCAAAAGTGTCAAATACAAAGATTTAACCGTTCAATTAGGGTCAATATCGAATATCGAGTCAACAGTAATAAATTTGTTGATACTTGAAACAAAAGATATACTTTTTTTTTGGTAATGAATACAAAAGATATACTTGTTACACTCGGCTAATAAGTTTGTTGTTGCTAATCGTATCAATTAACATCTTATAAACCTACCAAAAGTGTCAAATACAAAGATTTGACTGTTAAATAAAAATAAATTTAGGATCAAAATCAGGTCAACCATAATAAATACAAAGATTTAACCGTTCAATTAGGGTGAATATCGAATATCGAGTCAACAATAATAAATTTGTTGATACTTGCTAGTTTTATCACTTCTCAATCTACCTTTAAGTGTCAAATACAAAAGATATACTTTTTTTTTTTTTGGTAATGAATACAAAAGATATACTGTTACACTAATTTAAATTAACGCCTAATAAATTTATCTAGACAATAATTATATATTTCATCGAATATAAAGATACCATAACTGTCCAATACAAATACTTAATTGTAAAAACAAAATTATTAGAATCCATACCATTTTGAGTCAACGACTAATAAATTTATGGGATTATTTTCTAAAAGTCTGTTGTTCTAAAATCAATATAGGAAATTTCCACAGCCCAGCTGGTTTAGTTTCAGATTAAATTGGCAAGGAGTGGATTGGGTTCGATTCTAATCAATGTTTTTACTTAGGGTTTGACCATAGGGTTGACTTATTTGCTTGTTCTGGAAGATTTTTGTCGTCTATATGCTGCATATCTTGTTCAATCGATTGTGTAATTTGTGTTTAGGCTCACATATACATGTAGTCTTTTAAGTCTATTTTATTGTTTCATTTGGTGTTTGGGTTCTTTCAGTTGTATAACCTTAGAGTTTAGTGTTCTATTTAGAGTGAGTTTCATTTATTTCTTGGGTTCCTCTGGTATTTGTCCTTAGGATATAGTTTCTTTCTTAATACATGTGTGTTTCATTTGGTCCTTGGGTTCCCTAGTTACAATCCTTTAAGGTATAGTTTTGTCCTTAATACATGTGTTTCATTTGGTCCTTGGGTTCCCTAGTCACAATCCTTAGGGTATAATTTTTTCCTTAATACATGCGTCTTTCATTTGGTCCTTGGGTTCCCTTAGTTACAATCCTTAGGGTATAATTATTTTATTAATTCCTGTGTGTTTGAAATGAAAGGGAAGCTGTTGAATGTGAAAGAAATGGTAGGTTTCTCCAAGGAATTGATATTGTTGCTCGACGAAATAAACTCTGCAACTGATCTGCATGAAGCTTTTGATATTGTCATAGTTCTGGCTGATCTTGGGAATGGAAAAGGTTAAGAGAAAGTTTTGGTTTCGAGAATGAAGTAGAGTATGTGTGTTTTATTTTGTTGTGTCTGTCATTGATATTTGGGATTGATTGTCGAGAATTGTCCTTGTTGTAAACACTTGTTTTATTGTCTTATCAATGCAAAACACACATATTGCTCTTTGCCTAACATGGCAGCCATCTAATTACAAATCACTAGAACGTGTCCGGTTCGAAAAGATTCCAAATTTGAACCATAAGCCACATCTTCAATTAGCATAAAATAAAAACAGTGATCAACCAAAATGGTCGACACAATGAACGGTTTTTAAAGCAAAATCCCGTGCATCTACACCAAGGATACAACAGTCATTTTTTCAAAGTAAAGCCTAAATCTAGAAGCATGGACAAAAAATGCTCAATTTCAAACTTTTTATGGGACAAAGGCCAAGTGGTCAATATCACCAGCCTGAAATTTGTAGACACGTTAACACTCCATGTAACTGAAGAAAACTTTTTATATAGCAAAAAGGAAGATATACAACACCTCTCAAGAATGTCGTCGTAGCTTGATGGTAGTCATGCCCTTTGATTCCCGAAGCTGAAGAAAGATAATTACTCAATATTATTACACAGTTTTGGCAGCACCAAGTTATAGTTACATCATATTACAAACAAGAGATTGGGGAGGAATGGTACCTTATTTAACACATAGATGTTAGCATACGAAAAGTAGACATAATACAAAAATGCAGGGTTGAATGCGTTAGTCCATTGAGCTGGAGTAGGCATGTGTCTAGTGGGACGTCGTTCAAGTTTGCTTTCATGATCGACCAAATCAAACCCAACAACCTGAATAACCAAACAAGAAACGAGCACAAAACCAAATAAACAATCAAAACATACAAGAGATAGCTGTTAGCAATATCAGAACAGAGTCTCCAAGAGAAGCAGAGCATTTGCTTGCTTCAAACCCAGCAAAGATGCAAAACGACGTCACCTTAACAAATGAAGAATTGGGCCGCGTAAACAAGAACATGAAGCCCACCAAGATTGAGCAAACTCAACAATTGACTCCAACGGCTATCTCCTCACCACAAGACAATAAAACCGTACCTGTGAAAGCGACATCAAGAGATAAGGTCGACAAGGGAAGGAGGTAGCAGTGTGTTCAGATCGTACAACTAAAGCAGTTTCAAAGCTGGCAATTGACCAGCCAACCATCAAGCTGTCTAATCGCTTTACAACCCTCGATCCAATATGTGTGAGCGGATCTTGACAAGTGTCTAAGAACACTAGGGTTTATGTTCAAGTGTATAAATACGTCAAGAGTGGCATTGTAAACATTTGAGCTGAAATAATAATACAAAGTTCCATCTTTTACAAAGAGTCTCTTTTGCTTTCATGGTATCAGAGCTCACTCGGTCTGAGCCTATGGCGAATCGTCAGGTAGGAACTTACACAGTTTCTACTCTAAACATCTCTAACTGTGTCACCGTTACTCTCACTAGTCAGAACTATGCTATGTGGAAGAATCAGTTTGAGACCTTCTAGCTGGTCAAGGTTTACTCGGGTTCATCAATGGATCCATCCCAGTTCCTCAAGCTACCGTCAATGTTCCTGGAATCAACGACACAACAACAGAAAGGCCAAATCCAGAGTACCAAAACGACTATCAGAAGCGGATCCGAACAGACTCTATTGTCAGATCTTGGCTGCTAGGCTCCTTCGCTGAAAATATCCTCAGCGTGGTTCTCAAGCTGCTCCACATCTTATGAGGTATGGACCACTCTTGCAAATCACTTCAATAGGGTCTCATCCTCTAGGCTGTTTGAGCTTCAGAGGAAGTTACAAACTATAGAAAAGAAGGATAGGACTATGGAAGTTTATCTTAGTGAGCTTAAAGGAATCTGTGACCAGTTAGCTTCGGTTGGTAGTCCTGTTACAGAGAAGATGAAAATTTTTGCTGCGTTGAACGGATTAGAAAGAGAGTACGAACCGATTAAAACTACCATTGAGAATGCTGTTGACTCTGTTCCTAGTCCTACTCTTGATGATGTTTGTCCAAAGCTTACCGGATATGATGACCGACTGCAAACATATCTGACTGAATCCTTAGTTACTCCACACCTTGCATTCGCTGTTTCTCAGACAAACGCTCCAAGTTACTATCAACACAACAATAGTAACAGGGGTTGTGGGAATGCTCGGTTTGGTCAAGGTGGCATAAACTCTTTTTCTACAAGAGGACGAGGCTTTCATCAACAACTCTCTAGCTCCACCGGATCTCAAAGTATGACATGTCAGATTTGCGGCAAGAATGGTCATTCGGCTCTTCGCTGTTGGCACAGATTCAACAATAGCTATCAGTATGACGAAGCTCCAGTAGCATTGGCTGCTATGCAAATCACAGACGTCACTGATCAGCGTGGACACGAATGTTTGCCAGACTCTGGGTCTTCTACTCACGTCACTCACTCCACGCAAGTCCTGCAGCATTCACAGCCATACACAGGTTCTGATACAGTTATGGTTGGTGATGGCTCCTTCCTCCCAATCACTCACACAGGCTCTACAAGCATTGCCTCCACATCAGGTAACTTATCTTTAAAGGATGTGCTTGTGTGCCCTGATATTGCTAAATCGTTGTTATCTGTTTCAAAATTAACAATGGATTACCCTTGCTCTTTTGAATTTGATGATGATCGTGTTCGTATAAACGATAAGGCAACCAAGAGGCTGCTGGTAATGGGAAAAATACATAATGGTTCGTATAGTGTGGGGGAACCAAAGCTACAAGTCTACTACTCTGCACATCAACATCTTGCAAGTGATGAAGTGTGGCATAGAAGACTTGGTCACCCTCATTTGCAAGTTCTTCAGCAGTTAGCCAAAACCAACTCCATCGTCTTCAATAAAATCACTAAGTCGGTGTGTGAAGCTTGTCAGCTAGGGAAAAGCTCAAGACTTCCTTTTTCTTCTTCTAGTTTTGTTGCATCTAGACTTCTTGAGAGGGTTCACTGTGACTTATGGGGTCCCTCTCCAATAACCTCTGTTCAAGGGTTCAGATTTTATGTAGTCTTTGTAGACAACTACTCTAGATACAGTTGGTTTTATCCACTGAAATCAAAAGCAGACTTCTTTTCTATCTTTATAATGTTCCAGAAAATGGTTGAAAATCAGTTTGATTGCAAGATTAAATATTTTCAGTGTGATGGTGGTAGTGAATTTATCAGTACTCAGTTTTTGCAACATTTACAGAACAATGGTATACAACAACACCTCTCATGTCCTCACACTCCATAGCAAAACGGTCTAGCAGAAAGGAAGCATAGACACATCACTGAACTTGGACTGTCAATGTTGTTTCAAGGCAGAGTTCCATCTAAATGCTGGGTTGAAGCCTTCTTTACTGCTAATTTTCTCATTAATTTGCTCCCTGCAACACCGCTTGAAGAATCAATCTCACCGTTTGAGAAAATTCATGCTAAAGCTCCTATTTATTCATCTCTGCGGGTTTTTGGCTGTGCTTGCTTCCCAACTTTGAGAGACTATGCTTCTAACAAACTCGATCCTAAGTCTCTCAAGTGTGTCTTCCTTGGTTATAGCGAGAAGTATAAGGGCTATCGGTGTCTCTACCCTCCAACAGGTAGAGTTTATATAAGCAGGCATGTTGTGTTTGATGAAGCAGCCTTCCCTTTTGGCTCAGTATATAGTAAAATGCATTCTCAAGGAGCTACTACTCTGTCTTCTGCATGGTACAAA
This sequence comes from Camelina sativa, assembly GCF_030686135.1. Taxonomy (NCBI): domain Eukaryota; kingdom Viridiplantae; phylum Streptophyta; class Magnoliopsida; order Brassicales; family Brassicaceae; genus Camelina; species Camelina sativa. The sequence continues at coordinate 5,311,615 of NC_141884.1, read as the reverse complement.
GGTTTTCCTGTGTCACCAGAAGCCCCTTCAACAAGCTCTCCTCCATCGAGTGAACCAAAATCTTCGCTGTCTGCAGTCTCACCGAGCACTACATCTCAATCAGCTCCGACGCTGCAGAGATAATATATTCACTATGACAGTGACATTCCTGTTACTATCTACGAAGTTGGTGAGTGTTCTAAGAGTTCAGCAGACTCCACCCTTGCTCCTAACAGCGACTGTGCATCTCAACCTTCTGATAACAATCCATTGTCATCAAGTCAACATCACTCTGAAGTTGTCATTCCACCAATAACAATCAATGAACATCCGATGACTACTAGAGGGAAAGATGGTATAAGAAAACCAAACCCTCGTTATGCATTGATGTCACACAAAGTTGCGTATCCAGAACCAAAAACCGTTACTGCTGCTCTCAAGCATCCAGGGTGGAACAATGCTATGTCAGAAGAAATGGGAAACTGCAAAGCAACTAATACCTGGTCCTTGACTCCACCAACACCCGACATGAATATCCTTGGTAGCAAATGGGTTTTTCGAACAAAGTTCAATGCAGATGGTACATTAGACAAACTCAAGGCTCGTCTAGTGGCTAAAGGGTTTGATCAAGAAGAGGGAATCGACTATTTGGAGACATACAGCCCAGTTGTTCGAACTCCAACGGTCATACTAGTGCTTCAAGCTGCAACTGCTAGAAATTGGGAATTAAAACAAATGGATGTCAGCAATGCTTTTCTCCATGGAGATCTTCAAGAAACTGTTTATATGAGGCAACCTGCTGGCTTCATAGATAAAGACAAACCTGATCATGTTTGCCTTCTTCACAAATCATTGTATGGATTGAAGCAGTCTCCAAGAACCTGGTTTGATAAATTTAGTGATTTTCTTCTGGAATTTGGCTTCAAATGCAGTCTCCTTGATCCATCTTTCTTCATCCATGACCATAATGGAGATAATATTCTTCTTCTTCTATATGTGGATGACATGATTATTACTGGTAATAACTTGAGAACTCTTACACATCTTTTGGAGAAGCTCAACAAGCAATTTCGAATGAAAGATCTTGGACAGGCTCATTACTTTCTTGGTATTCAGATACAGCATTTTAGTGGTGGCTTGTTTCTGTCACAGCAAAAGTACGCTGAAGATCTTCTGGTCGCTGCTGCCATGGAGAATTGTGCTCCAATGCCGACTCCTCTTCCCCTGCAATTGGACAGAGTTAAAAATCAACAAAGAGACTTCTCTGATCCAACCTATTTTCGAAGTCTAGTAGGCAAGCTTCAATACTTGACTTTGACAAGACCAGACATTCAGTTCTCAGTAAACTATGTTTGTCAGAAAATGCATCATCCATCAGTTTCCGATTTCCAGCTTCTTAAAAGGATACTCCGATACATCAAGGGTACTGTCACAATGGGAATCACCTTTAGTCGGAACTCAAGCTTTGATCTTAAAGCCTATAGTGACAGTGACTATGCAAATTGCAAAGAAGGGAGACGATCTGTTGGTGGTTATTGCACTTACTTGGGATGTAACCTTATCTCTAGGTCATCCAAGAAACAACCAACAGTGTCCAAGAGTTCTACAGAAGCTGAATATCGATCTTTGTCTGAAACAGCATCAGAAATTAAGTGGATAAGCTCTGTTTTGCGTGAGCTTGGCATTCTATTGCCACACACACAGGAGCTCTATTGTGACAACCTCTCGGCAGTATACTTAACTGCCAACCCAACTTATCATGCTAGAACCAAACACTTTGATGTGGACTACCATTACGTTCGAGAGCGTGTTGCTCTAAAGACGTTGGTGGTCACACACTTTCCTAGAGAACAACAAATCGCAGACATCTTTACGAAGTCTCTTCCGATTGGTACCTTCTCATTCCTTAGAAGCAAACTTGGTGTAGGCCTTCCTCCCACACCAAATTTGAGGGGGGCTGTTAGCAATATCAGAACAGAGTCTCCAAGAGAAGCAGAGCATTTGCTTGCTTCAAACCCAGCAAAGACGCAAAACGATGTCACCTTAACAAATGAAGAATTGGGCCGCGTAAACAAGAACGTGAAGCCCACCAAGATTGAGCAAACTCAACAATTGACTCTAACGGCTATCTCCTCACCACAAGACAATAAAACCGTACCTGTGAAAGCGACATCAAGAGATAAGGTCGACAAAGGGAAGGAGGTAGCAGTGTGTTCAGATCGTACAACTAAAGCAGTTTCAAAGCTGGCAATTGACCAGCCAACCATCAAGCTGTCTAATCGCTTTACAACCCTTGATCCAATATTTGTGAGCGGATCTTGACGAGTGTCTAAGAACACTAGGGTTTATGTTCAAGTGTATAAATAAGTCAAGAGTGGCATTGTAAACATTTGAGCTGAAATAATAATACAAAGTTCCATCTTTTACAAAGAGTCTCTTTTGCTTTCATGGTATCAGAGCTCACTCGGTCTGAGCCTATGGCGAATCGTCAGATAGGAACTTACACAGTTTCTACTCTAAACATCTCTAACTGTGTCACCGTTACTCTCACTAGTCAGAACTATGCTCTGTGGAAGAATCAGTTCGAAACCTTTCTAGCTGGTCAAGGTTTACTCGGGTTCATCAATGGATCCATCCCAGTTCCTCAAGCTACCATCAATGGATCTATAGTTGGTACATACCGGCTTGGTACAGTTGTTGTTGCGCCGGTTTGGGACAAGGCTTGCACGGAAACAATCGGCTCAGGCCAGTATGCAGCCATTTTGTGGATTGTTTCGGAATTTAGATAAGAAAGTGTATACTCAAGGGAGAGAGAGATAAGGGGAATTGAAAGTTTTAGATGGTGGAAGAAGCAGGGACGAGTGGGGGGATATAAATAGAGAATTAAAAATAAATAAATAAAAATGAAATGTGAAACAATTAATGATACGATCCATATTCTTTTATTCCAGCCTCTTTTTTGCTATTGAATTTAGAGATCGACTTAGTAAAGTTTGCATGCTGAGCTAAGTTGGATGATAACATTAATAAGACACGTTTTTAAAAGAGTTGTGGATAAATGTCGACAATCTTGTTTTTTTGTGTCTTCAATGACTTTTTGAAGTGAGGAGATAGGGATCTAATTTCGGTTTTGAAGTGAGGAGATAGGGATCACAAAAGTAATACACAATTTGTCTTTACGAAAATTTATTATACAATTTGTGTTAATTTTATGTAAAATACTATGATTTAGTACAATAAATTTTGTATCTTATCAAATAAGCTTTTGACAATCAGTTGTTATTATTAAATTATATCTTATTAAATAAGGTTTTGACCTCCACCAACATTTGGAACACCAATCATAGAATGCCAACATTGAACAAAAACAGCCAACCCCATATTTAGTGATTGCTTCATGTTCATTATAATTTCTATAGTCGGGATCATTATGCATGTGATGCATAATTTAATCTAAATTATTGTTTTGATTGGTAAACCACAAAAGGAAAAACTATTTATATATATACCAGATTTTTTGTTTTGAAAATCGTGGTTTCATTACGTAATAACATTTCCGAAAATAATAACTATGAATTCTTTTCTGAGATCTTTATGTCTATCTCAAGCCACATTCAAACTTACCGAAGCATTCATTGTTAAAAGAAGTGTAGGTTAATATGTTGCTTGATGTGAGGACATTTTGAGTTTTAGTGAGACCTCAGTAACATATTAACCCCACATTCTTTCTTTCTTTCTTTCTTTCTTTCTGATTTACATTTTGGTAAGCCAAATTTTGTTTATTGGTTTTTTTTTTTTGGACAACATCCTTTATTGGTTAAAGTTAGTTATTTGTAGAACGATATTGTGTAGTATTCGTAAAACGGAACAAAGTTGTTTTCTTGAATTAATATTCTTGAACACTTCGAATTTTTTCTAAGAGTTCGTTCATTTGTAAAACATACAATGTTGGCGAATGTAATATTTGATTCTTTGAAGTATCGATCCAAAAAATCACCTTCATGCATACAAGAGACACGATAATACTAAGGAAATAATATTTTGGACTAATTCTGATGAGAATGTAGAGGTCAAGAAAACAAAACACAGAATTGATAGAAGTACCAAAACGTGCTAAGATCCTATGATTTTTGGGACCATTTTTAGGTCGTCTGTCTCTAATTCTTATATATTATTTATCGATAGATCTTTCTTTTTTTTTTTTTTCTTTTGATGTTGAATCATATCTAACATGGCAATACAATACGTGTATGCGTGTGACAATCCTTACCCACATAATTTTGTTTTCTCTTTTTTTTTTTTGTATTTATATTTTCATTTGGCATTGAAGACATCCTTTTGAATTACACATTCCATTATAGGAATACTTTATTGGGACATTCAGTTTTATAGAGTAGACCATCTCTCACTTGGAAAGAGTATGCCTAACCATTTTTTAAGTCTTTGTATATAATATATTTCATAATACTTTCAGTCATCTAATATAATAGATGAAAGATAAATAATATAATTTGGAATTGATTACTCAAGGAAATTTCAAAAATATAATTTGCTGAAGATTGCATGGAAAAGAAGAAGTGGCACTGTGGCAGACATTCATTCTACTATACCAACCTGTATAGTATGAAATACAATTATGGAGCTAAAGTGATATTCTTGTTTACAGAATTCACCAAGACACTTCCCAGACTCTATCAACAGTAATAAACAAAGTCAACCATAACTAACACATGCTACTCTATATGAAATCAACGGAGATCGGGAGATGGAGCTTTTACCTTGACGGAGCCACACAGCTCCGGCACAGATTTGAAATGTGCAGAGACACTCGAGGCGATGCACAGATTTGTTATCTCACCATGGAAACTACCTAAATCCAAAGACAAAAAAATGTCAAAAGACTATCTTTTGCAACACAGCCTATATATGGAAGTGCACAACTAACTGATGCATCAAATGACCTGAAAATGGTGGTAAAAGTGATTAGGATATTCAATTACCTCCTAAGAGAGTAATTTAACAATCTTCCAGCCATCTAAAACACTTGCTTGTTGACATTCATTCTTCTAAAGCTAAAAAACACTTGCCTGTTCTAGGAGCACTAGTCGACGGTGGCACAAAGTCCGGACTTTTGAGTACGTGATGCAAGTCGGTGAAAAACGCTGTGGCATCAGCTACCGGGAACAGCTCTGCTATCGCTGGGAATAATGAAACGGAACAAGGGTCAGAGTTATTCGAACCAAATCAGTTTTGCTGGATACAGGGAAAAGAAGCATTAGAATATCAAACTAGTCTTACCATCTTTCTTTTTCAAACAACACATGGTCACTACAACTTCATCGGACGTTGGGACCTCTACAAAAGATCATGAGTAAAAAATATGAATAAGGAATGTCTTCTAAATCCAGTTGTTTCAAGCTATAATTCTTAAACTATAGTTTTAAGAATTTCAATGGCTCAGCTCCCAAATAGAGTAAAGCCTTTAACTGACCCTTTGCTTGTCTCACTCAAGACTAGTTATATAATTATCTGTAACTCCACTTAACTACTTGCCACTAGCAAAAACTTTTAAACTGGTGGGGTTACAAAACTAACATGTCATGATTTGTGAGAAGAGCTAAGAAAACATGAACCAGGTTAGGCAAGAATGACAGAAACAAAAAAACTAGTAACCATTCTTAACAAGAGACGGACAAAGGTTTCTTACACAGAAGAGAGTTACAAAGATTGTTTTAAACTTAGAAACTAGAGAAGGGTTACAACAAGACTATTTTTTTAATGTGAGGAGTCGGAGCTGATGAAAACCTCTTGTCATCATCTCCAAGCTCCCCACTGGAGGAGGAGGAGAATCCATTCTCTCCTCCTCCTCCATTCTGGTTCTGGTAAGCTGCTCCTCCTCCATTCTGGTAAGCTGCTCCTCCTCCATTATTATCGAATGCTGCTCCTCCATTCAGAAGATCGTGGAAACCTCCATTCAGAAGATCATGGAAACCTCCATTCAGAAGATCGTGGAAACCTCCATTCTGCTCTTCTGCAAAGTCCACCTCTTCTCCAAGCTCCTCGTCTCCAAGCTCCTCCTCGTCTCCAACCTCCACCTCTTCTCCAAGCTCCTCCTCTTCTCCAAGCACGTCTTCCTCTTCTCCAAGCACGTCTTCTTCTGCAACACCAAGTGGTGCGCTTTCAAGTGGTGCAAGCTCAAGCTCACCACCACCACCACCAGCAGCAGCAATGTGCTGACCACCGAATTTAAAACAATAGCAAAAGAGAAGGCAAAGAAGAAGAGAAAGGGCAATAACAATGGCTGTTATTGCAATAACAAAGAGAACAGAAAGAACATCGCTAGTTCGGAAAGAAAACACAATGGAATTAGTCATTGTGTTGGAAAAGAAAGAGAGAGAGAGCAAGAAGAAAAACCAAAGAAGATGAAGAAGAAGAAGAAGAATTCTTCATCTTCATCTTCTTTTAAGAGCGAAATTAATACAAGAGAAGAAGGAGTAGCAGTAGCTCTTACCTACGAATTAAAACCACCCACCACCAAGAAGCAGAAGCAGCAGAAGCAGCAGGAGCAGGACTTGCAGGCGTAGGCTGGAGGCTCTGGGTTGATGAACTTCCATATTTGGGGTGAGAGAAGAAGAAGAATAGATGTAGAAAGAGAGAGAGAGAGAGAGATAGAGAGAGATAGAGAGATAGAGAGATTCAAAATTCACAGAGAGCTATGCTTGCTTCGCTTCTAACTATTATGGCGTAGGGTTTATTTTGACTAAAAGATGCAATCCCTTAGTCAATTACTAAGGCATGTTTATCTTTAGTTTACCTAATCATATAATAAATACAAAAGAAAAAAAAAAAAATTCCTCTAAACTCGATTTCTTTTCCTCTCTTCTCTCTCTCTCTCTCTCTTTCTCTCGTCTCATCAGAAAAAATGGAGAATCCGAATTGTGTCGAGAGTCAGTTTATGTTCAATAATGTCATCTTCTTCTGCGAACGTCTCCTTGCTGAATTCCCCTCTGAGGTAGGTATCCCAATTTCGAAATCGTATAGCTTCTATCACATCACATTGTTGTTTCAATTTCTGGTTGCTCTTCTGGTCTGATCCGATCTACCTAGCTCTAACCCAGAGTAGGCATTTCTCGATTTAGACGGTGTCGAGTTCTGGGTTTTTTTTTTTGTTCCGAGGGTCTGAATTTGTATCTAGAATTCTCATTTTTGTTCTTCTTCAATTTGACTGAAATTCATAATTGAGAATTTTTATTTTTGTTCTTCGATTTTCTCAATAGAGATATTAGCCAATTTGAGATTTGTTTTGACTTGGATTTTTTTCATGATCCTTAGTTCTTTCTTGTTCTGTGATTCAAGTGAGCAGCTACTTTTCATCATTATGCAGGTGAACTTGCAATTGTTATATCAGTACATGAGCGAGATATTTAAACAAGAAATGAGCCAGTAGAGCCTGATTGAGATCTTCATTGTTGGAGAAAACTTGGAATTTGATACTTGAACTTGCTAAAGTCACTTTGAAGATACCCATGATGTTGAATTTAGTCTTCTGTCCCCGTTTATGTAGGTTGTTCAACATTCTAGGCTTTTTGGCAGGAATGGTATGTATTACTTCTACTACACTCGCACTTTTTAAATTTGGTGTTCATATAAAATATCACTTGAGGACATGATAAGGTGATTTCTGGTAGATGGTGATGATAGGGTGTTTATTGTTCTTTTCAATTCAGAGTTTAAGTGAGCTGTAGACTTTAGTTTTGGCATGTATTTATATAAGTTTTAGCATTCTAAATCACTTGTCATATACAGAAGAAGTGACAAGTGAAGCTGATGAATGGAGATGTTCAGTACTTGAGACAAGCTGGGAAATCAAGTTTCATTATCACTGCAGAACTCGCTGCAGCAAACAAGTAGTCCCCAAAACATTGTTGTAGTAAATGGTTTGCGTCCTGTGTCTTATTGTGTTTCTTTTAGATTCTCTTGATGTATTCATATTCAGATGATCATTCGATGACTTTCGTTTCTGAAGGCAATACTAGCGAGCGCTTTTGCTAAGAAAGACTACAAAAGAGCTGCAGCTACAGCTTCTCGTGTACTGCAGGTACTGCATATTTTGTTTAAGTTTGTGGAAGCCTATGTGCCCTGCAGGACTAAATCTTGTGACAGTTGTGGAAGCCTATGAGCCTTATATATATATATATATATATTGTCTTTGATGTTTGTAGTTTAGGATTCTCAAACATTGGATTTGATGTTTGTAGTATTTTACCTCTGCTGTTAATGTGATTGTTGCCTACATGAATAATTCTTGGTTATAGGATAGCCACTAGTCAGTGTCTCAAACTTTGGTTTTGTGATTCTAAATGCTCTTTCTATTGTAATATGTTTTATGTTTTGTATGTTTGAAAATTAATTAAAATGCAATATTTTCTAATTTTATAAAATTTTAAATATTTACACATTTATACCACTTCTATTCTAATTAAAATTTAAAAATTTTAAAAAACAATATTTTCAAAAAAAAAAGACCCAAAATAAGAACCTATCAATAAATAAGATAATTTTATCTAAAAGATCATGGTTTCTTATATTTAAAAAAACACACAATTAATTCATATAAAATTTAACAACCCCTACTAACATACTACCGATGGAACACGCAAACTTGGGGAAAAATAAGAAACACAGACCAGAACAAGTTAATTAAACTTCAAGTCTGAAATTTCATATTACGTTGTTTGCGAACATAGTACAGAGTCATATATTATGGAACGATTGGATCCAGCAAAGTTGTAGGACCACTCATCTATTTTGTTTGACATGTTAATTCAGCTTTATCATATGAAAAGTTAGAATTCAACTTTATCTACGTGCATTCTCATTCGTTTTTATAGCTGTGTGATAAGAAGATGTAGTTATTTTAACATATAGAATGTTAAAAACATCGTCTATCTATAATAAATACTGTTTTACAAAACAATTTTTTTCCATATCTAAAGAGTGTCTGCAAAAAAGTATACCCTTTTTGACATTCAAAAATTGACGGATAAGAAAAATCAACAAACGAAATAGACTGAAACCAGCATAAGTTTTAACTATTTTTGGACTACCATGAACAAACAATTGGAGATTTTAATTGTTTTTAAACAAAGATTTTTGTTTAATGTGATGTCTCTAGCTACTAGCTAGGTTTAAGATGAAAACAACGTCTTTCCTAATATATAATATACTATAATTTAATCAGATTTTTTAGTTAATGAATATTGTTGGTGCCTACTGCCTAAATTAAGGATACATGATTTATGGCTGTGTTCCTTTAGTTTCGGTAATTTATATATATATTTTCTCTCATTAGAGAGCTCCACATCAGCATAATTTTCAACAAATTTTGTGGCTTTGTTTCCAATTTGAAATTAAGGGGGGTGTATTGAAATAATGATTTTGGAGGATTTGATGAGATTTAGAAAATTTGAAATTTTGATAGATTTTAGGGAAGTTGATATGATTTATAGTAAAATTCTTTGAAATCCCACCTAAAACCATAAGATTTGGATTTGTGTATTTTTAACTAAACAAATCCTCTCAAATCCTCTAAAATCCCTACAACTTATTAAAATCCAAATACACAAACTGTTTTGAATAACAGTGGATTTTAAAGTAGATTTTAAAATCATCATTTCAATAACAGTGGATTTCAAAAGACTTTTTAAAATTCATGATTGAATAACATAAGATTTGTAACTTTTACACAAATCACTTAAAATGTCAAGTTGAATACACCCCCCTAAGTAGATTTTATCCAGTTTTATAAGCCCACTCTTTTTATTTAATTTTCCAGAACGTAAGTATTTTGGTGACAAAATAAATATAAAAAACATAAAAATATCACTATCAGAAATTTTAATCTACATGATTCTAAGATAAAGCATCAGCCGCAAACATCAAAACCAGTAAAAAAACTTTGAAATATACAGGAAAAGAAAACAATGGTAAAACTGAAATACTAAAATTTGAAACCAACACAGTTTAATCTTTTAGATTCATAGAAATCAACTTAACAAATAGATAAACCAAACAAAAAGAAACGAAACTCTTCACAAGAACACATAAAAAGAACAACAATCTAATCTACCAAACAACCTACTAACTGAAGAACTTATCAGAAACTGACTTAGCTTCCACCAGCAAGTGAAACCAAAATAGACTCAATGAACATTCTTCCCAAGACTTACCATAAGCATCACAATTCAAACAATCAACCACTCTCTCCTAAATTAAAAGAATAATGCGTACGTGGAGGATGAACAATCGAGCTCAAAGGAAAAGGACAAAAATAGCCACGGAGAATGACTGTATGAAGAAGATAAATAGAGTGTACAAAGTTTGTAATTTTGCTTCTATCTGTTGAGGTCGAGCTAAGTGTTTACTCTGCTTCCAGTGGCATGTCTGCGTGTACCTTCTCTTTAGATTTTCTGATTTGGTTCTGGGATTTTTTTTTTTTTGTCATTTGTTGTTTCTAAGCTAAATTGTGTTATCATTGGGTCTGCATTATGGGTTTTGGATTGATCTATTTTCTGTTTTTTACTTTTTTTTTTTAAATGACTTTTGAAGTCTTTGAATGAGCTTTATGTGGCGAAAGCTTTGTGTTCTTTCAAAGGATTGGCCTTTTTTAAATGGTGGAGCTTGAATGAAGATGATGTTTTAAGGAACGTCGTTTAACATTTTATATCAAACGTTATTTTTGTTTCTGCAGGCAAGGGGATTGAAGAAGCATTTGAAGAGGCTTAATGCCCCTAAGCATTGGATGCTTGACAAACTTGGTGGTGCCTTTGTAAGTCCATCACTTTACTTGAATCTTACATTTCATTCATTTTGATTATGTGTTTACTCACTGACTGATGCTTTATCTCAATGAGCAGGCTCCCAAACCATCTTCTGGACCACACAAGTCGAGGGAGTGCCTTCCCCTTGTTCTTATCATCCGTAATAGATTGAAGTATGCTTTGACATACCGTGAGGTGATTTCTATCTTGATGCAAAGGCATATCCAAGTTGACGGGAAAGTGAGAACTGACAAGACATACCCTGCTGGTTTCATGGGTGAGTTCAGGGTAAATGTCTTATATTTGGTTTTCACACAAGCTTCCATGATCAGTGACTCAAAGTGGCAATCCTATGCGTTTTTGTTCTTTTGCAGATGTTGTGTCTATCCCAAAAACAAATGAAAGCTTCCGTCTTCTGTATGACACCAAGGGACGTTTCCGTCTTCATTCCATCAGGGATGAGGAGGCAAAGGTTTGTTTGCCTGAATCCCTTATATTACATTGTACTTCATAGAATTGTATGATGATCACAGCTTTGTTTGTTATAAACTGTTAGTCCTACTCCTAACTAGTTTCAATCTTTGGTTGGTGCAGTTCAAGCTGTGCAAAGTGAGATCTATCCAGTTTGGTCAGAAGGGTATTCCCTACCTGAACACCTACGATGGTCGCACTATCCGTTACCCCGACCCGCTTATCAAGCCTAATGACACTATCAAGCTCGACCTTGAGGCGAACAAGATTGTTGAGTTTATCAAGTTTGATGTGGGCAACGTTGTGATGGTTACTGGAGGAAGAAACAGAGGGCGTGTTGGTGTGATTAAGAACCGTGAAAAGCACAAGGGAAGCTTTGAGACCATCCATATTCAAGACTCAACAGGACATGAATTTGCAACGAGGTTAGGGAATGTGTTCACCCTTGGGAAAGGAACAAAGCCATGGGTGTCACTTCCGAAAGGAAAAGGTATTAAGCTTACCATCATTGAGGAAGCTAGGAAGAGGCTTTCAGCTCAACAAGCCGCTTAAACTGTATTGTTCTCCTTCAGTTTCTGAAAACTGTGTTTTGTTTTTCTGGCACCTCCTTTTTTGGTTATGAGTTTGTTTTCAGACTTTTATGTCTTTAGAGTTCCTTTTGTTTTCAGACTTGTAATCTTTTGAAATTACACCAGAAGAAAATATCCTATCAGATTATTAGAGCTCTGTTTTTCTAGGATACAAATGCCTTGCGTTTTGAATTTGGATTCTTCAACTTCTATATGCTTGAAATTTACAAATTTTGAGATTATTCACTCTTCAGTATCCCTCTGTCATGTTCCCAAATAGAGGTTCTGATCGGACATAATCACTATAGTCACAACCCCCAAAAAGTTCCAAATCTTGGCCCACTCATCTCAAGATGAACTCTTGGGAGTTCATGATCACCGGTTCATTGGAGGATCAGTTGAACACATGGCCATGTTTCCCCTGGACACTCTCAAGACCTAAAAGTTAGTAGTGTGAGTGGTTAGTTTGGCAGTGAAGGGGGTTTGCGAGAGATATGCGATGAGTTTGATTGGGAAAGTGATAGTGTGGTGAAGAGATATGAGTATAGAAGGGTTCCAGGTATGTTATTCCAAGCTCCTGCTGCTGCTATTTGTTGGTCCACTTGTGAAGCTTCATAATCCTTCTTTCAAGCTACTCCATGACCAACACTAATTCACACTACCCATTTGCTACTCTCTACTTATTATATCTATTGTAAAATGTAGCAAGTACCAACATTCTCATACATATAAAAGTAAAACTTTGATTAATCAGATATAGTTTGACACAAGGAGTACACCGTACACACATAAACATTACTTAGGCAGTTGTTTTTATTATTGTAAGCATAAACTGATCCATAAGCTAGAATTTATCAACACCAACACCAGGCCGTATAACCTCATAAGCATCTCTGCTCCTGCTTTTCTTCATCCCTGCCGTGAAATATACCTTCGATGTATCTGCTGAGATACAAGTCACTTTCACCCAAATCATCACCTTTGTTTTCAAACCTTCCACTTCTGCTAGTTTCCCTTTCTCCAGGTAACCAGTTACCGTAGTTGAAAACCGCAGAACCGATGAATCTCTATACCCAACCTCACAAGTCTCAGGGATGAATACAGTCAATTTACCCGTATCTTCATTGAACTCATAGTTTGTAGCATCCTGTGGAAAGATCCCAACTGGTAAACCAAATTCCTTCAGCAACTCAGGTAATGGCTTCTGCATTTTTCCTATACAGAACAAGAATGATGCATCATTCAATTGTCAATGAACCAGTTATAAAACAATGAACATAGACAAAACAGGACTATCAGACTAAACACAAATTCGAACTCGATATCAAAGATAAAGAGCATGTGAAAGTCACAAAATACAAAGAAACTTATGAAACCTTTGAGTTTGTTGACCAACCACTTGGTACCTCCTTCAATACTGCTAGACAATGACTGCAAGAATGAATCCAACCAAAAAAATATCATCAGTACTCAAGAAAAATATTTGTGTCTCAGAAGATCAAAAGTAATAAACTTGTTACCATAAAATACAGATTGCAGAATTAACTATTAAAAATGGAATTCAAGAACCAATTCTTTCTCTCTATGGCAACTCAAATAACCATTCCTAAGCATACTTGTTCACAAAACCAAAGCATAAAAGGCCTCAAGAACCTTAAAAATCAAAAACCCTAAATCAAAGACCGATACTTTTTGCTCTGAAACTGAAAACCCTGAAAGCAAAGTTCTGAAGATATAAAAGAAAGAAAGGGAAAGTGATTGAAAAAAATACATTGAAATCGTCACCGACGGAATTGAACTCTTTGTTAGCCTTTTGCCCTAACCAATAAGAGCCAACTTTGTTAAGTATCTGATCCATATCTTCTCTTCTCTTCTCCGTAAAGCTTAAATCCGTCGAAAGATAAAGATTGAGAACGAAGAGGACTCGTTCGTCGTCGTCTAAGATTTCTTTTTTTTTTTTGTGTTTCTTTCTCACCGTGTTTTTTAACACTGAGAGAAACTCAAAAACAGCACAACGTTCGTCGTTGAATAATCAAAACGACACGAGTTTTTACTCTGACCTTGCCGTGTTTTTCCAAAAGTCAAAAATGCTTTGGTCAACTTGACACAACCCACGTACAAAGTTAAGAACAGTAATGTATAATGTAAAGTCGTTAGTTTTTTTTTTTGTGTTTTGAAATTACAACTTAAATTAAACTTTTGTTACGTTTATCTTTAAAATAGAATTTTTTCAATACTTTTTGAATACGATAAAGATATAGTTTTGCCAACTTTAATTTCTTTCTACATATAATATAGTTTTGACTGATACAAGATTCAAAAATCATTAAATACCACAATTTCCACCTGGTCCTCCATAATAGAAGTGTACTCCAGTGCTTTCCGCATATCCCCCATAATATAGTCTATAACACTGATAAGCATCTACGTAGCGTCTTGTTTTCTCATCTTCAATTTCAACGGTTTGGTAGTTCGAATCCTTAGCTTTAACAAATAGAAAATTTGAACTTTCCGGTAAATCAGGAAAACAACCATTTCCCATTGGAGGACTAATTTTACTAGAAGATGTAAACGTATTTCCTCCAAATCGTAACAAAGAAGCTCCGTCGTTTAAATGTGTAAATAACTCTTTGGGCCAATATCCAATTAATTCATCATGTACTTTTAGTGCCCAATTTCCAGTGAATCCATCCTAATAAATATTAAAAGATAAAAAATATTAAACAAAATCTCTCAAATTTAAAATTATATATGTGATTTGAATAAGAAATGTAAAAATAAACTATATAAAAAAAATTTTAAAAATTCTAAAGAGGAAGGATTAGAGTATTTTGAAGCAAAAACCAAATTTTTGAAATTTAAGATGTTTATTATAAAGAAAAATTTATCATCATTCTTGTCAAATAAATTATTTATTAACATAAGTAGATAACTTTTTACCTGAAAAATTTTTGGTTGAACATAAATACTCTCTTGACCACCATCATTAGAGGATCTACCAAAATACATTCCGAGCCAATGATATCGAGTAACAAGAACAAAGCCAGGACAATTTGTATTATAGCATCCAGTTTTTTTATAGCCATCTGCCTAATAAATTATAACATAAAATAGAATGTAAACAATTATGTAAGGAAAATAGATAAAAGCAAACCAATGGTCTGAATTTTAATTATTTTTTATAATCACAAAATATTTGTTTGTTTGCCATGTATAAAGAAATATAGTTAAGAAAATAATTAATTTACTCACGGTCCAGTATATTGTAAGTCGCGTTAAACTGTCCCCATATAATTTTGGATGCACCTGTATAAAATTCAAAATTCATGAAAGTGTTCATTTTAAAAAAAAACATGACTCATACTCTTACTCTCCATTGGATCACAATAAATTAGTTATATTCTTATATTTAAGGATACTTATTCTACAATTTTAAGTACCTTTTATTTGATATATACATGCTCTTAAATATATTACATAAATGTAATATATATATATATATTGTAAATTTTAGCTCTTTGTGTTAAATAGTATGACTTTGTAGAAAGTGCACATTTTATTGTATAAGTTTAATAACAACTTACTGCCAAACCAACTTGTATGCTATTGAGTTGATCGCGAGGTCCATTTTCTAACCAAATTTGACTTTTACTGTATTGGTTATTTTGTAGAGTTAAATTATGAAAACTTATATAAGCTTCAGCTCCTCGATAGATGGTCCCATCCAATATATTTTCAATTGTTGCAAACTGTATATACCATAAATAAAGAAGTTATCACTTTTAATAAAAGTTTCATGTATTATAATTACAACATTAATTAGAAATAAGAAGAAAAAAATGTGATGACATATATAATCATTTATTGTGCTATGAATAAGATAAATATTAAATGAGATGATATAAATATTTCAATAAAACCATGATCGAAAAAGAAAATTTACATGTTGGCCGGGATACTCGATCGTGTCGAGATGAATGCTGTCAGTTCCATTTCTTTGCTTTAAAATTGGTACCATTCCTTTTGGACAACTTTGATCATTTATTTTATATTTATCTTTTCTTTTTTGGATTTCATTCGAAATGAAAATTTTCTATAACATAACACACGAGATTAGGTTAAAGAAAATAGAATTGCATCATGAAATATGCTCTTCTATTAAGAATTATTCTCCATTCATTAAAGGTATTTTTGCCACAGTTATTCATATATGATTGAAAAAAAATTAACTACTAAACCTGAATCTTGTGGTGTTTCAACATTGGATGTTGGAAAGCCGGTTGTTTGTATATATCCACACAATCGAAATCCTGAAAAGTTAATAGAATT
This sequence comes from Camelina sativa, assembly GCF_030686135.1. Lineage (NCBI taxonomy): Eukaryota > Viridiplantae > Streptophyta > Magnoliopsida > Brassicales > Brassicaceae > Camelina > Camelina sativa. The sequence continues at coordinate 5,295,447 of NC_141884.1, read as the reverse complement.
TTTCTTTTCTTAAACTGAAAATATCAAATTTAGAGAATAGACAAACAAAGTATAAGTTATAGAATCTCACATCCATAGTTCCATTGGCCCCTAGCGTTAACAGCAAATAAGAAGAAAAAACGAGTGCTAGATGTAATCCCATTTTCAAGTTTTACTTTGTATTTGATTACTTATCGTTATATATATACTAATAATATGAGTCAACTACTAATAAATTTATTGCTAGTCATAAAATTACCTCTTATTAACTTACCAAATGTGTCAAAGACAAAAAAAGAAGAAAAATATTACTAAAATTTACTATTATATATAAATTTATTGTAAATCATATCACTTTAGGTTACCTCTTATTATTAGCTTAACAAAAGTGTCAAATACAAAAAAATAATTATTCAAATAAAATCATTTTTGGTCAATGGTAACAAATTTGTTGTCAATCAAATCATTTTTTGGTCAAAGATTGATGTTGGCAACGTTGTGATGGTTACTAGAGGAAGAAACAGAGGGCGTGTTGATGTGATCAAGAACCGTGAAAAGCACAAGGGAAGCTTTGAGACCATCCATATTCAAGACTCAACAACAGGACATGAATTTGCAACGAGGTTAGGGAATGTGTTCACCCTTGGGAAAGGAACAAAGCCGTGGGTGTCGTCAATTCCGAAAGGAAAAGGTATTAATTAAGGTTACCAACTTACCATCATTGTTCACCCTTGGGAAAAGAGCTTTTTTGCTTCTTCAGTTTTAGAAAACTATTTTGTTTTTTTTTTTGGCATCTTTTTTTTTGTTACTTTGTTTTCATACTTTTATGTCTTTAGAGTTCCTTTTGTTTTCTTTTGAGATTACACCTGAAGAAAAGATCCTATCAAATTATTGTGAGCTCTGTTTTCCTATGATACAAAGGCCTTACGTTTCGAATTTGGATTCTTCAATATGCTTGAAAATTACAAATATTGAGATTATCATTGACTTCACTTTTTATATTATGTGTTCACTCTTCCGTGTCTCTCTGTCATGTTCCCAGATAAAGGTTCTGATCGGACATAATCACTTTAGTTACAACCCCCAAAAAGTTCCATACAAAAAGTCACTTTCACGCAGATCATCATCTTGTTTTCAAACCTTCCACTTCTGCTAGTTTCCCTTTCTACTGGTTCTGTAGTTGAAAACCGCAGGACCGATGAATCTCTGTACCCAACCGCAGTCTCAGGAATTGAACTCTTTGTTAGCCTTTTGCCCTAACCAATAAGAGCCAACTTTGTTAAGTATCTGATCCATATCTTCTCTCCTCTTCTCCGTAAAGCTTAAATCCGTTGAAAGATAGAGAGAGAGAACGAAGACTTCTGCGTATGAGGGTGGACTCGTTCGTCCTCGTCTAAGGTTTTTTTTTTTTTTTTTTTTGTGTTTCATTCTCACCGTGCTTTTTACCATTGAGAGAAACTCAAAAACAGCACAACGTTCATCGTTGAATAATCAAAACGACACGAGTTTTCACTATGACCTTGTCACCTTGCCGTGTTCTTCCAAAAGTCAAAAAACGCTTTGGTCAACTTGACACAACCCACGTACAAAGTTAAGAACAGTAATGTATAATGTAAATTGTAAAGTCGTTAGTCTTTTTTTAGTGTTTTGAAATTACAACTTAAATTAAAATTTTGTTACGTTTATCTTTAAAATAGAATTTTTTCAATACTTACAATACTTTTTGAATACGATAAAGATATAGTTTTGCCAACTTTTATTTCTTCTACATATAATATAGTTTTGACTGATACAAGATTCATAAATCATTAAATACCACAATTTCCACCTGGTCCTCCATAAGTGAAGACTACTCCAGTGCTTTTGCTATATCCCCCATAATATAGTCTATAACACTGATAAGCATCCACGTAGCGTCTTATTTTCTCATCTTCAATTTCAACGGTTTGGTAGTTTGAGTCCTTAGCTTTAACAAACATAAAATTTGAACTTTTTTGTATATCAACAACTGGAAAATGACCATTTCCCATTGGAGGACTAATTCCATTAGGAGATGGAAACGTATTTCCTCCAAAGCGTAACAAAGAAGCTCCGTTGTTTAAATGTGTAAATAACTCTTTGGGCCAATATCCAATTAATTCATCATATACTTCTACTATCCAATTTCCGGTGAAGCGATCCTAATAAATATTAAAAGATAAGAAATATTAAACAAACTATATTTAAAAAGTAGGAAGGATTCAAATTTACAATTATATATGTGATTTGAATAAGAAAAGTAAAAATAAACTATATTTAAAAAAACTTCTAAAACTTCTAAAGAGGAAAGATTCAAGTATTTTGAAGCAAAAACCAAATTGTTGAAATTTAAGATGTTTATTATAAAGAAAAATAATTCATCATTCTTGTCAAATAAATTATTTATTAACATAAAGTAGATAGCTTTTTACCTGAAAATTTTTCGGTTGAACATAAACACTCTCTTTACCACTATTAATAGAGTATCTACCAAAATACATTCCGAGCCAATTATATCGAGTAACAAGAACAAAGCCAGGACATTTTGTATTATAGCATCCAGTTTTTCTATAGCCATCTGCCTAATAAATTAAAACATAAAATAGAATGTAAACAATTATGCAAGAAAAATAGATAAAAGCAAACCAATGGTCTGACTTTAATTATTTTTATAATCACAAAATATTTGTTTGTTTGCCATGTATAAAGAAACATAGTTAAGAGAAAAAAAATTTACTCACAGTCCAGAATATTGTAAATCGCGTTAAACTGTCACCATATAATCTTGGATGCACCTTTATAAAATCCAAAATTCATGAAAGTGTTTGTTTAAAAAAAAAACATAGACTCAAACTCTTGTTCTCCATTGGATCACAATAAATTAGTTATATTCTTATATTTGTGGATACTTATTCTACAATTTAGGTACCTTTTACTTAATAAATACATGCTCTTAAATACAGTTAAATGTTATTAGATACAATTTTATTACATAAATGTAATATATAGAAATATAGATTGTAAATTTTAGCTCTTTGTGTTAAATAGTATGACTTTGTATAAAGTGCAGATTGTATTTCATAAGTTTAATAATAACTTACCGCCCAACCAACTTGTATGCTATTAAGTTGATGGCGAGGTCCATTTTCTAACCAAATTTGATTTTTACTGTATTGGTTATTTTGTATAGTTAAATCATGAATACTTATATAAGCTTCAGCTCCTCGATAGATGGTCCCATCCAATATAGTCTCAATTGTTGCAAACTGTATATACCATAAATAAAGAATTTGTCACTATTAAAATTTTTTCATGTGTTATAATTCCAACGTTAGGAAGAAGAAAAAAAATGTGGTGACATATAGTCATTTATTGTGCTATGAATAAGATAAATATTAAATGAGATAATATAAATATTTCAATAAAACCATGATAGAAAAAGAAAATTTACATGTTGACCAGGATACTCGATCGTGTCAAGATGAACGTTATCAGTTCCATCTCTTTGCTTTAAAATTGGTACCATTCCTTTTGGACAACTTTGATCATTCATTTTATAATTATCTTTTCTTTTATGGATTTCATTCGAAATGAAATTTTCCTATAACATAACACATGAATAACGAGATGAAGTTGAAAAATTGAATTGCATCATGAAATATGCTCTTCTCTTTAAAATTATTCTCCAATCATTAAAGGTATTTTTGCCACATTTATTCATAGATGATTGAAAACAAAATTAAGTACCAAACCTGAATCGTGTGGTGTTTCAACATTGGATGTTGGAAAGCCGGTTGTTTGTATATATCCACACAATCGAAATCCTGAAAAGTTAATAGAACTTTTCTTTTCTTAAACTGAAAATATCAAATTTAGAGAATAGACAAAAAAAAAAGTATAAGTTATAGAATCTCACATCCATAGGTTCATTGGCCCCTAGCATTAACAGCAAATAAGAAGAAAAAATGAGCGCTAGATATAATCCCATTTTTAAGGTTTACTTGTATTTCTCGTTTGATTACTTATCCTTATATATGTACTAATAATATGAGTCAACGACTAATAAATTTATTGCTAGTCATAACTCATAACACTTACCTCTTATTAACTTACCAAATATGTCAAAAGAGAAAAAAATAAAAATATTACTAAAATTTACTATTATTTATAAATTTATAGTAAATCATATCACTTTACGTTACCTCTTATTTATTAGCTTAACAAAAGTATCAAATACAAAAAATTAATTATTCAAATAAAATCATTTTTGGTCAATGGTAAAAAATTTGTTGTCAATCAAATCATTTTTGGTCAAAGATTGATGTGGGCAATGTTGTGATGGTTACTGGAGGAAGAAACATAGGGCGTGTTGGTGTGATCAAGAACCGTGAAAAGCACAAGGGAAGCTTTGAGAGTTGAGACTATCCATATTCGAGACTCAACAGGACATGAATTTGCAACGAGGTTAGGGAATGTGTTCACCCTTAGGAAAGGAACAAAGCCATGGGTGTCACTTCCGAAAGGAAAAGGTTACCATTATTGGGGAAGCTAGGAAGAAACTTTGTGCTCAACAAGCCGCTTAAATTGTTTTTTTTGCTCCTTTGGTTTCAGAAAACTATATATTTTTTTTTTTTGGCATCTTTTTTGTTGGTGAGTTACTTTGTTTTCATACTTTTATGTTTTTAGAGTTCCTTTTGTTTTCTTTTGAGATTGCACCAGAAAAAAAGATCTTATCAGATTATTGTGAGCTATGTTTTTCTATGATACAAAGGCCTATGCTATATAAATATGTGTAAATTACAAATATTGAGATTATTATTATTGACTTCACTTTTTATATAAATATGTGTAATTCACTCTTTCGTGTCTCTCTGTCATGTTCCCAGATAGAGGTTCTGATCGGACATAATCACTTTAGTTACAACCCCAAAAAGTTCCACACAAAAAGTCACTTTCACGCAGATCATCATCTTTGTATTCAAACCTTCCACTTCTGCTAGTTTCCCTTTCTCCTGGTTCTGTAGTTGAAAACCGCAGGACCGATGAATCTCTGTACCCAACCTCACTGCACAAGTCTCAGGGATGAATACAGTCAATTTACCTGTATCTTCATTGAACTCATAGTTTGTAGCATCCTGTGGAAAGATCCCAACTGGTAAACCAAATTCCTTCAGCAACTCAGGTAATGGCTTCTGCATTTTTCCTATACAGAACAAGAATGATGCATCATTCAACTGTCAATGAACCATTTATAAACAAATGAACATAGACAAAACAGGACTATCAGACTAAACACAAATTCGAACTCGATATCAAAGATGAAGTCACAAAACCAAGCATAAAAGGACTCAATAACCCTAAATCAAAGACCGATACTTTTTTTGCTCTGAAACTGGAAACTAAAAACCCTGCAAGCAAAGTCCTGAAGATATAAATAAAAGAAAGAAAGGGAAAGTGGTAAAAAAAATACACCGACGGAATTGAACTCTTTGTTAGCCTTTTGCCCTAACCAATAAGAGCCAACTTTGTTAAGTATCTGATCCATATCTTCTCTTCTCTTCTCCGTAAAGCTTAAATCCGTCAAAAGATAAAGATTGAGAACGAAGAGGACTCGTTCGTCGTCGTCTAAGATTTTTTTTTTTTTGTGTTTCTTTCTCACCGTGTTTTTTAACACTGAGAGAAACTCAAAAAACAGCACAACGTTCATCGTTGAATAATCAAAACGACACGAGTTTTTACTCTGACCTTGCCGTGTTTTTCCAAAAGTCAAAAATGCTTTGGTCAACTTGACACAACCCACGTAGGCACGTACAAAGTTAAGAACAGTAATGTATAATGTAAAGTCGTTAGTCTTTTTAATTGTGTTTTGAAATTACAACTTGATTAAAATTTTGTGACGTTTATCTTTAAAATAGAATTTGTTCAATGCCTACAATACTTTTTGAATACGATAAAGATATAGTTTTGCCACTTTTATTTCTTCTACATATAATATAGTTTTGACTGATACGAGATTCATAAATCATTAAATACCACAATTTCCACCTGGTCCTCCATAATTGAAGTGTACTCCAGTGCTTTCGGCATATCCCCCATAATATAGTCTATAACACTGATAAGCATCTACATAGCGTTTTGTTTTCTCATCTTCAATTTCAACGGTTTGGTAGTTCGAATCCTTAGCTTTAACAAATAGAAAATTTGAACTTTCCGGTAAATCAGGAAAACAACCATTTCCCATTGGAGGACTAATTCCATCAGAAGATGGAAACGTATTTCCTCCAAAGCGTAATAAAGAAGCTCCGTTGTTTAAATGTGTAAATAACTCTTTGGGCCAATATCCAATTAATTCATCATGTACTTTTAGTACCCAATTTCCGGTGATGGCATCCTAATAAATAATAAAAAATAAATAATGTTAAACAAAATCTCTCAAATTTACTATTAGAAAAGTAAAGATAAACTATATTTTTAAAAAAATCTTCAAAAATTCTAAAGAGGAAGGATTCGAGTATTTTGAAGCAAAAACCAAATAGTTGAAATTTAAGATGTCTATTATAAAGAAAACTATTTCATCATTCTTGTCAAATAAATTATTTATTAACAAAAACTAGATAACTTTTTTACCTGAAAAATTTTTGGTTGAACATAAATACGCTCTTGACCACCATTAATAGAGTATCTACCAAAATACATTCCAAGCCAATTATATCGAGTAACAAGAACAAAGCCAGGACATTTTGTATTATAGCATCCAGTTTTTTTATAGCCATCTGCCTAATAAATTAAAACATAAAATAAAATGTAAACAATTATGCAAGAAAAATAGATAAAAGCAAACCAATGGTCTGAATTTAATTATTTTTTATAATCACAAAATATTTGTTTGTTTGCCATGTATAAAGAAACATAGTTAAGAAAATAATTATTTTACTCACGGTCCAATATATTGTAAGTCGCGTTAAACTGTCACCATATAATCTTGGATGCACCTGTATAAAATTCAAAATTCATAAAAGTGTTTGTTTTAAAAAAACATAGACTCAAACTCTTATTCTCCAATCTCCATTGGATCACAATAAATTAGTTATATTCTTATATTTGTGGATACTTATTCTACAATTTTAAGTACCTTTTACTTGATATATACATGCTCTTCAATACAGTTTAATGTATTTAGATATACTTTTATTACATAAATGTAAGATATAGAAATATATATTGTAAATTTTAGCTCTTTGTGTTAAATAGTATGACTTTGTATAAAGTGCTCATTTTATTTTATAAGTTTAATAACAACTTACCGCCCAACCAACTTGTATGCTATTGAGTTGATCGCGAGGTCCATTTTCTAACCAAATTTGATTTTTACTGTATTGGTTATTTTGTAGAGTTAAATTATGAATACTTATAATAGCTTCAGCTCCTCGATAGATGGTCCCATCCAATATAGTCTCAATTGTTGCAAACTGTATATACCATAAATAAAGAAGTTGTCACTTTTAATAAAAATTTCATGTATTATAATTACAACATTAGAAAGAAGAAAAAAATGTGATGACATATAATAATTTATTGTGCTATGAATAAGATAAATACTAAATGAGATGATATAAATATTTCAATAAAACCATGATAGAAAAAGAAAATTTACATGTTGGCCAGGATACTCGATTGTGTCGAGATGAACGCTATCAGTTCCAATTCTTTGCTTTAAAATTGGTACCATTCCTTTTGGACAACTTTGATTATTCATTTTATAATTATCTTTTCTTTTATGGATTTCATTCGAAATGAAATTTTCCTAGAACATAACACACAAGATTAAGTTAAAAAAAAATAGAATTGCATCATGAAATATGCTCTTCTATTTAAAATTATTCTCAAATTATTAAAGGTATATTCGCCACATTTATTCATATATGATTGGAAAAAAAAATTAACTATCAAACCTGAATCTTGTGGTGTTTCAACATTGGATGTTGGAAAGCCGGTTGTTTGTATATATCCACACAATCGAAATCCTGAAAAGTTAATAGAAATTTTATTTTCTTAAACTGAAAAAGATCAAATTTAGAGATAGACAAACAAAGAATAAGTTATAGAATCTCACATCCATAATTCCATTGGCTCCTAACGTTAACAGCAAATAAGAAGAAAAAACGAGGGCTAGATGTAATCCCATTTTTAAGTTTTGCTTGTATTTCTCATTTGATTACTTATCGTTATATATATACTAATAGTATGAGTCAACTACTAATAAATTTATTGCTAGTCATAACACTTACCTCTTATTAACTTACCAAATGTGTCAAAGACAAAAAAAGAAAAATATTACTAAAATTTACTATTATATATAAATTTATTGTAAATCATATCACTTTACGTTACCTCTTATTATTAGCTTAACAAAAGTGTCAAATACAAAAAATAATTATTCAAATAAAATCATTTTTGGTCAATGGTAACAAATTTGTTGTCAATCAAATCATTTTTTGGTCAAAGATTGATGTTGGCAACGTTGTGATGGTTACTGGAGGAAGAAACAGAGGGCGTGTTGATGTGATCAAGAACCGTGAAAAGCAAAAGGGAAGCTTGAGACCATCCATATTCAAGACTTAACAACAGGACATGAATTTGCAACGAGGTTAGGGAATGTGTTCACCCTTGGGAAAGGAACAAAGCCATGGGTTTCACTTCCAAAAGGAAAAGGTATTAAGCTTACCATTATTGAGGAAGCTAGGAAGAGGCTTTCAGCTCAACAAGCCGCTTAAATTGTTTTTTTGCTCCTTCAGTTTCAGAAAACTATTTTGTTTTTTTTTTTTGGCTACTTTTTTGTTTTGAAGAACTTGTGAAGGGTTCACATTATTGTTGAGAGAAACATAAGAGCTTGCTGTGATGTGAATCTTGTCATCTTCTTCTCTTATTTGTATGCTATATCAACCAATCTGCGGTGTTTTATGTAATGCAGAAAGAACATAATAATATTGTAGTTCACTAAGAGACTTTGTTTGAGAAGGGTTCATAGTATTGTAGAGAAACAAAACAATTATTTAAATTATTTATATTTTAATATTATTTTTGGTGGGTTATGTTACATGATCATAGAAGCTATCCATATGTTCTCTTCTTCAAAATGAGGTTTCTCAGCCATTTGAATCTTGACATGCTTCATTAAAATTGATGTATTTTACAGATCAAAAGGAAGATATTATCAAGATTCTATGAAGCAATTCATCTTTGGATCCAGGGCTGGCGTAGAGGCAGTGCAGGAGGTGCTTTTGCACAATGTCTCCTGAATTTTTAATTTTTTTCTTTAAGGTTTTAGGTCATATATTTTAGATATTTTGTAATTTAGGGTCATATGGGAAAGGGTTAGGCCCTATGGCTTTAGGAGCTACCCACAGTTCAATTATGTGGCTGGTCTGGTTCATATGGAAGGATGGGAATAAATAAGTTTTTCAAGAGTTAAAATCAGAGCCAATAGATATTATTAATGAGTCTTTACGAGAACAATTGTGGTGGGAAGAAGCCCAAATAGCCGCAAGGAGTGGGCCTAGTTTGACGGAACCTTTGCAAATTCCGGAGATGATAATTCAGTGTTAAGTTGATGGTTCGTGGAAATCTACAGAACAAAATTATGGTCTAGGATGGTGGTGTGGTGATGGTGAGAATCAGACCTTGGTTTTGGGTGCCAGATGTCAATGTTGCAGTGTGTCCCCTCTTCATTCGGAGCTGGAAGCATTATTATGGGCGATGGAGTGTATCCTTTCCAGAGGCATTATTTGTCAAAGGTTCGAGATGGATTCTGCAGAGTTAATTTCAATGGTGCAAGTTTCGGAGGAGTCGCCGGCTTTCTCTACGCTTCTTGATGAGTTCCAGGTGCTTAGTGCCTTCTTACCTCCTTTCATCCTTTCCAAAATTCTAAAGACGTCAAATGTGAAGGCTGATTGTTTAGCTCGTTCTTCTAGATTGCTATTGTTAGAAACGATTTTTGTAAACAACTCTCCTCCAGTTTGGGCAACCAATCTAGTAATTTATTTTAATTAATGTTTAGGTTGAAAAAAAAAAGTTTGAAATTTGCAACTATAACCTTAGTTTTGTGTAAAAAATAAAAATTGGGCACCAGGTCCCAAGAAAAGTTGAGCCGGCCTGTTTGGATCAAAGGGAGAGCCATCTGGGAAAGAACAATCGAACAATGTTAAATGAATATGTGTAGCTAGAAATGTCAATCTACTTTTGTTTCAACCGAACCCATTTAGTAACCAATGTACGTGTTAAATCAATATTTCTAGAATTACACATTAACATATCAGCCGGATATCTTTCGTAAGAAATACTAAGAGAGAGCCTAAACCCTCAAGGAGAAATAGATCTACCAGTCAGTTAATTCTTCGCCTTCTGAAAGCCGGGTGAATGGTGGTAACGTCCAAAGAATCGAGTTTGTCGATACGCTCTATACAATCTCAGATTCTCTTTACAACTTTGGGGTATATTTGCAGCGTTCCTTGACATTATTTCCTTAAGCCGAATCATTTTCTCTCTAGAGTCTTCAGTTCCTTAAGCTCTTCAGTTCCCACCACCACAGATGCTTGTGTTTCTGCATATAAAAAAAAAAAGAGAAACACCTTTGATTGGTTGATTTAGCATACTGATAAGAGAGGAAGACAATAAGGTTCAGTGCAGGCTCTTGTGTTTGTATATTCTTTTTTTCATGTCCATCTATACTTCCATGGGCACCTAACGTTAAGAGGAAATAAGAAGAAAAAACCAGTGTTAGATGTAAACCCATTTTTAAGTTTTACTTGTATTTTTCATTTGATTATTTATCGTTATATATACTAATATGAGTCAATTACTAATAAATTTATTGCTAGTCATATCATTTACCACTTACTAACTTACCAAAATTAAGTGTCAAATACAAAAAATAAAATTACTTTAGATCAACAATAACAAATTTATTATTATACATAAATTTATTGCAAGTCATATCACTTTAGTATTATTTACTTACCAAAAGTGTCAAATACAAAAAAAAAATTATTCAAAATAAAATCATTTCTGGTCAACTGTGTCAGATGTGTTACAATCATACCACTTCACCTTTGATAAATTTACTAAAACTGTAAAATACAAAAACAAATAGTTGACTAATACAACATAAAGGAAGAAACAAAAAATTCTACTCAATTCTTTTGGACTCACCATTAGAAAGTAAATTTTTTTGGTAAAATTTATTTTGGTTACCAAAAAAATTTGGTTTCATAACAAAATCTTCAACTTCAAAATAAAAGAATTTTTTTTAATCTTATATCATTATGGGACGTCCCAGAAATAATAAAATAGTTATCTCATATTCAACTTGAACGGTCCTGTCCGACCGGTTAACCCGCAATCCAAACACTTTTCCAGTTTAACTTTAATGCTAATATCCGACAATTTAATCAGAAAAAAAAAACTCCATAAGAACTTGCTATTATCCTAGTTATATTACATCACCTTTCATAAACCTACCAAATGTGTCAAATACAAAAATCTAGTTTGTTAAATTAATATTAATTTTTTAAAAAATAAAGTGAATTTTTATTAAACTTAAATAAATTGGTTTTGTCCCGTGTTATATGTGGAATTAAATGTTTTAGAGAAAATGTCATTTGATGGTTGAAACTTTCTAATAGCATTCAATAAAAAAATTGTTCGACTTCGGTTTGGATTTTTGGTTTAAAAAAAAATGAACAGCAAAGTAGCAAAGTAAACACAATTAATATAGATGATCATGATCTAGGTTTAGGTTTATACTCGAGTTTCTAATCAAATATATCTATAATCATATATATAAAAGTAAGATTTTGGTCTCTCCTTATTGGTTGATTTTCATTTAATATTTTCTATTTTTTTTATTATTTGCTTTCTAATTGTTTAATTGCTTTAAATAATATTTAAGACTCAATTAACACAATAAATTTAATTCATACATTAAATAAAATTATAACTGAAAATAAAATAAATTATGCATTAATCATATTCCACCATTCAATTTTATTCAAACACAATAAATAATTTTTGTAACTCCAATAATTCTAAATGTAACTTCCATCAATTCTTATCATATAAATAAGCATTGCTTCATTCTCTCATATTGGCATTTTTTTTTTCTCGCTTTCACATTCTCTCATCCTCTTCCACTTCTCTCATTCTCTTCCACAATATCTCAAATCATTTTTTGTTTTTTTTTTATGTTTTCAATTTCTTATTTTTGTTGTATGGGTTACAAAAGACCAAATGAAATATCATTGTAAAATTTCAATGCTAAATTTTAATTTTAGAGACTACATGATATATATATATATATATATATATTTTACATTGTTTTTATATTTAAAGATTCATCTCCATTACCTAATTTAGATTATCATCTTATAAGTAATCATTCTCTCCTCCTCTCTCACCAATATCAAATATCGTTATATCTAATATGTGTTGTAAGAGTTTGATTCTAAATTTTAATTTAGAAAGTATTATATATAATTAACATTTTTTCAATTTTTATTTTATATATATATAAATAAAATATTTCTTTTATATTTCTTGCCGTTTTAATCTATTCATATTTATTTTTAAAATTTCCATAGCTAAATTTAAATTCACATATGTTGGTTTTAACAAAAAATCAAGTTTATTTGAGAATCTGTTTTAAAAGGTTTATATTTTCATTATCTATTTTAGATTAGCATCTTATAAGTCATTATTTTTCATACTCTTACAATATTCACCACACAATAAGGTCATGAAGTTGAAAAGATCCATCTCTAATTCTCTATTATGTACTCTGGTTATCTCACATATTCATGTATCATTTTTAATAATTTAGAATGATCAATATAATTATCCATTTATAAATTCTATTTTATTTTGTAAAGTCTATTTTGTTTTGTGATTCAATAGATAAATATGTAAAGATCAATATAATATTTATATTATTTAAGATTTGAGTTTTTTGAAAACAAAAAGAACTTAACTATAAAAAAATTGATTTTCTTGATTTAAGCAAAATGAAAAAATGATTCCAAAAAGAAATCATGTTTAACTGGAAGTGAAATATAGAAAATAATATAATTATTAAAATGTCATTTAACTAAATCTTCTAAAGATGAAACCATTAGTATGAAATCTAGCACTATAAGTCAAATTGATGAGTAAAAAACAAAAAACAAAAACAAAAGAATTGAAGTTATTCTTGGGGTTTTAAAAAATCTTTAGATTGAAGTTCATATAATTTAAAAAAAAAAAAAAAACTAATTTAGTTTGTCACTTCAAAAGTAATATTTTCAATTTGGAATATTATGTGTGAGTGTTGAGTTTATATTAATAAATAATCAAAAAGTGTAAGTTAAAATTTTGATTGAGCCACTTGGTATTCCTTTTCTTTTAAGTCAAAAATAAATTAAAATATTTATTTATAATTAACTCACTTTTAAAGGCATTTAACTCCATTTAACGGTGGAAGCCCCCTTGGCCCAGTGGTTGGCCTAGAGTTCATTAATGCTTCTACACCAGGAGATCTGGGGTTCGAGCCCCAGATAATGCGATTTATTAATTGTGCAGATTTAAGGAGGCAAAATTACATACGATCTCCAGTGATAGCAATTATTGATGTTCGCCATAGTTCTACATACAACTGAAGGAAGAAGAAGGTGTCCATCAAGAGCGTGGAGCAGGAAAGGAGCAAGAGTTTATGTAGTGAATCTATTAGGGTCAGAAGGAATTGTCCATGGTAGAATCATACGTAATAGTTCTCAATAATCTGCAATCAATAATAAATCCAGACGATAAAAAAAAAAAACTCCATTTAACTCCATTTAACTCAAATGTAACTCCTACCCAATAATTTTACATTCATTCCTCCAACTAAGATATTTATCTTTCAAGAAAAAAATGTTTTTGGTAAAATTTTAATATTTTTTAATTATTTTAATTGCTTTAAACTTTGAAATTAGGAATATTCTATATATAATAATTTTATATGTAGTTACTAAAATTTTTGATAATTTTATTTGATTCAATTTTACTATACTATAGTCTTATGTTTACAATGTCATTAAGAAAAAATCTTTAAATCAATGTTTAAGTCTATAAAACATGATCATTAAGATTCTCTCATATTAGAAAAATGTTTGTTTGCCAAAAAAAAAAGGAAAATGTTTAAATTTCTATATTATTATTTATATTAATATAGATAATCAATTTGTAACAATTTTTGTAGCATTGGCTAATTTTTGATTTATAGAAAAGTTTATATATTTTGAATTTTGTATAATAAATAACCATACCAAAAAAATGTTGACAAGAGTGTTATTTTGAAAAATTGCTATAACTTTTTCTGAGATTCATACATTAGTATAATTTTTTTGAGATTATACATTAGTAAAACAATATTTTAGTTTCGGAAAATTTAAGAAATATAATCAAAACTATTATGCTTACAACCACGCATTGCGTGGACTAATTACCTAGTTTGCAGATAAATTTGGGTTTCAGTTTAGTTTTTTCTAAAGCAAGGATAAACAACAGATAAAGTAGTAAAAATAATTTGTTTTTGTGTCTATGGCATTCTCTGATTTGGAACCTCTTTGTACTTCATTGCATCAATTTTTAGGCTGTGCATATCTCATCCGTCGTGGTATTATCGACACACATGAAACATGCGTATTACTTAATTTGTAGAAAAAAATTAGCTCTATGCACATCTCAATCATCTTCGATTAGCAAACAATTTTTTTTATTTCACTCTTCTCCATCTTATGTGTATCATATCATCACATGATGGAAAATGCATATCATACTCGTGATGAAAATACTAAAATGGATCCTACTTTTGCTTTTTATATTGAAGATCTGATTCATATGAAAGCAAAAGCAACAAGATATACGTTTCAATCAGATCTTTCAAGTTATCAAAGGAGAGTTGTTGAGTTTGGGCCTTTGGGGTATTCATGTTGAATACTTCAAATATAACTTAGATGCACCTCAGTTTCTACAGCTTCCTAGAAAAAAAGACTAATTTGTTGGAACCGGAAAAAAACATTTTAAATTTCAAACCTTTGTAGCCAACATTACTCGAACCCATGCAGCAAAACTTTCTTGCGACTTGGTTAACTCTTAAGAACCTTGTATACTGAAAACAACAATTAAAAAAAAAAACTTAAAAGCGAAACGAACTAATATTGTTGATTGTCGTATTGTATTTTTTTACTCAGCTTTTATAATTGAATACGGCTTCGACGAATTGAATCCAACCATTCGAAATGTCGTCAAAACTTTCAAAGCCTAGTAAATCAAATCTCGTCCTAGATTATCTTGGTCATCCCAAGAAGAAGAGAAAATTTGATGGTCAAGCAACTAAAAAGTCTAAACCATTTTATTTGCCTACTACGTATTGGGAATAAATTAATTAGTCCATTTTAAAAGAAGAACTAGTGTTGATGATATACGAGAATTATATATTGGTCACTTGCCAGATTAAAATATCGTATAGAACAGTCAAGTCAACAACTATAGCTAAGGGCCAAAACCGTAATTTAACGCTAAGCAAGTTGCTCGGGTTTTTTCGTTATCACCACTCACATGAACTCTGCATTAAAAACTCTATCTCTCTCTCTCTCTCAAATCGAAAGGCACAGCCCAACTTTTCGCAAGTCGCTGTAAAGTTTGATTTGCTTCTTTTTATATACACATACTTCTCCTCCATACAACACCTTCCCTCTTCAAATCCTTCACTTCTTTTTCTAAACCCTAAAACCATCTCAAAGAAGAGAGATCAAGAATTCAAGATCAAGATCAAGATCAATCAAAGATCGATCAAGATTTGTAAACAAGAAGACACCATCACTCAGATCAACATGCTCGCCGTTCACCGTCCTTCCTCCGCCGTATCCGATGGAGATTCCGTTCAGATTCCGATGATGATCGCGTCGTTTCAAAAACGTTTTCCTTCTCTCTCACGCGACTCCACGGCGGCACGTTTTCACACGCACGAGGTTGGTCCTAACCAGTGTTGCTCCGCCGTGGTACAAGAGATCTCCGCTCCAATCTCCACCGTATGGTCCGTTGTACGCCGCTTCGATAACCCACAAGCTTACAAACACTTTCTCAAAAGCTGTAGCGTCATAGGCGGAGACGGCGGTAACGTTGGTAGCCTCCGTAAAGTCCACGTAGTTTCTGGCCTCCCTGCCGGGAGCTCCACCGAGAGACTCGATATCCTTGACGACGAACAACACGTCATCAGCTTCAGCGTTGTTGGTGGTGACCACCGGCTCTCTAACTACCGATCCGTCACGACCCTTCACCCTTCTCCGATCTCCGGTACCGTCGTTGTGGAATCTTACGTGGTTGATGTTCCTCCGGGAAACACAAAGGAAGAGACTTGTGACTTCGTTGACGTTATCGTACGATGCAATCTTCAATCTCTTGCGAAAATAGCCGAGCATACAGCGGCGGAGAGCAAGAAGAAGCTGTCTCTGTAATGAGTCTTTGTCGTCGTCGTCGAGTAGTTTCGTTAGATCCGACGTCGTTTTCTAGATTTTTAGCCGTCGTGTGATCTATGTTTTTCCGGCTTATGTGTGAAAAAAAAAAAAAAAAAAACTTACATTAGTGGATTAATCTCTCATGCATATGATTTATCTTCTATTATTATTTACTTCTTCTCATTTTTGTATGTTATATTATATCCATAAAGAACTGATTCGGATAGCCCTATTCCGGCTTTCACAACTCAAAGATAATAATATTCAATTAGGATAAATTGATTATGTTTATTGTATAATTTTTCATTTTAAAAATCTTGTTATATGTAGGCATAGTATATCATCATAAAATGCGTTAATCAAATGATCGGTCTAAAGGTTACATACAATGCATAATGTTCGAGTCAGATTTGTATGACTCATAACAATGAGTCGTTGGCCATCTTTGTTTCGATCGACACTAAATCTTACGTCCTATATAAACAGCTTTTGAGAAAATTCGATGATTTTTCTTAAAGGCAGCTTTAAATTTGAGCATAATATAATGTCCTCCTTTCGACGAAGATTTAAATAGTTCCTCCAACTTGTTACTTTCTTATTTATTACACAACGAATTAAAATAACCATGGTGATTTAAGTTCTTATTATTTCATAATAATTTTAAATTACCAACTTCCCAAAAAAGATAGAGCTTTTATTTATATATATTTTTTTAAAAATGCATTTGATAGAGAAATCAAGATTTGGAGTTTTTATTTGTCATATATATGATAGAAACTAAATTAAAAGAGTAGTTGGAAATTTTGTAGGCTTAAAAGGTCATGCGTAAAATGGACAAAACATTTACATGAATACAAAATACGAACATGGCCGTCAAAATAAAATACGAACATGTTGATGAAATTAAAGAAATAAAGAATTTGCAAGTGGACGATGCTTTGAATGATAACCCAACAAGGCCAAGCTGTTCTCTTTTTTAATATATTTTTCTTCTGCCAAATAAAAAAAGGAAATGCAAGTTGCAAATTGTTTATCTTTACCTCTCCTTTCTTTATGCTTCTTCTTCTCAATCCAAAAGGATATAATTTTAAAATATAGAGAAGCGCAAGTTGCATGTCCTTTTACATCACGAGAGTCACGATATGTTTCGTTTCCAAGTGATTTCTTAGAATATATATATACGTAAATGTGATTTTCCTATATTCGAGAGGTTTCTACATTTCTCTATCCACAAAAAAAGATGTGATTGATCGACAAAACATGAATCGTATGCAATGAAAGTTTTTTTTCTTTGTCCTTCGATCTATATACTTATAATTTGTTCAAACTTCTATGTTTGCAATAACCATAATCGAAGTTTACCATTAGTTATATAACAAATATAAACAATTAAATGTTTAATTAATATTGTGAATAACATGATAATGTAATACTAGCGAATATGGTTTCATACGATCATCTACTATATTTTTTTTGTGGTTGTCAAATATTGACAAATATAGCATAGCTTACTAATCATAAGATATATACTTAATGTGGCCACGAAAGGTGTAAAAATAAGGAAAAAAGGAATGGGAAAGAAGTTGGCGGTGCAAGTGGGAGTGGGGCAGCTGCAATGTTTTGCAAGTTGGGCAAAACTTATTAATTGTGATTTGCAAATTGAGTTTTCTTTTTCTTCAAAAATAAAATACATGTGTGCTTTTGAGATCCATCACCCCACTGTTTCCTCTAATTTGATTGGACCTCTGCCCAAGTTCCCGCTCGTTAAAGAGTAGGAAAATAACATAAGAATTCAGAAATAAACGTAATGTACAAATTGCATCACAAACCGAACCCACATATATTAGCGACTTAGCGTACGGCCTTAATTCTATTTTGGGTCGAGTTAAGGTAACTTCAATCTATCTGTTTTATGTTGTATATATCATCTAGAAGGTCCAAGACCAAAAGAATAGAGAAGAATTGTTTTTAGGTTCATTCCAATAACTAATTTCCAAAAATTTGTTTTAAATATATATATATAGATATATATGTAAAGAATAAAGAAAAAACTAATCCACACATGTAAAATTAATTTGTACAAGAAGCACCATCCACAAAAAGTGAATAGAGAGACGTAATCAATGATATAAAATGTAACCGTTTCCACGAAATTTATAAACGTATTCAACCTTACATATGCCTACAATATATATATATAACACCATTTGAAAATTGTTTTGTAACTTAGACCCTAACCAGAAAAAGAAAAAAAAAAAAAAAAAAAAAGGAAAAGCACCGGCCAATATTTCAGTCAATATTTTATAAATTATATGGAACCACGAACGATGGGCCTATAGTATTCGCCTCCTATACCCAACTGGACCCGGTCGTTTTTATATGAGCGCAATCCCAACCTATGTGTACGTAATAACAATTACACACGCACGACGCATTTTCTCTTTTTTTTTTTTGCCTTTACGCCACACAGTGTTCGGACAATCTTTTGATTCGTGAATCTCTTGATCAGTTGATCTTCTTTCGAGAGAGATCGTGTTAACATTATAGTAGGATCCAACCAACTCCTTGATACTGATCAAATATCTGTAGAGATTTGTGAAAGCTTGATTATTATTGATCATAGATCTCACATATATATAGTACAAGAGATTGAGTATCTTGACGATATACACAAATCTTAGTCAAGATAACAACAAATAACATTTAACATTATCTATACTTATACGCCCCCTCAAGATGGACGGCGGGAAGAGAGTCCAATCTTGGAAATAAGCTGAAGAAATCGCGTCCGAGGTAGCGGTTTAGTCAGAGCATCAGCAAGCTGATCTGCAGAGAAAACATGGGACACACGAAGAGCCTTGGCCTGTACCTGTTCTCGGACGAAATGGTAGTCAAGAGCAAGGTGCTTCATGCGAGAGTGAAAGACCGGGTTTGCCGCCAGGTATGTCGCCCCAATGTTATCACAATATAGTACCGGAACTAGTGGAGAGTGGAAGCCAAGCTCAGTCATTAAATAAGTAAGCCAGCGAACCTCAGCAGCTGCATTCGCCAGAGCTTTGTACTCGGCCTCAGTAGAGGAACGAGAGACGCCGGTTTGCTTCTTCGAGGACCAAGAGATGGGCTGTTTGCCAAGATAAAAAATGTAGGCACCTGTAGAAGTGTAGTCATCACGATTGCCTGCCCAGTCCGCATCTGAGTAGGCATGAAGTTACATAGGTGTCGTGGCCGAGAAGAAGATCCCTTTGTGAGGAGTGCCAGCTAAATAACGAAGAACTCGCTTCACTGCAACCCAATGCACATCAGTTGGTCGATGCATAAACTGAGATAGGCGATTCACCGCAAAGGCAATGTCAGGACGAGTCAGACCTAGATACTGCAGACTGCCAACCGTTGCACGATACTCCGTCGGATCAGAGAGAACAGCTCCAGTACTCAATGTAAGAATCTGAGAAGACGACATAGGAGTGGCAACCGGCTTGGCATTGAACATTTTTGTTTTACGCAGCAAGTCAGTGATATATTTCGTTTGAGTGAGAAGCAGTCCGGCAGAGGTGCGCGAAGCTTCCATACCAAGAAAGTAAGAGAGATCACCAAGCTGTTTGAGGGAGAACTGTGCAGCAAAAAGAGTTGTTATGCGAGTGATCTCGGCCAAAGAGGAGCCTGTGATAATTATATCATCCACATACACCAGAATATAGACATACGCAGTCAAAGTACGCAAGACAAAGAGAGAAGCATCAGCAACAGAGTTCCGAAAGCCAAGACTGAGAAGACAATCTTTCAAAGCATTGTACCAGGCCCGTGGAGCCTGTTTCAGACCATAAACCGCCTTCTTAAGACGAAGAACATGATCCGGATAGTCTTTGTCAACAAGGCCTGGTGGTTGTAGCATGAACACTTCTTCATCAAGTGGACCTTGAAGAAAGGCGTTGTTAACGTATAATTGCTTCAAGGGCCAGTTACGAGCAACGGCGATGCCAAGAACCATGCGAATTGTGGCATGCTTTATAACCGGACTGTAAGTCTCATGAAAATCAATACCTGGGCGCTGATGAAAGCCTTTAGCGACCAGACGCGCTTTAAAACGTTCGACATCACCATTTGGTAGGCGTTTGACACGATAGACCCATTTCGAACCAACAATATTTTTGGCCAATGATCTGTCGACCAACTCACATGTATCATTGCGAGCAAAAGCTTCGTATTCATCACTCATCGCCCGACGCCAACGCTCATCCTTGAGAGCTTGTACGTGATTTTCAGGTTCAACTTCCTTGAGAAATGCAGTGAGACCATACTTGGGGTTTGGTTTTGAAATGTTGTTCTTGGACCGAGTGAGTATGGAGTGAGTGTTGACTGGCGGAGGAGGAGCTGGAGAGGCATGTGCTGTAGGAGGTGACACAGATGACACCAGAGAAGGTGATGTAGTGGTCGGTTGTGTCGTTGTTGTTGTCGTTGCAGGCAAAGAGTCTGAGCTCGAGGACTGTTCGATTGGCCGATGAAACACTGGAGCAATGGAAGCGGATGTGGTGTCGGAGGGTGTGAATGAAAGGGACGAGAGTGAAGTGTTTTTGGAAAGTGTATGAAAAGGGAAAACAAACTCATGGAGCTCGACGTGACGAGATACATAGACTCGAGAACTAGCGACATCAAGACACAAGTAAGCACTCTGACTTAAGGAGTATCCTAAGAAGACACACGGCTTGGACTTTGGAGAGAATTTGTTGTGGCCATAAGGACGAAGCCAGGGATAGCAGAGGCAGCCGAAGGCGCGAAGTTTGGTGTAGTTTGGTGTTGTCTGGAACAGTAGCTGATACGGTGTTGTGTTCGCCAAATTTGGTGTGGTTAGACGGTTGATTAGGTAAACAGCAGCAGCGAACGAGTACGTCCAGTATGTTCATGGCATTCCCGCATGAGAGAGGAGAGTAAGGCCGGTTTCGACAATGTGACGGTGGCGACGCTCAGCAATGCCGTTGTGTTCAGGAGTGTGGGGCGGTGTCGTTAGGTGTGTGATTCCGTTGATGCCAAGAAAACTCTTGAGAGCGATATACTCTCCGCCATTGTCAGAGTATAGGGTGGTGATTTTTGTCTTGAAGCGGTTTTCAACCAAAGACTTGAAGAGAGGAAACACTTGAGCAACTTGTGACTTTGTTTTGAGTGGATAGAGCCAGGAGTACCGAGTAAAATGATCAACAAAGAGGACGTAGTATTTATAACCATCAACCGATGTAACCGGTGATGTCCAGACATCGGAGAAAATTATATCAAGCGGTGCTTTTGAAACAAGAGTAGAGGAAGAGAAAGGCAATTTGTGACTTTTATTACTAGAGCAAGAGTTGCAAATAAGAGAAGACGACAACGAATTTGAAATAGGTAAAGAAAAACGAGAAATCATATGACGAAGAGTGTGAAGATGTGGATGTCCTAGATGAGAGTGCCAATCAGCAAAAGAGGATTTGGTGCAGGAAAACGCAGAGATGGGTGGAAAGTGTTTCATAGGCCATTCATACACTCCCTCATTGGCCTTGCCGCTGAGAAGAGTTGTCCCCGTTCTGAGATCCTTCACCTGAAACGCAAAAGGACACAATTGAACCATAACATTATTAGCTTTGCACAGTTTGTTTACTGAGATAAGATTCTTGCGTATTGATGGAACACATAAGACATTATTAAGATGAAGGGGACGAGAGTTGGAGGGAAGGATAGTTGAACCAGTATGTGTGATTGGGAGAGCAGCTCCATTTCCAACTGTCACGCTTTCACCCCCAGTGTAAGGAGAGTGAAGAGAGAGGTTGGACAAGTCGTTAGCGATATGGTGCGAAGCACCACTGTCAAGAAGCCACGGATACAAATCTGCAGGTGTTGCAGTCGTATGATGCGCCTGGTTCGACCATTGCGGAGACGGAAGAGGCAAATGAGGAGCAGAAGAGGACCATGGTACGAGACCACGAAACGGGGTTGATTGATGAGGAGAAAATTGTTGGTGAGACGTACTGGAGACACCCTGTTGATACTGCGGATGGCGTTTCGCACCATGACCTTGCACTCCACAAATCTGACACTTTCCAAGGTAGGGACGAGGTGGACGGAATCCGCCACGAGAAGGTGAGTAACCACCACGAGAGTAGCCACCACAAGAGCCAGAGGATGCACCACGTCCTGATTGTTGGCGGAATTGAGCATTATTGGCCGTGACAGGGGAAGAGTTGTTGATGACTTCTTCACCACGCAAGGTATTCTCTCGGTTGATGAGCTTCTCATGAAGCTCGTCAATGGAAATAGGAACATCACGACCATTGACCATTTCCACAATTGCTCTGTAGTCATCACCAAGACCACCAGTAATGACATCAAGCAAATCTTCATGTTCCATGGCTGCACCGAGAAGAGCGAGCTGATCGGTTTTGTCAACAATGAGTCGCATGTACTCATTGATGGATTTGGTATCCTTGGTGATGTTTTTGATTTCTTGTTTGAGTTGTTTGATGTGGCCACGAGATGGTTTCTCATAGGTACGGTGGAGAATCTGCCAGACTGCGAGAGACGTGGTGGCTCTGGCAACGATCGGTTGGACCGCAAGGGAGAGTGAGCCAAGAAGAGAGCTGTATAACATCTTGTCTTATCGCTGCCATGCTGCAAATTCTGGGTTAGGAACAGCAGGGACATCAAAGGGTTTGATGGTTTCATCAGGAATACAGGGTTCATCAACGATGAACCAGTGAAGCTCATGTGCCTCAAGGAGAGCACGAACTTGCAGCCTCCAGGTGATGAAGTTTGTCGGAGTCAGTTTGGTGATGTTGGACATGTTGAGGGAGATCAACGCAGATTTAGGACTGGAGGGGTTGAAGATTGGGGCTGTTTCAGCCGAGCCAGAAGAACTGTCTTTGGACATTGCGAACAGAGGAGAAAAACGGAGAACAAAGAGGAAGAAAGAAAAAAAAAACAGAGAGGAGAAAGGAGGAGGCGGAGAAAAGAAAATTTAGGTTTTAAGATCAGATAAGCTCTGATACCATGTAGAGATTTGTGAAAGCTTGATTATTATTGATCATAGGTCTCACATATATATAGTACAAGAGATTGAGTATCTTGACGATATACACAAATCTTAGTCAAGATAACAACAAATAACATTTAACAGTATCTATACTTATAATATCATGACACAAAAAAAAAAAAAAGATTCTTCAATGAGTTTATTGGTTTACTATTTTCATTTGATTAAAAATACCAAATTACATTATAATGATATTTTTTAAATAATATAATGCGATAAATAATGTTTAATTTAATTTTATCGATCCCTTACTAAAACAAAAACGTATATAAAGAAAAAACAGAAAACATAAAAGAAGAAAGAAAATAATATATTCTTAATTAAAAAACAACGAAGCAACGCAAATCAAATTTTGAGGTAACTTGAAGACAACGAATAGTATAAATGTGGAAACGTCAACAACTTGACCTTACGTTTACATATTATATTATTTGACCATATTGTTTGGATTATGAAAATAAAAGTTATCAAGCACTCTAAACTGTCGTACGGAAATACCCATATGGACCCATTGGTTCTCACGATTTATGAAGAACGCCAAGGGGTATTCTCGGTAAGAAACAATCTAATCGATAGTCGCCTTCACTTGCAAACCAAGGGAGATGCGAAACCACCACACCAAAGAAAGTACAGTTTTAGTTGTCTGACCCACTACTTCTTCGGTAAAAGGTTTTATCTAAAACTATTTGTGAAAGTCGTTGACGATATACATATATACAATTTGTGATTTAACTGAAAACGACAATAAAGGTGCACAAGTCACACAACGCTGGTGGAACGTACGAGCCAAGAGAACACTTGAGTCGGGACATGAAACACGCAGCTACAATACAAAAGTTCTTTCAATTTTTTTGTAAAGACCGATTACGGTCAGACTCCTTCTTCTAGAGTCAGCTTTCGACTCTATCTCATAGAGACTTGGCTACTTAATTTAGTAGAGTCCTTGCCCGACTCTAACTTCAAGTCATATGAGCTCATTAATTTCCACCTCTAGAAATTAAGCTTTCAATATTTTGTCTTGAATAGTTAGCTTTCCTCTCTAGCTAATCAACTTTAAAAATTATTATTTTTCTGCAAGTGGGCATTGCTTGGCAAACTATCAACACAAATTATAGAATATATCTCAAGAAAATGGTTCAGATGTATATAAAGGCATACATTATTCATAGACAGCTACTGAAATTTGATTGGCCACCAAACTACAAAATAACTTCAAGAAGGCTGGAGTTAAAAGGCAAGTCAGAGAAAGACACATCAATATAAACTCAAAACAACAACAATAACAAACATATAACTAATGGCAAAGCGACAACTGTTGATGCTTGGAATTAGGGCAAGCTTTCACACTATCGCCGCCGTGCTTGTGGCCGGAGTAATATTTACTGCCGTGTTTTTGTCCCGTAATGGTTTGCCAAAGGAATACACTCAGAGCCACGGTGTTTCGGACCGAGGCGGAGATAGTGGGAGGGAGTGTAATTTGTTTGAAGGGAAATGGGTATTTGATAACGAGTCATACCCTCTTTATAAAGAAGAAGATTGCAAGTTCATGTCTGACCAGTTGGCTTGTGAGAAGTTTGGGAGGAAAGATTTGAGTTACAAATTCTGGAGGTGGCAACCTCACACATGCGATCTCCCAAGGTTTATTTCCTTCTGTATTGTTTTCACTTCACATTTTACATATTTTTCTTTATTTATGGCAATTCATATTAAACATGTTGCATTATCTCCGCTAGTTATACGCTTTTCAGTTAAAAATATTCAAGAAGAATCTTTGTTTACTAATTTAGCAAAAAGAAATTGACATAAGTCAACTAACTTCTCCTACCGTTCAATTCTTTCTTTAAATGTGTATCTCAGATTTTTTTCTTTTTTGGTAAGGATGTATGATTTGTACATAAAGGTTGGTATGATTTCATTTCACTAACTAACTGAGACATTTGGTTGTAGCAACAAGTAAAGCCTTTGTGCCATCGTCCTATATTAGTTAAATTGATGAGAATTAGCTTTGACAATATGAAGATAATTCTCCTCTTTTTTCTGTTTGTTGGTAATATCACTTTGTATTACTCAGAAAAATAAAAGTGAATTTACATGTGGTTTGGCTTATATAAGTTGGGCCCTTATTGTTTATATGTTAAAGACGATTAGTGTTACCAATATTGTTATTCTTGAAATCATCTAAAAAGGTTCAACGGGACAAAGTTGCTGGAGAGGCTAAGAAATAAGAGGATGGTGTACGTAGGAGACTCCTTGAACAGAGGCCAATGGGTATCAATGGTGTGTATGGTTAGTTCGGTCATTACTAACCCAAAGGCGATGTATATGCACAACAATGGCTCTAACCTTATCACCTTCAAATCTCTCGTAAGTACTCCAAATATTTCACACTCAATTAATTTTTGTAAAGTGGGCGGCTACATAAGAGTAAATAATGGTGTGGGTTAGAACCATCTTTTAGAACATGCGCAAGAAAGTTGCATGCAAATAGTGTATTTGTTCAATATTCCCAATTAAAAAAAAAAAATTGAAGAAAGTTTAAAAAAATCTCTAAAAACTAAAGCCTTTTGTTCTATATTTTTTTTCGATATTCTTTTTCATTAGAACAATAATATTCCTTTGATTAATGTTTAAAAGTGATCTCCAAATAATATGAGCTCGATCTTTGTGGATCATCAGGAATACAATGCGACAATAGACTTCTATTGGGCTCCTCTACTGGTGGAATCCAACTCGGACGACCCAACAAACCATAGATTACCCGATCGGATAGTTCGGATCCAGTCAATAGAGAGACATGCAAGGCATTGGACAGAATCTGATATCATCGTCTTCAACTCTTATTTATGGTGGAGAAGGCCTCATATCAAGTCATTGTAAGTTTTACTTTACTTATAATTAAGTTAAACTCACTTAATCTCAATATGTAATAAATGGTAATATATAAAAGGTGGGGGTCGTTTGAGAAGTTAGATGGAATATACAAGGAAGTGGAGATGGTGAGGGTTTATGAGATGGCTTTGCAAACTCTTTCTCAGTGGTTGGAGGTTCACGTGAACCCCAATCTTACCAAACTTTTTTTCATGTCCATGTCTCCCACCCATGAAAGGTACCTTTCTCTAACTCTTTTCGATATCCATGATACTGCTTTTTTATCTTTCTTTTTTTTTCCCTCATAGATTCGTATCTTCATTATTATTCTTTACTTTTTTTGGTAAATATGTTATTCTCCTAATGTATCAATTGGTTTCTTAGAGTGGGAGTGGAATTTTCTCTAGTTGAACTTTGTTTCATGTTCGAATATAATTAAAGGTCCTTTTGTGTTTTCCCACGTTTTTTTCATAGCGTATTATGTTATTGTTATATATTTTTAAAAATTACATTATTGTTATATAATGAGGGTATTATTTGGTTTCTTACAGAAGATAACAAGTAAAATAACTACACATATTATATGTAGGGCTGAAGAATGGGGAGGAAAACTTAATGAGAACTGTTATGGAGAAACTAGTCAAATAGATAAAGAAGGATATACTGGAAAAGGGTCGGACCCAAAGATGATGAGAGTCTTAGAAAATGTGCTTGACGGGCTAAAAACTCGAGGATTGAACATGCAGATGATAAACATTACGCAACTCTCGGAGTATCGAAAAGAAGGTCATCCTTCGATCTACAGAAAACAGTGGGAAGTACCATCGAAGGAAAATGAAATCGTGAATCCAAATAGTAACTCAGATTGTATACATTGGTGTTTGCCTGGAGTTCCTGATGTTTGGAATGAACTCCTTTATGCTTATATTGTTGATAATCACTCTAGTTGAAAGCTACACTTACATATCTTTTGTTTTTTTTTCCTACGTATTCCACTTCAATTGTACAGTTGATTTGCTTACCCTCATTTGTTTTTAAAATCAAAAATTTAACATGTTTTTCTTAATTTTTCATTTCTTATTTCATGGATGAATTTGCTAGGTGGGATTGTATTTTTTTCTAACTGATTAAACTTAATCTTGGAACCTATAAGTTTTCTATTAAATAATCATAACCATTACCAAATCCTTTTTTTTTGGGTCAAGACATTTTTTTGGCTTTGGGCCATAATTAGTATAGGCTTTGAAAGTATTGAATATGTTTTCAAGAAAATCCATCAATCATAGATATGCTAGTTAAGAATGTGCATTTTTTAGTCTATGTAGTTTTTAAAAAAATTTTGTAACTATGAAACTTGCAAAATGTGGAATATTGTAAAATCTACACATATTACATAAAATGCCTATAAGCATATGATGATATAACAATTGTTCATTGTATGTAAAAACCACTAAAATATGTGTTTATATTACTTAGTTTATCCTTGTACACTGTGTTAACTGTTAAGAATCATGGTTGTGAGTTGTGATAAACTGGGACTAGGATATATTCCAGATTTAATGTTTTTTTTTTTTTCGTTTTAAAAACCAGACTCTACCATTATATCTTTAGTTCTTTACTAAAAATAATGGTGTTACCAGTCATACCATAAACTCAAGAAAGTGTGTGCATGAAAAGCTGTGTGTGTTAAATTCTGTGTCACAAAGTAGAAGGCGGAGAAACTGGGAGGTTGGCAGGACAGATTACAGAATCATAAAGCCGCCCTGAAGTGACGCTCCAATTATTGTTTTGATTTCTTCCCAATTTCTCCATTATTTTTATTTCTCAATTCTCATTTCTCGAATTTCTAAAAACTTAGATTTCAATCATCCTTTTTCTTGGATTTTTCGATGAATCTCGTTCTTCATACTACATTTTTTGTTTCTTTACTTTTTATTTTTTTGACTCATAAATTGGCAATAGACCCCATTGATTGAA
Organism: Camelina sativa; assembly: GCF_030686135.1. NCBI lineage: Eukaryota > Viridiplantae > Streptophyta > Magnoliopsida > Brassicales > Brassicaceae > Camelina > Camelina sativa. Next base: position 5,267,025 of record NC_141884.1, on the reverse strand, counting down.
GACTGTGTGGATGATGACCATTTTAACGAAAAGCTGATCAAATGAGGTTGAGTTTTGTCAGAATGAATGTCTTTGCAAAAAGTTTTCAGCCAATTAATACTTTTGAATGTATATTGGTTCCTTTTATATGGAGGCTTCCCACAACTCTGATTCTATGAATCTTGGCTTCGTATAAGATTTTAAAATTTTTCAAACAAACGAACAAACACTTGATTACAACTTAAACGTTTCGAATACCTTGTTTGTAGTCTAACGTAAACTATGATGGTAATAAATTAAGAAGAAGAATGATTAAAATAGCTAAGGACTTTAGAGTTTTGCAAACATATGTATTACCCTCGTAGATCAGGTCCAATGCCATATTTTGTTTCCAAAATAAACTTGGTTACGATATATGCCAGCGTTCTTTTGTAGTCTTTAAATTTTCTAACAGAAGCTAACTGTTTGACAAAAAAAAAAAAAAAAAAAAAAAAAGAAGAAGCTAACTATCTATTTACTAACAAAGTAAAATATGTTAGAATGCTGTGTTCATAAATTCTATGTCACACCATAAGAGTACAACTGTGTAGAGATGGCAGAATATGGAGACTATAGAATTCTGTGAGTATTAATAGCAAAAATAACACTCCAACTTAGATTCGTTCATCTTCATGTATTTATGTAGATTTTAATATCATTTTTTTCTTTTCTTTTTGATATTTATTTAACAGGCTATTGATTGAGTACTGTTGCCTATGATAATGACCTAACGAAAAGCTGACCCAAATTTAGTTGAATAATGTCAGATTGAATGTTTGTAAATTCTCAGCCAGTAAAAGATATAGAGGTATATATACATTTATCTAATTGATTATTCTTGTGTGTATTTTTGTTTTCTTTTGTTTGGAAGTTCTCAGGGCACTACAAGTACATGGATCCCTCATCTCATCTTTTATTAATACAATTAGAAGTTATCATTTCTTTTCTTTGTAGTTTTTATAATTAGATTATGATCATACTTTCTTCCAACAATATACTTTCCATATTTTAATTCATGATTTTTATTCTATCAGCTAATTTTCGAATGTTAATATATTTTTTAAATTTTTATAAAGTTTATGAACAGATTTTAACACTTAAATAACTGAGAAAACTATTTGGTGATGAATCCTATAATTTCATTTCTCAATGGTTTAGTTGGCCAACCCCTTCTTTTAGAAAGAAATAAGTGGAAATAAAACAATTTCAATTTCTAGAAAAAAACATCTATACTAGTATTTTTGCATCAGCTTTTGCTCAAAAATACTTTTTGGAAAGTTTTTGCATTTAATGCATTGACTTTAATATTAGTTACTAAAAATTTCAAATTAATTATAAGTAAGATTTTTAAAAAATAAGGAAATTTTTCTACCTCATTCAACATAAATATATATATGATTCTTTTTCATTTTTATTTGAATTTATATTTAAATTATCTTGAATTATTCTATGATACATTTAGTTAATAAAAATTGTGATTTTTTCCTACATATGATGTAATACAAATTTTTTAAAACAGACATATATTACTCAATTTACAGATATAATATCCCATATCGCCTAAAAAATTTGGGCAATGGTTTAGAGTCATACTATAAAAGAGACCAAAATGATTCATAATACAAAAATTTTGATTTATCAGGCATTCAAACTTAAAAAAAAATTATTTGGTTTATTCCGATTCTTTATTAAAGATTTTTAAAAAGTTAAATATTATAAATATTTATATTTTATAAAAAGTAGAATTATTATAAATATTTATATTTTTTTAGAAAGTTAAACTTTATATAATGTTAAACATATTAATAATATTTAAACGTTCATGAAATTTCAAATTTATAAAGTTTAAATATGATAAATATTTCAACTTTTTAAAAAGTTAAAAGACCTTTACAATATTAATAATATATTTAAATTTTTACGAAACTTCAAATATGATAAATACTCAACCGTTTTAAGAATTCTAAATATTATAAATATTTAAACTTTATAAGAAACGCCAATCTTATAGAATGTAAATGGTTACAATCTTAATAATTAGCATAGCAACTCAAGCTAATATTTATAATACAAGAGAATAAATATAAAAAATTAAGATGATATAGTGCGAGTTAAAATATTTTGAGATGGAGTTATATAGCGGAACGAGTTTGTCGATATTTACATAAATTTAAAATATCATTGAATTGGTGTTACACGTCATTTTATTATTTTGTTAACACTATTTGTATCAGAGAATAGACATATCAAATTAACTTGATTAAATAAATATTATGTAAAAAACAAATTATATTGCGGTATTATATGGTTTAAACTTTAAATCATAAAATTAAAAATTATTATATAATTATAAAATATTTAACCAACAAATAAAATTTATAATTTAAATGTTTTTGTTATAAATAATTTGTACTGCGATGTACCACGGGTCCTAATCTAGTGTAGTGATGAAAGCGAGAGATATATGGGACGGACTATTGAAAGCATGGACCACACCGCATGATGTGAGATTGATGTGAATATGGTAACTAATAACACCCAGACTCACTTTTATGAGAAAATGTATCTTAAAATTTGCTGTTCATCAATGCTCAGATTCGTTATAGGGGAACACAATCATTATTTGAAAAGAATGAATACAACTCTTTTTTTTTTCATTTGTTTTAGTCTTTTAGAGTTAGAATTATATACTAACCTAACCATAAACCATCCAAGCTTTTGGTAAAAAAACTTACCCAACTATACAAAAAATGTTTTAAAAAAGAAGATCCAATACACCGCTAATTATAACCAATAATAGCAAGTCATTTGATAAATAATAGCTGTTACAGTTTATTTCTCTTCTTTTTTTCCCGGGCTAAAAGGTCTTGTTAGAGTTATAAATATAATTGCAAATTTCAGAATATTCAAAACCAAAAAAAAAAATATAATGAAAGGAATTTTAAAATGATAACATGTTAAGTAGTATTATCATTGTGAAGGTTAGCGCTTTCGACAAAATCATTTATAAATTAGGCCATTTTGTAAGTTAGTTCTTTTCTCGACAAGCCATTATAACTTAGGTAATTTTGTATGTTAGCTGGAGAATAAAAATCATAAGTATATACTTGTGAATACATATTCTACTTAACGACCGTAGTCGGCAGGAGGAGTTAATAGGAGTGCATGAAAAAGATACAAACAACAATCTAAAAAGGGTTAAAGTCTTGAAAGTCATTAATATAATCATTTTCTTGTAAACACATATGGAAAACACACTTCACCGCTATTTACCAGAATTTACCTATTTTGGCAAGAATTGTACCTCTCTGATGTTTTATATTCACCTAAAAAATCTAATTAATCACTCTTAGAAATGATCTTCATAGTTTTTTAGTAGCGCGATCTAAAATCACAGAAGCGTATCAAAATAGTAATATTTTATAGTACTTTCTAACCCACTGTAGTAAAAGAAAAGAAGTATCAAGTTCTCGTAGTTTGCAATATGGTCTTCGAATATTTTGAACGTTGGACCAACGGATTTAATTATATGCTATTTCCATTTAATCACAAATATGATACTACTATCTATTTTATACTTAAAGTCCGGAGTAAATTAATAGCATATGTAATAGATGCATCTACAACTGTTCGTCAACAAAAGCATATAATACTAATAAGTATGTATTTGAATTAAGTATCCTCCATTTCTGTGAATCAAAGGACCTGAGAAGAAGAAAATAAAGTCAAACGATTGATACGGGATCCAATAATCACATCTGGACTATATAGTATCAATACTTTCCACACAAATAAAGCTAGTAAAATTTAATATAAAAATGGTAATTTGTAAAATAATACAAAGTCATAATTTCACGTTTATCGAAGAAGAGATGACGTGTGTTCCTTCAAACCTGAGTTTCGTTTGTCTATAAATAACACCTCTCTTCTCCTTCATCTTCCTCACTTCCATCATGTCTTAGCTTCACTCTCTATAGAACCAAAAATAAAATAAAATAAAGCTTCATTCTCTATAGCTCCAAAAAAAGAAGTAGAGAAGAATCTGTAAAGCTCAGGAGGGATAGCGCCATGATGATCATTATTCACATATATAGATTATATTTGGCGCTATCCATCCTGAGTTTCATTGGCTCTTCTTACTACAATGCAAAAAGGCAAAGCCGTAACGCCTGAAACCACTTCGGAAATCAAATCTTTGTAGTGTTTTATTTTAGTTCTTTTCATATCGCCTTCATTAAAGTATCCTATTTCCTATCTCTTTTTTTTTTTGTTTTTGTTTTTTTTTTTCTAACTAAGAAAAGATAGTATTAGTCTCAAACACATCATGAAGAGAAAAGAAAGGATCTCATCTTTAGTCTTTTTTTCTCCGGTGAAGTGAGTCCACCGTCGGGTAGGTTTCATCTGTATCTTAATTATTGGAATGATTAGTGTTGTTATTATACCGTTTTGGTAAAAAAAAAAATAGTTAATTAATGTCGGTCCAAACTTTATAAACCAATTATTCTGAAAAAGGTGAAACGCCACTATTTTTACATTTATAAAGTAGGTCACATCCAACGGAGATGCTACTATAACCAAAGTTGCAATATCAAAATTTCATTTTCTTTAAGATTTGTTTTAGGATTTACTTACTTATATGCCTGTGGTTGGGGTCAGGGTAAGTGGGGAACAGATATGCTCTGCATGAACCACGTGGACCAACATGCATATACACAGTTACCATTTATTTTTTCTGATAGGTTGTTCATTTTAAAATTTTCCAGTACATATATCTTCTTCCACGTTTTCACTCCCCTCTTCACACATATACGTACATAAATACTGTATTAATCTGTTTATTGCATGAAAATACTGTAATATTCAAGAATACAAATCGAATTCACAAGTAATTTACGAACATTTTAGTTTCTCATTTGATATATATATGTTTGTTTCTCTACTAATTAGAGTTTTGCTTTACAAACGAATAAGAATATATTTATTAAAAAGAAAAACGATCTGTGTAAATGTTTCAACCTATAACATTGTTTTGGCCTTTTGGGTTTTGAAGAAAATAGCCATTCACAATGGATTTTAGTGACAGACTTTTTTTTTTCTGTCTATGCCACTAATACTAGTCAACTAGACATGTCTATTTAGAAAATTGGGACTGATCTACACAACCAATTAATCTCACAAAGTGCATTGCTGATATGATAGACAAAAAGAAAAGGAGGTATATACGACGATATATCGGAACGACTGTTTACTTTAGGAGTTGGTTCTCAACACTATAATCAATAAGAGACTATTAATCTGGCATAAGTAGAGATGAAAAAATGTTTTTAATTGACATTTATATAATATAATATGGTAATGTAGCACGCTAAATATAAACTTTTGATTGAATTGAAAATAACTCAAACGTAACTTCAATGTTTTTATCGCACTATAGGACTTAATTAGAGTTTAGTGTTTACGCTACTATCCAGATTCAAAAATATACTATATGTTTTAATATTATACGTTGTTTGGATATTGTACAATAGAAAAAAAAAAATGTTTTATTTATATCGGTTTACTCTCGAATTTTACTTGATTCAATCTTATTAATCTTAGATTCTTATTATAGAGTTGAATAAATAGAAACTAAGATCGATTAGCAGACGGTGTTGTAAGGATTCGGCCCGACCAATCACTCGCACCCCAAAAAATTCTATAGATCTCTATGTGTTTTTGTGAATTCGTATCAGAGAACTGATTTATGTTTTAAAGTGGTCCTTTGCTTTGTTTACGATACACATCCGACCCCGTGAAGCGATGAATAAGGTTGTTAGTTGAGCCGTTTCTTTAAACATCGTTCCTCCAAAAATATGTAATAAAAATATAGTTAGAAAAGTTTGAAACAGCAAACTTCAAGGTCTTACGGTTTGATTTTACTTGCATATAAATTAACAGTTTTTTTTTTTAACTATTTAAACCAAATTGTAGTGGTCCACGAAGTGAAAAGAGTCATTCAATAACCGAGAAAAAGATGGATTGCATCCTTAAATTAGTGTTAGCTCACTAGTCTCTTAATGTGGTTTAATTTGATTTTAGTAAACAATATGTAAAGTTTTGCCGGAGACTATATACCAAATGCGACCATAAATCCCGTAACTAATGTCTCTATTGTAGTTAAGTGAATTATGCAGATTAAACTTCAGTGTTGACTTAAGGTTTTAGAAACCAAAATGCACATTAAAAGTTAACCGGATATATTTAATTTTCTCATTGCACTTTTGTTTAGGAATTTTGTATTTCCGACGTTATTTTGTAAAACATCATCATTTTAGGATAAATGGAGAAAACCCTACGCCGTAGTTGAAGCGAAGCAGCATCCACGGAGAGGAGCTTGGAGAGGAGCTTGGAGAAGAGGATAATGAAGGATTCCACCAGAATGGAGGATTCTTCTCCTCCAGTGGGGAGCTTGAAGATGATGACAACCTCTCAATGGAGGAGCAGCATTCGAGAATGGAGGAGAAGCAGCATACGAGAATGGAGGAAGAGCAGTCGAGAACCAGAATGGAGGATTCTCCTCCTCCAGTGGGGAGTAGGGGTTAAGAAAGACTGGACTGGTTTGAATTTGGAGACTCTACATCACATAGAGTGTCTGCTACTCTCTTACCGTTAAAGATGAGTTTTCAGATATAAAAAAACTTTTCATCTTTACTTTTTTCACGCTTGATTGCTTCTCCTTCGATTGCTCTTCCATAGAAGCTTCTTACAAAACAATAGGAATTGACCAGCCAAATCGCTTTCTCAGGGCACCACATTGCCACTCATATCATTATTACCATCAGCAAAGCCATTCACATAAGTAATTTATTTTACTTATGTTTTGCTCATATTTTCCTTATGTTTTGCTAATTTAAATCTGTTTCTTATCTTATTTTTATATTCAAAATTACAGTAGTTATAACATATTGATAGCAATGTAGTATGCCTAAACATATATTTCAAGAAAGAGATTTAAACCAATAATTCACAATTTTAAACTATCTTATTTGCCTTATCTATCAAGATGATGTATAATACATAATATATATACAAGAATAATGGTAATATCTTCTTTTCTATTTGCCGTAACAAAAAAAAAAAAAAATTAATTTCAAAACAAATTAAAATAAAAAAATTTATGCTATTAATTCTTAAAACTTTGCTAACACACCTCAAAAGTTTAATGAAAAAGTTCTAAAATCACTTTCAGTTTAAAAACTCATAATTTTTAATTAATAATTATGTGTGTTCACTTTCTCCATATACTATTCAAAATTTAGATATATTTACAATATTATATTTTAAATTTATCCGTTACTAATTAATTATTTTTCCATACAAAAACAACAGTTATTCGTCATAAAACTACAATCTCTTTCTCTCCACCCTTTTCAGTTTTATAAAGTTTAAACAATAAATCACACAACAGTTTTTATCTAAACAAAAACTTTTTAAACCTGAACTTTCGACCACAATTATCTATTTCTCTATAATAACAATTAGTACCAAGGATGACTCTATATCAATATTTACTGTTAAATATATAAGTATATTTTAGGTATTTTATAAAACAATAATAACATTCTTATGATTGGCAATCAGATAAGTCTAGTAGCATCTTCGGTGTGAGTAATGCTATTACACAGTCTCTTTTTGGAACACAGGCAGATGCTAAAACAAGTTTTAACTAATAACAATAATCGTAGGAGAAATGGATCCTGGTAAATAATACATATATTATCTTACAAACTTACATTATTGATAAAGTTGAATTAAAGACCGTAGTCGGATTGGTCCATTTAGCATTATTTTTTTGATCACCAATCATTACGAATGTTATGTTACTGTAATATATAGTTTGATATTTGCCGTATGGTTACTGGTGTTACTGTATGTTTAGCGTGCATAATCAGGTATACGAAAAACAAATGAAGTCAAAAGATAGATAGAGAGAGGATGTATAGGTGTCTTCTTCTGTTAATGTATTTTGCTTGCTGGGACCGCAAGTCATGTGAGGGCTTTTGCTTTGCTGATGCTGCACGGCGGTCGCAACACTTACTCAGTCTCAATTTAATTCTTTTAACTAACGCTCCAATTTACGATGTAAAAGCCTGACTTCTCAAAATACAATGCTTCTCTATCATTCTTTAGACGGACCTATTCAATTCCAACTCTGCTCAATCGTAAAACACGTTCTTCATCTTTAAATATTTTTTTTTTCTTTTTTCTTTATTAGTACTATAGTATAGTATCAGATATTCAAGGGTATTATTTGTGAGATTCCCTGATAAAATAACTATGAAAATGCATGGGTGTTGTTTCACTCTTACATCACACCTCACACAAACTAGGAAAAGGAAAAAACAAACAAGCTATTTAAAAGCCCACTAAAAAGCCCATGAAAGGTCCAAGTACAAGGTACAGTTTAGTTAACACATACCCGACCGTTTAATCAGTTAGTAAAGAAGAAGATAGACTAAAAAGAGAGTGAAACAAACATGTGGTTTGTGTTCTCGCTCTCTTCCTCCTCCGCCGAGATTTTTCTCCGTCTCTCGTTCTCTCCGCAATGGCGGCGGTCGCAGCCTCCTCCTTCTGTTTCTCTCCTCTTCGTTCTCCCTCAATTTCAAAGCTTCACACTTTAGCTAAGAACCCTAACCCATCGATTCGAAGATCAATCGTTTGTAAATCTTCGCCTCCCGATGAATCTCCCGCCGTCACCGCTTCTTCTCGTCGACCGGAGAAAAAACAGAATCTAGTAGATTCTCCTAAACCGGATCCTGATCACAAACCGGATCCTGGGTTCGTCCTTAAAACCCAATGCTTCTTTATATTGTGATTTTTATGTTCTGGTTCCTAAAATTTTCTTATGTATTGGGGTTTTAGGATTGGTAAAATTGGAATGGAGATTATGTCAATTGCATTACCTGCTGCATTAGCTTTAGCTGCTGATCCTATTACATCTCTTGTCGACACTGCCTTCGTTGGCCATATTGGTAACATGTCTCTTTGTTTTGGTTTTAATTTTTCACATTTTCGAAAATAAAAATTACATTTTTAACATTACTATTACATCCATATGTAATGTTACAGGTTCTGCAGAACTAGCTGCTGTAGGAGTCTCAGTTTCTGTATTCAATTTGGTGTCGAAGCTCTTCAATGTTCCATTGTTAAATGTCACTACATCGTTTGTTGCGGAGGAGCAAGCCATTGCTGATAAAGAGGATGATGATTCTACGGAAACAGGTAGTTTACATATTCTTTCTTTCAAAGCTTTAATGTAAAATGGGTTACTGACTTGTTCCAAAGATTGGTTCTTACTTTGAATCTGTTGTTTAATTTTTGTTGGTGGTAAGGTAAGAAAGTGCTGCCTTCTGTTTCAACATCTTTACTCCTTGCTGCTGGAGTTGGTGTTGCAGAGGCGATTGCGCTCTCTCTTGGCTCTGATTTCTTGATGGACGTCATGGCTATACCTTTTGTAATTTCTTAAGCTTATCTCGGATTATAGAAACACATATTTTATTTTGATAGAAGCGATGTTTATATTTGATGTTTCGTATAAGTAATTTCTCTCTTGATTTGTAATTTTTCAGGATTCACCAATGCGGGTACCAGCCGAGCAGTTCCTCAGACTTAGAGCGTATGGTGCACCGCCAATTGTAGTTGCCTTGGCTGCGCAAGGAGCTTTTCGAGGTTTCAAGGACACTACGACGCCTCTATATGCCGTTGGCAAGTATTGCACCCTCATCTCTTTTTCTTTTTGTATTTATGCATGAGTGGATCTGCTGAAATAGAAGTAACGCCAACATTTTGCCGAAAAAAACTCATCTTCTAGTTTTTGTAATCTGAATGTATTCATAGAACCGGATACGCATTAGCAGTTCCACATACGTGTTTCTGATATGGTAAAACTTTGGATCAACAGTTGCGGGAAATGTGCTTAATGCGATATTGGATCCAATTCTGATATTTGTCCTTGGTTTTGGTATCTCTGGTGCTGCGGCTGCTACTGTGATTTCTGAGTACGTCCAAAAATGTGGTAATCTTTTGATACTAATAGACTTGTTTTCTAATAAGCATATTTATCTTAATGTGTGTGGCTTCTTATGTTTTTCTCACTTGTTAATGTTTCTTCAGATACTTGCTTGCGTTTATTCTTCTGTGGAAGTTAAATGAGAATGTGGTTTTGCTTTCTCCTCAAATCAAAGTGGGAAGAGCGAACCAATACCTCAAATCAGGTATTCACTTCAAACTTTTCGAGCTTCTTTAAACGATTCAAACTAAAAAACGCAAAATGGATACTATATGAAATGTATTGATTCATGCTTAGGTGGGCTTCTGATTGGTAGAACGGTGGCACTGCTTGTACCGTTCACATTGGCTACTTCGTTAGCAGCTCAGAATGGACCTACTCAAATGGCTGGCCATCAAATCGTTTTGGAAATCTGGTTGGCTGTCTCTTTACTCACCGATGCTTTAGCCATTGCTGCACAGGTCTATTATCTTTTCGCACCTCAACTTCAATGTAGATCCTTTTGAGCAAATTGTTACTAATATAAGAATGACATCCATATGATGCAAGATTAAGTTTTTGAGTTTTTGTCACATATATTTTCTACCGCTATTTTCAGAGTCTTCTTGCGACCACTTTCTCTCAAGGAGAATACAAACAAGCCCGGGAAGTTTTATTCGGAGTCCTTCAAGTACGATTCAGTAGCATCTTTTGTTTATATTCTACTGCATAAATTCCGCTTTATATTTATAACTGCTATCTTTTAAACAGGTAGGTTTAGCAACTGGAACTGGTTTGGCTGCTGTATTGTTCATCACCTTCGAACCATTTTCAAGTTTATTTACAACGGATTCAGAAGTTCTAAAGATTGCTTTGTCAGGGACCTTGGTAAGATCTTATCTTAAAATCTCTAAAGAGTTTGAAAGGTAGTCTCAGAAAAATATCTAACAAATGTTGTATGATGCAGTTTGTGGCTGGATCTCAACCAGTGAATGCTCTAGCGTTTGTTTTGGATGGACTCTATTATGGTGTCTCTGACTTTGGATTTGCTGCTTACTCTATGGTCTCTCTTTCTTCTTCATCAGTTCGGTCACTTCGGTGGTTCAATTCTTCCTTTCTTTACCTGACATAACTTGATAAATTCTCGTTTTGAAACAGGTGATTGTTGGATTCATATCTTCATTGTTCATGCTTGTGGCTGCACCAACGTTTGGCCTTGCCGGGATCTGGGGGGGTTTGTTCCTCTTCATGGCGTTGCGGCTGGTCGCTGGAACCTGGAGGTAACAATTTAAAAGACCATTCTAGTTTCAACTACCTCAAAACAACTTTCCTCTAAGGATGTTATGCATGTTTCAGATTAGGGACAAGAACCGGTCCATGGAAAATGTTGTGGTCTACCCCTGAGAAGCCAGAATGAAACGGATCGATCATGATCCTGTTCTGCGTCAACATTTTTGTGGTATGATGCGAGACTCAATAATGGAAATGGAATGAACTATCAATACATAATCTTACAGTATATCAATACAGCATTAAAACCCTAGCTAGAATCTAAAAAACTCCAAATACGAATCAGATCCACCTCCCTGGTAATAACTAGAGCCTCCAGGTTCATTGTACAACAATCCGCTATCCAATTCGAATCGATCAAAGCTGTAACCTTCCTCTGCTTTTACTGCTGGGTTCTTGTAAACCATTGATTCCACCATCTTGGTATCAGTAAGATCAAGGTTCTCAATCTTGTCTTGGCCAAGCTCGATACTGTTGTTGTAGAGTAAATAATCCTTCCCATCTTTTGTTTCAATCACTCCATCACGGGGTTCAGATACGTTGTCAGGTTCAAACCAATAGCTTCCGGAACTTCCCGTCTCATTGTTCTTCTTAATTTCTCCACCCGGCTCATTTTCTAGAAGACCTTCCGGGAAATTTAGCCTGGCGTAGCGTCCGTACATGACACTAGCAGCTCTGTCGTAAGCCAAGGCTGCTTCAGCAGCAGTAGCGAACGTTCCAAGCCAAAGCCGTTTGCTACGGGTCGAGTTAGCACCACGGTGGTTAACTGGTTCACGTATCTCAGCAACCCATTTACCCCAAACCCTTTGTCGAACACCTCTAAACCGACAAACAGGATTCTCTAGTCCTCCTTTACCTCTCATACAACCTTTCTTCGAACCTTTCGCTTGAACCCTGCGTACCCTCTCCAACCCTTCCCCGTCCTCTTCCTTCCCCCATCTCTGTAACGTCGCTTCCACTGGCTCAACTGCTCTTCTTCGTCTCCTCGAGGATCCTACAGAAGCAGAGGATCTCTGTTTTGATCCGCTTTCTTCTTTTTCCATCGTAGCCACACAAAAACAAAAGAAACTAGAAAGTTGGGTCTAAATAGATTGGCCTAGTATTCACCATTTAGCATTAAGAGACGTCAGAAATTTAAGGAAGGTGGGAACACTTATCTAGATACCCTCTGAGAACACGCGTGGTGCAGACGACAACTAAAATGTACGGCTACGGGACACGTGGCGAGTCCCTAGTTTAGGTAATTCTGGTATGCGACGTCATCAAATACCCTTTGGGTCTTTGTTTTTTGTGTGTATAGATTTCTTTGCGACTAAGACTTTGAATATTAATTTTCCTAATTAATAAAAGTCTGAAAAACTATGAATACTAGTAGTATAAAATCTTGGGTAACAATCCACCTTTAAATTGAAATATTCCTTTTTAAGGGTTTTGGCTTAAGCTGCAAGCTATCAATTTGACATCTTCTACTTATTTATTTCTGACAATCGTGTTCCTTTTTTCTGTGTTTCACACTAAATGTTCTGAAAAAGTACTACATGGTTAATTTGGTGACTCCATTATTATGGTTTTAAAATATATATATATATATATTATTAAACTAGATCTTAAGACAAATCTGTTAAATAAAAAATACTCCACAAGCTAATAATTTTATTAATAGTTTATGGTTACTGAAGAATTCGTTTAGCTCAAAAATGCGCGCCCAAGTCCCAACTAAAGGAAACAAATTGCAAGTCATTGGCATAGACAAATCCTTGTTTACGGAGATTCTGGTTTTCGAGGTCAATGCAACTTTCGATTTTATCTTGGTTTTTGTAAGTACTAGATTTCTCGGCAAATAAGACTTTGAATTTTTGTAATCCACTAATTGTCTATTGATGGAAGACGTCAAATTGGTGGATTATACCGTAAGCCACAACTCTAGAAAAAGGAAGACTTTTGTTAAGGTGGATTGTTATCCAATAGTATAAATTTTAGGTACGAAACAATTCAGTTTTAACAGAAAGCTTCTTTAAAAGGTTTTGGCTTAAGTTTGTAACTTGTAAGCCACCAATTTGATATTTACCACTTCCAATTTTTTTTCCTAATAGCTATCTTTAACTTTTCCCAGTCTCAATATTATATTTGGCATCCAAATTTTAAAATATCGTTTGCGATCAATGAAGTAAAAGGGTTTTTAGTGTCAAAATAATATTGTTCAAGGGAGCTAAAAGTGTCGGTTTATTGATTGGTAATAAATAAGATATCAGCAAATGTTTTCTCTTCTTTGGCACGGCTAGATCAAAGACATGTTAAAAGCTAAAGAAGAAGTTACATAATCTTTCTTTGCCCATCCATAATGAGGTCGTTTTGACATTGACATTGTATGAGAAGTAAAATGAGCTTTTACTAGGCCGAACTCGAGAACAACGAATCCCAACACCCACAAAGCTGCTCATCGATTTGTTTTCTGCTCCGACCCCAAAAAACTGTGTGTTAGTCGATTCCAAGTCAAATGCGTGGTAGTCAACAATGTGGACATTGCTCTGCTGCTCATCAGGTCTCACCTTTAATTTTGTATCATCAGTCAACAAAACAGCTTAATGAAACCTTCTTTAATATCATTTCTCTGGTGATGAGAGTATTTGAAAGGCGTGAAAATCTGGATGGATCTTGCATACCACACATGTATCCAAATCTGACTCTTTCGATTATATTACATGCAAAGCGTAGTCATAACAAATCATAAAGATGGCTACAAGATCCAATAAACAGATGGAAACAAGAACAAACCATTGAATCTTGCGTTTGAACATGAAAAATCAGATCCATGTTCTTCAAATACAAAGACTTGTAAAGATTAACACAATGTAGTAAAAATTCTTCAAATCAAAATCATTCAATGGATATATAATATATTTCATCTAATAGGTATTGCCCATGAACAAAGTACCAAAAAAAATATTGTATTCAGATTAAAAATCCTAAGTATATGGGATTCAACAAACGAATCATATAGAAAAATTACAAAACAAGATCACCGAGGCGGGGGGAGTGGTAGATCGGAGTCGCATTTAAACGCGAGCAGCAACAATAGCAGGCGCGGCGTTAGAGGCAGCACCACCGAGGAAAGATAAGAATCCGGTAGCAGCAGGCTCTTGCTCATCAAGGAACAAATCTTCAGGAGCTCTAAAAGCACCATGAGCACAAATCAACGCAACACCAACCATCATAGCCGAAACAAGAACAGATCCAACATCGGTTAGAAACACCACAAAGATACTAAACAAAATCAAACACCCCAACGTCTCACGATCCGTAAACGTACGTCCGAAGACGACGAGAGGCTGATCCGTGGGACGGAACATGTAGAGGAAAAGCCAAGAAGCGAGGAGACAGAGGAGGAAAACGAGGGAGAAAGGATGAGTCACGAGAGAGAACCCGACGATGGCTGTAGCGACGGTGAGGTAATTCACCTTGAAGTAAGAGTAATTCTTACGGATCCGAACAGCTGCGTCGGAGATCGACTCAGGTTTTGATAATGCGGAACGATCTGCTAGCTCAGCCCAAGGACGACGCTTAGAGAATCCGTTTTTGACGGTATCGGTGATTTGGTTGACGAAGTTGCGAAACGCTGGGGTTGTTGTGAGTGGTGGTTGGGATTCGAGGGAGGAAGGAGCGGCGGAGGGAACGGTTTGGGGGTTTGAGATTGGGAGAATTGGTGGTGCTGTGGACGCCATTGCGAGATTGATTGATTCAAGAGTTTGGTAGATCTCTGAGAGAGAGAGAAGAAGAATTAGGGTTGAAGATTTGGGGATTATTAATAAAATTAAAAGAGGGAAGGAAGCAAAGAGAATTTAGTTTATTTATATAGGATTGAGAAAATTGTTGACCTTCCTCTCTCTTTCGTTGCTTCGGGTCACCGACAATAAACGTGACTATTTTTTTTTCTTTTTTTTTTTTTCTTTAGTATTTTGACTATTTTCCTTTCTTTTTTTGTTTGGTTTTCCAATTTAATTTAATTTTTATTTAGGTTAATTCTCGTGTTTACCGACAATCAAAATAAAATCTCGTGTTAAAATTACTTTATTGAAAATTTTATTTTATTTTGGCTGTAAAATCTCGTGTTAGTACTTGAAAGAGTTATATATAGCTACATAATAAAATCTATATACGAGATAAAATTTAATTTAATTTTGTTGATTTTATGAGATGTAAGTCATTTAAATCATTCATCTTAAACAAAGGTTCTGTGACTTGAGGAGGTGTCTAGCTCTATTTGAGAGTATCATTAATTCATAACCCTCAAAATCCATGGTCTTGGGCCTCTTGGCAATTTGTGAAATTCTTGTGTCATGTGAATATGTTCAGAGTTGCAAGTGTCAATTGCTACATATGCATGTGGCTCATACTGCAGCTATACACATTTCCAACTATTCAATGTTTCGTAAACGCACCAAAGTCATATTGTTAGAATAAGACTCCAAGCTAGTTTGATCAAAGACTCTACACTTTGAGAGACAGATTTGGTTACTTCTTAACTAATTGTTCTATGTCCCTTATATAATAAGCTCTCAGGAAGAGACCTTTGTAATAATAGAACGCAAATGGCTGAAAATTTCCACACCTCATCTTCTATATCAAGGCTAATATATATGGTCGTACGTCCTGGGTTTAGATAGCTGAAATTAGCATAATGATAAATAAACACTTGATTCACTTTTTTCCTTACACTAAAAACACTTGATTCATTCTATCACCTCAGTTCAAAGCTATCTTTTTCTTCTTCTTCTTGTTCTTGCTCTCTTTGTTCAACAACACAGAGATCTTAGCAAATCCAAAACTCTTTCTCTTTCGAGTAGCCGACCATTTCCCATTCTCTTTCCCATCACTCCTCTTGCTTACAATTTTATCACTACTGCTGTTCTTTGCCAGCATCTGGCCCAACGACATTTTCTTTCTCTCGCTAGCAACATTCATATCTGAATCCTCTGCAAGAAGTAGCTTCTTGCTGAGTATTTGCCCGATTGACATTGTTGGCTTCAAGACAGGCACTGACGAAGATGATGATGACCCTTCAAAAGCATCGTATGCCAGATTCAGACCGTTTACATCCATCAGACGCGTTGTCTCCCTTTTGCTCTTGAACTTGGAAGTGTTGTTCACCGAAGAAGATAATCTTCTCCTCTGTCCATTCTCTGATGACCGCCAGTTTCGCAGCGCCTCTTCTGCTTCGATCTTTGAAGCATTTGCAGCGTCAACTCTCTCCACAGCTTCCTCCAATGCCCTCTTGCTGGTTTCAATTTCTTGAGCCGCTTCGTCTACTTTCTTAAGAACATCCGTCTTTGAAACATTCGCTTCTTCAACTCTCGACATTGCATCTTCCACTCGCTTCCTCGCCTCTTCCTCTGCATCTCTAACACTACGAGCTAGCACAGCATACTCTTCAGCAGAGATAGTCACAGCCTTGGCTTTGTCAGCGTTTTTACTTCCAGTAACAGCCTCAATCTCTGCTATTGCAACCGCCTCAGCAGCTCTGGCCGCTTCCTTCATTTTTCTTGCAGCCACTAACCTTATCTTAGCTGTTCTAATCTTGTCTCTTGTGCATTCAATCTCAGTCATTGCTTTCACAACTTCAGACTGTGCATTCTCTCCTATTTTCTTAACCTCTTGAGCTTCACCGCTCAGTCTTTGAACCTCATTCAACATTCCCAACGCATTATTCTCAAGATCTTTCTCGCTCGTTTCACCATCCTTCGCAAATCTTACTCTCACTTCCTCTTCCTCTAAAGAAATCACCTTGAGAGACTTCTGCATAAGTCTTTCGCGTGTCTTCTCAAGTGCAGCCCTCTCCTCATTCAGTTTCTTCTTCAACTGCTCCACAGATTCGCGTATACTTGCAATCTTGCACAAATTCATCTTTGCCTGATTTAAATCCTTCAGTACCAGACCCGCTGGTTTGCTCTGACCGTGAACTTGTTCTCTCAATGTATCTTCCTCATAAGCTTTATTCCTCTGCTGCAGCTTTGAAACTGTGGCTTTAGTCGCCTCAAGCTCCTTCAACACCTCAAGCGTCTCGCTTTCTTTCAAAATCAGATCGTTCTGTAGCTCAGCAGCTTGTGCTTTGAGTTCAATGATATCAACTTCTTCCACATTTTCCTGCCACCAATATAAGAAAGACAGAGACTTTACCTTACATATCCTAATTGTAACCAACTTTGACACTTCGAACTATGATACAGAACACCAATGTGATGACTTTAAGCAGCTACTACCCTTAAAATCAGGTTTGCAAAATTGTAGGTAATGAACAAATTTCTTATAATCTCTTCATCATTATTGCTAAACATGAAAGGGAAATCAAGTATCATCATCATCATCATCATAATGTCGGTTTAAAGACATGAACCAAACATCATTATACATCAATTCCCAAATCTGATGATAACATTTTGTCGATTCAAACAACAGCAATGTCAAGCACGCTTAATCAACTAACAACAGTAAAAAAAACCCTAAAAATCACATTTTTATCAGACGTAATATAATGAAAAGACTTCTGAACAAGTGAGAGAAACCTGAGAAGCTTCTGGGACTTTGTTAGGTTTCCAGAAACCGAAACCGCCGAATCGAGTGGCTGCTTCTCTCACAGACTCGAAAGGCGCTGAAGTGTCGATCTCGGCTCGGCCATTGGAGAGATCCGAGTCATGGTTCAAGCTCACCGGCTCTATCACAGTGTCGGGTTCTAGGGATTCGGCCATAGAAAAAAAGCTAAAGACGAAAGAGAAGCAGAAGAAGAGAGAGTGAAGTGGAAGAGAGAGAAATGAGAGGATGGGAACCAAAAAGTCTTTTGTGTGTTGTGTTTGTAAATTGAAACTGGTTCGATAAAGACGTGTCGGAACACACGCCACGGTCGTTTTGTTTCGTCTCGTCTCGTGTACAGTGTTGTAAAGTCACCTATCCGTTTCTGTTTTTTAAGCAATAAAAATTGTTTATTTCTCCGTTTAAAAATTTGAAATAAGCAAAAAATTTGGCGTTGTTCCTAATCGAGACACTCTCTTCTAAACTGCTAATTAAAACAATCTGAACATTTTGATTGTGATCAGATCGGTTAGAAAAGTGATCTACTAACAATTTTCATAAGATTATGTGTCTGATTAATTTAAACAATAACGAAACAAATTGTCGTTTAATTTCCGGTTTATTGGGAACCGAGTCATTGGTCTCAATTCATTTCCGGTTAGCCCCCTTGGACCTTTTCTCTCATAAACTATGTGTGCATTTCCGTATTAATTTAGTTAGCTATGATTGATTTTAAGTTAGCATGTTTAGCAGAGAGTATGTATACTTAATTATATCAGTTTTGTGATTAAGCAAATTCATTATGTGGTCTTAGTGATCGTTAAGTAAAATGAGACAGGATTTCATGTACTTTGAACCCATTACAACAAATATGCACATTGTTAACCAGAGAAAAACGCTATCATAGGTCTTTGATAGCGTTTTCATGAGCGCTGTTTTAGGGCACTGTTATTATATGTACCCCATATACAATAGCACTTATTACGTATGCTATGTTATAAAAATATAACATAGCTTTAAGAAATTGCTATATTATCAAGATCATAATTTTGAAAAAATTTATACAACATTTGTTTTTTCGTGCTATGTTATAGTTTTATAGCATAGCTCTAATAAACTGCTGTATTATCAAGATTATAATTTTGCAAAAATTTATACAATATTTAATTTTTCGTGCTATGTTATACATATCTAATATAGCTGTTGCGAAATGCTGTTTTATCTTGTTTACTGTGCTATGGTATATTCTTTTATCATAACGTTTACCTGTACTTTTATAGCATTTTCTGATATGTGATTATAGCACACATAACCTGTTTTATAAAATCTCATAAAATCTGATTAATAAACGTCTCAGATCCAAAATACATAACAAAAGTCTCAAGAACATCAGTTTACCATCAAAGTCTCAAGAACATCCAAAATAAACAAGCAATCTCAAGTACTTAACATTACACAATAAAACCATCAGTTTAAGACATAATGACCTTGTTCTCTGGCCAAGCAATGCAGGAGCTAAGTGCATCTTCAATAATCTCTATTTCATCGGATGGCCTCCAAACTTTTACATTTTTCACCTTCACAACATCTATCCACACTTTAACTGCATTAGAACCCAAGCGAGTAAAGTGAACCTTATGTTCTGGATCATTTGTTCCCCATCGTCCTTCAGCCACAACCCTATTCTTTTCAGTTAAATCCATCAACTTGCACTTCTTATTCTCCTTGGAAATAACTTTATTAATGCGCTGCCATGTTTACAATATAAACCATCAGTCATCATATAATTAACAAAAACAACTTCATAACATATGAAAACACTTACTGGAGACTTCCTGAGAGGAGACTGTGATGGTAAAGTATTCTTTATTGGTGATATTGGACCCGTTGCATCATCAACAGGAGACTCAGAACCAGATGCAGACTTAGAAGACATAGATGCAGATTTGGCCTGCGATGCAGCCTTTGAAGCTGTTGCTGAAGTTTTGGACTCTGTAGCAGACTTAGAAGCTGTGGCTGCAGACTTGGCCTTTGATGCAGACAAAGAAGCATGTGATGTAGCATTCTGACCAGTTGGAGTTGAGGGATTTTCAAAATCAACCTTACTCAGGGGCCAAGATACGTAAGCCATCAAACAGTCCTCAAGAAATGACATTTCAGCTGTAGGTCTCCATAGTGATGTATCAGGCTGCTTTACTGAATCCACAAATACTTTAACTGCTTTTGGTCCAAGAGGAATTCCGTTAACCAACGCACTTGGTTCTTGTGTCTCCCAACGCCCCTCAGCAACAATGACGTCACCCTTAGACAAATCCAATAGTTTACATTTGTTTCCTTGTATACCCTGTTAAACACAATCAGTAAACAAATCCAATATAATTAATTAGCATTATAGACAGGGGTAATACATTGCTAACACATTGCTAGAAATTATAAATACCATAGGGGCAATGTCTTCCATTTGGATGTTGTTGTCTACCAGTCTACACTTATCAGTTGGCCATGCGATTATATGTCCAACACTTAGGAGGAAGAAGAAAGACATGCCTCAAAAATGGATTCGAGCTATCAATTGCGATGGATATGGAGATTTAGGGCGAAATTGGGGCTTTTCACAAACGGCGAAATTGGGGCTTTTCACAAACGGCGATAAAACTGAAGAATTGATAAGAAATTTAGAAGAATTTGAGCACACACAGAGAATTTAGAAGAAGAAATCTTCTTAGGTTGAGCTTAGGTTGTAACGAGAGAGAGAGAGAGAGTGTGTCGAGTTTTTGGGTTTTTTTTTTATTTGGCGATTAAGTGAATAATTTCACTAAGTATTGGCGGACAAAAGTCACTTTTGTTTCCCGCTACATAATTTTCCTATCATAGCGTTAATAAGATGCTATTAAAAAGTAAGCGAAAAAAAATCTCATCTTTCATAGCAGTGACGGAAAATGAGCTATATCCGTCTGCTATCAATGTACATATTTGTTGTAGTGACCCCAATCTTTCTTGCCAAGGAAGAAGCACATAATGATAATCCGGAAAACAGTCTTGATAACCCACCAAGAAGAGCTATCAGTAAAGAATAAAATGGTGAAGAGTTCGAGCAAAGAACGTCTTGGCAAGAATCTGAACTATAAGAATATCATATTTGTTATCTTTTAGGTGAGAAAAATATAAGTCTTGATAATAACGTGTGCCCGACACACAGGTTTTTTTTTTTTCTCTAAAAGATTAAACTTATAGTCTTATAGTACATTTTCTCACCTAAAAGGTGAAAACAAATAAAGTGAGCTATGTAGAGTGTCGTCAAATATTTGTCCATCTTCTTGTTTGATTTTTCCTCTTTTTGTTCAACCATTAGACTAATATTTTTCATGTTGTTTCTTTCTCTTTTGTCTTTGCTTTCGTCTTGTTTTCAGGAATGACTAACGCTTTCGAATGTTTTTTTTGTTTTTAATTTCCCTTTACTTGCATTCCTACTTTATGAAACAAACAAGATTTCGATTTAATTTCGGTGATATTTTTAATCATTTGTCCGTTTTTTAATCTTAGTCATAAATGAGAAGAAAAGACAAGGAGCTAAAGTATTAGATTAGGTTAACCACAGCGTCTTGTGTTATGGGATCGTATGAAATGATATATGTATTAGGTAACTCTGTTATTTCATATTAGATTATCTTGGACAAGATTTGTATTATTTATCGGTTTATGATGGTGTGTGTGACTTCTGAAGATACATTGGTTTTTAGGAAAAAAAAGTTTGAAATATATGTCATTAGGTAAAAGTAAAACAATCGTTGTTAGGAAGGTTCTACGAGTAAACTCCATATATTTATCTCGAGTATATACAATTAAAAGTTGCAACTGAAGAAGTAGATAGCTGGACAAGAATTAAGTTCCATTCTTTAAAACTAATGACAGATTTGATCACATGTCTCTACACACGGATTTACAATAAATCTTTTTGATATGGTTAGATCGTATTTTAGTGTAATATTACATGGTTATCACTTATAAAAGCTTTTAAGTGTCTCAAAACAATATCAGGTCAAAAAGGCTCTATGGATCTCACCTATGTAAATGTTGACACTCGTCGACGATATAACATAAAGTTGGACAGAGAATAACATTGGCGCTCGCAGATTTAAATCGCTTTTTTCATAAGTTGTTTTTCATGCATCTTTTCCAAAGATACAAATATTCCTCTAAAAAAATCCAGAGATCAACAAGAACACGTCAGTAATAAAACATATTTATTACATGATGATATTGTATATAACTTGTAAATAGACATAAGTTACGTTTAACATGATTCAACAGCCATATCTTTAGCGACCCTACATGAATCCACATTTGATTTCAATATCGTACAATTTTAATTTTCGTAGCACAGTTGAAATTTGTGTCGGTTATATATAAATTACTTATCAACCCCAATAATGCGAATTCAATTCTCAGAAGGAATCATGTATGTATGTCTTGAAATATTTCTAGAAAGAAGAATATATATAGGCAGATACTTTAGTAAGTTAAAAGTCCATGCCATAAAAATGTATGGAGTTAGTTATAAGAAAATTACAGCGAGCGACAAATACAACCAAACAATAATTAACTAAAAATTATGTGCAAATATATAAGAATAGACAGCATAGTCAAAAGAATCGGTTAATATACTTTTAGTTTTAGGATTTACGATTTATCCTTCAACAACTCTAGCTATAGTAAAACACATGGCTTTGGTACAATACCTAATAGTCTCAAAAAGAGAGAGAAAAACTATACAATATCTAATAGTCGTCTAGAATACTATAGAAGAAAACACTTAAAGCTTCTCTATATAATGCTCCTTCTACGCCTTAGCTAATTCACTATCATCTACACTCTCAACATCTACTATATCTTCCGTCTTCCTCCTGAAAAAATATATGGGGTTTTCTCCTTCATTTTCTTGTAGTACTTTGGGTGCCCTAATATTGGGTTGCCTTCTGTTCCAAGCATCAAACTCTAATGCTCAGTTGAGGCCTGACTTCTACTTCGGGACTTGCCCACCTGTTTTTGATATCATTGGGAATACCATCGTTGATGCACTGCAGACTGATCCTCGTATTGCCGCGAGCATCCTTCGTCTTCACTTCCATGACTGTTTTGTTCGGGTGAAGACCCACACTTAACTTATCTCTTATTAAAGAAATCCAAGGCGACATCTACTTTTACATACCATTTACATAAACGTCTATAGAATAGAGCCTCAAATTAAAGTCATTTTTGAATTAATAAATAATGTCGTCATCTTATGTAATATATATGGCTTTTTGTAGGGTTGTGATGCATCAATCTTGCTTGACAATTCGACATCATTCCGGACAGAGAAAGATGCTGCTCCAAATGCAAATTCAGTTCGAGGGTTCGATGTCATAGATAGAATGAAAGCAGCCCTTGAGAGAGCTTGCCCGAGAACGGTGTCTTGTGCAGATATGCTCACCATCGCCTCTCAAATATCAGTGCTTTTGGTATATAAAAATACCTATACATGGCTTATCTCGGATGAAACTAACCGAATAATATCATGTTTTTGACGTTAATGTTTAATGTTTTAAATAGTCGGGAGGTCCATGGTGGCCAGTACCGTTGGGGAGGAGAGACAGTTTAGAAGCTTTCTTCGACCTGGCTAATACAGCTCTTCCCTCTCCATTTTTCAATCTTACTCAACTTAAAACTGCTTTTGCTGACGTTGGTCTAAACCGCGCCTCGGATCTAGTCGCTCTTTCTGGTAAAATTTTCATACTGTTTTAATATCATATCATCATAGTAGTATATAAAAATAACAGTTGAAGGAGCAAATATCTAATAAATTTACAATAATAGTTCGTAAATTGAAATGGGGTGACTTATTTTCCTACAAGGAACTTAGGCTCTAGCACAATATAATATATATAGTATATTTTTCTTTTTAAGGAATAAGAATTAGTTAACATGATCAGTTAAGTAAGAAAACCCATTTGCTTGAATTACATGACCATTAGTTGTTGTTTTTTAATGACCGAATAGAAAATTTATAGAGAGAAAATAAAAGAAAATACAAATATTATCGAGCACGTGGTTTTGAATTATAAGAAGAGTTGTTATAACGACAAATCATGATTCATTTTTGAATCAAACATACAATGTACCTAAACGTTAATGTTTTGTCAAAATGGTAGGTGGTCACACTTTTGGAAAAGCACAGTGCCAATTCGTGACACCTCGTCTTTACAACTTCAATGGAACAAACAGACCAGACCCAACTCTGAACCCAACTTACCTCACTGAACTCCGTCGATTGTGCCCTCAAAACGGGAACGGCACCGTTCTAGTCAACTTCGATCCCGTGACTCCAAACGCTTTCGATAGTCAATACTACACCAATCTTCGTAATGGCAAAGGTCTGATTCAAAGTGACCAAGAACTCTTCTCGACTCCAGGAGCCGATACGATCCCACTAGTAAACCAATACAGCAGCAACATGTCCGTGTTCTTTCAAGCATTCGTTGACGCAATGATCAGGATGGGTAATCTTAGACCTTTGACTGGAACCCAAGGCGAGATAAGACAAAACTGTAGGGTTGTGAATTCACGAATTAGAGTTGTGGAGAACGACGATGGTGTTGTGAGTTCTATTTGATTATGTCGGGGATATATCACATATATGTAAGAAAGTATAATATGCGTGAGAACAATTTCGACTAAATAAAAGTTCTCACGAGTTATGAGCTTTATGAAATTTGTCTTAATTACACTTGATTACTATAATACAAATATACGTGGTGATTATAACACTTCAAATTCTGATATATACAGAAGTAACTATAATAGAAGTTGATATAATATAAATCTTATAAATTTCGACGTATAACAGAAGTAACTATAATAGTAATTATTCATTTGTATTTTTCTTTCAAAATGAACCAAAACAGAAAAAGTTGATATATTACATTCAAATAAATTGTTGATATATAAATCTTAGAGTTTTTTGTCCGCTTTGGTTATTTATAAATGAGAAGAAAAGACAAGGAGCGTAAGTATTAGATTAGGTCAACTTTTGTTAACCATAAAGTCTAGCATATGGACTCGTATGGAATTGATATATGTATTAGGTAACTTTGTTAATCCAGATTAAATTATTTTGGGCAAGATTTGTATAGTTTATCCATTTGTGAAGGTGGATATTAATTGAGAAATACAAATATGAAACTAATCTTAAAATGTGTAAAAAATTATATTCAATTGCCATTTGAAAATTTTAATTAAGCTTAATTAATTAATTTAAATAAATATAATTAATTAAAAAAATAAAAAAAACTCACTGATCAAATATAAAAAAATCTAGAAAAAAATATATTTTCTCTCTCTAATAAATTACGGGCGAAATTACTAAATATTTTTGTTTTTTTTTTAAATATAAACCAATCAGAATTTTAAAAACTAAGATTTTCTATCCAAATATACAATATAATTTTTTTTTTTTCAACCATTGAGCCACAACAGGCCGGCTCATTAGCCTAATCCCTACATTCGTAGGGAGCGGGACTCGATCCCGGGTGTGATGGTGCCTTGTGCATTAAGGACTTACCTTTGGCCACTGCACTAAGATCACTTCACACAATATAATTATTTTTAATAACTAAATTTCAAAAATTTAGTTAAGATTTCAAATTATGATTTTCTTATCATCTTTATTTTATTTTATTTACAAATTGTTTGGAATTTTCATATAATACTTATGATTAATAAAGTGCAGAATTTTTTCTGCATCTGTTGTGATTTGAATTTTTAAAAACAAAGATATATTAATCAATCTATGAAAAATGTATGTTTTAATTTCCACATTGGCGCGTTGGTGAAACTAAATTTATATAGATGATAACTTAATAATTTTTATTTGTTCACAATTATAATATTAAAATTACTACTTTATATTTCACAAAATAATGATGCAAATACAACAAACAAACAATATAAAACTGTAATATACAGTCAAAAATAAAATACTATAATATTTCAAAATACTTAGTATTCAAATAGACTAATAGATTTACAGAACAATTAAAAATAACTATTATCTTAAACAAAATATTTTTTAAAAAAATATATAACAATAACTTTTATTATTATATTATATATATATTTTTAAATGTTGATCCGTGCTTAAAGCATGAGGTATCTCCTAATTTACGGTATTCACGGGAAACAGAAGGACAAGACACAATGGTTTCTTTTTCGTCAAATCCTTTATTTTATAAAACATAATTCACCTATCTAATAAAATTTTGCCACATAGGATTTGTTTCATTTAAATTGCACTAAAATAATTTAAAACAAAAACGAGATAATGAGTAAAAAAGAAATAAAGCAAAATAATTAGAATGGAATAACTGATTCTGCAACAAATACATCCTAAATTTGCTCGCACAATCACTACCACATTCAAAGCCATACCACGCCCTATAACCGATTTTTTTTCTCTATAACCGATTTATGTCTATTAAACCCTCATTTATTCAATATCCTTTGCATTTGATCACCATAATTGTTTTTTTTTTGTTTCTCAATTCTCAGTTTTATCTACAATCACTGATGTCTCGGAACTCGGAAGCAGTAAGCCGGTAAATCTGCAACTTGGTGTGTTTCATCCAACCTATCCATGATTTCCTTTTTTAGACCGTACGTTCTCTAGATCTCTCTCACATAATCTCTTTTACGTAGAATTAAATCTCTCACTTTTTTCACATATATGAGAAGATAATTCCAAAGTTACATGTACGTATTCTCACCATATAATGCTAAACAGTATAGCCACCATTCATTTTATATTACTCCCTACTTTGATTATGCGCAGGTTAACATAAGAAATGACGATTTCTAAATAAGTTTGTAGTCTAAGATTGTTCAATTCCAATAATATATACAAGTGAAGTTTAGCAGTCCTTCGTTATCTTGGTTCATTTTCAGTTTTTCATTCCAAAGTTTTTTCTCTTAAGTTGTTTGTCATATGTGTGCGCAATTCTCAAGTTGGTAAACACAATACTATATAGTCTTCTAGTTTGCAATGAATTGTTTTGGTTATTGTCTTTCTCTAAACTATTTTAACACGTTAGGAAAAATCAACAATACTTTTAAGCAAAATTAATGTATTTATCAGTTTTACTTTCAGTATTACCCAAAAAAAAATATTTTATGATCTTGAAATCTTTCACCATTTAAAATATTTTGTGATAATATTATACTACATACTAAAATTTTATGTTATGTTAATCGTTTTATTTAACTATCCTGTACGTAGTACCAGTAGGAATACTAGTATCAAATATTAGGAAAGTGGTTTGAAAAAATGTTTGCTAATTAGGAAAGATAATCCTTTTATAGGAAAAATCTACGAGAAAACAAAAAACTCATTCGTCTTGTATCCAGTTATATACCCCATGCATGTATAAAATTAAAAACATTTATTCGAAACCACAACCAACTCAATTATTTACTGATCTATGTTACACGTAATTCATCTCTTACATGCATGCATGTTTATAAAAACACGTAAAATAAAATAAAATAAAAACTCAATAGAAACGTAGCCCTGCCGGCGCATTTGGAGTCTGATAGTTAAGTCACAAAATATTAGTAAAAAATGGAAAACACTCTTAGCACATATTTTTTAATCAAACATTATAATCGAATAACATTACATGATTTTTAACGCTCTGCAAAAAATTTCAGGTCAAAAACTAGTAAATGTTGGCATTCGTCGATATAACATAAATTTGGATAGAGAACACGTTGGCGTTCGCCGATTTAGATTTTTTTTGTTTTTTGGTTTTTTGTTTTTTGTTCTTTGTTTTTTGTTTTTCGTTTTTTGTTTTTTGTTTTTTCAAAGTTGTCCTTATTCAAAGATACAAATATCTCCATCCTTTTAAAATTTCAGATATTAACAAGCACACGCCACTAATAAAACCAGTCATTATATATTTAATGAATAAAAACATAGTTACTACAACATGATAATATTTACGTTTTACATGGACATAACTTACGTTTAACATGAATCAACAACCATACTTTATCGCCCCTCGCTACATATATAATCCGAATTTGAATTTTTTTTTTAATGAATCCAAATTTGATTTCGATATCGTACAGTCCTCATATTTCCTACCACTGTTGAAATTTGTGTCGTTTATAAATGATTTATCAAACCTAAATCTAGAAATATATAAGATTATATATAGGCGGAAGATACGTCGATTTGTAGTAAAAAAAAATGTATGGACTTAATTGTAAAAAGTCGTACTTACAGTGAAAATTTTCAATCTTACCTGATTTATCACACCGTCCGACAAATACAACCAAACACCAACAAATTTAATTATATATGTGCAAAGAATAGATGGCACGTCGAAATAATAGGTTATATTATTTTAAATTATAATTACTATTATTTATCCTTCAACCACTCTAGTAAAACACATGGCCTTAAAACAAGACGTGTAATAGTATTTTTTCTTAAACACAATACCTAATAGTCTGAAATAGTATATAAAAAAGACTCAAGCTTCTCTATATAATATCCTTCTAGGCCTTAGATAACTCACCATCATCCAAACTCACAACTCAAATCATCACCCTCCTGAAAATATGGGGTTTTCACCTTCATTTTCTTGCAGTGCTATGGGAGCCCTAATATTGGGTTGCCTTCTGCTTCAAGCATCAAACTCTAATGCTCAGTTGAGGCCTGACTTCTACTTCAGGACTTGCCCATCTGTTTTCAGCATCATTGGGGATACCATCGTCGAGGAACTGCGGAGTGATCCTCGTATTGCCGCGAGCATCCTTCGTCTTCACTTCCATGATTGCTTTGTTCGTGTAAGGAAATACTCAACGTATCTTTTTTTCTTTTTTCGAAAATAATCCACGGCGTCTTACTTTACATACCTTTACCTCTATATACAGAAGTAGAGGCTAGATTAAGAGCCACATTTGAATAATCAATCATGTCATTATCTTATATATATATATATATATATATGTGTGTGGTTATTGTAGGGTTGTGATGCATCGATCTTGCTAGACAATTCCACATCATTCCGGACCGAGAAAGATGCTGCTCCAAACGCAAATTCGGTTCGAGGGTTCAATGTCATAGATAGAATGAAAGCAGCCCTTGAGAGAGCTTGCCCGAGAACGGTGTCTTGTGCAGATATGCTTACCATCGCCTCTCAAATATCAGTGCTTTTGGTATAGAACTGATATGCCTACGTAACTTATAGCTCAGATGAAACTAATCGAAAATATTATGATTTTGACGTCAGTGTTTTTTTGTCCTATATATAGTCGGGAGGTCCATGGTGGCCGGTACCGTTGGGGAGGAGAGACAGCGTAGAAGCTTTCTTCGATTTGGCTAATACAGCTCTTCCCTCTCCATTTTTCAATCTTACTCAACTTAAAGCTGCTTTTGCTGACGTTGGCCTTAACCGCGCTTCGGATCTAGTCGCTCTTTCTGGTAATTTTCATGCATGCTGTTTCAATATATATCATCATTCATCCATATAAGATAATTAAGGGTTTTAATCAAAATTTTATTAGAGTGCATGCTTAACTTCAATTATTACTATTTAGTTTATACGTTCTTAGAAATGGTTTTGATAAACGTTTATACTAAAATATTTGTTAAACTAAACTGAATTTATTTATAATGATCAAATAAAAACTATCTTTTTGCTTGATTTTGAAAAAAGGAAAAAAAGACTTTATAGAAAACCATCTCAAACCAATATATATATACCACGTCATTGTCATCTCAACCAAAAAATAACATGACTCGTCTTTAAAAATAAAACATGCAATGTATCTAATCCTTCATTTGTCAAAATGGTAGGTGGTCACACATTTGGAAAAGCACAATGCCAATTCGTGACACCTCGTCTCTACAACTTCAACGGAACCAACAGACCAGACCCAACTCTGAACCCAACTTACCTCACCGAGCTCCGTCGATTATGCCCTCGAAACGGCAACGGCACCGTTCTTGTCGACTTCGATTCCGTGACTCCAACCGCTTTCGATAGGCAATACTACACCAACCTTCGTAACGGGAAAGGTCTGATTCAAAGTGACCAAGAACTCTTCTCGACTCCAGGAGCCGACACGATCCCACTAGTAAACCAATACAGCAGCAGCACGTTCGTGTTCTTCCGAGCATTCGTTGAGGCAATGATCAGGATGGGAAATCTTAGACCATTGACTGGAACTCAAGGTGAGATAAGACAGAACTGTAGGGTTGTGAATTCACGAAGAATTAGGGTTGTGGAGAACGACGAGGGTGCTGTGAGTTCTATTTGATTATGCATGTTGGTGTTATATGGATAATGTAAGAACGTATGAAAAATGCGTGGGAACATTTCGACTAAATAAAGTTCTCACAAGTTATGAGATTTATGAAATTTGGTCTTATTAGTTGATACAAATGATACCTGTGATTCGATTTTCTAAGTACTAAAAAAGTGGATGGATTCATAATGCAAATGATATACGTGGTGTTAATATAAGCCCAAACGAGGAAAACAACATAAATAGCCCACTTTAAAGAATGTGTAAGCAGATTTGGTTGCTACATCATCATCAACTCCTCCATTCAATCCTAGTCAGGCGGAGATGATAAAGATAAGAGGGACAAAGTTCATAATTATGGTACTCATACGTTCAAGTGAGTTGGCTCACGGGCCACGGCAAACAGAAAACAATTTAAATTTCGACCCACGCCACCAAGGAATATCTTAATGTAATCAGACGACGCATTTGTTATTGGAAAAACAAAATAAAAATTACGCGAATTGATTACAATTGTGGGTTTCATTGGGACAAACAACATATTTTTTTTTTTGTGCAAATGGGACAAACAATAGTTAGGGCATGTTTATAGGGAAATCAGTTTAGGATGTTCTTAGAGTATAAATATTGTAAAAATAATGTAAGATAGTAGTTAAGAAACTTTTGTTAAGAAATTAGTTATTGGAAGAACATGTGTAAGATGTTAAGATTTAATAATATAATATTTTTATAGAAATTTAAGAATGTTTAATAAATACATAGATTAATGTTTAATAAATAATTTAAGAATGTTTAATACTATTTAATAATATAATGTTTATTAATATTCTTTAACATATTACAATTATAAAAATTTATAAAATAACATTTTAATTGCAAACTTATAAAATTTTTACTAAAATTCAAAATACAATGCCATATTTTTATGAAACAAAAAAAAACATTGTAAATATATATCTTTTTTTTAAAAACAAACATATTACTTAATTAATTAAACAAGACAAACATTTTATTTAATTAATTCTTTCCAATCCGAGAGAGACACGTCACACAAGATCAGGCCCAAATACAGTTCTAGAATAATATCAATGAGCCTGATCTTAAGTCCACTATTCATTTATTTTCATTTTTAAAATGCCTAAGAACACCCCATCTGATCTCCCTATAAACATGGCCTTAGAAGCATTTCATCATAAACTTGAAAGCACGTGCACCGTACAAACCGATGGTCCCTCCATACTTTGTATTTATATAACTTTATGCCACTATTTTGGAATTTTGTATACGCGTTATAGAAAGGAAAGACACATTATGTCTATGATCTTTGTCTTTGGACTTTGGGATAGATGATTTATTTTCAAAAGGAAAGACAAATATTTGTCCAATCTTAGGGATAACAATAGATGATCAAACCTTTATTTGTAGTTATCAAATGATAAACAAATTAAATTCAAATAGTGTCGTAGGCGTAGGTGATCAGTCACATGACACCCATTCCATTTACCGAATGCATTACTTGTTTTGGTACAATACCGAATACGTACACTAACTATGATTTAACATTTACTTAATTACACAACTTGTTATATATTTAAAGCTGTCTACGTACGAAACAACATGTATAAAGTAATTTACTTATACACTTGTATAGGTTTATCATGAAGTCAGGAAAATGAGTTGGAACATGGATTTGTTATATTGGTCGTTTTATTTTTAGTGTATGTGAAATTTGTAACAAAAAAAATGCATTAAAACTTTTAGCCTTTCTAAAAATCTAAAAGCGGTTTGAGGAACCACCTTAATGTAAGCTCTATTAAAAATACCAAAAATCTCTAGTTTATAAAACTGTATACATAATAGGTTAATGAATATTTTGTAAGAGAGTAACAAAATTTTACTATTTGATACTATAAGAAAAAATGAAATTCTGTTGATTTTTTCCTCTTTTTGGCATGTTAACATCTTCTTATAAAAGTAATTTGTTTCTATATAACTTTTTTTTTTTGGGCAATTTGTTTCTAGATGAAATGTATTTTCAGTTGCATACTAATTATGGATTTTAATTTATTGTTACGCCAGTCAACATTCATTGGATTTATTGATAATGTCATTTACGGAAATTAATCTCAGATATTTTTTAAGTTTTTAGATTTTACCATTAAGTTCCCAAACTTTTGTAATCTAATTCAAACACTAGTTTTTAGATAATTTTTAATTCAATTAAGGGCTAAATGTTTATACTTTAGGGTAACATTGAGATAAGTAGGTAATTAAGTTAAAAGTTAAAAGGACCATGATGTAAAACAAAATCAAGTTCGGTAAGAACTCAATACACTGGAAACACGTCATCAGCATTGATCCAATGGAGTCTTTTTAGTCTCTCTCTATATAAATAAACATCTATCGTCTCCTCTGTCTCTCACACATCATCATTGTAACCATCGAAACAGTGTCGTTCTCTCTGTAAAACTATTATCATCATCGGAGAGATTTGTAAGAGAGAGAGACCAAGACCATGCAGAGACTAGCGGCAAAAAGATCGGTGCAAAACATCTCTGTTTCTTCTTCCCTTTGGCGACGATGTCTCTCATCGACGTCTCAGGCCACGGCGGCTGCTTCCGTTAAGGATTCTGATGAGTTTCAGGCGAGGCTACCTCCGTTTGATTACACTCCTCCGCCGTATACTGGCCCTTCCGCCGATGTTATCCTTGCTAAAAGGAAGGAGTTTCTCAGCCCTTCCATGCCCTGTCTCTTTCGCAAACCGGTACATATTATCCCATTTCGAAACCATGATTTTAATTTTTTTGTTGTTATTGATTCGTGTAGCATGATCTTGTGGTGTTGATGATCTCTCATTTGTGATAATCACGAAAAAAGCTTGGAACTTTATTGATCTACTCATCATAAAAAGCTTGAAACTTTATTGATTGACTCATCCTAAAAAGCTTGAAACTTTATTGATCGATTCATCGGAAAAAGCTAAGCTTTTTTTATGATTTTTAAATTGGTTCTTATCCGAATATCCTTGATCAATGATGGAATTGGAATCTATTAAAATATTATGATAAAAACATAAATGTTGAATCTTTTTTTTTGTTCGGCAGGGTTTGAAATTGAATAGTGACAAATAGAATATTCATTTTTGTCTGTTTGTATTGATTGATGTGTGTTTGTTTTGTTTGTTTGGTATTTGATGTGTTGCAGTTGAACATTGTGGATGGGAAGATGCAGTATCTATTTGATGAGAGTGGTCGGAGGTACTTAGATGCATTTGCTGGGATTGCGGTTGTGAACTGTGGACATTGTCATCCAGGAGTGGTGGAGCCAGTGATTGAACAAATCAAGAGACTTCAGCATCCTACTGTTCTTTACCTTAACCATGCCATTGCTGAGTTATCTGAGGCTTTAGCTTCTAAACTCCCTGGTGATCTAAACGTGGTGTTTTTCACCAACTCAGGGACAGAGGCTAATGAATTGGCACTCATGATGGCTAAGTTGTACACTGGATGTCAAGATATTGTGTCGGTTCGAAACGGTATCATGGTAATGCGGCTGCAACAATGGGGGCTACTGGTAATAGCTCGTGGAAGTTTAATGTGGTTCAGACTGGAGTTCATCATGCTGTGAACGCGGATCCTTATAGAGGTGTGTTTGGTTCTGATGGAGAGAAGTATGCAAAGGATTTGCAAGATCTCATTCAATATGGCACCACAGGACACATTGCTGGCTTTATTTTCGAAGCTATTCAGGTAATTCAACCTTTTGACTATTGCTGTAATCTCATTTTTATACAAGTGCTACTAGATCAGAGTTAAGAATGGTTGCATATGTGAATAGGGAGTTGGAGGGATTGTGGAGCTAGCTCCAGGCTATTTGTCAGCTGCTTACGATACTGTTAAGAAAGCTGGAGGATTGTTCATTGCCGATGAAGTTCAGTCTGGATTCGCTCGTACTGGAAACTTCTGGGGATTTGAGGCTCACAATGTTGTCCCTGACATAGTAACCATGGCAAAGGTTAGAGTTTGTCCCAACTTTAGCTTGTTCTGCATTTAAGTTAACTTTAATGTAATCTCTGGCTAATTGGTTTATTGGTGTGAAAACATAGGGAATTGGGAACGGGTTTCCATTGGGAGCGGTTGTGACAACTCCAGAGATAGCAGGAGTATTGACTCGCCGTAGCTACTTCAATACATTTGGTGGAAATGCTGTGGCTACTACAGCTGGTCTTGCTGTTCTGAAGGTGATTGAGAAAGAAAAGCTTCAGGAAAATGCAGCAATGGTCGGATCTTATCTGAAAGATAAACTCAATCAGCTGAAAGAGAAGCACGAAAGTAAATATCCCTCTCTCCCTCTTCATAACTTTGTTCTTTAAACTAGCCTCAATGTGTTTCTTACACTTCTCTAAACGTAGTTATTGGGGATGTACGGGGAAGAGGACTGATGCTTGGAGTAGAGCTGGTGAGTGATCGCAAGCTTAAGACTCCTGCAGCCGCTGAGACTCTGCACATTATGGATCAAATGAAAGGTTGGTGTCTCTACACTAGTCTTCTCTGGTGAAACTAGTACTAAAATGGTTTATTAATTTGTCTCTTGAGTTATATTTTACAGAATTGGGAGTGTTGGTTGGAAAAGGAGGCTACTTTGGGAATGTCTTTAGAATCACACCACCTCTCTGCTTCACTAAGGATGACGCAGGTTTGTGCCCTTTCATTTCTTTGATAAGAAGGAATATGTATAAGAAAAATGAACACAATAATTAAATTTCTCTTTTCTTTGTGGCAGATTATCTCGTGGAAGCGATGGACTACTCAATGTCGAAGATGTGAAAGAAGATAAAAAGTGATCGATGGTATTATGATGATATATGGTCTATAAAAAAAAAGTTGTGGTGAAGTATGCTTGTAAGATTATGCTACAAACGACCAAAAGATTGATGAGCCAACATCTCGTTGCTTCTCAATCACTATGTTTTCTTTATGTTCACAACTTTTTTTGCATTAAAATTAAGTCCAATCATTACAAACCTTTAAATCGCATCTTAGTAATAGTCATCGTGGTTGTTCGTTTTTCTTTATTTGTCTCATTTGGCTGCAATATCTGGATGTTTGTTCATTTTGCCAAAAACAGACAGTATGTAAGTTTGGATGCAAAAGAAGTTGTAAACTTGTACCTAACAAACTATAATTTTCTGTGCCAAGAAAACTAGAGATTAAAAAACGGAAAAGCTGATGTTGAATGACTGAAGAAATTGATACTGCATAGTGCACATAATGAATGCTGAAACTATGATGTGACACAGATAAAACCAGAGCATTTAGTCTCCGTAGCCTATTAAAAGCTCGAGAGTGAGTTAAAAGGACCCAAAGCAGTCCAATAAATAATACTAGAAACTGACTAATGTTCCATTTCCACTCCCAATTCCATGAATTGTTGTTCCCAACTGTTATAACTCTCCCCAAACCAATAGTTCACACAACTCCACAAAAGGGTATGAAATAGAACAGTAAAAAAAGGAAAAAAATCTCCTGGTCTCAGCAAAGCGTATCAGTATGTGTCATACCAAATCCTAAAATCAAACAAGGGGATAAAAATGTACACCATCATATTCACAAATGGGAAAATACGAAGCACCCACACTTTTGTTAAATCATTTTCCTTCCTCCTATCATACTCTGCTGCGTCTGAGACCCAGACAAGCTTTGAGAACCATTACTACTGTTCGTCGGTTTATTATGCTTCCCATCTGCGCTCCCGAACACATCCAGATCTTCAAACAATCTGTAGGATGGAACAAACGGCTTCTGTCCTACAGTTACTCCTGGATTGCTAGCAGCTGAAGTTGCCTGGGGATCTCCGGCTCTTGTAGGGAATGAGTTGGATTGCTGCAGTGATCTCCCAGCCGATGTGTCTGTGTATGACGCACTTGCATTAGCCCGTGGAGTATAGTAAGCATTCGCTGATGTTGAAGCCCATGGTGGAGGCGGATATTCATACGGGTTCTGAGGCCGAGTTGACGGTTGCATCTGGAATTGTGTTTGCTGTTGCGATTGAGAATAGCCCTGCTGTGTCTGTTGCGGTTGAGAATAACCCTGTTGCGGTTGAGGTTGAGAATATCCCTGCTGCTGTTGAGGTTGTTGATGTTGAGAATAGCCCTGCTGCTGTTGTGGTTGTTGATTTTGAGAATAGCCCTGCTGTTGCTGGGGTTGTGCCCATGGAGCAACATAGCTATCAAACTGTGGTCGAGGCTGTGGATAGATATGGGTGTTTTGATCTGAGACAGCGGGAGGAGGAGGAGAAGGCTGAGAGGATGGAGGCGGTGGAGTTGACGGTGTACACAGTGTCAAACTCAATAGGTCAATCATGTCTTGTTCCTTTGTGGTGTTCACTGGAGGAGGCGGGTCAGGCAGAGCAAGAGCAAGAGCATTGCTTGCAGCATCATGAGACTCTGAACTGGTGGGGTCTGTAGTCACAGATGCTGGCGGTTTGGAATGCCTGAAACAATACAGAGTGATATGTCAAATACTAAGTTTATGATATGCACAGTTGCCGGATCCAATCGTAATTTGTAAGACAGACCTTCGAGCTAATTGCGCAAACTCATCTTCCTCCTCTTCGTAATTTTCATCAATTGGGCTTTTCCCCGTAGACACAGTGGCTGGTATTGGGGAACTAGAACCAGCTATGGAACTCGAATCTTTAGCTTCAGAAGATTTAGGGCTCGCATCACCAGGTTTAGAAGCCTGAAGTAACAGAGGAGAACCAGAAACCTGAACTGGCAGAGGAGTACCAGAAGCTATTGCATCATGCTTAGCTAGCAGAATTTGAAGACTGTCGTTTAGATCAAGTCCCCGACCCAAAAGTTCATCATCCCTGCCACATACACAAAAGGATGTTTAGCACAAACTTGGAACCTCTCAAGTCAACAGTATCATTACACATTCTAACAAATTTAAAGACAAAAGTGATTCCTAAAAATAGAGGACTAACCCAGTGGAGGTTAGCATCTGCATCAGCTTTTTCTGATTGGAACGACAACGCTCGACCAAGTCAACAATGACCTCATCTTTCACAGCCTACATAACAGGAAAACCATGGGTAAAGCAATTCATTTCATCCCCAAACATACAAATATAGCTGTATTAGTAGGTTTCCATACCGCACGATCACTGGGATCCACAGCTTGTAGCATGTCGCCCAAGAGATCCATCACATCCCTCATGGACTCAAGACTTGAAAAACTACAATTTAACCAAAACAAGAATATTGAAATCATGGAAATATTTGTACGGAATCTAAAACTGTCAGTCCACATCAACATCATATTGAACTAACAAATCCACTAACCTTAAGCCTTCAATCTCAGTTGCCATTGCTTCATCAAGCCTTCTCGACGAACCGCTGGGCATTCCATAACCTACTTGAGGAACTCCATAACCCGCTTGAGGTGCTCCATAACCTGCTTGAGGTATTCCATAACCCGCTTGAGGTACTCCATAGCCAGCTGGAGGTATTCCATAACCACCTTGAGGTACTCCATATCCCCCCTGAGGTACTCCATATCCCCCCTGAGGCTGTCTTAACGGTGGATGACTCACTGGTGGTGTTATTATAGGGGACGCATCAGGTGAACGCCTAGGGAATTCAACTCCAGAACGCTGCAACATGTAACAGCAACCTTTAGAATAAGAATATCATGCAAATAAGATCTCAGTAAACCGTAAAGCAACTGCCATATAAAAATAGATCTGAACAAGATAAAAGCACGGAACAACATGACTCCACAACTATAAACACTCAACTTTCACACTTGGCACCGGCCAAAAAAAGAGTAGTGGCAACAAATACTAAACTACCAATATACAATACTTAACAAAATTTAGAACAAACAATAACCAAACAGTATATATGTCCACCAATAACAATTACATTTTCAAGAGAGATACTCACCCTTAACTCATCGTATGCCCAATAATAATGCGGGAATTTTCCCTCTGGACCACCAAAAGCTTGCTGCCAAGAGTCCAGCAAGACCAATATCTTATCTCTAACTTGCATATCCGCCTATAAAGTCCAATATCATCAGCAATACGAACAATCACCACCACTATGGAAACACACACACACAGATAGAAACACAGAACAAGAAGAAGTACCTTCTTTTTCACAATCTTGACCAATTCCCCTAACAAGTTTTTCTCTGCAACTTGATGGTGCAAATAATCTCCACAGTTCTTCACTAACGTCTCCAAAAGCTAGTAACAGAAGAATACACACAGAGAGTTAAGAAGAGTCGAAACAACTCACAAGTAACAAGGTCCTAAAATTGACAACAAACATCATATACCGTAAGAGCAAGTAGTTGAACTCTAGAACTCTTATGCTGTAGCCTCTTCTTAACAGCTTTAACTACATCTTTCGCCTGCCTGATCAAAATCAATACACGCAAAAACCGTTAACCACAGATGCGAAGTAAACTAACAAATCAAAGAACTAAAACAACACCAAATCCCAATTTTGCATGTAATCGTTAGCCTTTTTAATCCAGCATAATCCAATAACAACAACAACAAATCAAAACACCAAAATCGAACAATTAAAATTACCAGTGAAGAGAATTGACGGAATCGCAAATTTCCATATTGGTAGTCCAATCAGGACCTAACAAAAGATCGCTGGTAGCTTTATCAACAGCCACCGTCGCCGAAGCTGAAGACGACGCCATATCCTATCTATTCTTTTTTTCACCCGATCAAAAGAGAACTCCGATTAAGAATAATAAAACAAAAAAATAAAAACCCTAGAAAATCTTCTTCTTCGCCAGCGAAGCGAGAGAGAGAGAGATAGAGAGAAGAAGACGAAGTCAGCGAGAGAGGAATCTTTGCTTTTTTTGCTGTTTTAAGCCTTTGTTTCTTTTTTTCTTTCCTTTTCTAATCTCCACGAAGAAGATACAAAAGCACACAAATTAAAAGGAAACAAAAATCTTTTTTTATTTGTATTTATTTTATTCTGATCTCTTTTTCTCAGTTTTTAAGGACGGCTATTTTCCCGCTCCACGCTCTTTCATTTAGTGCGTTAACACCACGCGTCTTTATAATTTCGGTCAACGTTAAAATTATTAATGACTAATTGTTTTTTAGGTGGATAATTCCCTTTTGAAGATATTGGATTTTTTTTAAATGCTAGTCTATCTATCTTACGTGTTGGATGAGAATTATCCAAACAAGGTGAATATTAAAAGGTTTTTTTTTGGAAAGTATATATATAATAAAAAGTTGTGATGTATTTTTATCTACAATTGAGTGACATGTGATTTTTTTAATTGGTGCTAGTACTTTGAAAAGAAAAGATAAAAGAGGAAAAACAATCATTTTTAAAATAATTTTCTTTAAAAACTTTATATATGTGTACTCCATTTTGATTATACTAGACCCAATTTATAAAGACTACAAGTGGTTTATTAATTTTTGTCTTTTAAGTTGATAATTTCAAACAGTTATAATGATTTTTTTTGTGATAATCTCTCTGAAATATAAATGACTAAAAATAGTTTATTGATTTTAAATAGTTTTTCTGAATATTATTGATTGAAAATTAAATATGTGGAATTTTAACTCATTATACTTTGGGATATATATATATATATATATATATTAACTAGAAAGTTGGGATATCTACAATTGAGTGACACATAATTTTTTGATTGGTGCTATTACTTTGAAAAGAAAAGAAAAAAAAAAGAGAGAAAAAGGATCATTTAAAATTAGTTTCTTAAAAAACTTTTAGATATATGTGTACTCCAATTTGATAAGTATAGTAGTAGACCCATTTCATTAAGACTACCATAAGTGGATTATTAATTTTTTGTATTTTAAGTTAATAATTTCAAAACAGTTACAATGATTTCTTTAATTAATCATCATTATATATATATAGAAAAAGATTAATATGTAGTATGGTAATCTTAAACAAGAAATGGCAAATTAAATCCACAGTAATTTAAGGACTTGTGAAAGCTAAGTGTATGTATCAAGTCCTTAAATTACTGTAAAATTTAGTTGTGTTTACGACGTTGTTTTGAAAACATCATCGTTTTAGGAAAACCCTACGCCATAGTTGAAGCAAAGCAGCATACCTCCCGGTGGAATTTTGAATCTCTCTCTCACCAAATAAGACGAGCTTGGAGAAGACGAAGACGAGCTTGCAGAAGAGGAGAATGGAGGATTCCATAATGGAAGAGGAGAAAATGGAGTTTGGAGATGATGACAACCTCTCAATGGAAGTTTTCATCAGCTCCAAGTCATGTAGTTCTAAATGATTAAGCAATATAATCTGCGGAAAAAAACAATATAATTAATCTACTAGTTTCAAGTGAGGGTTTATGATAATGATAAAAGGGTTTATTTCTAGGAAACTGTATTTTTTATACCAAAATACATTAATCAAAAAAAACTTATGATGTATTATTACCAAATTTTGATTTAAAAAAAAACATGTTACCATTTATGTGATATTCTTGTATATTATGTATTAAACATCATCTTGATAGACAACACAAACAACATAGTTTAAAATTGTGAATTATTGGTTTAATTTTTTTTCAGTTCTTGAAATGTTTAAGCATACTATAAGCAAAACATAAGAAAAATATGAGCAAAACATAAGAAAATATAAAATATTATTTTTTTGAAAGTGTATATAATAAAAAGTTGTGATACATTTTTTATCTACAATTGACTGACATGTGGTTTTTTAATTGGTGTTAGTACTTTGAAGAGAAAAGATAAAAGAGGAAAAGAATCATTTTAAAATAACTTTCTTTTAAAAACTTTAGATATGTGTACTCCATTTTAAGTTAATAATTTCAAACGGTTACAATGATTTTTTCTGATAATCTCTCTTAAATATAATTGAATAAAAACAGTTTATTGGTTCTAAATATTTTTCCTGAATATTACTGATTAAAAAATAATTAGTGGAAATATTATTGATTGAAAATTAAATATGTGAAATTTTAACTCACTGTAATTTTTTGCGTAAATGTGATGAGCATTGTATAGTATTTAATTTTGACAACATTTCTAATTTTAAAAAATTTACAAATTATTCCTAAATTTCACATACAAAATCTACTATAAAAAAAGATCAATACTTGCTGAAAAAAAAAACAATATTTGAAGTTCAGTGGCGGACGTTATGGTATAAAGTATTATTTTTTTTGAAAATATATAATAAAAAGTTGTGATACATTTTTATCTACAACTGAGTGAGATGTGGTTTTTTAATTGGTGTTAGTACTTTGAGAAAAAAAGATAAAAGAGGAAAAGAATCATTTTAAAATAACCTTTTTAAAAAACTTTAGATATGTGTACTCCATTTTGATATACTAGACCCATTTTATAAAAGACTATACATGGTTTATTAATTTTGGTATTTTAAGTTAATAATTTCAAACAGTTACAATGATTTTTCTGATAATCTCTCTTAAATATAAATGACTAAAAATAGTTTATCGGATTAAAATATTTTTCCTGAATATTACTGATTAAAAAATAATTAGTGGAAATATTATTGATTGAAAATTAAATATGTGGAATTTTAACTCACTGTATTT
This sequence comes from Camelina sativa, assembly GCF_030686135.1. Lineage (NCBI taxonomy): Eukaryota > Viridiplantae > Streptophyta > Magnoliopsida > Brassicales > Brassicaceae > Camelina > Camelina sativa. Next base: position 5,225,167 of record NC_141884.1, on the reverse strand, counting down.
TTTAGGTTAATGTGATGAGCATTGTATTGTATTTAATTTTGACAACATTGCTAATTTTAAAAAATTTACAAATTATTCCTAAATTTCACATACAAAATCCACTGTAAAAAAAAGATCAATACTTCTACATGCTGGAGAAAATAAAGATCGATTTAATATTAGTCCATGCATGAATCATGATATGAATCTATGAACTCAGTCGCATTGCCGTCTCAACATATATTGGTTATCATATCCGGATTAGATGTGGTTTACCATGGTTAAATCGGTTAAGCTACAACAGTGTATGTTTACATCTCTTTGTTTGTTGTACTCTCTTGTCTGTCTCTGTCCTTTAAGTTCAATAAACGAAAAAAAACTTTCATAACAAACCAGTTTAGTTTCTCTCAATGGAATAATCTATATAGCAACCTAAAAAAAAAACAGGCTTCTTACAGTAATCATTAATCAAGGTAATCAATCTGCAAACCTTTCAATTGAAAATATTTGTGGAGCAACAAGAGTAGTTGAAAGCAGATTTTGTTCCAAATTCATTGACGTAAATGGCCAAAATAAAGTAAATGAGAAAATGAATAGAAGTTTTGTAACATAATAAAAATAAACTAAAACTTTGTGTAAATTGAGACAAAGCAGTTTAGAAAAGCGTCACTCCTACAGAATGCTTCTAGACTCCTAACTTTTCAAATGCTTCAAGTCTCGACTTGTTTTGATCAAACCGACGCTTTTCTAAACTGCTTTGTCTTTTCCTCTTGCCTCGTGCAGGTTTCTTGATTCGGACCAAACTTGGCACGTAAGAGCCGCACCCATGTGGCCAACATTCTCTGTCTACATCTACTCCGATATCAAATTTTCGTACGTATCCAGCCTCTCCAATGATGATAAATGTTCTGCGATCATACTCATCTTCAAAACCCATGGCGAGTTTCTTCTCCTCGTCGATGAAGAAACCTCCATATATACATGGGAGATCATGTAGCCTAGTCCCCGTCTCCATTCTCAAGAACTTGCTCCACGACACCATTTCGACATCAATCTTAGTCGTAATCCATATCTCAAACTCATTCCATTCTGTTTCGTAGTGCTGAAACAAAGCTGCAAGCTTCTCTTCCCTAACACAAGATAAGGTCACATATTCATATTCATGATCCCAAACGCTAGGTGGTAGAGCTAAAAGCGGTCCAAATCTCTCTCTTGTAAAATCGAAACAGATTATGTGATCGACAAGATCACTATCATTATATAAATTCCTCTTTGTAGCACACCAATAAGTGTTTCCTTTGAAATTGACACCAAGGGAACCAAACATTATGCACCAATTTGGAGTGACATCAAGACTTGTCCATGAATCAGAGTCAAAATCGTATATCTCATACCAAAAAAATTGGTTTTCGGGTGCTTTGCTGAAATAATCTATAAACCTCAAGAATTTAACTCCAGAACAAAATTTCTTATTCTCGTATCCAAGAGCATAACTGAACCTGTCCCATCCCTTTGGACGATGAGAGTATCTTGGTTCGATCCACCTTGTTTTCCCGCTATACGGATTCCAAACCACAAACTTACTATCGTCGTCTTTGAAGATGCATAACAATAAACCCTCACAGTGAAAGACTTGAGATATCTTGACTTGTTCGTCAAAGAGACGACTAGGTTTACGTTTAAACTTTATAGATGGATTAACGTCGTCGACGACTAACCTCATTAAATGAACATCGAAATTCATCATCGCGATCATCGTAGGCTCCTCTTCTCTTGTTTCTTTTTTACCAATGTACAACTTCCTAAAGCTCCTACTTTTGGATAGAGTGTTCCAACTTTTGCAAGCAAGTCTCACTGCTCTCAAAGATTTCAAAGGAACCCTACAGAAGATCTCCTCTATCAAAACGCTTGGAAGATTGGAGATCATCGTCGTCACTGTTTCAAATTGCAACAATGGTTTTGTTTTTTTTTTTCTTCTGATTTCTTGCGGCATAGGGAAATGAGAGAGTATACACACACACCAATGGAAGATACACAAAAAAACCTAAATAAAGTTGGGCCAATCGTGGGCTTCAGGATATAGTTAGGCTTTTAATGATGATATATTATTACTCGAGACAAGAATGGTGAAACTAATCTATAAGTCATGGAACAATAGGGGTGAACCTCTCCATTCACCTCATAATAAAATAAGGCAATAAAATCTGTATACATTATTATAAAATTAAAAAACTTAAACCGCACTTTAATAAACCCAAACCGACATATATAAAATCTAAACCCTAACCATCTCACTTGTGAACTCAAACCGCATATATTTTCGTTCTACTTATAAAATCTAAACCCTAACTATCTTATTTGTGAACCCAAACCGAGATATAATTTCGTTCTAATTGTGAAATCTAAACCCTAACATCTCATTTGTGAACCCAAACCGACATATTATTTTGTTCTACTTGTAAAATCTAAACCCTAACTATCTCATTTGTGAACCCAAACCGACATATAATTTCGTTCTAATTGTAAAATCTAAACCCTAACCACCTCATTTGTAAACCCAAACCGACATATAATTTCGTTTTAATTGTAAAATCTAAACTCTAACCACTTCATTTGTAAACCCAAACCGACATAATTTTATTCTAAGTTTAAAAATCTAAACCAAGCCAATATTTAACTTTCCTTAATTAAAACTATATAGAATTTGTTTCCTTAATTTGGTTTGCTTTTTAATTTAATTTTAATTTATTTTTGAAATAAAATATTAGATGGAAGATTCTGATTGGCTGAGAGAAGAGGGGGTGAATGGAGAGGTTCACCCCTAGGGGTGAACCTAAGTATTTTTCTAAGTCATGTCTTACATAGCTTCCAGCTTTATGGTCTCTATCTTCTTACTTACGCTGTTGAACTGAACTAGTGAAATGGCAAGATCTTCATCGTGGCACTGAATGTCAAGTTTCCTTAGAAAATATAGAAAATCTCAAGCAGAAATACGCAATGGAAGACCTAGGAAATTCACAATCAATGAGCTAGCTCTTTCCAACTCCATAACTGGTGAGCCTATGCCTCAAGCTTACAGATTCGTTATTAAAACCGTAGCTAAAACACTCTCAGCGTGAGAACATTGCATCTAGTTCTCAATCACCTTGAAATCTCTGAGAAGTTTATTAGAGTCGGATAATTTAAAGGGACAGCTTGTATATATATAGAGATAAGTACTCTGTTTTCTAACTTCATGTATTTCTTCTCTCTCATATCTCAATCAATCGTAATAGTCTTTATAGCAGCTTGAAAAACTAGGTTTCTTTACATAGTTATACTCAAGGTAACTAATCCGGAAAATGAAAAGATTTGTGAAGCCAAGAGGCCCAAGACAAGTGATTGAAAAGCATATTGTGTTCTTGACGTAAATACCAAGAAATATATTTATTTCTTCTATTGTTTTGTAACAATATTATAATTTAGGCTTTGAAAGTTGCTTGTATATGAATAAAACCTCTCAGAAAAATCTTTGGAAAAATAAGCAAAAGATCTACTATAGGGTACTCAAACTTAGGGCGGAGTCTTTGCCTAGCCCTTGATATCTTTTTTATACACCTCAGCTACCACAACAAGCAATATATCCTTCTACTGCATCATCCCGTTTGTAAATTGAGACTAATCATCCCTTTTTTTTTTCTCCTTTTGAGCATCCTCATACGGTAAAACCAATATGATTTTGCTTCTTCAATAGCTTGTCAAATGCGGCAAGTCTCAACCTGTTTTGATCACATAGACGCTTTTCTAAATGGCTTTGTTCTATTCTTTTGCCTCGTACAGGCTTCTTGATTTGGATCACACTTGGAACATAAGAGCACACATCTGGCCTACATAACTCATTTGCAGGTACTCCAGGATCCAATTTTGTTACGTGTCCAGCCTCTCCACCTACGTTAATATATCTTTCGCGAAGGCCGCGATCCTCACATTTATATTGCGTACCAAAACTCATGAAAACTTTCTTCTTCTCGTCAATAAAGAAACCAATAGGAAAATCTATCTTACGGCTCGGATCCACTATTCTCAAGAACTTGCTCCACGACACTATTTCGACCTCAATCTTAATTGTAATCCATATCTCATAATCATATAAATCGTGGTGGTGAAATAAAGCTGCAATCTTCTCTTCTTTAACACAAGATAAAGTCACATATTCATAGTGACGATCCCTAACGCAAGATGGCAGAGGCAGAAGCGGCCCAAATCTCTCTCTTGTAAAATCAAAACAGATTATGCGATCCGTAAAACCTTCTGCGCTTCGTTCTGCTGCACACCAGTAACTGTTTCCCTTAAGAGAAACGCTACTGCTTGAACAATATATCCTCCAGTGTGGAGCGACGTCAAGAGTTGTCCATAAACCAGTATCAAAATTGTAGATTTCGTACCAAAAAAATTGCTCTTCGGGCGCTCTTGCAAGAAAATCTACAAACCTCAACAATTTAAGGCTACGACAAGATTCCTTATCCTCGTATCCGAGACCATAAGAAAATGAGTCCCATATGTATGGACGGTGAGAGAATCTGAGGTTGATCCATCTTGTTTGCCCCAAATACGGATTCCAAACCACAATCCTAGTAACGTCTTTCAAGATGCATAAAATTAAACCCTCATAGTGGAAGAGTCGATCTATGCTTACTTGTTTGCTCGGGAAGCTAATTTGACCTTTATGCTCTATAGATGGATCAACTTCGTCGACGAAGCCGCTCATTAGATAGAGATTGTTAGGCATCATGGCGATCATCATAGACTCACCTTTTCTTGTGGCTTTGCCAATGTGCTTCTTCCTAAAGCTCTCACTTTTGTATAAATCGTCCCAACTTTTGCAAGTTAAACGCACTGCTTTCATGGATTTCAAGGGAAGCCATGAAATAATCTCCTCTATCAAATATCTTAGAAGATTGGAGACCATCGTCGTCGTCATCGTTCAAAATCACACAACAAATTTTTTACTTTTTATTTATCTTTGTTTACTCTGATTTCTTGCAGCTAAGGTAAAGAAAAAAATAAATACAGTTTAGTGTTATCCGTGCAAACTTTACTACTAATCCCCATGATTAGGCGCTGATCAGCACAGAACTTTAGCCATCATGAAGCACATAAGTCTACGCTATTTTGATTTTACTACTAATGATATAAACATTGCTTCTTCTACACGTTTTGACAAATGTGTAAGATATGCACTTATCTCCGAAGTTGCATCTTCTCCCAAGAAACTACTCAAGAATTGCTGACGATTACATACACTGTCGCCTCATGATTGGCCAGAAGCAAAATAAAAAAATCAAATGCGTCGGACCCATCTAGTCTCTTCGTTGAAGAAGTCGTGGCAACGTCGTGTTGACAAGTCGGGAACAAGTAAAAGATCTCATCTTAATTTCTTGCTTCCAAATCTTTATTTTTTTTTAAATATAAACCTCTTTTTTGTTCCCTTCTTCATCAGATCTTGAAACATACTTTTAAACAAGACAAAACAAAAGAATACGCTAGAAGCTCAAAAGATTTGACCAACTTTTTTATTTCTGTAGTGATTGTGAGAATAATATGCCTATGGGGAAGAAACATCTTAGCATCAGCTCTCTGAATTACCAATCCGAAGACAACAACTGCAAGAACAGTCTCTTCTTCGGATTGTTCGATGACCATGAATCCACAAGGCTAAGAAGTGGGAGTATGAAGAGACAATACAGCGACATGGGAGATAGCTACCACAGAGTTTATGAAGAACAAAACGATGATGTTGATTATAATGGAGATGGTGATGGTGACGATGATGAGAGATCAAAGATGGACATGAAAGTCTTAATGGTATTGGAGTATATGAGAGAGCTTTACGTGGGACAACTTCAGCTGCTGAAAGAGATGTTTCCAGGTGGAGCTAAAGACGAGTTTGTTGGTTTTTTTAACAAAATTGGTGACGCTGTGTCCCAAATCAAACAAGATTCTCGTCCTCCTCCTACAAAGTCAATGACCATGCAGAGGAGTCTCAGTGCTCGTTCGCCACGTTTCACCTCTAAAGGGGTTAATTTGGGTCCATCAGATCTAAGAGATGAAAGGTTTAAAGTCACAACGGTTAATGCTGGTGGTGCGGGTGGAGCTGGAGGTGCTGCCGGAGGAGATAAAGGTGGCTCGACAGCTGGTCAGGGTCAGACCAAGAAGTAAGTAGTCAGGATTTTGTGACATGTGTGACCATGGATGATCAAATGTTATGACACTCAGGGGTTTTGCATGAAATGTGAAAAGTGTGATTTAAGACTTTTGAGTCAACTTGGGGATTCCTAGTTTTAAAGGTGGATTTCAATTTCTCTATTCAATGATACTTCTTTTCCTAGTTGGTGTTGTTATATGTTTTTGTATTTATGGAGATGAAGTATCAGACTCATCCAAAGGTATAAGAAACTAGGATCAATTAGCTTCGTTTATTTATTCTTTTGGAGTTTGACTCTCATCTTCTGTTATGTTCTTTCAATTAATAAGAAAACCTTTGTGTGCACGATGATCCTTAACTGTAATAATATTATTTTTTTAATTTACGTCAAGAATAGCTGCAAATTAAACAATGACTAACTTAGCTGCGTTGCATCACATTACCTATATTGTATTTACAACACTTACATGTAAGAAGTTGACAAGAATTTGTGCGTTTCAGTGCATATTCCCTCTCTGTGCAGCCACAACAAAGACCATTAGAATCGGAGACGCAAGCAGAATCACATATAGGAGTGTCTCATCTATACCCATTGCCTCTCTTTCATTATCCTCTTGCGCTTTATAATTCACATTATCTTTGACAAAGGCTTCAAAGTAGTTCTGATAACCAGTGTTTCCCTCCATGTAGCTCGACCCCTTCACCTTCAGCATCTCCATTGCCTACAAGTGTGTTATGAAAAACCCTCACATTTTTAAGAGAAACTGTTTGCCTAAATCAGATGATAGAAAACACTACGGGAAGCCAACACTTCTTTTTATCAGTAAACACACAATAAGCAAATCAATAGAGTTGAATGGCACTTGTCCGATCTCAGTCAGAGAGAAAACACAAGTTGTGTTACACTTGTGCTTAGTAGGTATAAAACTTTTGGGAGTGATTTGTGTTACCTGGAAACTGAACATGAACTGCCTCGCTTTCTTGCTCACTCCCGGATTTGGGTGGGATAGAAGCTTCTCATACATGCCCCTTGCCTTATCTTCCCTGTCAGTCACTCCACAACAACAAAGGCACATGAGCCAATAAATACTAACCAGTAGTCAACAAGACTACTTTTGAGAATATCTTAGAACATTCGCAAATAACCATCAACTTGGTAAGTATAACAGGGAAGCTTCAAGTATTTTGCGGTTTCCTTGGGAAGTTTTAGAGCTTGAGAGAGTTTTGCGACAATGATTTACAAATACGAATTTATATGAGGCTATTAAAAAGTCAAATATTCATGAAGAAATACTTGTCACCCTGTAGTTGCATCAAGAGAAATACAAAGAGAGAAAAACTTACTTTCGAAGTGAATCCTGACATATAGACCACTGCAAAGCCGCTTGTCCATGAAGCTCACTCTGCACAACTAAACTCGTACCTAGTTAAGGTCACATCTACTGGAGCGAACATAAGAACATACAAGTAACATCATCTTCTGAATAACTACTTCTTTCGGTATCTAGGACTAGGTGGATCAATGGATTAAGATGTCGATAGAATATCACATAACAAGGTAATGCAAAATAATTAGGTTCTTAAAAACCTTATAGATTGAATGGTTGGTTGTAATATAAGATAGTTGGATTCTTTGCTCCACATACATGCTGCGGATAGATAGTAAAGAAGTCTCATGGAATCAGAACGAGTGAGGCATATGCAGAAGAATAGTTGTATGAGTAGATTAATGCAGAAACATAGACATGAAATAAAAAAACCAGATTTGGAAAAATTACCTTAAAAACTATTTTCTCCATGACCTTTTCATAGTATGGCAAAGCTTCCTTGAGTTTCCCCGAATCCATAAGAGAGTTCCCTTTCTCTATTGCCTGTTATAATTAAAGAAAGTGTTAAAATTAAGGGAAGAAGTAGATGAATGAGCAAAACAATTCTAATTTCTAGCTATCTTGATGCACAAATAGATGCAGAACATGCCTGTAGATAGAGTATATATTTCTATCTAGTTTTTCTCCACTCAAATCAATTTTTTAAAAACTTTCTACGAAAACGTGGCAACGTGTAAATCTAACTTAGCTATTAAAATAAGAGAATCTGCTTGAGAAAACAGGAGTCATAGTTTCAGTTGAACCCATATACTTGATATGATCCTATATATAAGATTCTAAAGAAAGCAACTTAAAATTTATAAGATATAGCTTGGAGCATTCTCATTGAGAGCAAATTTACTCTGTAAATGAGATTTATTTTTGCGATATTACATCCAAATTTAAAGCTTCCAAATTAACTTCAGCATCAGGTCTGTCCTCAAAGAAGAACAAAAATGTCTTTGGAGTACCTTCTCACACTCAAGTTTGAGTTTGGGATCAATATTCAGTCCGATTGATTTCTTGTAGGCAGCGAGCATTTTCTTTGTCTGTGCTTCTCTCGCAATCCTCTCTTCAGCGGTTTCAACTGAATCCCCCGGTTGGAGAGTCCTTCCACCACCAAACTTAAACAAAAAAAAAAAGTATATATCTCTATCCTCAGGAAAGTATACATTCCACCAAAGTTAAGATGCAAATTCTTATAGCTAAAATTAGCCCCAAGCTCATAAATGGATTAGTTTTAGTCTTTTAGAGGTTCAAGTTGTTCAGAAACCTATTGCAACTGCTACTTGGAATTTGGAAAACATAGTGTTGTAGGACATATACATGCATTCCCTTATCATTTAGTTTAAAACGAGGAATAAATTTTTGCATACCGTCAACAAGAAACGAATTACTCAAACAATTCAAAGAGCTATCTGTATCTTTTCCCATTTCAGAATACGAAGTAACAACCATAGCCAAAAATCCAAAATGTACTTATTGCTAAAGGAAATCCATGAAACCTTTCTGTTACTCCTACCTTTAATAATCTGTAGTAATTGGCTCTACATACCCTAACTTAACAACATTGGACAAGCAACTTTTCCCCCCCTTTGAGTTCTTAGGTACAACTAATCCAGATGCATAAGACATCTATTTAGATGGGCCAATCACATACCGTCTTGGAGATGTTGCTAGGTCTTGGGAAAACTCCCCACGTTGAAACTTTGGGCTTATACACATCAGAGTTTCCATCTCCTTCTTGCTTGACATCATTCTCTTTCTCCGCAAATCTTGTTTTATCACCAACAATAAACTCCACCTCAGGTAAGTCTCCTCCTTCAGGAAGATAGTCTACAACAGGAACAAGTCCAGCTGGAAGCCCTCTTGTGCTTCTCTTATCAGCAAAGCCAAGCCCCATGAAATCAATACTGGAGACTTTCACCTCTTTCTTCTTAACATCATTATCTTCAACAACCTTATTTGATGATCTAACAAGACTTTGCTCTGTACTACCTGAAACCCAAAAGAATCAAGCTCTCCGGATCATGTTTTGATTACATATTAACATATGTAAGTCAAATAAATATTAACTTTGCACATATTGACACCATGAACAAGCACTTCAATAGTCAAAGACTTCACTTCTAAATCATATAGAAAACCAACCTTTACAATAAAATCAACCCATATGAATGATACTAAAGCCAATTGGGAAAATGCATTGAACTACAAACTCAAGACTTGTGAACAAAAAAGATATGGTTTTTACTTTTTACTGAACTGGGTTTAGGTTCCTCGACAACATCAGTTCCAAGCTCTTTCCTTTTCTTATAATCATTAGCTTTTTGCATAGCAGCCTTAACCGAGAGTGGCAATACTTCATCACTAGCATTTTTATCTCGCTCTTCTACCTCTGATTTCGATTTCTTATAAGCTTCTGCTTTCTTCAAAGCTAGCTTCACGGGATCGACGTCGACCTCAACCTCCGACGAGCGTTCCGACGAGGACGAGTTGCTCCGAGTTCGGAAAACAGAGAGTTTCAAGGATGTTGGTTTTGGAGATGGAGACGAGAAGAAAGAGGGAGTATCGGCTAGTGGAGAAGAGAGCCAAGAGTGGTTGAAAGAAGCCATGGATTGGTGAAGAGAAGAGCTGGTTAGCCATTTCTGGGAGTGGCCAAGAGGGTTAATCACACACCCGTGGATGCAACCATCACCACCCATACATTTCATCATTTTCCATGTAAAAGAATTGTTTTACCGTTCAATTTTTTAGCTCGACCAATTGTTAATTCTAATCGGTTTAGTTTGGTTCAATTCAATTTTTCTATTCACACAGTCTTATACATTGATAAATTTATTATTTGAGTTGATAACATTGATATATATATATATATATTGTAATAAATTTAAGTTGATTTGATCTAATTGCACAATACTGGATTTGGTTTGGTTTGTTTAGTACAAATTATTGTTTTTTACTCATAAGAAATTCAGTTTTGTAGCTCAATTTTGGTTATATTTGGTTAAATTTGGCTTGTTCAATGTTTATGCCAACAATTATAGGATGTTAAAGATAAAAGTGGAAGTTTGTATAGATATTTGCATAATATGGATATGAATTGACCAATTTATGATTCAAATGGTTTGATTTGGTTCAGTTCAGTTTTTCTATTCACAAAATCCTTAATTTATTTCCTTATACATTAATAAAATTAACTATTAAGTTGATAACATTGACTTGCAATTTTTGGAGTTAGAATGTACCGATTATTTGATTTTTTGTTTGCAAAATATTCTTAGCTTTTAATCTTGATGAAATTGGGAGTTTATATATATATATATATTGTCCAATTTCGATTCAAATCGGTTTAGTTTGGTTCAATTCAGATTTTTTTTTTATGAACACAATCCTTAATTCATTTCCTTATAAACTGATTTTACTATTGAGTTGATAACATTGATTTGTAATTTTCAGAGTTATAATAATTGACAATTTTTTTTTTTGTTTACAAAATACTCTTAGTTTTTAATCTTGGTGACATTGGAAATTTGTATAGATATTTGCATAAATTATATATGAACAGACCAATTTTGGTTCAAATCGATTTAGTTTGGTCCAATATTCAGTTTTTTATGCACACAATCATTAATTCATTTCCTTATAGCATTGATTTAAGGAAATGAGGGGTGTTGCTAGTCTGAACGAAATTCCATTCATCATATTTTGTTCCTTTTGTTTTGACACTTTGATTCTTAGGTTTGTTCATTTTCTGTTCTTTTTAACACTGTTAGGTACAAATATGAGAGAAGTTGCTAAAATCAATCTGCCTATATTAACATACTCAATAGGAGAAGAGTCCACGGTACCAAAAACATCTTTCACCAATTATTCATCCCTCCTTCTTGTGGAGAAAATTAAAAACATAATTGGCCCAGATCTATTCTTACGAATAGAGAATTCATTTATGGGTCCTTTGATCAAGATGTATAATAGAAAATTTCGATGTTCTGCAAAAATTATTCATTTTCTTCTCTCAAAACGGTTTAAGACGAAGAAAAAGAACGAGCTGTGATTTCATATAGGCGGACAGCCTATGAGGTTCTCTATACGAGAATTCCATATGGTCACAGGCCTCCAATGTAGTGGAGATGATCATGCAACTAATGCAGATAATGAGGCCAATCAGTACCATTCATTAGCAGACTTGCAAACACGTCTACGGCGTACAAGTAGAGAAGTATTGGATGAAAAGGTATTTACTGGGAATGTTGATGCTCATAGAAGGTATATTTCTTGCAAGATTCAAAAATGGTGGCAGATTCCCAGATTCCAATCTCCAGAAAGGACTAGATTCACTAGATATGAATTTTTGTTTGCAAAATACTCTTAGTTTTTAATATTGATGAAATTATATTAGATGAATAGTAATGAATTATCAGATTGTTTGATCTAATTGCACAAAATTTGGATTTGGTTTGGTTAATTTGGTATTATAGGTTGTTAAAGATGAGATTGGGAGTCTGTATTTATTAATTAATTTTTCTTACTAATATTATTGCTACATTCAGTTCAGCCCAATATCGGCCCAAGTCCAGCTGAAACTAAACTAGCATCATTCGGGTCGGTTCGAGTCGGGTTATAAACACCGCCTTTATCTGCGACGACGATGATATTCACCTCCGCGAGGCTTAAGCCCTAAAAATCCCCAACTTACTCTTTTCTCCACTCTCTGAGCCTTCTTCGTTCTTTGTATGTCGCGTTGATTCTCACACTTCTCTCGAGCAACGAGCTTTCGCGTGAGAGTAATGACGAAGGTCTATGGAACCGGAACGTACGACTTCAAGCGCCACAGAGTGGCTGAGTATCCACTGGAGTTACCTAGCCATCCCGCTGAGAGGCCACTAGAGTCAAAACCTGGATCTAATTTGCCGAGCTCCATCACTTTATCTGAGATTCAGCAAGATAGGTTGACGAAGATTGCTGAGGAGAGCTGGATTAAGACTGGCGGCAAGCTGCCTGAGAAACCGTTCGATCCGGAGGTGGTGAAGGAGATTTATGTGACGGAGCTTAAGGTAATTAGTGGTCGTAAACCTGTTCCACTTCAGCGAGTTATGATTCTGGAAGTGAGTCAGTACTTGGAGAACTATCTTTGGCCTAATTTTGATCCTGATACGGCTACGTTCGAGCATGTTATGTCGATGATTCTTATGATTAACGAGAAGGTAACTAATCTTGCTCTCTTTCGTATTTAACTGTGTTGCATATGGTGAGAGCATTATTGTTTGACATTGCTTCTTCACGCTTTGTAGTTCCGGGAGAATGTAGCAGCTTGGATTTGCTTTCATGATCGAGACGATCTGTTCAAGAAGTTTCTTCAGAAGGTTCTTCGTCTTAAAGAGGTTTGTGGTCTACCTTTTTGTTTTGGTTTTTATGATTCTAGTGTTGTTTGAGATAATCGCTAAATGTTAGGCCAATCGTATATTCATATTGTCTTTTGCTTACCTTTGTAGGGAAGAGATTTGACTATTGCTGAAAAGACAAATTATTTGGTCTTCATGATTAATGCTTTCCAGGTTCGTTCTGTTTCTTGCATAAATTTTGTTATATATGTAGCAAGTACTTGTAGAATGCTGCTGCACATGGCTCAAGAATAGAAAATACATGATCTAGTAACTAGTAAGCGGTCTTCGCGGACCATATAACTGTGTGCTACTCAGTGAAAATGTCTGTCAAGATATTTATTCCACGCGGACAACCTTTGAATTCATGCTTTTGCACAATTTATATCCTTGTGCTATATTTATTTTCTTCAATATTCTTAACTGTGTGATGATGTTACAGAGTTTGGAAGACGCGGTGGTTAATGAGATCGTTCTAAGTGTAGCAGGATTACAATCTTGGCACAGTTTGTCTTATGGACGTTTCCAGGTAGGGGATACCTTCACATGGATTTTTTTAAGGATGGTGAAATATTTTGTAGTTGCTCTGATATCATCATTGATTCCCACAACTGTAGATGGAGCTCTGCCTTCAGCCTGATTTAATAAAAAAGTGGAAGAGGTCATCAAAGAAATGGGCAGCGGAAGCAAAGTCAAAGGGAGAGAAATTTGATCTATCCTCATCACCTGAAGCAAATTTTGTTCGAGGCCTAATAGAAGAATTCGTTGAGGTATATAGGCCTGTTTTTATTGGCTATAGTGTTCTATGTTCTTCAAATAATCTTTCGCATAATTATACAAAATTCACATCGTTCTTTCTAGGTGCTTGATCACGGGGTTTTTGCGGATGAAGTTGATGATACCGCTGGATCTCAATTGGCAGATGATTCTTCTGTCTTGTATTGTGAGAGATTCATGGAATTTCTCATTGACATGCTGAACCAACTACCAACAAGAAGGTATAAATATTCCATACGATGCAAGTTATTTGTATAATACAAGGTCAAAATATGTATTCAGCGTTTTAAGTTTTTTTTTTGGTCCTGATAATATCTAGTTCTTAGTCTTGATACGCTGGGTCATTTGCTGTCCATTCCATTACTATTCATTGACTGGACCCTATTTTTTTCTATCTTCCTCTTGATTTTCACAGATACCTAAGACCTCTTGTGGCAGATATAGCTGTTGTTGCAAAATGCCGACTGAGTGCACTATACAAACATGAGAAGGGGAAGCTTTTCGCCCAATTAGTTGACTTGCTACAATTCTATGAAAAGTTTGAGATAAAGGACCATGATGGGACACAATTAACTGATGATGAAGCACTTCAATTTCATTACGATCGTTTTATGGCATTTCAGCTACTTGCCTTCAAGAAAATACCTAAGGTATTGTCCTGGTAATTATGGTTGATTATAGATAGTTGGTTCTGTGTTCTAGAAAATTTGTTTTGTTTCTGTTGGATTTGAAGTCATTGTTCTACTTTCTTCCTTATTCTCTAATATTTTTGGGAGGGACTCTTCCCCAATTCTTACATTTGTTGTTATCTTGTTTGTTTCAGTTGCGGGATCTGTCTTTGGCTAACATTGGTTCTGTTCACAAGAGTTCTGATCTTCGGAGGAGATTGTCAGTGCTTTCTCTTGAAGATTTAAGGGATGTTGTCTGCTCAAAGGTATATATCTGGAAAACTTATTCTTGGAGGTTCACAAGTGAATCTTTTTTATCTTAGCGCCTCCGTGGGGATTGAGGATATCATTATGGAATCTTGCTAAGGTCTTATAGTTGTGAGCTTCAGTGAATACCGTTGGCAAAATGGTTAGCAAGAATACAATATAAAGTCTGAGTGACATGCTAAAGGATCTATGGGTTGAATCAAAATGTAGACGTTTAATATCTGCTTGTGTAAATTCCCATTGTAGTATAATATTACGCAGAGTAGTGTGAGAAATTAGTGAAGAGATGAATTTGTGCCGGTAGAGATTGGACGGGAAATATGCAACTGTATTTAAAAAATATATTTCTGTTTGCCTTACAGTTTCACTTACGGCCACCTACGGCGGTTCTCACTTTTATTTACTTTTGTGCAGCTCAAACTGGTTTCAGGACATGATCCTTGGGCGGATAGTAAGGATTTTTTGACTGAGGTCGTTGTCTCCTCTTTTGAGAAGCAACAGTCTCAGAAAGAAGCCATAAACGCTCTGCCTTTGTACCCAAATGAGCAAATCATGTGGGACGAAAGTGTTATTCCAAGCATTAACTATTCTGGGGAAGGTTGCCTAGCTCTTCCAAAGCTTAATCTTCAGTTTCTAACACTCCATGATTACCTCCTTAGAAACTTTAATCTCTTCCGTCTGGAATCCACCTATGAGATTCGTGAAGATATACAGGAAGCTGTGCCCCATCTTCTAGCACACGTAAACAACGAGGGGGACACTGGATTTCGTGGTTGGTCACGAATGGCGGTTCCGATTAATGATTTCAAAATCGCTCAGGTGAAGCAGCCTAATATTGGAGAAGAGAAACCTTCATCTGTGACTGCAGAAGTTACTTTCAGTATTAAGAGTTACAGATCACAGATAAGATCTGAATGGAATTCTCTTAAAGAGCATGATGTATTGTTTTTGCTTTGTATACGCCCTTCATTTGAGCCATTAGGTGCAGAGGAAGCTGAGAAGGCTACAGTTCCACAGAAATTAGGGCTTCAGTATGTTCGTGGTTGTGAAATCATCGATATCCGCGATGAGGAGGGTAATCTGATGAATGATTTTACTGGAAGAGTTAAACGGGACGAATGGAAGCCCCCTAAAGGTGAAATGAGGACTGTGACTGTTGCTTTAGATGCTGCACAGTATCACATAGATGTTACAGACATTGCTGAAAAAGGTGCTGAGGATGTGTATAGCACGTTTAATGTGCTAATGAGGAGAAAACCAAAGGAGAACAACTTCAAGGCTATTCTGGAATCTATCAGAGATCTCATGAATGAATATTGTATTGTGCCGGAGTGGTTGCATAATGTTTTTCTTGGGTATGGGAACCCTTCTGCTGCACAGTGGCCTAATATGCCAAACCTGTTGGAAACAGTCGACTTCAAAGATACTTTCCTTGATGCAAATCATCTCAGTGAAAGTTTTCCAGATTATGAGGTTAGTGATTATATTGTTGGTATATTATGTGTTCTCTAGAACTGTTCTTTTTTTTCATGTCTCTCATAATTTGTGCATATTAGGTGTCTTTCACCAATGCTGATGGTGCTGAATCTCTGGATCCAAGGCCTCCGTTTCGAATCACCCTTCCTAAGACACTAAAAGGGAATTCTGCTCTTTCTGGAAATAAGATATCTGAAGTCAATCCAGCAGACAATGTTAATATGGTGGATGCTTCCCCAAAGGAGAAACTTATTGTTGAGGCATATACCCCACCTGACCCAGGGCCTTATCCTCAGGACCAGCCGAAGCAGAACTCAGTTAAATTTACACCTACACAGGTACTACTTCTTTCTACATCCTAAGAGCGTATGCTGATTTGGTTTTCTAAACTTGTCAACTTTTAGTTATTTTTGCTATTTTCTTTGAATGGTGAGAAATTTATCCTCTTAGTCATATGAGAATACTATTCATCATCTTAATGTCGCCTTATTGTGTTTGATATAAGACACTTAATAACCTATATAAAATTGGGCCTGTTCTTTCCATTGAATCGTGAAGTATTTAGTTTATTTTGTGTCTCTTTGATCGATTTGAGTTGAATAATATTGTTCCCATGCCATTCTATTTTATTTAGAGAATTCACCTTATCAAAAACATTTTTCCCCTTTATGGTGGGAGCTTCCCTTTCTTCTGAAAGAGAAAATCTACCAAATATTTATGGCTTGGATGCAACTTGTAATTAAACCGTGTCTATGCCTACTATTTTCGTGCAGGTTGGGGCAATTATCTCTGGTATTCAGCCGGGGTTAACTATGGTGGTCGGTCCACCGGGTACCGGAAAGACTGATACAGCAGTGCAAATCTTGAATGTTCTTTATCACAACTGTCCTTCTCAAAGGACCTTAATAATTACCCATTCAAATCAGGCTTTGAATGATCTTTTTGAGAAGATAATGGAGGTACCACTTTCATCTTCTTTGCATTTGTTATTATATGGAGTAATATTTAATGGTTTACATGTCTGACGGAGTTCTGAGAGACTAATGCTACATGGATTTCTTTTTTCAGAGAGATGTACCAGCGCGGTATCTACTTCGTTTGGGTCAAGGTGAACAAGAGCTTGCCACTGATCTTGACTTTAGCAGACAAGGGCGTGTCAATGCCATGCTTGTTCGGCGTCTGGAACTGCTCAATGAGGTTGAGAGACTAGCAAGATCTCTTCAGCTTCCAGAAGATGTAGGATATACTTGTGAAACAGCGGGGTATTTCTGGTTGCTTCATGTATACTCGCGCTGGGAGATATTTCTCGCTGCTTGTGCAGGAAATGAAAACAATCAATCTTTTGTTCGAGATCGCTTCCCGTTCAAAGATTTCTTCTCAGACACCCCAAAACCTGTCTTTAGTGGGGAGTCATTTGAGAAAGACATGAGGGCAGCTAAAGGTTGTTTCTCTCATCTCAAGACTGTGTTCCAAGAGCTAGAAGAGTGTAGGGCCTTTGAACTACTCAAGTCAACTGCTGATAGAGCAAATTACCTGATGACCAAACAAGCGAAAATTGTAGCAATGACGTGTACTCATGCAGCATTAAAAAGGAGAGACTTCCTTCAGTTGGGGTTCAAATATGATAACTTATTGATGGAAGAAAGTGCTCAGATTTTGGAAATCGAGACTTTCATACCAATGTTGCTTCAGAGGCAAGAAGATGGTCATGCACGACTCAAGCGCTGTATATTGATTGGTGATCACCACCAGCTACCTCCCGTAGTGAAGAATATGGCTTTCCAGAAATATAGTCACATGGATCAGAGTTTGTTCACGAGGTTTGTTCGTCTTGGTATTCCTTATATTGAGCTCAATGCTCAAGGAAGAGCAAGGCCAAGCTTAGCTAAACTCTACAACTGGCGATACAGAGATTTGGGAGACCTTTCTATTGTTAAGGAAGCACCCATCTTCCACAGGGCAAATGCTGGACTCTCATATGAATATCAATTGGTAGATGTGCCTGATTATGAGGGGAAGGGAGAATCAACACCATCTCCATGGTTTTATCAAAATCAGGGAGAAGCTGAATATATCGTCAGTGTCTACATATACATGAGATTGTTAGGATATCCTGCGAATAAGATATCAATATTGACTACATACAATGGTCAGAAGCTCTTAATCCGTGATGTTATCAACCGTCGATGTGCTCCCTATCCTTTCATTGGCCCGCCAAGCAAGGTAAAATATCCTACTCAAGTATTTATAAGATGCTAATATGATAGAGATGGTATGATGACTTGTAGAATACTGGTTAGTATGAGAATACATTTTGTGTATTATATAATTAAGACATTTAGGTTGGGATTTGGTTTTCTGGTATATATGCCCCCTCCGTAAGAAAGGTATCTGAGAGTTACTTCTGTGTTTTGACTTTTTGTGTTTTGTTTCCTCAGGTGACTACAGTGGATAAGTTCCAAGGACAGCAGAATGATTTTATTTTGCTGTCTCTTGTTCGGACACGCTTTGTGGGTCATCTACGTGATGTAAGAAGGTTGGTAGTTGCAATGTCACGTGCTCGGCTCGGTTTGTATGTGTTCTGCCGCCGTTCTCTCTTTGAACAGTGCTATGAGCTGCAACCAACGTTTCAGCTTCTTCTTCAAAGACCCGATCGGCTAGGACTCAATCTTAATGAGAACACAGCTTATACAGATCGCACGGTGGAGGAAGTTGAAAACCCTTATTTTGTTCATGATGTTGAAGAGATGGCACACATAGTTCACGATAGGATGAACCAGTTCTACCAGGTAATGACACAAACTACTTGCTTGGATAACAACTAATATTTTGTTTCGAAACTGATTAGTTTCATGCATTGGATAGGCACAAGGAGTATATGAGCAATACCAGAACAACATGCCACAGATGGAAGATGGTAATCAGGACATGGAGAGTGATTCAGTAGTAGGAGCTGTAGATGGTGATGAATCTGAGAAAAATACGCAGCAGCTAAACCAAGCCCCAGACAAAGACGGTGAATCATCAAAGGAGGTGGCTGGAATGGAAGTGGACAATAATGGATTTAGCAGTGAGAATGGAAAGGCTGATGAGAATTAGGACAAATCAAACTGGGAATATATCAAATTTATCCCACTCGGAAGTTGATAAGTGAGTTGATGTTTATAACAAATGAGGGCATTTGTAGCTACTTTAAGATATTTTTACTCAATTTTGAGTAAATTCGAATTTTTAAAATCGAATTGACAATATGCTGGAGAAAACGACTCCATTTTGTTATATCAAAGCTAAAAAAAGGAATATTTACCTAAAAGTTATGATCCATTTTTGCATTGAATCTCTTGCGGAACAGCGGAAGAATCAAAAAAATTACCTCAATTCAAACTCATAACCCAAACCTATAGAAATAATAATATAGGAAGATACTGTACTGGATAAAAAATTCATGGGCTTTTTTACCTCTTCCTTATCTCATACTACTCTTTCAATATATAATATATTTTTTTAAATCTAAAAAATTTCATTGAATTCGAAATATCATGCTATTATTATTTAACTAATTCATATTTTCGATGGCGAACAGATAATATTTTTTCTGGAAAATAAAAAACTCATTGGCGCCAAGCGCAAGGGAAAAGTAGCAAAGTCTGACAATTCCTTATTCACCGACTTTTTGTAACTTCTTTTAGTTTTCAAATTTTCTTGTCCTTCTTTGATATGTGATATTAATTCTTAAGTAAATTGAGATTATATTATTCATGCAAGTAAAAATCTTAAGTAATAAGACAGAGCTGGGAGTTTTGTGTGAGTTGTTTGTTTTTTGGTTAGTTAAATGTAGATTTGATTTGATTGAAACGGTTCAAAATGGAGTTTAGAATACAATGCATCTATACTAGTATTTTTGCAGCAAGTTTTGCTCAAAAATACTTTTTGGAAAGTTTTTGCATTTAATGCATTGACTTTAATATTAGTTACCAAAAATTTCAAATTAATTATAAGTAAGATTTTAAAAAATAAGGAAATTTTTCTACCTCATTTAAATATATATATATATATATATATATATATATGATTCTTTTTCATTTTTATTTGAATTTATATTTTAATTATTTTGAATTATTCAATAATACATTTATTTAATAAAAATTGTGATTTTTTCCTGCATATGATGTAATACAAATTTTTTAAAACAGACATATATTACTCAATTTACGGATATAATATCCCACATCGCCTAAAAAATTTGGGCAATGATTTAGAGTCATACTATAAAAGAAACCAAAATGATTCATAATACAAAAATTTTGATTTATCAGGCATTCAAACTTAAAAAAAAAATATTTGGTTTATTCCGAATCTTTATTAAAGATTTTTAAAATGTTAAATATTATAAATATTTATATTTTATAAAAGGTAAATTATTATAAATATTAATATTTTTTAGAAAGTTAAACTTTATAAAATGTTAAAAATGTTAATAATATTTAAACGTTCCTGAAGTTTCAAATTTATAAAGTTTAAATATTAAAAGTATTTCAAATTTTTTAAAAGTTTAAAGACCTTTAAAATATTAATAATATATTTAAACTTTTACGAAACTTCAAATATGATAAATACTCAACCGTTTAAGAATTCTAAGTATTATAAATATTTAAACTTTATAAGAAGCGCCAATCTTATAAAATGTAAATGGTTACAATCTTAATAATTAACATAGCAACTCAAGCTAATATTAATAATACAAGACAATAAATATAAAAAGTTAAGATGATATAGTGCGAGTTAAAATATCTCGGGACGGAGTTATATAGCGGGACGGGTTTGTCGATATTTACATAAATTTAAAATATCATTAAATTGGTGTTACACGGGTAAAACATCATTTTATTATTTTGTTAACACTATCTGTAACAGAGAATAAACATATCAAATTAAATTGATTAAATAAATATTATGTAAAAAGCAAATTATATTGTGGTATTATATGGTTTAAACTTTAAATCATAAAATTAAAAATTATTATATAATTATAACATATTTAACCAACAAATAAAATTTATAATTTAAATGTTTTAGTTATAAATAATTTGCACCGCGGTGTACCGCGGGTCCTAATCTAGTTGATTATAGTATTATACAAGTCACAAGCAAAGCCAAGGATATAAAAAAAAACTAAAATAAGTGACATAAAGTATGTAAAACCAAATCAAATAAACAGATAACGATATCCAAAAATGCAACATAGATATTTGGCTTTGTAATTATATAAGTCGTCTGGTCGTGTAAAACGTGATATTTGGCACTCTTAATCTTTTTTTTTTTTTGTTTTTTTGAGAGAGTTAATAGTTATCTCATCACTAATTGATGATGGGGAGAATTAGTGCACTAGCCAAAATTGATAATGTATTTAAGAATATAGCATACTAATTCAAAAAATTAGGTGAATGACATAAGAAGCAGGAAAAATTATCAAGAAGGGTGGTGTTGATAGTTTAAAGGATGTGGTAGTGGAAGGAGGCCGGCGGTGGTGGAGGGTGGCCGGCGGTGGTGGGAGTGGTGTAATCATGTGGTATAGAGAATGCCAGCTGACTTTTTCGCGAGAAGGTGATATCCCAACTTCAGCTTTATGTGGCTGAAGGGAGGAGGAGTGGTGTTCAACCAGTAGTAGCTGAACTCGATTTTGATGGTGATGTGGCTCAAGGGACTAATGAAGCAACTGGCAGTAATGTTGTCGGAGAAGATGAAAATGAAGACTTGGAGCAACAGCCTTCGCTGAACTATGTTCAAAAGCCCTGTGGTTTCCCGAAAAAGTCAGCTGGCATTCTCTTCGAGTGAACTCCAGGATATCTTTAAGAGTTTGTATGATGATGACGAGGAGATGATAGAAGTTGATGGAGATGGAGTCGGAGAAGATGAGAATGAAGACGTGGAGCAACAGCCTTGTGGTTTCCCGAAAAAGTCAGTTGGCATTCTCAGTACCTGAACTGGACAATGTCGATGGCAGTTGTAGAAACTAGGTTTCTACAATGAATTTGTTAAAGGGGGGAAACAAATTCAATGAAGCAATCTCTCAAGAAAACCGATCTAAGCTTTGGAATTTAAGAAAAAAGGATTGATCTCAAAGAATTAGGGTTTTATTGCTAAGAACAAGAAGAGAACTGAATAATTGTATTCAATAGTGGATGCCTTACAATGGATAAGTCTCTCCCTATTTATACATATTCATAATATATTTACTTTCCTTATGAGACGAACTGAAATAAGTAAAGTTGCTTTATCTCTTGAGTCGGCCGCCGGGCGAAGTGGAAGTCGTTTCTTCTTCTCCAAGGTGGGGCTTCCCTCGTCCGAACTGAACTCAAATAACCTAATTAGGTGCTTAACCGGATTTCCTGTTAAATAGTCAAATTATCTTTCTGGTTTAGTTCGGTATGTCGGGGGTGCTGAATCCCGCACCAACAGCAGTAATCATGGTGTCGGAGAAGATGAAAATGAAGACTTTGCAACAGCCTTTGCTAAACTATGTTCAAAAGCCCTGTGATTTCCCCAAAAAGTCAGCTGGCATTCTCTATACAGTACCTGAACTAGACAATGGTTCTCATCCTGAAGAAGAAAGTCTTCTCTGCTTTGAAAAACTCTATTCCGAGTAATATTATTGATTGGGAGGTTAATCCGAGTGATATTCAGGGTTACTTTGACGAGGAGATGATAGAAGTTGATGCCAATGTGGGGGATGAGAATGAAGATGCAGATGAAGATGCAGATGAACATGCAGATGGAAATGAGAATGAACATGCAGATGAAGACTCTCCACCTCGTAGGAGGGTGATCAGGCCTACCTAAAGGTTTCTTGAAGGTATTCAAACTTCATTCTCTGATGATGAAGATTGAACTGGAGATGAAGACTACGAAGACCACTGGAGATGTTAGGAGTTTCTCTCTCTCGTTCTAACTACACGTGTGAATTCTTATCACACGTGGAAGACTCCCCATATTCAGACTCTTCCCACTTTCTCTCTCATTCTAACTACTCAGTTTTGCTTGCTTCTCTGTTCTGCTCCATGTTCTGAGTCAAAACGATTATGGACTTGGGCTGGTGGATGGGCCTTGCTGTGTTCAGCCCATTAAGAGGTTGGTTTAGAATGAAGTGGTCCACGTCTCTTGTACGAACACAGGACTCTGCATCCTATCGAGTAGCAGATTACGACAAGCTTTTCCGTGGAGCTCAAGAGAACCTGCTACAGGGTAAAAACGGGAATTAACAGAGGGGACAAGGAGGTTTTAAAGGGAAGGACAATCAGACAGTAGAGTAAGACAACAAAGAGAGTTACTTTAGTCTAGAGAGCGTTTGAGAGGGTTTTGGGTTTTGGTGAGAGTTCTTCATCATCTTCCTTATTTCTTCTTGAGGGTTTAAGCTTTCTGCACGGGTGAGTGATTCTAGGGTGTAATCTGTTCTTTGTTCATAGTGGAACCTCTAGTGAGCGGTCAAGCTCACCGAGACGTACCTTGGCTGGTCTAAGCCTTGGGAACTCGCAAATCCTCTGTCTCTTTACTTCTTGTTCTAACCTGCAAACAACAAACACAACATAGATTAAGTAACAGACCAAGTAAAGAGCTAAACGAAGTTACAACAAGTGGTATCAGAGCTTCAGGTTGCAGCTCAAGCGTGTCTGAGGTACTAAATCTAAGAAAGGTGCGAACTTTGTAGGTTTTCTGGGTAGTAGATCTATAAAGGTGAGAACTTTGTGGGTTTCCTGGGTTGTAGTGGCAGTTATTCACTTAGTTATCTGGTAAAAGAACTAGGTGAGTATGGAACCCACTCAAGGAAGGTTTGAAGTAGAAAAGTTTGATGGAGAAGGAGATTTTGCTTTGTGGAAACATAAGATACAGGCTCAGTTAGATATTTTGGGACTCGAGTCTGCTTTGTTACCAGCCTCGGTGTTTGTAAAAACTGGAGATGCTAAGGACAATGTCAAGGAAGGGGAAGATGAACAACAAGCAGAAGAGCGAGTTAGATCTGATCCTAAGTTGCTTGACAAGGATCGAAGGGTGAGAAATCTCTTGAGCATGAGCCTACACGATATTGTTCTGAGAAAGGTCATGAAGGAACCTACAGCATACAACATGTGGAATGCACTGGAATCTGAGTATCAAATTAAGACACTGCCACATAGGTTTTACTTGAAGCAGAGGTTTTACTTGAAGCAGAGGTTTTACAGCTTCAAGATGGATAGTTCAAAGAATCTGGACAAGAACCTAGATGTGTTTAACAAGCTGATATCAGATTTGTCAAGTGTTCATGTTGAGATGAGTGACGAGGATCATGCTGCAATTCTCATGAACAGCTTGCCGAAGCAGTTTGAAAGCCTGGTTCACACTCTCAAGTACAGCAGTGGAATAAGTACTATCACCAAAAAGGAAGTTATCAGGGCAGCCTACTCTATTGAGTTGGAGCTGAAAGATAAAGGGATATACAAGCTACAGTCAGAGAGTGAAGGGTTGGTCATTCAGGCAAGAGGAAGAACAGAGAAGAAAGGTAAAGGAAAGCAGAACAACAGTAGGTCTAAGTCAAGGCCGAAAAGCAGAGAGTGTTGGATATGTGGAGAAGAAGGACATTTTAAAAAGGATTGTCCGAAAAAGAAGCAGTCATCAAACAATAGTAAACACGAGGTTGGAGAAGCTAGTGTTGCAAAAGCTGAATGGGCAGAACCTGTGATGCTATCAGTCTCGGTAAATGTTGCTAGAGAAGAGTGGATTCTGGATTCAGCATGTTCATACCATCTGACATTCAGAAAAGACTTGATGTTTGATGTGGAAGAAATCGATGGAGGGAGAATTCTAATGGGAAATGATTCCTACTGTGAAGTAACAGCGATTGGGAAAGTTAAGATTGTTAATTACAATGGAACACCAGTTGTATTAACACAAGTCAGGTATTCAGCAACAGCTAGAAGAAACTTGATCTCTCTGGGACAATTAGAGACACTCGGGTGTTGGTTTCAGTCAAGAAACTTCAGGATGCAAGTTTTCTATAAAGAGAGAGAAGTGTTAGCTGGTGATTACAAGGACACTCTTTACTTCCTAGATGGTAAACCTGAGGTGGAGCAGGCTAATGCGGCTGTCAAGTCAGTGAATACAACCGACTTGTGGCACAGTAGGTTGGGCCATTTGAGTGCAAGAGGACTACAGCAGTTAGTAAGGAAGGAGCTAATAAGCTCAAGCACGTTTAAAGACTTTAAGCAGTGTGAATGTTGCATTCTTGGTAAAGCTCACAGGAAATCATTCAAGACAGGAACTCATACTTCTAAAGAACCTTTGGAGTATGTCCATTCGGATTTGTGGGGCTCTCCTAATGTCACTCCAAGTTTGTCTAAGTGCCAGTACTACATGTCATTTGTTGATGATTTCTCAAGGAAGGTATGGGTCTGTTTTCTCAAGACTAAGGATGAAGCTTATGAGAGATTTGTTGAGTGGAAGACAGTCACTGAGAATCAGTGTGGAAAGAAGTTGAAAGCCTTAAGGACGGATAATGGTCTTGAATACTGCAACAAGACCTTCGATGACCATTGTAAGCTTCATGGGATCCTAAGGCACAAGACGTGTCCGTACACCCCTCAACAAAATGGAGTCGCTGAGAGGTTAAATCGGACCATACTGGAGAAAGTAAGAAGTCTCTTAATTGAGACTGGATTGGGTGAATCCTTCTGGGCTGAAGCTACATCTACGGTGGTGTACATGATCAATAGAACGCCATCTACACCACTAAATTTTGAAATTCCAGAAGAAGTATGGTCTGGGAAAGAACCAGATTATTCACATATGAGGAGGTTTGGATGTCTAGTCTATTACCATGTTGATCAAGGGAAGCTCAAACCTAGAGCTAAGAAAGGAGTCTTCATGGGTTATCCTCAAGGTGTGAAAGGTTATAGAATCTGGAGTCTTGAAGACAAGAGGTGCATTGTCAGTCGTGACACTATCTTTTGTGAGGATATTGTCTACAAGGATATCGGGAAACAGTCTACTGAGCTAGACAAGATATCAGATCCAAAAGGGAAAAAGAAAGTCACATTCGAACTCCCTGAGGAAGACAATGCCGATGAGTCAAGTACTACAGGAGAAACTTCTGGTGAAGGTGGAGCTACGCAAGTTTCTGATCAAGAAGAAGAAGAAGAAGACTCGGAAGAAGAGTCTGAATATGAAGTCTCAGATTCACCTCTTGATAACTACCTATTGGCAAGAGATAGAGTAAGAAGAAATGTCAAGAAGCCAAGTAGGTATATCGAGGCTGATATAACTGCTTATGCTCTAAGTGATGCGGAACTGATGGATGATGATGAGCCTAATACTTATCTAGAAGCTATCAGTGGACCGTACAAAGAGCAATGGATAGAAGCAATGAAAGAGGAGATGGAATCTCATATGAAGAATCACACTTGGAAGTCTATTTCAAGAGATGAGAAACAAAGAACAGTCGGTTGCAAGTGGGTATTTAAGTTCAAACCAGGGATTCCAGGGGTTGAGGAGCCTAGGTTCAAAGCAAGGTTGGTTGCTAAAGGCTTTTCACAGATCGAGGGAGTTGATTATCATGAGGTATTCTCACCAGTGGTTAAACATGTCACTATAAGGCTGTTTTTATCAATGGTAGTGGATCGTGATATGGAGTTGGAACAGTTAGATGTGAAAACGGCTTTCTTACATGAAAGGTTAGATGAAAGAATACTTATGGAGCCGCCAGAAGGTTTTTCAGAGGGTGATAATGAGGTGTGTTTGCTACAGAGATCTCTGTACGGGTTGAAACAATCTCCAAGACAGTGGAATTTGAGGTTTGATCAGTTTATGAAGTCACAAGGGTACTCAAGAAGTCAGTTTGATACATGTGTGTACTTCAAGTGTTACAAGGAGGATGGTTTTGTGTATCTACTACTTTATGTAGATGATATGCTGGTGGCTGCTGAGGATATGTCAGAGATTGTCAAACTAAAGACAGTCCTAAGCAGTGAATTCGAAATGAAAGACCTAGGAGCAGCAAGTAGAATACTAGGCATGGACATTTCGAGGGACAGAAGCAAAGGTGTGTTGAAGTTGTCAAAACAAGGCTATTTGGAAAAGATTCTTAAGAAATTTAGAATGTACAAGTCTATGCCAGTTCAAACACCTTTCGGTTGTCATTTTAAGCTAAGCAGTACAAAGGAAGAAGATAAAGCTAAGACTGCAGCAAGGATGAAGAACGTACCTTACTCTAGTGCTGTTGGGAGTTTGATGTACGCGATGGTGGGATCTCGCCCAGATCTTGCCTATGCAATCAATATGGTCAGTCGCTTTATGGGAGCACCTAATGAAAAACATTGGGAAGCTGTTAAATGGATACTCAGATACATAAGAGACTCTAAAGACTTGAGTCTGACATTCAAGAAATCTGAGAAATTTAAAGTGAAAGGGTACTGCGACAGTGATTATGGAACTGACCGTGATAGAAGTCGTTCGATCACTGGTTATGTGTTTCAGGCAGGAGGAAACACAATCAGCTGGCGCTCAGGACTGCAAAACGTAGTAGCTATGTCATCAACAGAAGCTGAGTACATGGCTCTAGTAGAAGCAGGGAAAGAAGCGTTGTGGTTAAAGGGAATTACCAGGGAATTGGGATTTCCTCAAAAGAGTGTAGAAACCTGCAGTGATTCTCAAAGTGCGATCTGCTTGGCGAAGAATAACGTGTTCCATTTGAAGACTAAGCATATGGCTATTCGTCTTAACTTCATTCGAGACGTGGTGGCGGATGGACTAGTGGTTGTGACTAAGATTGGGACTTTGGAGAATCCGGCTGATATTCTCACGAAATCGGTACCGGTGTGGAAGTTTGAAGAAGCTTTGAGTCGTCTGAGGTTGCTCAGAGACTGAATCGGCTCCGGTTGAGGAGCTATGGTTCCGGCAGGTAAATGTCGGAGGGTGGATCCGGCAGGTGAATGTCGGAGGTCGGAGTCGGCAGGTTAATGTCGAAGAAGGAGGAGAGACGGTAGAGTTTCTCGGGGTTGTGCCCTATACACAATCGAGGTGGAGAATGTCAAAACGATTATGGACTTGGGCTGGTGGACTTAAACCGGAAATGGGCCTTGCTGTGTTGAGCCCATTAAGAGGTTGGTTTAGAATGAAGTGGTCCACGTCTCTTGTACGAACACAGGACTCTGCATCCTGTCGAGTAGCAGATTACGACAAGCTTCGGCGTGGAGCTCAAGAGAACCTGCTACAGGGTAAAAACGGGAATTAACAGAGGGGACAAGGAGGTTTTAAAGGGAAGGACAATCAGACAGTAGAGTAAGACAACAAAGAGAGTTACTTTAGTCTAGAGAGCGTTTGAGAGGGTTTTGGGTTTTGGTGAGAGTTCTTCATCATCTTCCTTATTTCTTCTTGAGGGTTTAAGCTTTCTGCACGGGTGAGTGATTCTAGGGTGTAATCTGTTCTTTGTTCATAGTGGAACCTCTAGTGAGCGGTCAAGCTCACCGAGACGTACCTTGGCTGGTCTAAGCCTTGAGAACTCGTAAATCCTCTGTCTCTTTACTTCTTGTTCTAACCTGCAAACAACAAACACAACATAGATTAAGTAACAGACCAAGTAAAGAGCTAAACGAAGTTACAACATTCTGTTTTCTTATTGATTCCCAGTTTGGTTTTCTTCTGATATGATTTGTTTCCGGGAGTTTCGGTTAATATTGATGATGTTATACAACATGTACGATGAGAACGATGAGGTCATGGGAAACGAACATAAGAGAAGATGTTTCTTTTTGTGTTTTTGTTCCTAGAGTTCTGAATGAGGATCACACCGAGGTGAAGCTAAAGCAGGTTGTAGAAGTAAGTTAAGAAAAGGCTGATCATAGTCATGAAAATGGAGGTGAGAGTACATTTTGGTCATGTTAGAGCTGATGCAATGCGGAAGGAAAACAATACACATCAATATTAAAAACTGGTTTATATGCAACAGAGAAAAATGATGGAAACACAATGCATGCAATAGATATAAGGCATCGATGCTTAAATGTTGCGTACATTGACTCACCTGACCTGATTCTATTGAGTGTAATCAGTTGGATCAGAAGTTCACATGGCTTACAGTTGATTAGAAATATCTTTTTTGAGGCTATCTTTTTGGCAAATCATATCTTGAATCCAAACTCTTGGTATTCTGACTCTTCTCTGGTGTTGCATGAGTGGAGATGACTGATGAGACCATCGAGCCAGTTTCCACAAGAAACTACACCCTAATGTATGGGTTCTGTTTTCACTTTTCAGACTGCAGAAACAGAAAAGGCAAGTCTATTTGTTTTTCCTTCTGAATATAAAAAATGTAAATCACGAGTAACACCAGTCACACTTACTCACCTATGTGCAGAGCGTGGATGAAAAACATAGATGAACGAGCTTCAAAGAGAGAAGTTTGATAGAGAGTTACTTACAAGTTACAACTGGAAGCAACCTCTTCCAATCTTCGTGTGCATTTGTTCAAGGCCTCACTCGTTCATGCTTTCTTTATTTGATTTAGTGATGATATGGATAGAAATCATGTCTTTATGAACAGATCACACGCACATGGGTACTTTGGTTGACAAGAATGGGCAATTGGAATGTGCAGGAGAACTTTGGTAATTTTAAGAACATAAGAATGCATAAGAACTTTGACAGACAAGAATGTGTTTTATAGCATTGATGTCTTTAGGAGTTTCTCTCTCTCGTTCTAACTACACACGTTGAAGCTTGATAATTGTGAATTTAAGTGAAATGAAAAAGTGAAATTAAGATGAAATAAGTAAAAATGAAAGATATACATTTACTAAATGAGTAAAAATGTGTGCATACGTAACTTAAGTTAGATGAGATTGTTCTGAGTTCTCTGCAAAATGGGAAATCTAAAAGCCAAAAATACCAAATAAAACTAGTCGCTATGGTGCTTCATTATATAGAGGGAGAAACAAGTCACGAAGGATCCCATTCTTTATCGCTTTCAGAGTCAGTGTTGCTTCCTTGGCTTCTTTGTCAAAGAGAGATTTCCATAAGTCCAAAAAGTTTGACTCCATCACATCCCTCGCAAACCCATTCGCCTCAGAAACAGCCTTCACAAACAACAACTTCTCCCCTACCTTCTTCACCTCTTTTTCAATACTAGACATAAACTCTCGGCCACATATTTCTCCTGCTCTGAGAGACAAGACAAGGCGATCCAGATCTCTAAATCCAGCGACAAAACTCTCACTCGTCCTACTGATCAATCCCCAATGGGCCGAATTGTTGCCACCATTCTGATACACTCCATTCTTCGGTTTGATATCTTTTGTGTAGACAAAATGAATAACACCGAGCAGCCTTTCCACCACGGGACTATCACCAATCAAGTCCCTTTTTGCATCCCTCCATAGTCTATAGCAGAACCGTAACATCATACGAATGTTATCACACAGCAAAAACATCGATTCAGCTACAAATAGTGATAGCTCAACTCCTAGTCGCACAACCTCCTCTTTCAGTTCCTGCATTGCAAAACCCTTCCTGCAAAACAAAAAAAAAAACAAGTCAATATTAAGGCTTTTTGACCCGAGTGAGTGAGTAAGCAATACTGTCAAAGGGGTTTAGTGGAACTACTAACCCTAGAATGTAAGGAGAACATACGGGGAGTGCCTGTATCTCGCTATGCACTGGTTTGCCCAAAATAGGTGTAAACAGGTCGCTAAGAATCCTAGTCCTGACCACTTTGGGTGTTAGTTCTTCATCAAATAGAGATTTCCACAAGTCAAAAATGTTAGACTCTAACGTCTCCCTGGCAAACCCATGCGCCTCTGAAACATCCTCAGCGGACCTTAAACTATCCTCTAGCTTCTTCAGCACTTCTTGCTTGTATTTTCTAATAGCCGATGATAATAGTGTGTCATCAAAGGAGCTATCTTTTTTTCTGAGAACCATATCCAGGCGATGCAAAACAATGATCCCGTCAGAAAAATCCTTCCATGAGTTTCTGATCAATTCCCATTGAAGCGATTTGCCACCATCACGATACACTCCGTTCCTCGGTTTGATATCTTCTGAGTAGATATAGTGAATAACACGAAGAAGCCTTTCTAACACGGGATTCCGGTACGGTATTACACCTTTCCATAACTTATAGCAGAACCATAATAAAGTATGAATGTCATCAGACAGCAAGAACATGGATTCAGCAATAGATAGTGAGAGCTCAACTCCTAGTCGCACAACCTCCTCTTTCAGTTCATGCATTGCAAAATCTTTCCTGCAAAACAAAAAACAAAGTCAATATTAAGGCTTTTTGACCCGAGTGAGTGAGTAAGCAAAACTGTCAAAGGGGTTTAGTGGTACTACTGACCCTAGAATGTAAGGAGAACATACGGGGAGTGCCTGTATCTCGCTGTGCACTGGTTTTCCCAAAATAGGTGTAAACAGGTCGCTAAGAATCCTAGTCCTTACCACTTTGGGTACACCTTCTTCATCAAATAGAGATTTCCACAAGTCAAAAATGATAGACTCTATCGTCTCCCTCGCAAACCCATGCGCCTCTGAAACATCCTCTGCGGACCTCAATTTTTCCTCTAGCTTCTTCAGCACTTCTTGCTTGTATTTTTTAATAGCGGGTGATAATAGTCTGTCATCAAAGGAGCTATCTATTCTTCTGAGAACCATATCCAGGCGATGTAAAACTATGATTCCGTCAGAAAAATACTTCCATGTGTTTCTGATCAATTCCCATTGAAGCGATTTGCCACCATCACGATACACTCCATTCCTCGGTTTGATATCTTTTGTGTAGATATAATGAATAACACGAAGAAGCCTTTCTAACACGGGATTTTGATACGGTATTACACCTCTCCATAACTTATAGCAGAACCATAATAAAGTACGAATGTCATCACACAGCAAGAACATCGATTCAGCGATAAATAGTGAGAGCTCAACTCCTAGTCGCACAACCTCCTCTGTCAGTTCTTGCATTGCAAAATCCTTCCTTCAAAACCAAAAACAAAAATCAATATGAAGGATTTCGATCCGAGTGAGTGAGTAAACAAAACTGTCAAAGGGTTTAGTGGTACTACTGACCCTAAAATGTAAGGAGGAGAACATACGGGGAGTGCCTGTATCTCGCTGTGCACTGGTTTGCCCAAAATAGGTGTAAACAGGTCGCTAAGAATCCTAAGCCTTACCACTTTGGGTATTGCTTCTTCATGAAAGAGAGACTTCCACAAGTCAAAAATGTTAGACTGTAACGTCTCCCTGGCAAACCCATGCGCCACAGAGACATCCTTTGCGGACCTCAATGTATCCTCTAACTTGTATAGCACTTGTTGCTTGTACTTTTCAAAGGCCGAAAATAAAAGTCGGTCACTAAGGGAGCAATCTTTTGTCCTGAGAAGCATATCCAGGCGATGCAAAACAATGATACCGTCAGAAAAATACTTCCATGAGTTTCTGATCAATTCCCATTGAAGCGATTTGCCACCATCACGGTACACTCCATTCCTCGGTTTGATATCTTTTGAGTAGATATAGTGAATAACACGAAGAAGCCTTTCTAACACGGGATTCCGGTACGGTATCACAACTTTCCATAACTTATAGCAGAACCATAATAAAGTATGAATGTCATCAGACAGCAAGAACATGGATTCAGCAATAGATAGTGAGAGCTCAACTCCTAGTCGCACAACCTCTTCTTTCATGCCCTCCTTCCCAGAGGATGTCCTACAAAAAACATTCAGACTTTTATGATTGACCTGAGCGACTGGGATGTCCTACTAAGTAAAGTAAATATATTGAATTCACTGACCCTGGAAAATATCTGAACGATCCCGCCGCCAATGGATGCAGCACAACACCAGAGGTTGATTCCATCTCGGCTGAAAACAATTTGATCTTTACACAGGAGTTTAAAGATCAAACCTAACCTCAGGCTTCAAAAAATTCACCTTGATTCCTCCTAATTCCAGCTACCCAAAACCACAAAAATCATCAATTTACAAATCAAATTCGTTGTAAAACCTAAAAGTTCGACATCAGAACACGAGACTTACATGAGAAAGAACACTTGGGTATTATATAATCAAACGCAAATTTTCGAAAGGAACGAAGCACTCACCAATTCTCGTAGACCAATTCCAGCCAAAAAGAAATTTCTAAAGAACTCTTGACGATTCCTAGAGCTTCTTCTTCTTTCTTTTTTTTTTTTTTTTATATTCGGGACGAAAAGTATGGAAAAGGAAATATTTCTTTTAACCCCTACAGTAAAAAGTAAAAAAAAAAAACTCGACCCGAAAATCTACTAAAAATTTAATTTATCAATTACAAAATATAAAAAAAAAAAAATATATCATGTTTTAAATATAAAATTATGCATTTTAACAAAATAAATGTACAAACCTAAATATAAATATTAAAAATCTGATCGGAATTTTGGTTGAATATATATTATTCAGTGGTAATTGGACTCGTTACAATTTTTTTACCATAAATATTGAACCATTTTTATTTGTTTAAAAAAATTCATATAATTACATATACGGAAAAAGATAATATAGATAATATGATAATTTACTTTTCTCGTAACAATATATTCATACAAAGATGAGAGGTGAAATATAATGCTTAATGAAAATTAATATGGTAAGGTAGATATCAAAAAGCTCGAGATTTTATTAATATAATTTGAGAAATATAAGATTAAATCATGTAACTTTTTTCTAAATCAACATGGTATATTAACCAAATACAAACATGACTTGTTGTATATGTTATTAGAAGAATATTTAATTAGTCTAACATGTTAAACAAATATTTCATATAATGATGTATCTAAGAGATTGCATATGGTTATGTATATGTTGACTAGGAAGTAATGTTAAAAATTTGTAATCTATTTAAATGTCTAAAGTACCTTTAATGATGTTTAATATTTTGAATTTGAACTAACTATGATGGCAATTTGATGTAATATTTGTCAAAAACATGTCATGTTACTAAAATGTACTTTTTGGAAATAATGTAGTAGAGATAATTGTGCCTACAAATTATGTGCAAAGGTTTGTAGCGCATAATGAAGCAGAGCAGAGGTGGATCATGTGTGTGACTCGTTTGGTTTTTGGTTAATTATTACAAAAACAACAATACTAAACATAGACTTAATTTGATTTTAAAAGTTCAAGAATCAAGAGAAATTTTTTGATTATTTTTTAACACAATTCAACTTGGAGTTTGAATACGATGCATTTGATTATACAAGTCACAGACAAAGCCAAAGAATATAAAAACTGAATAGATCAGATTTTGGATCCAAGTAAGGTGATGAGGAAGTCCTTGTAATTTCCAGAAATGTCACCAATGATAGCATTATCCATGCTTGTGTTGTACATATTGAAATACTCTCCTCTTACTCTCATCATATCAATCTCTGCACGCGTCACAATCGCTCTCGTCAATGAATCCTCATCTGTTCCAAAACCCTCAATGGAATCTCTTACAACCTGCCAAACAACAAACACAAACTTGAGGAACAAACCACCATCATTTTGAATATAATCTCGCCCAATGTAATAGCTAGCACCTTTGCAAAGTGTTTCTCAGGAGTATCAATACAAAAGATTGCCACCTGCAATAGACTTCTCAAATCAGCATCTCCCGGACATCCATCAACATCCTGTCCATACAAAACACAAACATGTAAATATCCAAGAAAACAAAACACATACGAGACCAAACCAAACCAAACCATGAATCTGAACCTTATCAAATGTGTTCCCATAACTCTGCTTGTAAGCAGCAAAAGTCTCTCTGAGCTGGTAGACACTACGGGTTCCCAATATGTACAGTACATGATCATGATCTAATTGCTTCTTCTCTATCGCTTCACGTAGCATAGCCGCCTCAATAGTAGCTACTTCTGCATCAGTCTTATCTTTGCCATATCTGAATGAACTAGCCAACGTCACCAAAAACTGTAGTTTACATACAAATCAAAACCCATCAAAATTTGAGCTTTTCTCATGAGGGCACCTAAAAAAAAACCAAACTTTAAATCCAATTTCGAGAAAAAAGGAATAACCTTTGCAAGAGGAAAAGGCAGAGAAGAAGCAATGTGCTCTTCAAGAGATGAGTCAAAGAGAGAACAATAAGCTTTTCTCACAGCAATCAAATGGTTTGGAGAAGTTGTGCAAGAGATCTCTACAATAACCTTCAAATTCTCAACCACCCCTTTCTTCCTCTTCTTTTCCTTGTTCAAAATCTTGTTCACAAGCCTTGCGTCTCTCTCTGCTGGATCATACACCCACGAAACCACAGCTTTCTACGAACCATATTCATATCATCAAATCACATTTTTTAGAACTCTAATCTCTCTCTCTATCTAACTCTTTGGATTACGGATTATACAAAAACGTTTCAGTAAATTACCATGAAATCACCAGACAATTCAGAAGAGAGATCATTGATAAGATCTTTGCCGTAAACCTCTCTGTAACTTTCTCTGATCTTCCTTCTTTGGCTCTCGTTCCTTTGTCCTAAAACTCGTATAACAGCCTTCTCATCTGTTCCCCAACCTACAGATTAAAAGAGAATTCAGAATAGCATCGAATTACACACAAATGCTTTAATGCTTCTCATAATCTATGAATGTAACGTACGTACCACGAAAAGCTTGATTGAGAGTTTCAGAATCCTGAGCTGGAGAAGGAACTTGGTCTGGTACTCTAATGGTGGCCATTTCAGTTTCTCTCTGTTTCTCTTTCTCTCTCTCTCTCTCTCTCTCTCTCTCTCTGTCTCGTCTTTAGTTTTTTATTTTTCTCAAGGCGGAGTTATTAATTTTACTTAGGTGTAATTATGTTTTTGCAAGGGGATGTTATAATTGACATAAATACCCCGGAGACGTAACTGTAATGACGCAATTAACCTATTTCTGTCGAGTTTTCGTTTTAAATGACAATAAGTTTAATTAATTGGGTCCAATATTAGTTGTGTATTGATGAGTAGTAGTACTCTTTCTTTTAACTATTTGCATAATCTAACCATAAATTCACCAAGAACTCCTTAGTCCTTAAGATAACGTTTAAAGTTTTTTTTTTTAACTTTAAAGGCTAACAAAGATACTTTTGATTAGGTGCATGGTTAGTAACATGTGTGCATGATCTAATGTAAATCGATACATATATTTTATGAGAAAAGGATACATGGGAAAGCAAAAGAAGAGGGTGACTCTGCATGCATGTTCCGAGATTCTTTATGGTCAGTTCTGTTTGGCTGGATCAGTAAAAGCAACGTCTCCCACTTGAAGTCGAACGTAAAGCTATGTTATAACATGCCTCGCATTCAGTGTGTGTAAAAGGCATATGGTGTTGTAGTCTTGTAGATGTGTTTTTATTATGGACTATGAACGCCATGGAGGGAGAGATTGTACTCAACTTCAAAGCATAATCAATGGCGGAAAGATCAATAAATGGTTTTGTATGGTTGAAATTTCAAATAAATGGACAAAGACAATTATATTTATCACAATAATAAATAGTGATATTAACAATTTCTTGAAATAAAAAAGTTATACGAAATATATAAAAGTAGTGTTGTTAGTTGTTACAAAAAGGTCCCATATATTAATTAGGAAAAAAAGTAGTGGTTACAAAAAGACAAGAACTAATTAATAAAAGAGAACATAAATCTAAAAAAACTGAGGGAGTACGCGTTTTAAATGTTTGATTTGAAAATCTTCTAAGGAGTCATGTCAAGTTTTATGTTATCTCCGGACTAATAAATATAAATTGAATTGTGTTAGTAGTTTTTTGCAGATTCATAAGAAAACACTTAAGACGTACAAATTATATAATACGGTGTAAGTGTAACTTGTCAAATGTAACCTTTTTCACATGTTATATTTTGTTTGACAAGTAGAGCTATACATGTTGTGTACGTTTAAACTTTGCATTATTGATAACGTCAAAGGTTTGCCAAATAGTAGCTAGAGAGAAAATAATTTCTTCCCTGTATCTTCTAATTAATTTGAGTACTACTAATTCACACCCTAAGCTAGATGAAACCATATTATTCTAAGTTGTAGTCAAAGCTGTGTGTGTCACTTGTGTGACATGTGCGCTGCATAAATACTAATATTTAAGATGGGATGTTAATATGAGTGACATATATATAGAGTATAACCAAATCAAATAAATATAGATAGCGATATGCAAAATGACACGGCTCAACATAGCTGTCCTCCAACTTATATTAAGTCGTCTCGTCGTGTAAAACGTGATCTTCTCTATTTTTTTTTTTCTTATTAAAATAGAGAAGTTTTGTTAGAAGTAGAACAATGAGATTATTTTTCAACGTAATCAGATGGAGGAGATTCGTGTTTCCATCTAAGATATGTTAGTATTTTAATATGTCTTTTTAATGTAAACAAATGTGAACTAAATTTTGATGAGAATGTGCCCACACGTTGGTTTTTCAATGGTTCCACTCTTTCTTAATCCCCAATAAGTGAGTTATGTCATAATCTTGTAACAATTTTGTTTAATGAGTGAGTTATCTCGTCACTAATATATAAATTAATTTTTTTAATAAACGCAATTTCTGTATGCTAACATACTTAAAATGTGAGCTGTTGAAAATTGAATTATGAGTAGTATGCTATAGCGTCAACAAAAGTTGAACAAAACACATTTTGATATATAAATCCTGTAGCTGACTATCTCTCCGATGAGGTGATGCAATTTCATATAAATTTAAATTATATATAAATCTTATAGCTGTATCCTTCATTTAATTAGATCAGTGAAATTTCAATGTTATTAAAGTTACAAACGTTTAATATAAAAAAATATTATATAGTACACATTTAATTTTAGTTTAGTTTATGGTTTATTTCAAGATTATGAGATATGAAATTAACACTAATTTTCTTTGTTTGTTTATAATATTTTAAGATATTTTTCCTTTGTTTAAGTAAGTAATCGTAAATAAACATTAAACTATATAACTAAAAGATACAAAATGGATACACAAATATTAGAGAAATTCATCAAAATGATTAAAGAAAAAATACTACTAAATTGTTATTAATTTTATTAAACTGATATAAATAATTAAAAACATTAAATAAATTATGGATGAAAAACCTGAGCATAAATTGTAAATATTTGCTGAAAAAAAATTTGTTAATATTTCTCTGGTTTCTTATTATAGTTCTCATAGTCATATACTCGGATTAGTTGACCAAATTATATCTTTTGGTTAAGGAATAACACATGTAAATATAACAAAATAAGTGGTTGGTTGCACAATGTCAATGACAGATATCCAGCAATAATCTATTAAAAAATACATAAGGTAATTGTGCGAAGCAAATGTGATGGGGGCTTCTCATCTACAATTGGGTGCATAATTTATGAAATGGGACAGTCTGGACCTTATGAGAATGCATAAATTTTTAATTTCAAGGATCCATTATTTTTTTTTTTTTAAAGGAGGTAAGTAGAAAAATAAAACAGAGAAGAAGAGATATGATATCTTCTTTTGCACATGATCTTCGAAACCTATTTTTTCTGTAACAGGTCCATATGTATATATATATGTGTGTGTTTAGCAGTAAAAACGTCGGACTAATCTATTTTATTGATATGTTTATTCTTTAAAGATTTAGTGGGATTTACAAATTAGTTGACGCTTGATTAGATGTAAGCTATTCTAATTCAAAGATCCACATGGATCGTAATCTTACACATGATCGTATATATCCTAAACGAACACTTGTGTCAATTTGGTTTTGCTTTATCTATGTCCTGTATTAAAAAATGCTCTTTCCTTTTAATTTTGAGAAATACTTCTATAACCCTTATTCTAAAAACGTACTAATATTTTTGTCTAAATATATTTTTCAGTTTCTTCCTTTTTTCTTAGAAAAAAATAAAAAAGAATAGACTAATAATCTTTTACGAAACAAACCCAAATTTTGTTGCAATTGTCCTAGTACATGTTTGAAAACTGTAAAAGAAATCTTATATTTTTTCAAGAACCCCCCGTTTTGTATTATAAAACTTAAGTACAATTCATATAATGGTCAAACTTAATAAATTTCCAGTTAATACAAACTTCAATTAAGTTAAAGAAAAGTGTAATTTCTTCTAAACAGTTGTTAACTTACGTAATTAAATTTCGAAGGAGTTACTACTCCTTGTTACAACAAAAACCCGTAGCTAGCTAGCATTTGTCTTTAATCAGATTTTAAAATACCGAAAAAACCCTTGTCTCCCTCCTTAAACCACAACATTACCCTTAATCATCATATAAAACGTGTTATCCCTCTTCCACAGATTTCCACATAAACCAAAACCAACAAAAAGAAGAAAAAAACTAAAACTGCAAGAGAAAAATGGCTCTTCCTCTCGACCTCGAAAGCCTCACTGAAGCATTCTCAGGTAATTCTAATAAACTAATTTAGTGGATTTTGGGATAATGATTTTAGATTTTGAGATTAAGAAACATCTATATATATATAAATGTACGTTACGTATAATAGGGAATCTAGGGATGGGAGTTGATGAGAACGCTTTGATTAGCACACTGGGGAAATCGCACAAGGATCATCGAAAACTATTTAGGAAAGCAAGCAAAAGTTTCTTTGTGGAAGATGAAGAAAGAGCTTTTGAGAAATGTCATGATCACTTCGTCAGACATCTCAAGCTTGAGTTCTCTCGCTTCAATGTCAGTTCTTTCTCCTTCGATGATCTTCCTTTTTCTTTTCCAGCTTAATTAATTTCCCTTCACATTTCCTAATTTTTTTTACCTAATAATAAACCTTTTATTTTTCTTTTTGGAATCAAACTGAATAACAAATCAATTGTTTTTTAATTTTTTTACCTAATAAAAGTAAAAATCCAACCATGTAAAAAAAGAGTAAAACAAATCTGAATTTGCTTAAAGTAATTATTACTATAGAATTTATTTAGCCAAAATAATTAAGAC